>NC_138760.1:97722038-98922038 GCF_965113315.1 Podarcis vaucheri | reverse complement strand
CTTGAGCTCACCTGCCACGCCTCAAGCAGTAGGTGAAACGCAGAACAGGATCTTGAGCTAAACACCCAGGCAGTGCTTAGTCATTCTAATTATTCAAATCAGTGCACTGTGATTCTGGTATGTCCCCTGTTTTCTTAAATTATCACAAAAGCACTTATGCAGTTTAGTGACAACAGAAGCAGTAAGTAAGTGTAAAAAAATGACACACCTTGACAGGTGACTGGGAGGTTCATCTTTATTTACACCTGTATATGGTGTTCTGCAAAATAAATCTATTGCATTTGTATCAGGTTAATTCCCCCCATATCTCTCCATATTCAGACATATGTATATATGTTTCTGATTTATTGTTTGATCTTCTTCAGCTTCACTCACCTAGGTAGTCTCACTGATGTTCCAGTGAATATGATTTATTTTATTTGGACTCTTATTTCCCCAGCAATTTTCTTCTGACACTCTTCATCTTATTTTAGCTGGTGTTCACTGAATAGCAGTTGCCTGACATAGTTTTGTTCTCTCCGTTTCTGCTTGGCAATTGCTGCCTGAAATCATTCTTCTTCATTTATTTATCATCTAGCCAGATGTCTCTTAGCATCACTTGTGTACATTAGAAATGATAATCTGAGTTCAAGTTCCTTCTTTTCAAAGCTATCAGTGTATCTAGCAATCATCATCTGACATCATGTTCTTTAAACCTCTTCATATGTATTTCTTTCAGGATTATTAATCTTCACTATCATCCAGTCAGCACTTACATAAAGTCAACTACGAAATGCTTTGCTGTGGTATGGTGTGCCACTTGTGTTCCAAGAACATGACATTTATCACTGGAAGTTCTTCCTGTTTCACTACTCTACTTTAATTCACCTGGGGGCCCTTGAAAATGATCCAGTAGCAAGCGAGACAGGGTCTACCAATCCTCAATCATCCTTTATCATCAAATGATTTGTCTGGGGAAAACTGTTGACATTCCTACAAAAGAGTGCTATGTTCTAGAACAGCTGGTGATAAAGTATAATTCCGAAACTAGCTATAGAATTTGGTCTGATCACAACCTTGAGCGCTTGGTGTTAAACTGCTTCCCTACCACCCTCCAATGGGCAAAAAGGAATGCTATAAAAGGTGTCATAACTGAAGCAAATTAAATAGTTTATTGTGGTAGGAGACTTGACATACTGTACAATGATGGGAATGAATGCAAAAATCAAGAGGATAAGTGGTCACGAGACCAGTGTTACAGCAAATGGAGAAAGAGTACAGGTACACACAAACACAACCCTGGTGTTATGAAGATTTGTCAACTCTTGTTGCAAAAAGCAACTTATAGTACGGTGGTACCTTGGTTCTCAAACGCCGAAAACCCGGAAGTAAGTGTTCCAATTTTTGAACATTTTTCAGAAGCTGAACATCCGATGCAGCTGTCAGCTGTTGTTTCTGGGGCACCTGCATCAATCAGAAGCTGCACCTTGGTTTTTGAACATTTCGGAAGTAAAATGGACTTCCAGAACATATTAAGTTTGGCACTTTTGGTTTTGCTATTTATTTTGCGTTTTTGCTTTTGAGGCTTTTTCAGTTAATTTGTTTTTGTGACTGTGTGGACCCAGTTTAGCTACTGATTGATTGATCGATTGAGCGACTGTAGAAATGGATAAAAGCCCCCCATCCAAACAATGACTATCATCAGTACAGGTAAATAAAAAATCATTTTTTAATTTTATCATCTACAATACTGTCATATTTATTTTATAGTACAGTACATTGATTATTGCTTTCATTAGATAGTAAAATTCATGTTGTTCTTAAAAGTCTGGAATGGATGAATCCATTTTACATTACTTTCTGTGGGAAAGCACGCCTTGCTTTTGGAATGGTTTGGTTTTGGAACAGACTTCCGGAACAGATTAAGTTTGAGAACCAAGGTATATGGCAACAAATGGGTATGCATGCAAGCCTTTGGGATTCATTTATGTTCCGATCAATAGCCTGGCTGCTGCAGGGTGCACTACTTGTAGATTTAAAATCTGGAGCTTAGCAAAGCATGGATCACTGTTAAGAGTCATATCTGGCACACCAGCTGAAACTGGGTGTAGGTGCTCCTAGTTACCAAATCCATATGTGCCTCAAGTGACAAAATTAGATCCAGGAGCTTTCTCAGGCTATGAACCCGCTCTTTCCAGGGGAGTACAACCCCATCCAGAACAGGCTGTCTCACCATGTCCCAGATTTGTACACCTAGCCTGCATACATACCTCCATCTTGCCTTGATTTAATTTCAGCTTCGGGGCCCTCATCTCCTCCATTGCTGCTTCCAGGCACCTGTTCAGAACTTCAATGGTGTCTCCTGATTTAGATGGGATGGAGCAAGACAGCAGTGTTTCAGCAGCACCCTGGGCACCTCAGCTGACTGAAGCAGGAGGCATATTGTCCCACTTAGTCTTTGTTTCTTCTTTTGTGAGGCCAAAGGCTTCTAAGAATTTGATTTGCTCTGTGTAGCTTGCAAACTGAAACGGTGAAATTGATACTCCAATACCCTTAGATGCATAGTTCGCAATAAGAGCAATATTTTGCCTTAATTCTTCAAAGCGTATTTTTCTGCATTTCTAACAACCCCTTAGAGGCTTTAGATTGAAATCTATTTTTTACAGCAATTCTCCCTCCTCCATCATATGAGCGGACAGGTTTGTTATTGCATGGTTGCTCATGAATTCTGGACTGCTGGCATTGATTTTTTTTTTCCTGGCAGCACTGAGAATTTGTTTTGAAAAATAACCCTGGTGACCACTAAATGGACTTCACAAAGAGAACTGAATAAAAAAAAATTAAAAAGAAAGGTAGGTCAGGTTTGTGTTCTAGGAACTTTGGCAGTGTTTTCATTTTATTTTTATTTAAAGGGTGCAGGAAAAAAGGCTTATAATTATTTGATATTTTTAGGTGAAAACAAAATTGACTTGGAGCAACACGCATCATTTTTCAAAAGCTGGAAGTAGGATTTTAGGCATGCATCTCTAATGAGTTTATTTAGAGTAGCTTGGCTCAAGTACCAGGCATATCTTGGAAAATATAAAAGTTTCTGTCATGTCTTTGCTCAGAGCACAATTTCACACCTTCGCATGTTGAAGCCTGTAAGTCACAAATTGTTAATGTGATCTATTCTTTCAAAGAAACAGAACGCAATTTGTTTCAGAATAATACAAAGGTGCAGAAAAAGTGTGTTTATCAATGTGAACAAAAGGCTATTGTCAGCAACGGAATGCTAATAAATATTTCAACCGTTTGTCACAACATTCTGTCTTTCTTTTGTCTTTTTGGCTTCAACTAGATGCACATTCTGAGGCACCATGCACATCAGTAAAACCACATATAATTAGAACCCATTGAATAAGCCTGCAAACACCCTGTTCTTCCCTTTTAGTGATGTTTAAGTTATGTCTTTATGAAGTTTCGAGGTCACTTCCAGGTTTGGTGCGATGTGCGTATACACAGATGCACACATACTGAATGTGTGTGAACTACAACTGCCTGTACTACAAACATTTCTTATCACAACCCTGACAAAATAACTTCCTACACACAAAGAAAAAATAAAATAAAAGAAGGCAGAAAGAGGCCCGCTTTAAACATAATGCTAAATCAACATTAGTGTTGCCAACATAATTTTCTGGGCATAATATCATACACAGTGTGTGGCTTGGGCCTGCTCTGCCTCAGTCTGTACAGTGGTGCCTTGCAAGACGAAAAGAATCCGTTCTGTGATTCTCTTTGTCTAGCGGTTTTTTTGTCTTGCGAAGCAAGCCCATTGACAGATTAGCGGATTAGCGCTATTAGCGGCTTATCTGCTGATCGGATCAGCTGATAAGCGGCTTAGCGGCTTAAAAAAAGGGGGAAGGGGAAAAAAACAGCAGGAACTCTCAAGACATTGTCATCTTGCGAAGCAAGGCCATAGGAAATTCGTTTTGCGAAGCACCTCCAAAATGGAAAACTCTTTCGTCTAGCGAGTTTTCCGTCTTGCGAGGCATTCGTCTTGCAAGGCACCACTGTACCTGTATGGGACATTCTTTTATGATGTCATTTTTGATGCCTCTAGTTTTGGGATAATTAGAAACATAATAAATAAATAGCTACGAGTGCTTTCTAATGTGATGCCACTGTTGTATGGCTCTCATTATGCGGATGTGTTTTGTGGTGATACTAAGCATGAGGAAAATGAATACTCTTGAGGTGAGGTGGCAGAAAGATATTTCTTTCTCAGTTTTTTAGGAACAATTTATTTCAGATCAGTAGACAGAGGAAGCATAATCCATACATCTATGCTGCCTGCCTCGTCTTCTCACGGGATAGAGACACTTGCTTATTTTAAGTATATTAAAAAGGAAACTAAGGTGGCAGTGCTAACCTCACGTATCTGTCAGTAAGCCACACTTAACCTAACAGGACTTGCTTCTGAGTAGATGTGGTTAGGATTACACTCTAAGAACGCAATCCTTTACATGTGTACACATGAGTAAGCCGTATTGAGTTCACCATGTAAGCATGTCTAGACTTTCAGCCTAATTAAACCAATGTTATTTGTCTAATTTTTGCCTAAGAGAGCTGACCCCCATGTAATCCTACATTTTCCCCCTCCTTCCATTGTTCCAACAACACATTCCATTCCTCTCTTCCATCCTTATTCTCTCTCCACATCCATTGCCATTCATCTATCCCGCTGAATTAGCACCAGGACAGGCAAATGGTGCAATATTTTTTAGTGTTTTACTTGGTTAGTGTGTATTTTCCACTTCCCATGGGCATCTGCTGGACTAGATGGACCTATAGTCTGATCTAGTAGGCCTCTTACAACCTTAAATTGTTACTGTAGGAAATGTTTAAACTTCATGTTTAAAAATCTAATAACTGGATATATAGAGACAATGTATGTCTAGACTGAGTTTTTTAGTCTAGTAGTGGTGGTAAATTATTCACAACTAGTATCTTTATTTTATTTTTATATTAAATGCCTCAAGCGTGTGCTCCTGGTTTTTAAAATAAAATAAAATACTGTATCTGCATTTATTCTTCAAATACAACATAAAGTATTTCCGGAAGCTAGTAACTTAAAGGTTTTTGTTTTGTTTTTTCTCTTTACTATGCCACATGCATTTTGCATTTAGGATATTTTATTAAACCTAAGGAAAAAACACCTATAAGATTTTAAGCATAAAATAAATAAGAAAAGCTGGGAAGTTCTCAGTGTATGTTGCTTGTTGTTTACTGTAATATAAAATCTTGCAAAAGGACTGTGGAACTTTAATGTTTGGCTGCTATGATACATGCTGTGTTGGGTTACAAAGAATGTGCATGCATAGCACCGTCAATATCAACGCATAGTGCTAAATGTAGACAAAGGTAATCATTTAGGCTATCTTTTCATGGGAGTGGGATAGAGAGGAAAACTCAACCAAACCCATTTTGCTGCTGTTCAGGTCCATCTCCAGGATCAACAGAGCAAATACTCTGCTTTTGGTGATCATTTGTTCCCTGCATATTGGTAACCCTGCTGTCTAAAGCTGCATGTGTCTACTCTCTGTCTTTCTTTTCTGTGCAATAAACAATTTCCCCCTACTTCCTGGTGGGGCAAGCTCTCTTGTTAGGCATATGAGTTAAAGGTATACACAAATTTTAAACAGACGCACCTCCAGACTCCATGCAAAACTCTCAGTTTCTCTCAGTGGTGTACAGTGGTGTCTGTACATGTGGTGGACACATGTGTTTTTTCAGATGTCCCTCTCACAACACTGAAGATAAACAAACAGAATATAAAAGACCTTCGCGTAAAACTGAGGATTGTTAAATATAATTATTTGTGTTTGTTTCCATAACTTTAACTGAGCAATGAATTGGTCCCATTATTGCAACAAAAATAGATGGATCAAAATCAATGTTCCTCCCCACCCTTGCCATCCAGCAGTGCTCAAAATTGGTGATCCACTTTCCAATTAAGCTGAGGGGGTTCTTTATCTTTTCTGTCTCTCCATTTCTTGATTTTTATTTCTTCCTGTTTTGTTTTGTTTTGTTTTTGTTATTCTTTGTCTTTAGATTAGTTTGACTTTTATTGTATTTTATGTTGAAAACTTTTGATAAAAATTAACAGTACAGTTGGGAGGGATAGCTAATGCTGCTGAAGACAGAATCTGGATTCAATATGACCCTAACAGATTGGAAAATGTGCCCAAACTAGCAAAATGAATTTCAGCAGGGACAAATGTAAGGTTCTAAACTTAGGCAGGAAGAAACAGCTGCACAAATACAAAATGGGAGACACCTGGCTTGCCAGTAGTACATCTACTGAAAAATATCTAGGGATCTTAGTAGACTACGAGCTTCACAGTGAGTCAACAGTGTGATACAACAGCAAAAGAAGCTTATGGATCAAAAGACGTATAGTGTCCCTATCAAGGGAATTAATAGTACCACTCTATTCTATCTTAGTCAGACCACACCAGGAATACTGTGTCCAGTTCTGGATGCCACAATTTAAGAAAGATATTGCCAAGCTGGAATGTGTGCAGAGGAGATCAACCAACCTGATCAAGTGTTTGGAAACCAAGCTATCTGAGGAATGGTTGAGGGAATTGGGTATGTTTAGCCTTGAAAAGTGGAGACTGGGTGAAGAAACTATAGCTATCCTGAAATATCTAAAGGGTTGTCACATGGAAGATGGAGGGTAGAATCCAAACTAATGGCTTCAAGTTACAATAAAGGAGAATCTGAATAAATATCAAAAAGAACTTTTTGATGGTAAGAGCTGTTCAACAGTGAAGCAGACTCCCTTGGAAAGTGATGAACTCTCCTTCATCGGATATTTTTAAGCAGAGGTTGGATGGCCATCTGTCATGGATGATCCACTTGACATTCCTTCATTGCAGGGGGGTTGGACTAGAAGACCCTTGGGTCCCTTCCAATTCTACAATTCAATGATTCTATTACTGCGGTCCCTAACCGATTGTGTCAAACTGTTATTATTGCAGAATGGTACCACTGGAAGCCGGGAAACAGGATCTAGAGGGAACACTTACTACTTACTGAAATGTTGATTTCATGTGCAACATTTGAAGGCTGGTTTAGGAGCTATAAGAAAAGTGAGAACAATGCCATATAGTTACATGTCCCACTTGAGAAAGGATGTTATGAAGAAGAAGCAAAGAAGAAGAGGAAACCAATGTGGTCAAATAATAATATGCCTTTTGTCTTAAAACTAATACAACAGTTCAGAAACAGCTGTGGAAGAAAGTTACAGCAGCTTATGAAATCATGAGGCGTGCATCGTGAGGGAATAGGTGACTATGATTCAATTTGACAACATGAAAAATTGGGTCCAGCCACTGAAATAGATAGTCGAATCATTTTTTGAGAAAACCAATCCAATAGTGCATTTGCTGTTATCATAAACAGCTACAGAAGTATTAAGCACCTAATAGTCAACTTTCTCTGCATTAAAAGTGAACTAACTTAATTCACACTTCCTGAAACAGTATGTGAACCAAAACACAGCAATCCTTTGAAATCTGTGCCTCTCTGGTTTTATTAATTATTTAATTTATATACCGACCTTCATCCGAAAATCTCAGGACGGTTCACAAGATAAAAATACAGGATAGCAGCACAAAACAAAACAACAACCTCCCTCCCACAAACACATTTAAAAGGCCATGGAATATTAATCAACCAAAAGCCTGGTTGAAGAGGAATGTTTTTGCCTGGAGCCTAAAGATGAAGGTGGCAGACAAACGTCCCTGGTTATTGCCCCCCCCCTTTTTTTAAAGCAAAGTAATGTATACAAAAATGTGTTTCCTAGGGTAAAATTAGCATTAAAGTGCATATATAAGAGCTACCAAAATGTGTATATTAGGAGAAATTCACACTAAAATGTTGTCAATTCTTCATGAGGACTTAAAAAAATACACATCACTAATCATAAACTGAGTGTGGGGGAGAAACAGAATTTAAGAGAAACGAAAATTGACAGATTTTCCCACCCTTAATTGCAAGGCAGGATACATATCTATTATGGAAATCTTTTAAGTAGGAATATCATGGACCTCACTGAGACATCTAACCACTATCAGTAGACAAAATGCTCAAGGTGCAAGGTCCAGAGGTCTAAATCTAGAATGCACTCTTGCTTTCAAAATGAAGGGAGGATGAATCAATTGAGCCCCATTGTAAATAAATGAATGGAAGGTTTGTAAAACACAAGTTCTGGACGAAAAACCCATGTATACCTCATCCCTGCCTCCTCCATTAATTTTACATTTGATTTTGTTGTGATGTAAAACTGAAAGTCTGGAACAGCTTATACACAGGTCACAGAAAAGTTACAGAGAGGTGCAAAGAGCGAGCGGTTAGGATAACCACCACACAAATTCTATCTGTTCAAGTTTTGGCAGGTTTCCTGCCTTGAAGGAATAGTAGGATGTTTGAAACATTCATGCTATTTGCATAGAAAACAGAAGTTACACGTAGCAGAAGATTGTTTTGGTCTCCCATAAACAAGTCACACACACACACACACAGAAAGAGATAGAGAGAGAGAGAGAGTGGTGTCTTATAGTTCATTTCTCTTGCTTTAACCCCCATATTAGTAGTCTTTTCCCCCGCTTGACCTGCTTGTAAGAGAGGTCAGAAAGATCCATCAAGCTCATTCTCCTGAGAACTGGGCTAGGGCTGGTATTCTTATCTTCTCTCCCATTGGGACTAATGGGTGGGGAGATCTTTTTAAAAGAGAAAGGAAGAAATTCCAACTGAAGAGGAAAAAAGAACACACACCACATGGTACGGACAGGCAAATCCTTTGATTTCAGTTTATCTTCATCTCTCATGTTCAAATCTTAAATTCAGTTCTCCAGTTTGTGAATTTTGTGAACATATTCTCATGAAAATTCCTTAGCATTTTAGGGTGAATTTTTCCTAATATTGGTATGCAATTTCCCCCAATATGCATATTTTTGCAAAGCAATCCTTTCCCCTAGAATATATATTTTGGTACACATTACTTGGCTTGAAGAAGTTCATTGCAAAATCAGAAAAGTATGAAGGATGGCAGGGTTTCCCTTTGCAGGGTGTGCAAATTAGGGAGCTTTGCCTTTCAGTGCAAATGAAATCCAATTTCTTTCCCATTCCTGCCGCACAGTCACATTCATCTGTTTATCTGTCATTTGTTTGGTGATGCATCCACATTTAAGTCAGTTCTTCTTTACCTGCCATGACAGGATTCCTCTGGTAATCCTGAAAACAACAGTAACAAACCAATCCTGACTCTAGCACGAACCTAGTCTAAATCATAATAGTTTTTTAAAAAAGATTTTCAAAGGCACAACAAAGCCTAAATCAACTGATTTAGGGTTTATTGTTTGTTTGTTTTTAAATCTTTATTTTGTCTGTAATGTTGGAATAACACTTTCTGTTCTGTCTCTTCAGTGGTTTGTTCCCTTTCTCTTTCTCCATGGCACACTCTCAGGGAAATGTGTTCAGCTGGTGCAATTACAAGATGAAGAACATCCCTAAACAAGGGCAAGGATAATGTGGAGAGCCAGGCTAACAAGCAACATGAAGGCAGGACTCCTGCCAGAAGTCATTTTCAGTCACACAGTAGCCAGCCCTTGTTCTAACGATGCAGATGCCAGACACGCCATCACCACTGCAGAAGAGATACTGCAGCCTTTATATGGAAGGGAAATTAACATCTATGGGGAACCGGTCAGAGAGATAAAATCCTCATAGTAAAGAAGCAGAGAACATAAACCCCCTATATTGACTGGGTTATGTTCATGGCAGCATGAGGTGAATTAATGAAACACATCTCTCGAACACAGCTATTAAAGCCGTTGTTCCTCCAGTTCTTACATGAAACCAATTTTTTTAACTACTGTGTGAGGAAACAGAAACCACAGAGAAAGGTGATACAGCATGGCAGAGGCACTGCTTACAAAGCAGAACAACATGTGCGTATCAGAAAGGCGAGAACATGTGCGTTCCCTGTGGGAGCTCATAGAACCAAAGAATTTGAGAGCTGGAAGGGACCCCAAGGGTCACCAAGTCCAATGCCCGGCAGCTAAAGAATCCTTTGGCAGATGGCCACTCAACCTCTTTGAAAAACCTTCCATGAAGGAGAGCCCATCACCTTTTGAAGGTAGTCCATCCCACTGTTGAACAGCTCCTACCATTGAAAAGTTCTCCCTAATGTTTATTCAGAATCTCTTTCATTGTAATTTGAATCCATTGGTTCGGGTCCTGCCCTGTGGAACACCCAAGGACCAGCTGAAGTTCTCTATAAAAACTGGGAAAGTGGTGCATATTTTATCTTCTTTATATAACATTCTTTATATAACATTTAGGAAACATCAGATGGCAGCCCTGTACAGTGGACGCTCGGGTTGCGAACATGATCTGTGCGGGAAGCATGTTCGCAACCCACAGCGCCATGTCTGCACATGTGCAGGTCATGATTCGGCGCTTCTGCACATGTGCAAAGCACGATTTAGCGCTTCTGCACATGCGCAAGCGCCGAAACCCGGAAGTACCAATTCGGATGGTCCGCCACTTAATGGATCCAAATGGTTTCCAGAGAGTGGTAGGGGATGCTTTATCCCATGTTGATGGCCTTTCAGCTGATTCCCTGGTGGCCCGCTGGAATGCGGAGTTAACCAGGGCTATCGACTGTCTGGCTCCGAAGCGCCCTCTCCGATTGCATGGAGCCCGGACAGCCCCGTGGTTTTCTTCGGAGCTGAGGGCGATGAAACAATCGCTGAGACGGCTAGAGCGTCGGTGGCAGAAAACTCACTCCGAATCTGACCGGACACAGGTTAGAGCTCAACGTCGAGCCTACCAAGTGGCGATAGCGATGGCGAAGAAGACTTTCTTCGCCGCCTCTATTGCATCTGCAGAAAATAGTAGCAGGAGACTCTTTCAGGTGGTCCGCAATTTAACGGAACCACCTTTACCACCGGGGCCTTGTAAAGACCCCAAGATCTCCTGCAATGATTTTGCAAAGTTTTTTGCAGATAAAATCACTCATATTCGGAAGGAGCTAGACACCACCGTGGGAGCAGGGCCGGGGCGGGAGAGTGCTAGAGCCCTGTCTGGTCAAGTTGCATGGAATCAATTTCAATCCGTTACCCCCGAGGATGTGGACAGGCTGCTTGGACGCGTGAAACCAACCACCTGTCTCCTTGATCCTTGCCCATCCTGGCTAATAAAAGCAAGCCGGGAAGGGCTGGGCGATGGGCTCTGCGGGGTGGTGAATGCTTCCCTCTGTGAGGGAACATTCCCAGATCCGCTGAAAGAGGCGGTCATTAAACCGCTTCTTAAAAAACCATCTTTAGACCCGGCCAGTATGGCCAACTATCGCCCAGTCTCAAATCTGCCATTCTTGGGCAAGGTGATTGAGCGTGTGGTTGCTGAACAACTCCAGGCACGCCTGGAGGATGCGGACCATTTGGATCCCTTCCAATCAGGGTTCAGGCCTCATCATGGGACTGAAACTGCCTTGGTCGCACTGGTTGATGATCTCCGGCGAGCTAGGGACAAAGGTGAGAGTTGTTTCCTAGTTCTGCTGGATCTCTCAGCGGCCTTTGATACAATCGACCATAACATCCTTCTGGACCGTCTAGAGGGGTTGGGAGCTGGGGGCACTGTTATACAGTGGTTTCGCTCCTTCCTCCTGGGCCGTGTTCAGAAAGTGGTGGTGGGGGATGAGTGTTCAGACCCTTGGGCCCTCACTTGTGGGGTGCCTCAGGGTTCCGTCCTTTCCCCCATGCTTTTTAACATCTATATGAAGCCGCTGGGAGAGATCATCAGGGGGTTTGGACTGGGTGTCCATCAATATGCAGATGATACCCAGCTCTACCTTTCTTTCAAATCAGAACCAGTGAAGGCGGTGAAGGTCCTGTGTGAGTGCCTGGAGGCGGTTGGAGGATGGATGGCGGCTAATGGATTGAAGTTGAATCCTGACAAGACAGAAGTACTGTTTTTGGGGGACAGGAGGCGGGCTGGTGTGGAGGACTCCCTGGTCCTGAATAGGGTAACTGTGCCCCTGAAGGACCAGGTGCGTAGCCTGGGAGTCATTTTGGACTCACAGCTGTCCATGGAGGCGCAGGTCAAATCTGTGTCCAGGGCAGCTGTCTACCAACTCCACCTGGTACGCAGGCTGAGACCCTACCTGCCCGCAGACTGTCTGGCCAGAGTGGTGCATGCTCTAGTTATCTCCCGCTTGGACTACTGCAATGCGCTCTACGTGGGGCTACCTTTGAAGGTGACTCGGAAACTACAGCTAATCCAGAATGCGGCAGCTAGACTGGTGACTGGGGGCGGCCGCCGAGACCACATAACACCGGTCTTGAAAGACCTACATTGGCTCCCAGTACGTTTCCGAGCACAATTCAAAGTGCTGGTGTTGACCTTTAAAGCCCTAAACGGCTTCGGCCCAGTATACCTGAAGGAGCGTCTCCACCCCCATCGTTCTGCCCGGACACTGAGGTCCAGCGCCGAGGGCCTTCTGGCGGTTCCCTCATTACGAGAAGCGAAGCTACAGGGAACCAGGCAGAGGGCCTTTTCGGTGGTGGCGCCCGCCCTGTGGAATGCCCTCCCATTGGATGTCAAGGTGATGGACAACTACCTGACATTCAGAAGACATCTTAAGGCGGCCCTATTCAGGGAAGCTTTTAATGTATGATATTTTAGTGTTTTTTGGTTTCTGTGGAAGCCGCCCAGAGTGGCTGGGGAGGCCCAGCCAGATGGGCGGGGTACAAATAATAAATTATTATTATTATTATTATTATTATTATTATTATTATTATTATTATTATAAGTAACCTGTTTTGGTACTTCCGGGTTCGGCGCAGTGCGCAACCCGAAATCGCACAACTCAAAGCGTCTGTAACCTGAGGTATGACTGTATAGGGAAGCTTTTTCAGGTTAATGTTTTACTACAGTTTTATATATGCTGGAAGCCACCCAGAGTGCTGGGGCAATCTAGTCAGATAGGCGGGGTTCAAATAATAAATTGTTGTTGTTGTTTGATGGGTCAATAATTCATTATAGAATGAACTGAATGTATTATTAGCACCCACATACAGTGTCTTAGACCCTTGTGCAGCCTTTTGTCATGACAACTCTATAATTGTTTCAGATCTGATGCAGGGACACAAAGAGCAATTGTTTTCCACACCTCTCTCTTACATCTGTGCTTCCTCCTGAGGGAGGTGTGTACAAGCTGTTCCCGCTTAAGGAGTCCTTGAACTTCCCTGGGCATAGAAAGGCACAAAAATTTCCCTTTGGCAACGAAAGAGCAGTGTGCTTCCTGTTCCCCATAGTTATCATCATGCCTGAGACAGCTTTTGTATTCATTGCCTATTCTAGCTTGCCTATTTCTACCCCATCCAGATCACTATAAAATGGCAGCTGTTTAATTTTTGCCTTGTGCTCTGATTTTACAGTTTAGACAGGAACTCCCAAGGTATGGCTTTGGTAATGTCTTTATGGGAAGAATTTTTTTAAACAATATCACAGAACATTTGGTCCCTCTATCCCCCGGGGCTCCTCTGAAATTCACGCTTTTGAAGAATTTACAAAAGTTTGGGAGTCGTGACCTTCTCTTTCCAAAACCATATTGACTGTATTTAATTCTGTGCTTCTTTTCTTATGCTTCCTGTTTGATGTCGTAAGAAAATTCATTAGATTTTTACCTCTAAATGCTGTTCAGCTTTCTGATCTCTTTTGCTAAAGGGGTAATTGGAAAGAGATACAGCTTTATGAATGCATACACATATTCTCTTTCTTGTCTATTCTTAAGGCTATTTTTAAAAGGTTATTGGTATTGTGAGAGGGCTCCCTCTTCATGGATTGCATGTTCTGTGTGTTGTGGATTGCCTACAATTAGGCGTATTATCAAATCCAACCCATTCTGACCTTTATAACAATAAGCTGTATATTATCACTAGACAGTCTTATTTATATTCTCAAGGACTGCAAATCTAATGCACACGAATCTGACTGTTTTTCATTCATGGTTAACAGATGTGATGGCAACTGAAGATCAACCCCGCTGTTCTTTTATCATCCTTTTCTAATGCCTTTGAGTTTCTTGTTTTCCATTTAACTTTCCCCCGCCCTGCCCCAGAAGTGATCTGATGCAGTGAGGGGATAATACCTTCATGTTCTGAGACTCAGGTCTAACCCCAACTAAAGTCAGTTGCCACTAAGACTTATCAGCCAGGTCCACACAGCTAGTTCTGCTCCACATGCCAGGAACGGAAAGAGCTGTTCTCTTCATTTGCTGTGTCACATGTAGGAGTGGACCAATCAGTCAATTTCGGTTTCTCTCTGTTCCTCATTTCCCCCCCATCATAAGGTTCATTCTCCACATTTCTGTCTGAGTTTGCAATCTAAAAAATGAAGTCGTCATGAACATTTATCAGCATTTCAGTGCCAATTTCTTCCAATAGACAGATTTTGGAAGCAATTTTGCCTAATATGTACATTTTTGCAAAGCAATTTTTGCTAGTGTAATATATTTTTGTATGTTTCCCCAATACAGTGCATTTTGCCAGAAGCGGTTTGGTCATGCTGGCCACATGACCCGGAAGCCGTCTGCGGACAAACGCCGGCTCTCTTGGCCTATAGAGCGAGATGAGTGCGCAGCCTCAGAGTCGTCCACTACTGGACCTAACGGTCAGGGGTACCATTACCTTTTTTATGCATATCCCACCCTGATATAGGTGTTTTATATACACTATTTGGTGGGAGAACTGCTTCACAAACTGGACTGATTTTAACCAAATTGAGCAGGAAAGCAATAGGGTTTTGCACTGTTCCAAACTACTGTCATCCAATTTGGCGTGATGGTTCCAAACTACACTGATTTGGGAGCCTCTGAAGATACTATTGTCCACTTTGGTATCATAAAGAAGCGGGTTATGGCCTTTGCCTGTATGCCTTTGTACACCATTTTGAATCAAGATGGCAGACTAAGCTGTTCCAAACTGCACTGGTTTCAACCAACCAAAATAATATGTCTATGTATGGAATTCAACCAAAGCCAAAATCCTGTACCAAATCAGGCAGATCTAGGCTGATCCATACTTCAACTGAATTGTTTGAAACAACTGCAGATCACCTTGAGTAATCTGGTCCTGTCATGGACTCAGGTTTTGGGTGGGAAGGAGAGGCAGGCAGCTTCTGCAAAAAGTAGTGTGGGGCCTGATATTGTGCTTTGACTGTGTGTGCCTGCTCCCGGCAGGGGAACCCACAAACATGATCAGTGTGAGCAGGATTTAACCCTCCACTGCAATCCTGGTTGCAGAGGTCTGCTTTGCCAGTGTGTTACCCACAGGGAATACACTGGGGAAGCAGACCTCAGAAGGATTGAGAGCAGAAAAGAACCAGCTACTGCCCCTGTGTTGGGTCAGGCCCACCAGAACTCAGTTCTGGCACCTCTAAGGTGGGCTCCATTGCCATTATAAGAAAACAAGGGAGGTGTTCATGGTGAATTCCAGCACCTCTTTCTCTAGAAAAATAGCACTGGTTATGGTCACATTGGAGTTGGTTGGGGGAGGCAATGTTTGATGTGGATCTGGCTCAGGTGGCCACTTCTCAAAATGTAGCAGCAATCAGGTAAATGGTGGCCATGGAATGAGAGAAGGTGTCTGTGTCAGTGGGGACGGCTGGGGCAAAAATGGGACACATTGAGGAAAACAATGTGAGAGTGTGGACAGCCATGAGGTGTGGGCAACTGGGCGTGGCACAGCAGACAAGAATGTGTGGCAGCAGTACCACCCACCAAGAGTGCAAAGAGGGATCTGCATTACTATCATGTTCCCTGCTGCGAACCAAATGAATTAAGCATCATCCAGGACTGAACCTTCCTCTGCTCTGCAGTGTGATTAGAAGGTGAGGAAGGGATACAGCATTTCCCCCTGACCCCAGCATCCAACTGGATATGATTTTAAAAGCCCTAATTGAACATTAGCCCCAGCTCAAAATTGTTTCGGACCAGGATTCTGCTTGTGCTTTATCCAGGTTGTGTGTGTGTGTGTGTGTGTGTGTGTGTGTGTACACAGCACTAGAAACTAACAAACAACATTATTCATTTATAAATTTGTAAGGGAGGAAGATGTTTCTTAGAATTCCTGAGCAATACTGGGTACTTCCCACTAGTATTGTATGCTTTGAATAATTTAAAAAATAAAATAAAATAGTGACATAACCCTTGCCAAACTCCAGTGCTGTGGAAGAGCTTATATGAACTAGGCCCAAGCTACACTTTTTCATATTCAAAAGGAGACCAGATTTATGATCTCATTTAACTCCTGCTGGTTTGAAGACATAGAACTTGCAGGGTGCTGGTCACAGAATATGCTTCCAACGTGACCAGGAATATGCACTGTTTTAATAGTAGGTATGGAAATGTATTGGCAATTCATTAGTATTCTAGCAACAGTCTGCTAACCGGCTAAGTGAAACTCCCAGAAAAAGAAAGAAAAGTTTGCAGATTCTACCTAGTACAGAAGAGACAGATGGTGAGTAATATAGTTTATGAGGGATTCTAACAGTACATGCAGTATTGTTCCCTACAGAAGGCAATGGAGGGGTGTGTGTGTGTGTGTGTGTGTGTACACACACACACACACACAGACTCACATGCAGTAGAAGGGAGAGTACTGATTTTTACAGAATCTTAATACCAATTAGTGCCATATGTCACCCTTATCATTAATCATCATCTGTTATGTCATGCTACTTTTCCATCTGGTTTTGTGTCAGGTGTGATCCTGAATAGCTGCAGTACATTAATTTCCAACTGGTGCCTACTAGTGGCTGGCAAATTAGGTTACTTTGTGACTAATTTATTAGCTGTGTTAATTGTTTGATGGATCATTATTGACGACCACTCAGCAGATGGCAGATGGCCAATAAAGCATTCAATGCAGTTCACTGTCCTTTCGCACACCTTGATACATCTTAGGGTGGGTTTTGTTTTTTACATTTTTTAATGCTTCGAAGTACAAATTTTTCCGTGCTCAAAATATATTTAAAGTGGGTCGACTGAAGAAATCCACATGCCAAGTCCTTGAATATGATGTAGATAAAATTAAACAAGCGGTTCAAATTCACATCTGGTTCTCTGTGGGTCTTGGGCCTTCTAGTGGTTTTTCATATTGACAAAAAAATAAATGACTCCTATCTCGTGACAATAACATGTTTTATATTGAAAATATGTAGCCTGGCACAGGTTATGAAAACTGAACTTTGGAGCCGTGGAAAAATTGCCTCAGTGCTAATGCTGAGAACATTGTTTAGATGCCTGAAAATATCTGGTATGGAGCCAGACTAAACACAAGTGTCATGATTAGGGATAATTTGGCAGGTGGTACTACTGTCTTTTGGCATTCTTGTTCAACTGGAGAATTTGTATACATCAAAGGAGTGTTACAGTGGGAACAGGCAAGGAGGAAGCAAGTAATTACTTTTATTTCTAAGACAAATGCCTGCTGAAGTCAGATAAGATGGTGCCATTAATGCCTGCTTGAAGTTTGTCTAAAGTCTGATTGTGGAATGGAAATCGTTTGCACCAAAAGCCTTTACAACTCTCAAATAATTAGTTCCCCGAAATGCAACATTACTAACAATTCCCCACTTCACTAGTTCTGCCTTAGATGGTGACAGCTTCAGTCATAGGGTAGCTCAGGGTGACCTATTATTAACTTATTTGTTTGGCGATCAAATAATTAATTAGTATGAGCTTGCTTCATATTTGATCTGCTTTGGTAAAGTATGCACTGTTCCAGTCATTTCAGGTATCAGCATCTTGTATATTAGGATATTGGGACTAAGTTTGTTTATTGAAATATTTCTGTCCTGCCTCTCCTTCGAAGACTTGTACTTCTTCAAGTGCTTCAAGACCGGGCCATTTAGGGAAGGAAAAACCACAGCCAGCACTTTGAATCAGAAACATTGTTAGCCTGCACACTTTAAGTACTGACAAGATATGGGTGCAGATTCAGCTAACCTGCCCTGCTACCAGAAGGACTTCCACTAGCACAATGGGCCTCCCTACTCCCTCCGTGCCCTCCAAGTTGGCTCTACAGAGGTCAGGAGAACCCCTAGGAACAGCAGAAATGGAGGCGGTGACTGACGTTCATTCCATTCAGCAAGCAGTAATTCCACCCATGGTCTCTGTTAGTCATACTGGTTTGTAATCTCCTTTGTCTTGCTGATATTAAGGTGCAAGTTGTTCCCTAGGCACCATGTAGATATTTTTTGGACCTCCCCTCTATACACTGATTCATCTCCACCTGTTATTAAACCCATTATGGTGGTGTCATCTGCAAACTTAATAATTGCAGTAGACAGGTCAGATGATACACAATCGTATGTATACAATGAATACAGGTAGGGATTTAGCACACATCCCTGTGGTGTGCCAGTGCTGATTTTTAAGGAATTAGATGTTACATGTTAAACATCTCAAGATATAAGCACAACCCCATCCAAGACCAGTCAACTTCCTGGTTTAGTTGAAACAATTTAGCTATCCTTTTAATTTGCCACAACTTAACACTGCTGGTATATAATTTTGGCCAGAATGAGCTACACACCTCATCTAAAGATAGTTCGTATGAGAGGAAATAATAGCTGTTCCATTCAAACATACTGAGTTAATAGCGTTCATTCTGTTCAGCGGAGTCTCAATTTAAGAGAAGTTCAAAGGAGGGTGGGGGAATACATGAGTGCTCAGTTCAGTGCTTAAGTCACATGCTGGAAATTAGGAAAGTGCTATTTTAATTAGAAAGGGAATAACACATTTGCTAAAGGGCTTTTTGAGAAACAGGGTTCTGGTGCAGTGTTGCAGCTGAAGTAGGAAAGCTTTCCCCCAAACTCCTGTGGCAATTAGATTCTCTGTTTTACTGATTGTTCTTAACTACTATTTATTTGAATGGGATCTTGAGAGCATTAATTGCATTAAAGGAAGGACCTACCAGCCTCTCGTTTCAATGTTTTCTTAAAAGCAGATATTAAGCAGCTTTTAAAAGCCTGGAAGATTCCATTGTTGGAGCAGAGATTTCCCTACTATTGCCTTTATCTTATGGGGTAAAGGGCTCCAGGTCAGTATCAAGGATCTGCATTTCATGTAGGAGACCCCAGGTTGAATCCCCAGGATCTCCAAATAGGACTGGGAGAGTCTGCACTCCGGGAGCATTGTTGCCAGTCAGGACCAATGCCCTGACAGTTTTTTAGGTTCTGTTCCCAAAGCCTCCTGTTATTCAGTTCCTTCCCAACATCTCCGCCCTCCCACTTTGTACACCAACTTTCATCCTTCTTCCATCATGCCAAATCCTAGCCCCATTTCCAGCACATCATCTTCGTCACTTGTTGCATCCATGGCAAAGCCCCAAGTCTGCAATCTTTTGCATATTTACCTAGGAATAAGTTCAAGTGAAATTGGTGGGGCTTACTTCTGAGTAGACGTGGTTAGCCTTGCATGGTCTCCCTCCCTTTCATTCACTTTATCATTCCTTCTGCACCTCTGTTCTGCTTTAGACTTTTAGACACCACCTTTATCCTCTTTCTTCTAAGGTTCCACTCAAAGTGAGGCTGCAATAATACCCTAACCCCACCCTGCTTGAGAATAAACCCCACTAAACTGAGGCGGTTTATTTCTGAGTAGGAATGTTTATGATTGTACTATGTAGGATTGTGTGGGATGCGGGTGGCGCTGTGGGTTAAACCACAGAGCCTAGGACTTGCCGATCAGAAGGTCGGCGGTTCAAATCCCCATGACGGGATGAGCTCCCGTTGCTCGGTCCCTGCTCCTGCCAACCTAGCAGTTCGAAAGCATGTCAAAGTGCAGGTAGATAAATAGGTACCGCTCCGGCAGGAAGGTAAACGGCATTTCCATGCGCTGCTCTGGTTCGCCAGAAGTGGCTTAGTCATGCTGGCCACATGACCCGGAAGCTGTACGCCGGCTCCCTTGGCCAATAAAGCGAGATGAGCGCTGCAACCCCAGAGTCGGCCACGACTGGACCTAATGGTCAGGGGTCCCTTTATGTAAGATTGCACAGTGAGCCAACAGATGCACACTTTCCCTGCTGCTTCTCTCCCGCCAGTTGCCATCCCTCCCCATCAAACTGGCAGAGCTGAATCCTAACCCCACTTATTTGGAAGCAAGGCCCATTGAACTGAGTGGGGCTTACTGCAGAGCCGACATGGTCGGGATTGCACTCAAGAGTCCTCCAATGCTGTACTTCATAGTCCTGCTGTCTACATTCCCCCACTCCCCACTTTCTGCATTGCCTCAAGATGACACTTCTCATTTGTCTGAGCCCACAGGAGCTGGCTTCACTCTTATTCCTCCCCTCTTTCTCTTTCCCTCCTTCTCTGTCTCTCTTCACTACCCCTCTGAGATCAACACAGGAGCAGAATACTCCTTTCTTCACGGTGACTTTTGAAATCACAATGTGTAGGATCTTTCTCAGGAGTAGCTGGATGCAGGTAAATGTTACTTGTGCCCCCGTCCAGCATAATGTAAGAATACCCCTTAGCTTCCTTTCATGTGAGTGAGCACGAATAGTAACAATTCCACTTTTTTATGTAGTACTTTTTATGGAATATATTATTCATGCTACAATATGATTGGAACACTTGAAAAGGAAAAAAAGGTTGATTACATTAATTTCAAAAGAAAATACTTTATATATTATCATCATAATATAATGGATTGCATTAAGTCCACTTTGGGCTTGGCTACAAAATTACACCTTAATACTCCTAAATTCATAAAGTACATAGTTCTGCTGCAGCGCACTACCAGTCATTCATTATGAAACAAGTCATATTTAACATATGTTTATAAATGGCCCTTTTAGAGAAAGTATGAGTATTTGTGCTTTTTTATTCCATCTGAAACTGACAGATTGAAAACACAGGAACCTTTGGAGTGAGCAATTCATCAGTGCCAGGGTCATTTGCCCAATCCGTTTTAGCTATTGATATTCTACAAACAGTCAGGACTGACAGAAAGATGATGTGACGTGCAGGTGTTCACAATAACTCACTGTGGTCCTTTATCAGCTCTTTTTGCGCTGATGAGAGAAAATCTGTCCCAGGGGATTAATTGAAAATCATTGAAGATACAAAGATATGAATGATTATGAACGTAAGTACAGCATTCCAAGACACTCACAGCCTTGGAAGACAAAGGTTAACTGGCTCAGCTTTGGTGCAATCCGGCATATACAAGTCAACCGTACAAGTCAAGCCTATATATAGAGGAATAATTCAGGTGACAGTCACATCCTATATGTAACAAAATAAGCAAAATATAGGGTGCCCCCCAAAAAAAATATTCTTATGTGAAGGAGTCAGACTTGGCACATGTTTTTATGTGACAACTGTTGTAGTATCTGTAAATTAGCATGCAAAGTGCTCATTTCAAATCACTGTTCAGCCAAAAAATTACAATAGGCAAGTCATTATCTCTCAACCTTCTCTCAGCCATACAAAAGTAGTAATATTTGCCTGGTAGGGTTGTTGTAAGGCAGTGTTGGGGAAGCAGTGACCCTCCAGATGTTTTTAAACTCCACCTTCCACCATCCCCAGGCAGCATGGCTAACGGACAAGCATCATAGGAGTTGTAGTCCAACAACATCTGGAGGGCATCTGGTTCCCCACCTCTGTCATGAGGTTTAGGGAGAACAAAATCAGATGTGATCTGTGTGATCTCCTGGCCATTAAAAAATTGGTGTTTTCTTTTCTTTACTATTTCTTGTGTTTTCCTCCCTATTTTGATGAAAGCAGCAGCACAGGGAGATAGAGTGTTTATGGCCTCTTCTTCCTCATGCCCTCTTCCTAATCTAACTTCCCCAAGTTGAAGTTGTTCTTGGTTCTCTCAAGGGGATAGTGCATGTAGGCAACTGATCACAAGATTTGATTCGGGTCCCGACGCCGTGCTTCATAAAGCAGACCGATTTGCTCAGACTAATTTGGAAGCTGTTCAATACGGCTTCCACAAAATGTGTGCATATTTTTCTGTTTCCAAAATTATCTTCATAATTTTTTTGGACAGAACTGACTGAAATTTGCAGACTACTTCACCTCTTTTGGGGGTATAAGCCAAACCAAACTTCAGCATGATTACTGCAGTGGTTTTCCTCCAGTTGCAGCTGTTACAGTTTTGAGATCTTTTCTATTTTCATTAACATATCTCCATAATATACTTTAAAATTGTTCAGTTGAATCTGAACTAAGTCTGAATCTGTTAACTAGGCAGTGCTACCCTTAGGTTCATATGAGTGAATACAGCGAGATGCTCTCATGCGCTACCTATAAAAAGGAATACCAAGGGTGCATTTTGTTATCACACGCTAAGACAGGCTGTAAGCTTATATCCTTTGATCTAACTTTAATAGCTGAAAGTGACTTTGCCATCAGAAAAAGCTTTGCTCCCAACTCAAAAAGCTTCCCCAGGAGTAAAACTAAGCTGGGCATATTTTAGCCAAGGATATTGATGTAGATTGGATGTAAGAAATTGTCCCTTCATCCATAGGAAATGGGAGGATTTAATATCCGAGGATCCAGCAAAGACCCACATTTTATTAACATTTGTTGTTTTTTTCAAGGAAATAGCTTAATAATATGGAAGAATTGGATGTTAATAATAGCCAGATAAAAATATTGTTTATACACCCACACCCCACCAAGATTTTCGTCACCAAAGCCTGGACCCAAACATGTGTTTGACTAAATTTTAAAAATAAACCAAAGAATTAAAATTGAAAATCACAGTTGTAGGTTAATTAAAGAACCCGAGTCCATTCCACTCTGCTGAGCAGTGAGATACAGAGAGGCAGCCCTGAAGCAGGCAGCCAGAGTGCAGCTTTGTACCTTTGGTAATAGGAATTGGGGTTCTTATTGCATTTTGGAACCTTTTCAGCATAATCCTAAATCCCCATTGATTTAACAGCTAGGCAGCCATGAGGAATTCATTCTGTATATTATATTCAAATTCCTGTATAAAAAGACTTGATCTACACCTTTCAGGTTAATGTGCGGATCAGAACTTTGGATGCAATTCTAACCTTCCATACCCTTAGCTGGAAGGGCTTTTCAAAGAGGGAGGGCCACAGCCCTGCTGCCTGTGGCAGCCACAGTGGAAGGGATTGGTCCCATTCTGTCTCCAAACTAGCTCAGTGGGCCCAGTACCGTTGCATGATGGCAGTGAAACCAGCTCTGGACCCAGTGGATTCCTGGTCAGTTCAGCCCTGCCTCCTCCCCACCCTTGGAACATCTTGTTTGTGGGTGTTAGTGCTGGCTCCTGCTGGCAGTGATTCTGCCAACGGGACTCCCACCTGCCCAACATGTTCACTGGGCAGGAAAGGGAGGTCACTACTAACAGATTGACACTTGTGGTGACCAATGGTAGAGCTCAGCAGATGCACCCCTTTCCCAGCCTAATGTAAGGGGGAGGTTGGAAGGCTCTGCCTCCTAAATAACCAGATTTCATACAGTTTTCAGCAGTATAACTATATCAAAGTGTGTATTTTGAGAGGCATTCCACATTTAAATTGTAAAGACATATTTTGAAAGATGGTACATATTTACATATGTGTTAAAATAATATTTAAATACATTTCTTGAGAGGAATTAAAAATATTCACAGTTCATTGCAAATCCCGAATGGAATTATAGATAAAACACATGAAACTTCCCTGGGCAGCCATGATCAGAGTCATCCACAGCTAAATCCAGCCCTATTCTTCATTACTGTTGTTGTTGTTCTTTTAGTCTCAAAGATTTTCCTGTAAGATTGAGCTATACAAAAGTTACCTTAACCATATGAGAGTCACGTTTCCATAAATCAATTGGCAGGGTATCTGTGGCATCCAGAACAGTTATGTGTGCTACAGTAAGCCCATAACTTACGTGGGGGTTATGTTCTGGGGATAGCACCTAAAGTCAAAATCACATATAACCAAAGCACTTTGGGTTTAATGGTGGGTGGCATTGCCAAAGTATTTTCCTGGATGTTGGCCCCCTTTAGTTTATTTTTAGTTTATTTTTATTTTATTTTATTTTATTTTATTTTATTTTATTTTGCCAAGCGTGTAAAGCTGAATGCACACAACTTAATTGCACATAAATTGTGAGTGCATTGTACTAAGGCTGCGCAAGGGACTCCTTATTCAGTCTGGGCCCAATTTGGTATCCTGATTGGACCTAATCTGGACTGAACTGATCTTGAGTGACATAAAAGGATGTCACATAGAGGAGGGAGAAAGGTTGTTTTCTGCTGCTCCAGAGAAGCAGACACGGAGCAATGGATCCAAACTACAAGAAAGAAGATTCCACCTAAACATTAGGAAGAACTTCCTGACAGTAAGAGCTGTTCGACAGTGGAATTTGCTGCCAAGGAGTGTGGTGGAGTCTCCTTCTTTGGAGGTCTTTAAGCAGAGGCTTGACAACCATATGTCAGGAGTGCTCTGATGGTGTTTCCTGCTTGGCAGGGGGTTGGACTCGATGGCCCTTGTGGTCTCTTCCAACTCTATGATTCTATGATTCTATTCTATGAGCCTGACCCATCCCCCAAACCCAACTGGGAGCCTTGCACAACTCTAATGTGAGGTTTTGTCCTACTAGCTGATAAATTATAGTTTGTTAAGAGTGCTGAGTGTTGTTAAGGGACCCTCATTCACTCCAGAGTGGTTCAACAGTCAAACCTTCCCATGGAGCTCTGGAAGGGAAACAGGAGTCGCCTAACGATTCTCTGCACTCCTAGCAAATACTCTTCAGTTATCAGGATTCTTTGAGGGAATCCGTGACTGAAGAGGCATAATATTGCTTTAAATATATGGTGTGGATGTGGGTCTAAGCAATAAACTCATTATATACAAATGAGTTGAAGATAGTTGGTTTAAGGAAATATTATTGGTCCTTAGTAGTTTGTGTCCAGTTTTTATCGTTAATAAGAAAGGAAGTTGTGTAGATATTAAAAGAAACTGGCTTAATAGAAATAAATGTACAAAACTGGCTTCCAAAGAAAAACCAAATTACACTTTTATAATTTGAAAATCAAATGTGAACCTTATTTTCTATTGATGGGGACTTTAAATATTTCTTAATCAATTTTGAATATGCATGTGAATTTATGCTTCATTAAAGTTCAATTTTGAATGGCAGTGAAGTTTAAGGTTGATGAGTTTGACTAATTCAGGTCTGAAATCTGAATTTATTAAAACCATATTCATCTATGCCCAGAGGGAAACGACCAACTAATTCCAAATTATAGAATTATAGTTTTGTGTAGTTGTTTTTTTAAAAAAGAAGTTTTTAGAGAAGACCTGAATATATTTTAAAAACTTGTGTGCACAATTCTGAAAGGGGGATAGAGAAGTCCCTTACTAACATGTAAATATATGAGAGAATATTTAAACCCTGGTGTATAATTAACTTATCTAGTTTAAGACATATTTAAAGAAGTGCAACGTAGTCCTCTGAGTGGCTTCAGGCATTGCCAACATTCTCTAAACATCAGTTCCAAAACTTAAAGTGGAAATCATATTGGCCTACTTCACACAGTTGCTTAAGACTCAGCTAAATAAAATAATTACAGTGCATACTTATTTATGCTATACCTATCTGAGTTCATTTCACTTTTAAATATTATTATTGTTATTTGATTAATGTGTTTGTTGAATAACAGCAATCAGTCTCCAGGTGATATGCAACAAATTTAGAAGATTGTTGTTGTTGTTTTTTAAAAAATTAAAACAGCAGACAGAAATAATTAACAATCATAACACAACAAAACACCACCCAGCCTCTAAAACGTAACCATGTTAATAATAGCAGCAACTGAGAAAACAACTTGCACTTCATGAAACTAGGAGAATGGAACCACTTTGACCTATTTTTATAGTATCCACTAACTTTTTAATAATAATAATAATAATAATAATAATAATAATAATGCAATCTAGGAAAGATAAAGTCACCAGCTCAACAGTCTGGTAAGATTTACTCCCCGCCAAATCACACACCAATAATGAAAATGCAAAAGAGATGAGATAGATTTGCCTCATTTTATTTCTTAACAACATTTGGGCCAAATCTGTGACCTTCCCAATGTTCACTACGTCTGTTTGCGGACCACTTCGGCAGCGTTGGCCATCATAAAACAAAGCTTTACGGCTTGTTTTCTCCAGATAAGAATCTGACCCACTGCTTCTTTCAGAGACTTGCATAGCCCATTAAGACTTTCAGAGACCTATAAGATTTATGTTTATTTGGTTCTCTGTTTTCAAGAGAATCCATCAAGAGTGCATATTCTGTGACTTTCAGAGATTTAGAAGATTTCTGTTTATTTGGTTTTGCAGAGAGTGCATAATTCATATTTTTCACATTGTTCTATGTTCTGTATAGATTATATAAAGTGTTTATATTAACTTCACATTGTTGTACTTGGTCATCATGTTGCCTTTGGATGTTGTTGTTGTTGTTGTTGTTGTTTAGTCGTTTAATCATGTCCGACTCTTCGTGACCCCATGGACCAGAGCACGCCAAGCACTCCTGTCTTCCACTGCCTCCCGCAGTTTGGTCAAACTCATGCTGGTAGCTTCGAGAACACTGTCTAACCATCTCGTTCTCTGTCTTCCCCTTCTTCTTGTGCCCTCCATCTTTCCCAACATCAAGGGCTTTTCCAGGGAGTCTTCTTTTCTCATGAGGTGACCAAAGTATTGGAGTCTCAGCTTCAGGATCTGTCCTTCCAGGGAGCACTCAGGGCTGATTTCCTTAAGAATGGAGAGGTTTGATCTTCTTGCAGTCCATGGGACTCTCAAGAGTCTCCTCCAGCACCATAATTCAAAAGCATCCATTCTTTGGCGATCAGCCTTCTTTATGGTCCAGCTCTCACTTCCATACATCACTACTGGGAAAACCATATATTTAACTATACAGACCTTTGCCTTTGGATATTTGTATATTACTTACTTCTAACAGTGTTGGATATATATTATTAAAACCTTCCACCTTTCAGCTCCACCCACAATGACAATCTCTATCTGTTTGCCTCTGGCCCAGATGTCGGGATTCAAGCCATAATCAGGAGAAACTGGCCACTCTCCAGGCACCCAGCTTGAATCACCAGTTGACCTCCCTGTCTGCATTCTCCGGCAGGATCCAGGCAATGTCGCGATTGGTGATCCTCCTCAACGTGAGAAGAACACACCACTCTTTCCTGCCCCACCCCCCGGGAGGGGAAAGAGATAGACAGAAACGTGTTTACATGTCTTTATTTCTGTCTTTTGCAGTGTTACAGAAAACACGTCTGCTCTCTTCAAACTCCAACAGCAGAGAGACTAACTCCTCCTTTACTTCCTGTACAGTTTATATTACACTCTGAGCTAATTCCGGTGCTTCGCACTGTGAATAGACTGTCCCTTTGTTTCCCACAAAACAGTCCCAACATTTCCATTTATGTTTTGCTTTCAAGCCAGCAGCTCGCTGCCGCATTGCTTCTATATCGTAACACCAGATAAATACTCTCTTTCCCCCAGCATCCTCTGATTTCAAGGGATCATGGGCAGGTCCAAAAGCACCGCCACTTGGGGCAGTAAAGATTCCTGGAGTCCAGGTTTAATCAGGCCAGAGCCTTCCATGCTTGGTCCTGATTATATAGCAGAAGTTTCCGGGTCTGTGGTTAAGAGAGGAGGAAAAGCAGATAGCGAAGAGAGACAAACATTTTTATAATCATTATTTTCCTTCCTTGAAGGCAACCTTTGGACAGCATTGATTTTTCTCTTTAGTTAATACCCAAGCAGCATCTGAGTTTCCCGCGCAGCAGTGTCTGCCATTAATTCTACCAACCACTCCCCAGAAAACACACCACAACCGAAGAATGTGATAAATGATATAGGAACCTAATCATGAGTCACAACGGTGAGCAAATTAATCCTGATATTTCACAACTTTTTAGTGGCTTTCAAGAAAAGCACAGAGAGATTACTGGATTAATAACACTCCGTTTTTGGCCTCAGCCTCAGATGAAACAGCCCCACGGAATAAAATCAAAACCTAGTTTGAGTAAACCAGCAATAAAGCAAAGGGGGGGGTGAGTGGGAAGAGAAATGGTTGATTCAAAGTAAGTTTTCTTTTTTTATTATATAATCTCACGCCTGCTGTTCTTTTCTCTCCATGGCAGACAGCAAAGTTATTTCATATGTTTTCAAAGGTCTGAAGGAGAGTAGCATTAACTCAAAGGAATGCTTGGTCTTCTATGAAAATCTTTGAGCTGAGGAAGCCACTTAATATCATAGAGCCAACTATGAGGTCAGAAAAGGACAATCTGAAAGCAAAATGCACAGGATTCTTCTTCCCAGGATTTAAAAGTCTTCTTTTATATACATTTTTTTGCCCCATTTTAATGGGATGCCACAATGCATCATTCAACTGGTGCCAACATCGTATGTGTTTTGTTTTTTGCATAGCAGCTTTTTCTGCTCTGTTTTCAGCACTTTAATTTGAAGTTTTACACTCAATACTAGACACAGGTTAGATAGAGATCAAGAACCTGCATTTTCAAAGAGGATTGGATTCATAATTGTTCTTTCAACACTGCATGTGGTGTATCCACTATTTGTGCTTTGTCTGGTTTCACACTTGGAAATCTTAAGTACAAATTTGCCCACAGACCCTGTGAGGAAGATAGGAAGCCACATGGACAAACTAGAACAACATAAAATATAAAAAGAGGACACAGAGTTTTAAATTTACCAATTTTGTGATATCTGGATTCAAGATATATATGTATATATTGGATAGTAATCTCACATAAGCATGGGAAAACATATACCTTATACAGTACCTGCTATTAATTGAAAGGTTCATGTTTTCTGATTGTTAGTAGTTTGTTTTAAATGCTTGCATACATAAAGAGTAGTCTGAGTTGTGAATTGATCTAGCTGAATTAGAAGAGAGGGAGAATGGGAAGTTTTCTGAAAGACCATAGACTGATTGCTGAGATGAGTAGCATTGAACCCATAACCAGGTGATAGGGCATGGCCCTCAGCAGTGGAAGAATGCTGGGATTATTAAGAGCTGACATCTATAGCATTATTTTACTACTACAGATGGTCAGGAAAAATTGAGGAGCTGTCTAGTACAAAAAACACTGACAGCACGCCAAGAATGGAAGAAAACTTTGTGCACATAGGGATTTGACTCAAAATTGTGGGTTTTTGACACAATATGGAAAAATTATTTTAAGAGGCCAAACCAAAAAGGCTCCCCATCCCTGCTCTAGGAGGCAGTTAACCTGTAATGTGACTTTTTCTTCTTCTTCCAATGAATATTGTTTCATAAAACAAATGCCTGTTTATTTGTGCTAACTGTTGACCAGTGGAACCTGTTTTCCTACTTTGGTAACATTGCAGACCTTCAGTTTTACAATTATTCACTCATCCTCTCATTCACAGAGGCTACAGCTGATCATATTAAGAATAGTTATATTATAAGGGTAACCATCTATTCACAAAATCTTTAAGGAGTTTGCAAAAATCATAAGTGTGTGACATTGCTACTGCCAGTTTCCCCAATTATGCAAGTCTGTCACCCTGAGACTAGGTGAAATCTCAGTAGGAATAGAACATCCATATATCTAAAAACTTTGGCAGTAAGTCAACATTGTTTTGATATAATAATCCTTTTAAAAACTCCGTTGAAGCTGTTTTTCTTTTAAAAAAAAACCCATGCAGATGACTTTATGTGCAAATGTTGTTTATGTAAAATAAAGGCATAAAGCTACCTGCAAAAATGTTGTCAGCTGATTTTTTTTTCACCTCTCACTGATCAAGCCAACTTTCTGAAATCTTTAAGAGCTCTCCCCATATGCTTGAAGCTGCAGCTCACCCTGCTGCTTTGTAACCGCACAGGAGGGACAAAATTATTCTGATTGTTATTGAACAATGATTTCCAGCAATTCGGAAGAGACACCTGCCCAGTTGGGCACTCTAGATAGATTTCCACCAGGGCGCCGCAGAGTGATCAGCACAAAGCTATTTAGCACAGGTGTTTCTGTAATTTTGATTAATAGCAACAGCTCACAGTGCTCAGCAACCATCAGGTTAGCTCTTCCTCTCAATCTGAGCTAGCAGTGGGGATGCCAATGGGGTAATATAGAACATGGAGAAACCTCGCCTGTTTTCTGACAGGGTAATCATCCCCTTTTAGAAGTTGCTTCCTCTTAAGCAGGGATATGTGCCTTCCCGTTCTTCTCGACCCCTTTCCAAAAATGCTATAAATACAAAAGAAATGTCAGGTTTGTGCTCTACACCTGTTAGGTTCCCTCCTGCCCGACACACCTGGTGACTACCCACAGACTGGCAATATGTCACTGGCATGGAGCACAAGGGAATCTGACAAGCATATGAGTTGGATGATGAATCTGTTTTCTTTACAGACTCATCCCAGATACCCTTTTGTTTATCCGTTAGACCCTAGGTATTTTGGCAAGGCACTCTAACATCCTTTTCCTCCACATACAGTAGAATTTGATTTTTGTAATGGGCAAGATTGCCAAGAGCAAACAAAAGTGCCAATGGAATGCTTCTCCCCCCACCCACCCACCCACCCACCCGGCACACCTTCCTTTAAAAGCAATGAAATGTTGCATCTTTATCTGTGTTGAGATTTCCAAGTCTTTTATGGCATGCTGCACTCGTGCTTCAAAACTAAGCTGTCACATTGTGGGTGGTTCTTCCAGCTTGTTTTTGGATGAAGGGCTGAGATCTCATAGGGTTGTTTTTATTTATTTTTTGTAGTGGGAAATGGCTTTTCGGATAGGAATCCTGCCATTTGAAGTTTAAAGGAGCCTCTCAACTGTTTGACTCGCAACAGGCTTTTCATTGCTGCTCACCCTGAAAGAGCAGTATATGTTCCCACAACGTTTTCAAGTAAGTTCAGAAGCAGCTGTTTTCTTTTTAAAATGACAGGGCCTGTTAGAGAAAATAAGCAGGGTTCACATCGTCCTTAGTTGGCATGGTGCCTGTTGACCCCTGACATCCTTCTTCCTAATCCCAGAAATATGAGGAAAGAATCCTCAGATTCACATCAAATCTCTATTATCATTTGTCATGCTCTTCATCACTTTGCTGGTAACATCACATCACCATTTGTCCATTGTGACTTTCTGCCTTCCCGCTTAGGAGTGAGTTTCACACTAAACGTTGTATCTAACAAAGTTGTCCCATTAGTACAGTGAAGCTTCTTCTCCCTCTCCTCTCCCTGTGTGCTCCCTGCACCATCCTATGGTCCTTTGGGATAAAGTACTGTGTAGAAATGCAGTCAATTACTCAATAAAGTAGAAATTGGAAGCGTTTGTTTGTTCAGGGCAAAGACCCATCTAGTCCAGCCTTCTGTTCTAACAGTGACCAACCAGATACTTATGGAAGCTTGCTGACAGGACCCAAATACAAACAATGCTCTCCCCAATTGCAATTCCCAGCTACTGGTATGCCGAAGCATACTGTCTCTATCAGTGGAGGTAAAACATAGCCTTCATGGCTTGCACAGCATACATAGTTTCTTCATGTATTTTAGAAAAGGGGTTGTGCAGGGGTTGGGACCAACACAAGCACATTTCTGCTCTGTCCCTCACTCTAGACATGTGGATACAATGCCTGAATAGGGTTAATATCCATCTTATGCTACTTTAGAAATCTTGGTTTGTATAATATTTCAATGTAGTAGCTGGTATGCCCTTTTGTTTTACTGGTCTGTGTGAACAAGCATTTCATCTAAAACAGCTTTTCTAGAATCCCTGGGAAGAGAGTGAAACCAACAGAAAGATAGGCCGCCATGTCCCACCGCTGGGAGCCGGAAAATAATGTTTTACAGAATGTACCGACATGGTTCTGAGAAGCAGAATAGTGGTTAGAAAGAAAAGCATTCACCTAGGAGTCTGATTAGTCTCCTACCCTTGAAGAAAATTGTTATTCTTAGGTACTCATACTTTAGTGGAAAGCCTTTGTTCAAATGTTAAAGCCACAGATTAATCTCTCTGATTTGGGCAGTAAGCAAGCCATTAGCCTGACTCCAGCTCTGAGAAATGCCTGTATTTCAGAGGCTTTAAAACATGCTCTAATTTTCTTACTGTTTCTTTTTCCAGGCATATTTGGGGTTTGTTTGTTTTTTCTCTAAACAGAGCAGCATTAAGAACTGTTCAGAACATGAAGTATACAGAAGACTATCTCCGTCCCCTTACGTCCTACAATTAACCAGATAAAAGGAAAGCTCTCTATGCCAGAAGCTAGAAAGCTGGGCTGGGGAAGCAGAACATGGCCAACACAGTGGCGTGCTGTGAGATATTATGCCTGCATAGTGGTCTGTGAGCTGTCTTATCCAGGGACTTCAATGATGGGTGTGGTGGTCATGGGCACTAGTGTGCTTGCCAGTACTTCCTGTGGTGCCTGCAAAAAGTCTCCGTAAATATTCCCACAAAAGTCCTTAGCACACAAGACTGACTGCTCTTCCTGTTTGCTCTGGATCCTACACTGAAAACACCCTTTAACACTGTAGCGTTTTCCCATTCTTTGGGGATATGTTTTTATTGGGGGAGAGAAAGGGTTAATAGGTTTACCAATAAGAAAGCCTGGAGGCAGAGCCTACCTGATTTTGAGGCTCAGTCCAGAGGTAGTGACAGTTAGTTCGGTTGGTTCTTTTGCAGGGGGGAGATAGAGAAGTCAAAGTGAGTTAGAGACAGGGACAAGACTGAGAGTGAATAGAGTGACAGCATTTTGAATATATTTTAAAACTTGTTTGTGTTTGAAATAAACTTTAATCTTCATTGTTAACTCTACCTGACTGAGACTCAATAGTTCACCAGGGAACCCTGGGTTTTTTCCCACAAAATTGGTGGCAGCGGAAGAATAAAGTAGTGGTGTACAGGTCAATAGTCCGTGAAACGACAAGGGGCTCTGTACGAATGCCACAAACACATTTCATTGGATACCAGGATTTTTGAACTGAGGAGAGGGACAAAGAACTTCAATGCGGTGAAGACAGTGACTTTTGTAGTCAAAAGTGGTAGTAGGGACTTTTGTAGTCAAAAAAAATGAAGAAGAACAATCCTGTGGAAAATGGATAAAGACAATGCGAAAAGTCAAAGAGGACACAAAAAAGCCAGAAGAAGGAAGGAGGGAAGTCAGCTCGGGAGGGCAAGAACAAATGTGAAATATAATGTATGTGTATGTACAGTATGTAACTAAAAATTCAATAAAGATCATCTGGAAGAAGAAAAAACAAAAGTGGTCTCCCATTGACTGATGGGGTTCTGTCTCTGTTTTGTGGTTCTGTCTCTTTCTGCTTTTTTAGATGTGGCAGCCATTTTGTGAGTGGCGCCTGAGGCACTTTCTCAAGATTCCAAATGTTCCTAGTGGCCATAGATTGGCATAGATTCCCCCAGGTCCCCTTAGCCAAAATGGTATCCTGCTCACCCCTAGGGTCAACACTTTAAGGAGCATTGCTGTACTATTTAGCTTATCAGTTCCTGCCTTCATCTATCTATGCCCTCCACCTGAAGAAGGCCACTTCTGTTAGCAGAGTGAGTGGCATAAAGCAAATGGAGTCCAGACAGAGAAGAAAATGTTGGTAAATACTTTACTGTGGGTAAAGAGAACAAAAAGAATTGCATAATATGAGGAGAAATAAAACAGAGAGGTTTGTATTATTTACAGGTCTACATAGGTGAGGAAAAATAATTTAGAATAACTTTTTAATTCAACTCCACAAATAGTCGATTCTTAACCAGCTTCCTCACTGACAGCTAACCCTACAACAGACTAGACTTTCCAGCCAAAGAGTCTGCTGCCATCCAGACCAATTAACCCCTAATGAGGATGTGTGCTGTTGTGCTTCCAAAAGCTTCACCCTGATGCATGGCATGGTTGCCCAGCTCTCAATTCCTGCTCAGCAGCAGACCAAATATTGCTTTCCACTCTGCCTCACCAGGTGGATCTATGCATTAATTAAAGTGCCTATCAATAAGAGAGCATAAGTGAAAATTGAAAGCTGATGAACACAGCGAGTTTTAAAGCTACAGTGCTGTTTCCAGACTAGGCATCAATTTCCCCCTAATGCACAACTGCCCCAGACAATTGATACAGTATTGTATTTCTGAGCAGGGCAAAAAAAAAAAGGCAGAATGACACTACCACAGGTGAGCTGGTAGAAGCACTGCAGGGTCAGTGCACAACAATCAGATGCTACATGGCTTTTCTTCTTTCTTTTTGAAGGCAAAATTTTATGTTGAAATAAACCATGCAACCAAGGAAGAAAACCATATATCAAGATCGCTAAGAGGCAAAATGAAACCAAGGAGCAGCTCACTGTCAAGATAGCTTAAATGTGCAACTTATGCAGGCAAATCACTCAGATGCCCACCAGTGCACCCAACACACACACACCTATAAATCTTTGACTGGAATGGGAACCAGAAGAATTAAGGGCTTTCTAGGAGATACATACCCCATGGTGTCAGGGTGTTAAAAAAAAAGAATTATTTTCTTCTTGTCCTTGCTAAGTACCTGCTCTATCTACAGTTGCTTAGAAGGTTCCTACTTTCTAGGACCTAAGGTTCCCTCTTCCCAGTTCTGCATTTATAATGAGGTGCTTTTCATGCTTTTAATACATTGATATCAATTTTCAGCTTGTTTTGGAAACAGTGAGCCCTAGAAACATTACATAAAACCAAATCTATGGTTCATGAAGTATAAATTTGTGGGATCAATGACAGTGCTTTGGAAGGTGCCAATATCCATCAGGCCACAGACATTTGGCAAAGCCATAAGCTCCAGGCCTGTAAGAAAGGCATCACGGATTCACCCTCATGTTCTTCTTTAGAGTCTTCTGTGGCGCTGTGGTCCAAACCACTGAGCCTCTTGGGCCTGCCAATTGTAAGGTCACTTCAAATCTGTATGGTAGGGTGAGCTGCCATTGATGTGCCAACCTAGCAGTTCAAAAGCACACCAGAACAAGTAGATAAATAAATACTGTGGTAGGAAGGTAAACAGCATTTCCATGTGCTCTGGCTCCCATCATGGTGTTCCGTTGCACCAGAAGCAGTTTAGACATGCTTGCCACATGACCTGGAAAGCTGTCTGCAGACAAATGCTGGCTCCCTCATCCTGAAAGCAGAGATGAGCACCGCATCCCATAGTCAAATTTGACTGGACTTAACCGTCCAGCGGTCCTTTACCCTTTTACCTTCAAAATTCACACCAGATCCATTGAGCAGAGGTGTTATTTCCTACTCATTCATTTATTTGCATGCTGCTTTTCCACACACAAAAATCGTGCTCAAAGCAGCTTACAACAAAGAATACATTTCAAACAGACACCACAAAACTATAGTCATAATACTATAGCAAAACAATAGGAAATACAATAACACACAAAGAACATTTCTATACATCTAAGCAACATGCAGCATCCAAAAGCCAAAACAACAACAACAAGGGAGGTTCAGAGTTTCACCTTAGTCCTAGAAACACCACTCTTGTGATGTCCCTCTTCTGCAGCAACATCCCATAAAACTTCCAAGGGCAAAGGGTAGTATGATTCTGTGATTCTATGATGATGCTCACCTGCTCATTAAGGACCAAAGCTGATTAAAGTATGATAATGCTGTGTTGTGAGTGAACATGAATTGAAATTTGTAACCCCCACTCCTTTGAATTAACATGACAATATAATACACAGGTGTATTTAATATGTCCGCCAAGTTGAAGTCACATGGTGTAGCTAACCATCTGAACATTCCTTCTGTTTCTCTACGTTTTGTTCCCAGCTTTGTCTGATCTGTGTGGGCTGCTGAGGCATTATAGCTTTTCAATATCTCACTAAATATATTTGTAATGCTTAATTGAAGGTTAACCTTTATTTTGTTCAATAAATTCATTCTCAATTTAATAGTTCTGAAAAGGAAAATCACTTGGTCAAGGTCTTTTATTTAGCTGGTCTTGTTTGCCTTCAAAGGCAAGGGGAGGGGAGAATGGAAGAAAGGAAGGGGGGAGGCCTCTGCTGTGAATTGATGTAGCAGAGCCTTAACAGGGTAAAAAATAATTTTGATGATTTCTCCATGGCACTACAATTATATCCAGTACACTTGACAATGAAATAAACAAATAGTACAAATGAAGCCATTAATTTCCTCCCTATCTACACAATTCTAATTGGAAGCACTTAATTAGACTTGGCTACTGTTTCTTGAGAAGATTGCACAGCACACATTGAAACTAACATCCTGCCAGAAGATGTATTTATCATAGTTTTATTAAGTACAACAAATAGATACAATGCTGTTAGGTAGCTAATGATAAACACTGCCATCAGGTATAATTTTTTTATCTCCTAACTTATTGGAAAACAAAGTTCATTTGTTACCGGCCTGCTGCTGTTTTAATTGTTATAATAAATATACCAACTTCTTTAATATATTCACTCACTTTTTAATATGTCTTTTTTTATAGCTAGCAATAAACGTCCCTAAAGCTCCCAGTAGTTTTTGCATTTGTTCGTATTGCCATTCCCCACTATATTAACAACCTTAAATTTTGGAAATAGGGAGGATGAATAGGATTGTGTGGGACTGAACAAAACGTTGAATCATTTTCCAAAATTTCTCTCCATGCAATTGCTTGGAGGGAGAGGTGCACACTCAGTCCTCACATGGCATCACACTCCACGCTGTCCCCTCAGCAGCACTGTTTACATAGAATCATAGAATCATAGAGTTGGAAGAGACCACAAGGGCCATCGAGTCCAACCCCCTGCCAAGCAGGAAACACCATCAGAGCACTCCTGACATATGGTTGTCAAGCCTCTGCTTAAAGAGCTCCAAAAAAGGAAACTCCACCACACTCCTTGGCAGCAAATTCCACTGTCGAACAGCTCTTACTGTCAGGAAGTTCTTCCTAATGTTTAGGTGGAATCTTCTTTCTTGTAGTTTGGATCCATTGCTCCGTGTCCGCTTCTCTGGAGCAGCAGAAAACAACCTTTCGCCCTCCTCTATGTGACATCCTTTTATATATTTGAACATGGCTATCATATCACCCCTTAACCTCCTCTTCTCCAGGCTAAACATGCCCAGCTCCCTTAGCCGTTCCTCATAAGGCATCGTTTCCAGGCCTTTGACCATTTTGGTTGCCCTCCTCTGGACACGTTCCAGTTTGTCAGTGTCCTTCTTGAATTGTGGTGCCCAGAACTGGACACAGTACTCCAGGAGACATTCTAAAGCTTCAGTGGGGAGGCCTGCCTAGCATGAGCATATGGAGGTCTGAGTCATGGAAACTGCCTATGTGGGAGTGGGGGGGGAGCGCAGGGCACAGTGACATCTGCAGTTTGTGCATACAAAGCCCTGTCTCTCTGCATTTAACTGAGGCCACATGGAGAAAAATGCCTGAATAAGGCTTAAGAAAATCATTGCTGGATTCCACATTCCATTCACACCATACTTTTCAAGCACTGTGATACACCTAAGGAACCCCTGTTCCTCTCCCAGAGCAGTGACGTAGCATGTGCTGCTGGCCCCCGGGGCAGGGCAAATGTTGTGAGGAATGCTAAGTACAATTGGTTTAATTCACACTGAAATGGGAATGCCTGTGTGTATTGGTGAAAAGATTAAACATGGGATATTCCGCTGCAGTAGCCTAAGGGTCTCTGAGCTTTAACTGAGTTGCTGTTTAACTATTGTTGTTTTCTGCTAGCTAATGCATGGGTGTTTAACTTTAGATCACATGCCAAGTATTGAATTGCAAATTCACCATCTTCAAAGGATGGCGGCTCTAGTCTTCAGACTGTGAGAATAAGGATGTAAATGAAGTTCTCCTGATAACAGCTCCATGTTAATGGAGGCTGGAATGTAGGCTGTGGGGAGAGACAGACCTCTGCTTCTAGGTCTGTTGGAATTATTTCATATTTTCTAAGATGCTGAGCCTATGCCTTGACAGGCATATGTCTTATGGAACTGCTTGGATGTATCATTTGATGTTTCTATTCTGTTTTGAATAAAGTTCTGCAAGTAAAATTGTGAATCAAACTTATGGGCCTTGATAATATTTTTCTTCGAAAAGGAGTAAGTTTTTATGCATTCATTTGCTTCAAACTGCGCAATATTAAAATCTGCAATAAGGAACCCAAGCATATTGGGGTATTTAAATTTCTCCTTCCCATCTGCTACAATCCAGATAATTTTCAAGCAGCTGCTATTAGGGTATGTTCAATGCAAATGTGCATCTAATGCCACATCTAGTTTGGTCCTTATATTATACAAGAACTGGAAGTTGTAAAACAAAGCTTCACAATCTCTTTTGTTGCCTGTTTAAAAGTCAGTGGCTAGTAATATTGATGTACTGCGCTTGGGGAAAGCACTTTGAAACTTAAAAAAAAAATGGAGTTATAGAAGTTTGCAGTTCATGCACATAAACAAAAATTCCTCCCAACACAGCAGAGATGCAAAGATAGAAAGTGTGCTGAAATACTATACAGGCACATCAGGATTTTTCTCATACCTAACAATTTCTTCTCCTTCTTCTTTTACAAGCACGGTGGTTCATCCTCTGCTGCTGACTATCTGAGAATCGCAGAAGGTAATAAACTCAGTGTAGCCTTGACTGGAAAATCACCCCCATTGTAGCATTCTAACTTGTTCTACAGATTTCTAAACTGCTTGTCACTGCTGGTTCAAATCTTCCAGCATGAAGTTTTCAAATAATTTGCTGACTGCTATCACCATGGGGTTAATACACGAACAAGAGCAACACACTGTGGATAAAAGAAAATGCTTCACTAACCTGATCAGCAGTACAGCCAAGATGCCTCTTACTAAGCTTAACCTCTTTCTGTGAAGTCTGACTCCCAGTTTGGGCTGCCATCCTCAAAGGACTCTTTCCACTGATGGAAACACTAATACCAGGGATTTGAATATTGCTTGTACTTTGGGGATCACAGCCTATTAATCTCTCTCTCTTTCTCTCTTTCTCTCTCTCTTTCTCAGAGGAAAAAAATGAATTTAGAATTAACATTTAATAGAATTTTAGGTTCCAAACTAAGATGAGCTGCTGAGACCTTCTGGGCTAAATATTCAATCACTGTGTAGCATTAATAGGAATCTTGTAGCATAAAAGTGACTCCTTTAGGCAGTGACTATGCTGCATCAGAAATGCAAATACTGTCACTGAGTTGCTCAGGGTCAGCTTTGAGTTTCTTAGATTAGTACTTCCTGGAGTGGGATGTGTGGAACAAAGGATGAGTGTGTGGGAAAGATTTTGATAATAGCTGTAAACAACTGAGGCTCCCAAACTGCAGTCCACAGACCAACTTTGACTGCTGAAGAAAGGTCTGAAATCATAAGCCGCTGGTTGTTGTAGACTAGAGTGGACCAAGAAGAAAGTAAGTGCTTACAGGGAGAAGTCAAGGGTAAGAGCTTGACAAGGAGGAAAACAGAGCTGGAAAACTAGAAGAAAGCATACATTTTCCTACCACAAAATGATATATAATGAATATATATATAAACATCATCTATTATCTTATATTTTAAAGACAAACAAAATTGCATGCCCAGCCACAGAGTTCCCGCCCCCAGGAGTCTAGCTGACCAGAGGGGATAATGAATGGAAGCAACAACTGTAATGGGATTTAAAAGGCTACAGCTTTATTGATTTTTCAGATGTAGGTAAACCTTGGCATAGGCATTGGGCGTGTATCCCTCCCAGCCCCCTGGTGGGGGACTGAGGCATGACAAGGTCTGGTTGAGAGGAAATGCAAAATGTATGTTTACGCAGATGGGCCAACCCATCTGGGGGAAGCACGATGCTCCGCAGCAGCCTGGGAGGGACATTAATGGTCGGAAAAAGATGGCGAGGCTCCTTGGGCTAAGGAGGTATTACGGCATACCACAACCGCCACTCACTGTGGGAGAGTGGTGAGCAGCCATTAACACAGCTCTGAAAAATCTAACTGGAGGCTAGAAAGGGATTCACAGCTGCCATCTGTGGGAAATCCTCAGTTTCTGTTCTGATAAAACAATTTGTTTGGAGAAATTCTTGTCACACAAAAGTGGCCCTCAAAAGGTGTGTGTGTGTGTGTGTGTGTGTGTGTGTGTGTGTAGGGGTGCAGCTGAGTCACCAGCCAAAGCTGACGGAAGGCACTTCATGCCACTGAGGCCAATTGAGCCTTGAGACGTAGCAATGGATCCAGAAGTATCCCCAAACGTCATACCCACTCCTTCAGAACTGGTGTAACCCCATCAAGAGCAAGCAACCTCCCATCCATCTCATTTAGGGGACTAACAATGCCTCCATCTTACCTGGATTGAGCTTCAGTTTGCTTGCTGTTACCCAGTCTATTACTGAGGCAAGACAACGGTCTAGCATATCCACTGCCACATCTGCATATGTAAAGTAGAGCAGTGCATGTTGCTGACAATGTACTCCAAAACTCCACTCAGCATTTTCATGTATATTTTACGCAGCATGGGGGATGAAATAGATCCCTGAGAAACCCCACAGTGAAGTCTCCATGCAGCTGAAGAGCACTCAGACGGGTGCAATACAGAAGCTAACACCAAAAGGCTAATATAGCCTTTCCAAACTTTCTTTTCACTATATACCACTCCCCCTCTGTGTCACCCCTGCTCACTCTACTAAAACCTCTGTCCTTTCCCCCCTATAATTTTCTCTCCATTCCTGATTTACTCAAACTTTTGCTGCTATTTTAAACTACCACTCTTTTCCTCTCAGTGTTACCCCCTTCTTACTCAAATTCAATATTGTAATGTGGCACTATAAATTCCCTGTGCAATAATAGCCTTAAATTTTTATGTGTTTAGGAAGACATAGATATATCACATCCATTTTATATGTTGTTTTGCTTTGTACATTCATAAATGGCTTTTATACCTTTTACATTGCTTTGGGGGTAACTGTGACCTTAAGTCAGCCACGAATGTTGCAATTCCCTCAATATGAGTTGAGCAGTGGAAGCAAAATCATTTATGATATAGATCTGGGATCTGTGGCCCTCGAGATGCTGTATTCCATCTCCCATCAACCCCAGTCAGCATGGTCAATGTTCATTTGAAAGGGCACAGGTTCCCAATGTCTGAAATAGATCAACAAACGGGGAAAGAAATCAAGTGTTCAAACAGAGTTATGATGTTCTCATTGTTTAAAAGTTCGGCTCAGATACCTCCAGTGAAGCCCTATTTATGTGTCCACATTTTATCCTACATTTCCTTCAAGGAACACAGGACAACAGAAATTACTCCGTCTTATTCTTGAACCAATGATATGTTAACCTGACAGATGGTGTTTTGCTCGCTGCTTATAGTACTATTGATTAGCTGGTTCTCCAACCAATTATGTAAGTTTGCAATGTAAAGGGCTCTCTTCCAAGCTAGACTAATTATATCATACCAACCTCTCCTTCCAAGGGCAATAGGTTGTACATAATCAAATAGTTCAGAGCTGAGCTACAGTCCTAAATCCACTTTCCTCAGAATAAACCCCATTCAATTCAATAGAACTTACCTCTGTGAAGATATGGTAAGGACTGCTCTGTTAGTATATATTTAAAATGGGTAAGAATGGTGCTTTTTGTGATGATACTAACTGGTGTGGAGTACTATGGCCTCTTTTTTGCCTCTCATGGCAGCCATTTTGCACTGGTAACCATGGCACTTTTATTAAGATATGTGTACCAGTACCTCAATATATATAGTTTTTCATCCCAAAAAGTAGTGGCTTAGAACAACCACTACTCCAAACTTTGCTTAGCTGCATACCATTTCTCTTCAATTAAATTATGGAACACTTAATCCCATTTATTGGCATCTACACTAAGGATAATGAGATGGGGTGGTTGGCCTTCCATTATGTTGTTGTGCAGCTTTTATTATTTGTAGTCTATGAACTCTGAGTATAATTCTACATTGCATTTATCAAGACAAAAGCCTTTGTATGGACATAAATTCAAATTATGGCTGAAATCAAAGCCAGAATCCAAATGTAGTCATTGGGCATGCAAGCTTATGGTTTTAAATCAAATAGCCCCCTTAACTGAGAAATATTCTTGACTGCAATTTTTCCATCAGCTCTTCTCAACCCTGACTATCCAAAATGTTTCGATTATCACGAAGATTCACTTGTTTTATATTCCCTTCTTAGGTGCTGTATCATCGAATAAATTCTGCTATATGTCTTGATTTACCACAAAAGTTAAGTGTCATATTTTAAGCAAATAAAAATGATTAAAAGATGACAGCTGGCAAATTATGCTAACATCTGGTAACAAATCATTCCTGACAGTTCAATACTAAAATTCTTATAGCTCAGCTATTAATGTTATAAACAGTGAGTGAGTTGTGGGGGGTGGGGGAGTAGCACTTGACTAATATATTCCCTGAAGTGATAGGGAAAATGCACTGTTTATCTTAATGGGAAAGAAATGCCATCCATTCGTTTTCTGTGTTCAAAACAGATTGTAGATGAATAACTCTAAACACAGACTTTTAACTAGCCTTAACATTATATATGAAGTGATTGTGAGGAGAGGGAATTCAAAAAATGGAGGGTCACTCAGGTCTCTCAAAATGATAATGTGTTTTGTTGCTGTTGTTTGAGGATAGATATTTATTCTTATTTTTTTTAGTAGTTTAGGGTCAATTCTCACAAATGCTTCTGGACATTGTTTTTTCATCTGTAGTAATAAAGAGATTGATTGAGGAGTCTGCCAGTGATCCATAGTTTGATTCAGAAGGCTAGTCAAAATTATCTTGTTTGATTTTGGCTTCTGGCCAAGTGCCTAGACAAGCAATACAACAAACTAAAGGCTGGCTCTCTAGTTGTTTTTGGACTACAACTCCCATCAGCCCCAGCTGGCATGGCCAATGGTCAGGCATGATGGGAGTTGTAGCAACATCTGGAGGGTACCATACTGGCTACCCTTGTTATATGGTATTTACAACGTTGATAAAATATTTGCAATGTCTGGGAGTCAGGTTCCATATGGATGCCATAATGTATTACACTTGCCTTCTGGTGTGGAAATGCCTACTTGTGAGGGAAAATACCAGGCTGTGGTGATTGTGGGTATACTTTTTAAGAATTCCATCCTCAGATAAGGCTGTACGTCTTCCTCTCCTATACAAACTATTATCTGTAATCCATAGCTAAAAATCCCAGTGTTCATAGGGGCCTGAAAGTGTATCTGGTCCATATACAAAGAGCATACAACCAAGTACACCTCTCTTTGTCTCTTTTAATCCTACCTCCCTGGGGCAATACACTTTCGAGATGAATGCGGCTGTGTATTCTTCTGGCCTATGAGGCACAGAAGCTACCTGTTTCCAGACCCTTGACCGCTCACTCTATGAGATCAGTGGCAACTTCCACTGCCTTTTCTACAAATGCCTCTTTGCTAGATATATGCGGCGTGGCATGCCAGGTGTCCTCAGGTGCTTTCACCAGGCATTATGAAATGGATGCCTTTACTTCTGCTGAAGCAGAATTTGTCTAGAGTCCTTCAGTCAGCTCTACAACAGTAATTCCTGTTGTAGCTGGGACCCACCCTAGTTGGGTGAGCTGTTGGAACTGCCTTGGCAACTGTTCTGAGCCACCTGAAAGCCCAGTTTGGCATAATGGGTCCCATGATACTGTCTTCCATTAAACTGTATCTGTTTTTAAAAATGTGATATGCAGATACCTCACAAAATCACTTGAGTAGGCAGTGATCAAGTGGAATGGGTTGAGGAACTAACTGATGGTTGTGCTGTGGAATATTTATAACCTGGTGCTGTTTTAATCTGGCTGGTTTTTATGGTTCCTAGAATCCCTTTAGGTGTTAATGTTTTATGAATGCTTGGATTATGGTGTTATTTGTTGTTTCGATTGTACTCAGCTCCAAGTGCCATTTGAGAGAGAAGGCTGCTTCTAAGTGCCTGAAATAAATAATTAATACGTAATTATCACCTTCCACTAACTTGGCTTAGTTGATGGTTACTGTTAATTTATTTTATTTTAAGAACGCTTTGTCCAAGACAACTGAGCTATGATAGCTATTTTTCAAAAATCCATTATCATTCTGCCAAGGACAGCCATATGAATCGGCTTTGATCATAACTGAGGCAAATTAGATTTTTTGAGTTCTTAGTAAGAGACAAATAGAATTCCATTGATAGATGTTGCAGAAAAATTAGTAAGGTTACATAAAGAGTTGGGGCATACATGTGATTCAATTTACATTTTAAGGTGAACCTACCTAATTCGCCTTTTCCAAAACAATATGAGAACCGAAAAATAGCCATCCTTCAGAATGTCCACTACTCCGAATTTAGCATTGCAGTTATCTAGCCAGGCAATGTGTACAACAATCCACATGTTCAGTGCCAGATTTATGTATAAGCTAAACAAGCTATAGCTTAGGGCCCCACTCTCTTGAGGGCCCCCAAAAAAATTTAAAGGAAAAAACAACCTGGATGTACATTTCCAAAATATAAGATAAAAAATAAAAATACAACCTACATACCGCAGCACTATTTTGTGTAGTGTAGCCTCCTATGATGTAAGTAATGGGCCCCGTCTGCTAGCCTGCTCCCTAAAATATCACTGGTTTGCTCATTTCTATATCAATTACTTTGATAAAATACATATTTTGTTACGTGCAAATGGCTTTAGATACCTATTAGGTCTATAAATTACCATATAGCATATATTCAACACACAAAAACAGCAACAATTTGTTGTTGACAAAGGACAGTTGGACATATAAAGGGCCCATTACCTTCAGTAGCTTAGGGCCTCCTCAGACCTAAATCCGGCCCTGCACATGTTTCTGTTTTACAGAGGGATTAGGCTTGGGACTTTGACTCAGTGTGAAATTCAAGGTTGAAGAGTGAAGGATGCGAAAATAATAATGGACTCACATATAATGGTTTTTGTATTGTTGTACTAATAATTAATAATAGTTCCACAGTTGGTAACCTGACTATTCAAGTTGGGTCCCTTTCGACAGGCAATGAAGTCAAGCCATCTGAGAAGATGCTGTCTGGTGTTTTTTGTCGTCGTCCCCCCCCCCCTCGTTTTGCTTTTATAGCAATTTGGGCAGTATAACTGTATTGCACTGGAGGACATTGGCACTAGGAGGCAGCAGGTGTAATCTATGTGACAAGATCAGCCCAAATTCGCTTCCAGACAATTATATGCTTTATTAAAATGCAACCGTAGATAAAAAATGTTAATAAGTGGGAACTGCATCTTTTAAACAACAAAAAGTTCGGTTAATTGTTTAGTTTGGTTGTTTAATTCAATTGTTGTTGTTTTTTCAAAGGCAAAGATTTAAAAATTCAATCTTTCAATGAATGCAAAAATAGACTATAAAATGGAAGAAGAAATACAAACCATACAAACAAAATACAAGAAATGTGTGTCGCTTTATGGGACGAGTGCTCCCATATACTACACATGCACTTACACACATGCACACATGCTTTGCTCTATGGTTCCAGCCAGAATATATTGTAAAGCCAGTGTGGTGTAGTGGTTAAGAGCAGTAGACTCGTAATCTGGGGAACCAGGTTCGCGTCTCTGCTCCTCCACATGCAGCTGCTGGGTGACCTTGGGCTAGTCACACTTCTTTGAAGTCTCTCAGCCCCACTCACCTCACAGAGTGTTTGTTGTGGGGGAGGAAGGGAAAGGAGAATGTTAGCCGCTTTGAGACTCCTTAAAGGGAGTGAAAGGAGGGATATCAAATCCAAACTCTTCTTCTTCTTCTAAAGAGTGTTGGGCTTGAATGAGGAAGACCTGATCTCAAAGGTATTCAGGCCAAATCTGCAAGCATGAGCTTAGAAAAGAAAAGTAGGGGCTTGTAAAAGTCCACTTCAGATGAAGAGGCGATCCTTTTACAAACTCCAATTCTCTTCTAGTATGGATTAAAATCTGAGCCGCAGAACCATCCTCAGCCTTACTCCACCAATCAATACCACTCTTCCTCTTCCCCCCAAAGCTATCCATCCCAACCCCCAGTCCCTTAAAATTCACTTTCCTCTTCCCAGTCATTAAATGAAGTTATGGCAGTGGTGACAGAAGCTGCAGTAGAAATCTAAGGGAGAAGAGAAGAAGCTTCCCCTCTATCATCCCAACATGCTGGGCAAGGTGGTGAACCCCGCCCTCCATCTGAATGCATGGAGCAGGGGTAGCTAATATGTTTTGGGTTACATCATTCCTTTTCATTGGTCATGCAGCTGGTAGAGGTTGTAGTCCATAAAACCAGGAGGGCACCCCATTGGCTATCCAAGCACAGATCTCTCATGGACCCTATAAGGACCATTCTACTCTGCTACTTATCACTTAGTCATATGGAAAGGAAAGCCCCATTCTGCGTTCGACTGCAGCATCTGGGGAAATTGTTGAAAGGCGGTGCTTTCTCTTGGATCTTAGGCAAGTCAAAAAAAAAAAGCTCAACAACTTTGGGGTTTGTCTAAGAAAAACACAACAATTTTTGGGGTGTTTTCACTTTTTAAAATATAGCAACCCTAAGCACTGGTATAGTCCGTATGGTTTTCCCAGTAGTGATCACTACTGGTAAAGCCATGGTTTTCCCAGTAGTGATGTATGGAAGTGAGAGCTGGACCATAAAGAAGGCTGATCGCCAAAGAATGGATGCTTTTGAATTATGGTGCTGGAGGAGACTCTTGAGAGTCCCATGGAGTGCAAGAAGATCAAACGTATCCATTCTTCAGGAAATCAGCTCACTGGAAGGACAAATCGTGAAGCTGAGGCTCCAATACTTTGGCCACCTCATGAGAAGAGAAGACTCCCTGGAAAAGACCTTGATGTTGGGAAAGATGGAGGGCACAAGGAGAAGGGGACGACAGAGGACGAGATGGTTGGACGGTGTTCTCGAAGCTACAAACATGAGTCTGACCAAACTGCGGGAGGCAGTGGAAGTCAGAACTGCCTGGCGTGCTCTGGTTCATGGGGTCACGAAGAGTCAGACACGACTAAACGACTAAACAACATCAACAACAACAACAAGCACTGGTATAATTCTGTTTTCATCTTCCTTGGGAGGATGCCACCACATTATGACATACAGAGAAATCCAAGCACTGCCAAGCTAAGGTAGCAATATTCCTCTTTTGAGACCTCCCATCTAATAAGACCATAGCCACAGTCCCAATTAAACTCGGGTTCCTATATTGTATCATGCTTAGCATAATCATTAATCTAGCCCTGTTTATACCTTCTTTCCCCACCCCTGGGGATGCCAGTTTCCAGCAAGATTTAAGCTAGCTTTAATTTGTTGTTTTATTTTGCATTATTGCCAGCATTCTGATGCTCAAGAACCGTTTCTCTGTTGTGCATTTGAGGATCTAAAAATAAGTGAGAGCAGAGGAGTCATACATTTTACCACTTTCATAGATAATTTATGGAATAATTTTACACTTCTCTAACACCCAGCTCACAAATCACGTTCAAATACATGAGGTGTCACTTGGAGTTTGCAATGGATTCTTAATGAAACTCTCTAGGTCTTCCCTTTTAAATGTTTCACAGATTCACATTTTTATGCTTGGCCAGAACACTGAAACTGCATTCACAGATGCTCCTACTGTGCTAGTGGAAACAGAGTTACTACATATGTATTGCTGCCACATTGCCTACGTGCCATTGTAGTGTACGGGTTAAAGTGGGCTGAGCTTCGATAAATGCACTGTGAAAGAAAACTGTCATTACGTTTGAATTAAATGCACATATAACTCCCAGCATATAGATATCACCTCCAGCTGGACTCTAAAGTGAAAAACAATAGTCCATAAAATGAGGGGTGGTAAACTGAGAATAACTCCAAACCCATAGCAATATATGATGGCCTGCTGAAAGCAATGAAGGAAACTAGGATGATTTTAATGAATGTAACCTAATGCCAGATATTCATCACAGACATCTGATTTGATAACACGATTCAACATACCAGATAATAGTCATGATTTCCCAGAGCAGGCACAGAAAAACAGAGATTAATTTCAGGAAGTAGAAATTTGTAGTGGTTTCTTTTGTTTAGTATTTTAAAAAAGAATAGAATTAGAGGCGTTAATTTTTTTAAACTAGTATTTATGATTTTTAAAACTAATAATAATTTATACTAAATTTAAAAATTACCCAGTGTAATGACTTCTATCTTTCTGTGTGCAAATCTATATGTGTGTATACACACATATACTGTATACTGTACTATGAAATACAAGAATAGCACACACACACACACAAGCATGAGAGGCAGATAAAAACTTAAGCAGATGGAGCAACATAAAATAAAACCTGCCACCTGACAAGTTGAAAATCTGCTGCAAGGTTGTTCTTGTTTTTGAAGTTTTTAGCTCCCTATCATCATTGGTAACAGTGGGTGGAGATGGGGGCATTTTCCAGATCAGAGGGCTCTGATTTATGGTTGTATTTATGTGACATAATATTCTGAAACTTTTAAAAGTCTTCCTCTATGCATTATATACTCCTAGCGGTAAAAGTCATAAACTGTAAAATGATAGAAGCATACCAGTAAGAATCTGGGGACGTTTTGACAGTTTCAGCCTGGATGTTGTGACCTTGAAGATCACACAGCATTTTCGGAATTCACAGGGGGGATCCATACCAACATTCCAAAGAACAACCCAGTCACATTCATTTGCATGTATCTGGAAGCAGGGCCTTTAATCTGCTGAGTATTTATCCAAAATCAAATATTTTGTCAGAGTTCTGTTATCACTAGCTTCATTGAATATCATTCTCTGGCCAATGAATTGTTTACAGGACTCTTCCATTGGTGCAGGGGTCAGCAAACTTTTTCAGCAGGGGGCCGGTCCACTATGTGGGGGGCTGGACTATCTTTGGGGGGGGAATGAGTGCTTGAGCGCTGCTGCTGCTGCTGCTGGCACCAACAAAGCCCAGCCCCCTTCCTCCTCTAGGCACGGTGAGGAGAAACCAGGAGGAGGGAGGGAGGAGGCGGTGCTGCCACCGTGTGAGGGAGAGGGAAAGAACACGCGTGCTGGCAATCCACACGGCAATTCCCAGACTGCCTACGGGCCGGATCCAGAAGGCAATTGGGCCTGATCTGGCCCGCGGCCCTTAGTTTGCCTACCCATGCATTGGTGGAACCAGGCAGGTGATTTTTCTAATTCTCCCTTTCCTCTGCAATCCCCAGAATGCTACTCCCACACCAATAAGATGATCCAGATGGCTGGGGGTCCCCCTAGAGCAGCATGGAAGGTGGCAGAGGGAAAGAGCCCTTATGTTTGCGGAAATGCAAATCTGGATCAAACCTAGTAGAAGAAGAAGAGTCTGGATTTGATATCCCGCTTTATCACTACCCAAAGGAGTCTCAAAGCGGCTAACATTCTCCTTTCCCTTCCTCCCCCACAACAAACACTCTGTGAGATGAGTGAGGCTGAGAGACTTCAGAGAAGTGTGACTAGCCCAAGGTCACCCAGCAGCTGCAGGTGGAGGAGCGGAGACACGAACCCGGTTCACCAGATTACGAATCTCTTAACCACTACACCACACTGGCTCTCGGGGGGGGGGGGAATCAACACTGAAACTAAATAGACCAACAACCAATCAAAATGATTCTCAAGGTATATTAAGGGCACAGTTGAAGTTAGCACTCCAAATCACATAAAACGATGTATAGCCTGTCTGTGTCACCACTGATTCTTAAAGAAGCCATGGTAGAAAGTTGTGCAACCTCTTCCTATTTACACTTCTCTCCATTTCTGTACCAGAATAAACTGCAGGAGCAATTCTGGCTTCCACGATCTGCTCTGGCGTTTTGGAGTAATGCAATCACACCATTCTGCTCTCTACCAAAACCAGCAAATCCACCAATCTTTAATTATGATCAGTGTGTTGTTATGATATATGAAGATACATGGATGCAGGAAGTTTTGGTGTACAGTCGTACCTTGGAAGTCAAAAGTCCGTTCAATTTCCAAAACGTTCGGAAACCAAAGCGCAGCTTCTGATTGGCTACAGGAAGCTCTTGCAGCCAAATGAAAGCCATGGAAACCCCGTCAGATGTTCGCGTTCCAAAGAACGTTCGCAAACCCAAACACTCACTTCCGGGTTTGCAGCGTTTGGGAGCCAAGGTATGATTGTATTTGTTTAGATTTTTACCCATTAATTATCCGTGACCAGGTTTAAAATCCAGATATGACAATATATTATGTTGATGAGGAAATAATTTGAGCAAGTGTTACTTTTACTGAGTTTTTTACTGGTGTCAATTTGCATTCTATTCTTTTTTTTAAAAAAAGTCCTTATTATGACTGTGTAAGCAGTATGCAACTCTTTATTTTGTAAATTAAAAGGGGGGGAAACTTATCCGAAAATACCATAAAAGCGAACCATATGTGGCGGATCAATGTTCTATTTTCCAGTGTTACGATAATGAGTTAATTTTAGAGATATATTGAGTGATTCAGCCTCTAGTTCTGGCATTAAAATTTGACTTATATCACAATTTGCCATGGTGGAAGGTAAGTCCAGGGAGCCTGGGCACTGGGGTTTTGTGCTGAGAATCTGGAAGTGACACATGCTTTGTTCAGCAGCAGGAGGCAGCAGCTTGTATTAGTGAACAACTCAGTCATACAAATCCAGTATCTCATAGCTGACACAAGGTTCCTGACAATGGTCAAGGGGTTCTTTTTTGGATTCAGTTAGGCAACAAGGGAAACACTAATTCATAGCTGTCAACTTTTCCTTTTTTAAAGTAAATCCTATTCAGAATAAGAGAATTTCCCTTGAAAAAAGGGAAACATTGACAGCTATGCTAATTTGCATTTTAACAGGGTTTATTTGCTAGGCAAGACTACAAAGAAAACAAACAAACAAAGATCTTGTTGGACTTTGAGTTGCTGGGAAAGCTGCTCCAGAACAGCAGCATGATAGGGCATGATGGAACTGTCGGCCAATGGCTGTAGTATATACCCAGAGTTATTGCTGCTAAATTACAGAGACGTGTAGATTAATAGGGAATGCAAAGGTAAGAACGTAATATGAGGATCAGGCCAATGGCCCATTTAGTACAGCATCCTGTTCTCACAGTAGTCAACCAGATGCCTGTAGGAAGCCTGCAAGCTGGACATTAGCACAACAGTATTCTGCCCGCCAATTTATACAAACTGGAAAGCTATGCATATCTGCAGTCCTGTGGTCCTCTTCCCTATATTATTCTAGCTTAGCCCTTCCTTATCTGACACATGATGCCTTTTGGCTGAATATGGGAATGGATTCACTGAACAGTATGGTGTTTGGGGTAGAACGAAACTGATACGATGCAAGATGAAAATTCTTTTTCTCACTCGTTTGGGCGGGGGATGTAACAAGTAAATTGGCCCTCAATTGGTAAAGGAATGGAGAAAATATAATTATGTCCTATGTTATTGGTTGCCTAGATACCAATCAAAAGGTTTGCCTTCTTCCAGGAAGAAAAAATAATGAGATGTATGCATAGGGACTTGTGTAAATGGGGAGATTTAATTCCAATCTGGGGTGTAGAGTGATGACATAGAGGAAGGCAGAATCATATTGCAGAAGTGATTGTGGGCATAGTTCAACTCTCCATGATGGCAGGGGATGGAATAACCTCAAAAACACCCAAATCACATAGCTTAAGTGTCAGGGAACTGACATCGGAGCAGAGGGGAGAGGCTAGGCTCCCAGATTCTGCAGGAGAGGGAACTAGTACGGGAAGAGAGAGAAGGTCCTCTGGGGAAGGAAGTCCAGGTGACACCAGGAAGAAGGGAGAGGCAGAGAGCACTTCGGAGGGGAGGCTCCGAGACTCTTCCAGTGAAGTCAGTGAGGAGAGTGGAGGACCACCGCTTGGCACGCCCACTCTGCGCAGAAGGCTTCCGCGCAGAGAGGCGAGGCGAAGGTTGTCCGTTAAGGAATTCTTATGCTGGAGGAAGTTTAGGAGACACCCACTGACGGATTTTGCCAGCGACTGAGCAGCAGCGCAAAAGGGCTGCTCAGCCGGGGAAAGACGCAACCACCCCAAGCAGTTGGGAACGGCTGGAGGTTTACACACAAGCAACCCCAATTCCCATGATATTAAGGCTACTTATATATAATAATATTTATTGTCAATGTACAACCTGTGTACAATGAAATTGTATATATGGGGAAGTTGGGTACTTTCGGTGGGCAATAGCTCTTTTTTATTGTCTTCCTTTGTACTAGATGAAGATTCTGGGCCAATGTAGTGTTGTGAATATAGGTGGATGCACTTGAACCAGAGACATCATTCTTTGAGTTCCTGCTTAGCCATGAAACTGACTCACTTTGTGCAAACCTCTATTGTCTGCTGCCTGGTAGCCAAGCAACTAACAAAGAGTTGGGCAGAATTCTGTTTTTCCCCTTTCTTTATCAACTGAAGGCCAAGCCACTTGTTACTTTTTCCAGTTTGCAAATCATGCCTGTGAAAAGCAACGAATCAATCAAACATACATTTTTGTTCTCTAATTCTGGCATTCTATGGTATGATACAGTTATTAGTTATTTGTATTGGTATGGTTCTCTGTTTTATTTTGTTTCATATTGTTTTATATATATTTGGATGAAGTTCCTTTCTGAATACTGGTCATTCATTGATGGATTGATTGCAAAACATGATCCCCAAGCATAGCTGTTCATGGAACAGCAGTCTGCAGATAGAATCTGCCTATGAATGACCTCTTGACCAGCACAATATATGCATTTAATTAAGCAGCACTATACAACTCAACAATGCATTTTAATACCAATGTCTTAAAACAATTAAGAGATTTTTGGGGAGAAATTTCATTAACCCCACCATTGTGGTTATTAATATTGCACATTTGGAAACAATAGGATGAATAAAAGCTGACCTCTTGAAATAAAAATTGTCCAGTCCAAAAATATGGTTCAAAAGCTTTACTAACAGAACTTGTCCCAAAACACACACTCAAAACAATACTGTTACATCCAAATATGCTTGCCCAAGCATGGGTTAAACATTTTATAAATATGAGCTGAAAACAAAGCTCTGCTTCTCCCACAGCCTCCATTACAGCCTGAGGCTGTGTTGCTGGAGAGAATTATTTGCAAACCTTTCTATTTGGATGCATTAGAGAGAGAACAAAGACCAATTCTCACAAAATGGAGATGTGCAACTGAATACCTTTCTCATATGATCCAAGTTAAACACTACATGAGATGTAGCAGAGATACAGTTAATTATCAGTTGTTAGGCACCTGCTGCTCTTGCTTAGCTTCAATGGAATTTTCAAATGTTACATGCCACGAAATCATGTGAGATTACAACAACCAAAATGGCTGCCGTTCTCTCATGATAAAAAAATGGGATGTCCCAGGTTTTCTGGGACACTTGCAGGATATGCAAACACTCAAGTAATCATCCCCCTCTACAAACTGGATCATTCATGTTCCTGAAGCACATATTACCTGAACACAGAGCGGTAGGTTTCTGACGTGTATAGAGATCTATCACCCAGTATGTGCTTCATACTAAAAGGGGGAGCATGCTTGACTGATGCATGAGATTAGTGCACATGGAAGACGAGCACAACTGGAAGAAGCATAGCCTAACCTCCTGGATATGTTTCTCTATCAAACCATCTTTTTTCCCCTATGGCAGCTTCAGTAATGTGAATCTCCACCAGCAGTCTGAAGTAGTATTGACCAGACAGGGGTTTAGCTATTCCCTGAGAACTGGACCAAACTGTATCTGATGATTCGGGAGTTAATATCTTAGCACTTTAGACCACTGTATTGCAGGCCTGCTAAACTGCTCTGAATTCAAGTAGAGTTAGATCTAATGTTCTCTGCCTGAAGCTTTGGCTTGACTGACTGGATCTGATTGTGTGAATGGTATCAGGAAATGATACTTGCAATCCTCATTTGCAACAATTACATTGTGGTCTACAAATCTGTCATTTTGTCTATTAGCTATTGGGAATGTCCATTCATTTCCTGTAAAGGTTGCAATGAATAATATAACAGCAGCATCCATTTTGATGCTTTATGTTAAGAGGCACAATAGCAACGTTCTTTTCCACTGAACCTCCTGAGAAAAATAAAACTGTTGATGCCTATGTTTTGAACTCTTTTTAAAATCTGGATTTATGAGACAAGTGGGTGGATTCCCTCCCCCCCCCCTCAGGTTTCTTGTGTGTGTATCACTAGAGGTAACAGACAAAAGAGACAGAAATACTATTCTTTCATACTAATTTAGTAATTGAATTAATACGAAATTATGGTCAACTGTAATACAATAAATAACCAACCCCAGCCTTAATTGTGTGAGCGCCATCAAACCTCTCAGAAAATAGTACCTAGAAAAAGTTGGTGTGTTTGAAACAAAATACTAGTCACTCTGGGCAGTGGAAAAAAACAATACTTTCTTTTTCAGGCTTTTAAGGATTTCAGCATCCAAAATAATAAACAAGAAGAACAGAGATTTCTTGTACTATGGGTCATGAGGCCAAACACACAATCAGCTATCAGTACACTAAAGAATCAATATGGAGGTATGAAGCTTCCAGAATTTGTCTAAGAAAATGTTACCTACAAGGTCTTTTTCTTCAAATTCTCTGTGATGTACACATTCCCCATCTGGAGTTGATAAACTTTTATTCGATTGGCTTTCCTAAAAGACAAAAGCAAGCAAGCCAACAAACAAACCTTAATGGGAAAATCAACTACTTGTTAACTGCTTCATTTCCCCCAGCAAGGACATTCTTCCTGTTGGAAGTGCAACAGCAGAGTATACATAGATCCCTCAAAACTTGTGGGATACGTACCCAATTAAAGTTCTGGCTGCTGTATTCAGAACTAATTCCAAACTGACTTCAAGGGCAGCCCCACATACAATGAATTGTGGTAGTTTAAACTGGGTGTTACCAGAGCAGAGATTACCATTGCTAAGACTATCCCTGCATAGGTGAGGACGTACTTGGTATATTAGGCTAAACTGGTAGAAAGGACTCCATGCCACTGAGGATAACTACACCTCAATTGACAAAACTAGATCCCAAAATGCAAACCTAATCTTTCAGAAGCAGCACAACCCCATCCAGTGCTGTACAAAAGTTTCACCTCACTATCACCTTAATTGGGCTGGCAACATTGGGTAGCTCTCTTTTTTTTCCATACAGTGCCATTATACCCTATATGCCATCATGTCAGATGGTATCATTCCCAGGACCATCTGTAGCACCATTTTGAAAGCATGTGACAGGTGTCACACTTCCTAGCTGCTTGAAGTGTCCATTAAAAGAAGAACCATCTTTGTATTCAAGCTACCTAATCATTTTCTCCAAAGTATGGCTCCCCTACTGGAATGACTGCCTTCTTCCCTGTCCCTTGAGCCCCACCTGGACAGAATTTGGCTGAGCTTTACAGATAAATGTTTTCCTCAGTGGTACTGTAGATTGGAAGATGCTTTATGATGCATCATCTAACTCAGTTTCTCCATTCTTGTTTATGTAGCAAATCTACTCTGCCTGGCAGTTGTTCTCCTGAGTCCTCCAACAGAGGTCTTTGACTTCATCTTCTACCTGATCCTTTTAACTGGAGATGCCAGAAGTTGAAGCTGGGACCTTATGCGAATAAATAATGTGCTTTGCCATTGAACTTAGTTTCATAATTTATGTTTTAGATGTTCAGCTCTGTTCTCCCCATTCACAAGTTCTTGTTTTGAGATGTTTCATTGGAAAACACAAGTCTTAGACCACCAGTGCACAAACCTTTCTTGTCCTGATATAGTCAGTTCTTCTGTGTTTAGAAATGCAATATTTTTGCCTAGTTCTGAATACTGCTTGTGCACCTTATGATTTTTGAATTCTGATATTTCTGTTTGAAGTTTAGTGAATGAGGAGCACCTAATTTTCTCTGCAGGAATTATGTTACTTGAGGGAAAATGTGCTATTTTCTGTGTCAGTGTAGAAATGTAATGGATAATTGCTTGCCTAAGGCATACTTAATCCTGCTATGCATCAATGTAAGTAATCAATATTTTTTTTACCAAAAAAAATTAATCTCAGACTACAGGCTCCAGCACTTCAATACACATCTGGAAAAATCTGTAACCAATCAAGACCAGACTTTATTTTCCCTTCCCACTATTGTGTGTTAGAAAAATGGCATTTCAACGTGTAAGAACATCTACTCACCACTCAAATTAAAGTGGCATCTTGGTTTGAAACAAGCAAAGGTTTTCTTTTATCATTTCAGTTACTTTAGCAACAGCCTTAGTGGTGCCTGGAGAATTCTTTTCTATTCTCTAATGCTCTGGTCCTTTCTCTGCAATCCTGATGCAACTACTATGCATGTATGAGAGGGTCAGGTATCTTTGTGTGAGAGGGAGGGTGCACCTTTAAAACGGGAAGGGGCTATTGCTCACTGATAATCACACACTTTGCATTCAGAAAGTCCAAGGTTAAACCATCTGCCCCTGAAGTAAAAGCTTGTGCTATGAGTGTTTATGTGGGTCTGTTCTGAATTGGACATAGGTGGATATCAACCAATAATTTTATCTGATACAAGTGTCAAAACATCCTATCCCAAAGACGGGATGTAGCAGCGCCAGCACATCCCATTTCACCACTTGAGGCAAAACAGGAAGTGCCACCCTGTCCCGCTACTGCTGCTGCTGCCATTTGCACTGCCTGGCCTGCCACCTCCACTGCACTGATTTCCGGCAAGGTTTCATGCTGCACAAGATATCGCAAGATCTTGCCAGAAATTGGCACTGATGCTAGTGTGGCTTCTCTGCCAATGGCGAGGTGGTAGGGCAGGCAGGATGCCCATGGGGATGCTGCCTTGGGGGCTTCTGCCACCTGAGGCAGCAGCTTCACCCTACCTAATGTCTGAGCTGGCCCTGTTATGCAGGGAAAAAATTACAAAAGGAAGGAATCTGCTTTATACAGATTCTAAAGCACAGTCACCTGATCTTATCCATGTTAATCATGACCCAGACTAGATCAGTAATTAAATTCAAAATCCATAGTCCAGTGGATTACTTAATGAGGTGATCAGAGGTTGTCATATAGATAGATAGATAGATAGATAGATAGATAGATAGATATAGATAGACGATGATGATGATGATAGATAGATAGATAGATAGATAGATGATAGATGATGATGATGATAGATAGATGATAGATATAGATGATAGATAGATACGATAATCTTTATTGTCATTGTCCCATACAGAACAATAAAACAACAACAGCAGACATTCAAAAATCAACAAGCCTACTATCCCAGCTATCCCAGCCTGGTTAACCCCCTAAAAACTCTGATACCCCATAATTAAATACAATATACTCCCATAGAGACTATCTAACACTGCGTTTAAAACCAAAATTGCATTTGGATAGAAACTGTTTCTCAAACCGTGTACCTTCTTCCAGAAGGCAGAAGCTTAAAGAAATCATTTCCGGGGTGCGCACTATCCTGCACCATCTCTGCAGCTTTCTTATGACACCTGGAAGCATAGATTTGATCCAAGGTGGGAAGAGTGCACCCAATTATTCTCTCCGCAGTCTTTACAACCCTGGACAGCATTGTTTTTTCCCTGACCGTGCAGCTCCCAAACCACACACACAGACCATAAGTTAATACGCTCTCAACAGTACAATGGTAAAATGCCATCAACAGGTCCTTTGAGAGATTATTTTTCCGGAGGATTCTCAGAAAATATAACCTCTGCTGTGCTCTCTTCATCAGGTCTTTACTGTTTTCTCCCCAGGTTAGGTCATCTCTCAACTCCATTCCCAGAAATCGAAACACAGAAACCTGTTCCATACACTTCCCGTCAATAATGAGTGGCTGAATATTCAATTTACATTTCCTAGAGTCCACAATAATATCTTTTTCCTCTCTTTAAGTTAAGGAGTAAGTTGTTTTTCCTGCACCATTCCCCCAACTGCTCAACTTCCTTCCTATAGGCCACCTTCCCCTTTCCAGCCATGATTAAACCAACCACCGCTGTATCATCTGCAAACTTAATGATCTTATTACTGGGGTATTTGGGGGCACAGTCAGCTGTATAGAGCATATATAAAAGTGGGCTCAAGACACACCCCTGCGGCGTCCCCGTATTCATGATGGGAACGGTTTTGTCAGGGGATGATTAGCTGCTTGTGCTTAAAATTGTGCCCCTTCAGAGTTTGTGCGGCCCCACAAACCTCTGTGTGTGACAGAGCTCCTCAGACATGTCTGCTCTAGTCACTAGTAGAGTCTGACAGTGGCTGCCTGCGGAAGCGCTTCCAGCAAAGAAGTTCCTTAACGGAAACGCGTCTCCTGGACTCACGACGTGGCAGCTTCCGGCGAAGCATGGGTCTCCCTGCAGTTGCTTCTGACACCTCCCCGCTATTTTCGCTGGATGTGTCTCTCACCCCTTTCTCTCCCCTGCTGTTTCCTGCCTGGGCTGCTGCGTCTCTCTCAGCATTACTGAGATCCTCCTCCAGAGACCCCTCGCTCCCCCTCCTTGTCCCTGCTTTAGCTGCTGACTCTCTCCCAGTCTCTGGGAGCCCTACCAACTCCCTTTCCTCTGATGTCAGTTCCCTGACATCCACCTCCCCTCCAGGGCCCCCTTCTCCCCCGCCCCTACTCTCTCCTCTGGGCGGTGAGGAGCTGAAACCCCGAAAAGAATCCTCTTCATCTTCAGACGTCTCGAACATTTCCCTCCATCGGTCTTCGTTCCGACTCGCTGAATCCTCCTCCACCTCGGAATCAGAGAACCCCTCCAACTCTTCTTCTTCGTCGGTGGTGGCGAAGTATTCCCTCCGGAACCTCGCCACTGGCTGGGGTTTACGAGGGAATCTCTGATGAAAAGTTTCAATCAAAACCTCGTCATCTACATCCTCTGCCCTGACCCAGGTGTTTTCCGACTCCGGCTCCCCTTCCCACATTACCAAATACTCTACTTGCTCTCCCTTCCACCTGGAATCGAGAATCTACGCTACATGGTAGCTGTGTTCTTTTTCCTCCATAGCTGGTCCCCTATTGACCCTCCCCTCTCTGTCCCCTATATACGGTGACAGCAACGACCTGTGGAACACTGGGTGCAACTTCATGTGGTTCGGTAACCGGAGTCTGAAAGCCACTGGGTTGACCTGTTGCGTGACTTCAAATGGGCCCAGCCTTTTGGGTCTTAACTTCTTACAACCTCCTTTGAATGGTAACCCTTGGGTGGACAGCCACACCTGGTCCCCCACCCTAATGCTTTCCCCTTCCCTTCTGGTTTTGTCTGCCTGCCTCTTATATTCCTCCTTCGCCCTGTTTAAATTAAGTTGGAGCTGGCGATGGATCGCTTCCATTTCTTCAACGAACTGTTCTGCGGCTGGAACGCTCCAGTTCTCCCCTTCCCCCCCTGGGAAGGCTCGGGGATGACACCCGTGATTAGCCAAAAAAGGGCTCATCCCCGTGGACACGTTCTCTGCATTGTTGTAGGCAAATTCTGCCAACGCCAGCTTCTCCACCCAATCATTCTCTCTGTCATTCACATAACACCTCAAATATTGCTGGAGGACACCATTAGCTCTTTCCGCCTGCCCGTTGGTTTCTGGATGACGGGCAGTAGAGAAATTCACCTCTACATGCAATAAGCTCATGAGCTTCCTCCAGAACCTGGAAGTAAATTGTTTCCCTCGGTCAGAAACCACCCTCAAGGGGGCGCCATGCAGCCTAAACACATTTTCCACAAACAATTTAGCGGTTTCTTCCGCTGTGACCGCATGTGAGCAGGCTATAAAGTGGGCCATCTTGGTTAACAGGTCTACCACAACCATGATGGCTGTTTTCCCTTTGGACCTGGGCAGATCAGTCATGAAATCTATTGCCACTGCCTCCCATGGCCTTTCCGGCGTGGGTAGTGGTTCTAATAAACCTGCCGGTGCCCGCCTCTCCCCCTTGGCTCGTTGGCATTGGTCACACCCTCTCACATATTCCCGCACATCTTCCCTGACCTTGGGCCACCAGAATTCCCTGGTAACCAGCCACATGGTTTTGTGTTGCCCAAAATGCCCTGCTGTGGGGCTATCGTGCAGTTGCTTGAGTACCTTTTCCCTCAATTCCCCTTCAGGTATGTATAACGCTCCCTTGTAGTACAACGCCCCGTTTCTCTCCTCAAAACCCCCGGGTTTGTCTCCCTCCCTCCTGAGACCCCTGAGTTTGTCCTGGGCGTATTCATCCTGCACCGTTCCCTCTACCAGTTCCCTTTGCCCCACCAATGCCGCCCCACACACCCAGCGGTCCTCGGGAATGACATGGGTCTCTTCGGGTGCACCCTCTCCCTCCAAATATTCAGGTTTGCGTGAGAGAGCGTCCGCCCTAACGTTCTCCGGGCCTGGTACGTAACAAATCTCAAAGTTAAATTTGGAGAACTCCTGGGCCCATCTCAACTGCCGTTGGTTGAGCACTCGCGCAGTTCTCCAATACTCTAGATTCTTATGGTCCGTGCACACTTGCACCTTCTGTTGTGCACCAATTAGCAGGTGCCTCCATCTCCGGAAGGCCTCATGAATCGCAAGAAGTTCCCGGTCGTACACCGTGTAGTTCCTCTCAGATTTGTTCAGCTTTCGCGAAAAGAAGGCACACGGTCGCCACTCTGACCCCTCCTTCCCCGGCTGCAGAAGAAGCACCGCCCCTATGGCTCTGTCAGAAGCGTCTGTTTCGACCCTCAGCTTTTTTTGTAAATCCACATGTAGAAGTTGTTCATCAGAGGCGAAGGCCCTTTTCAGTTCCTCAAACGCTCGCTCCGCCTCCCCCGTCCAAACAAACTTCTTTTTACTGCTGAGACAGTCCGTGATGGGCGCCGTCAGGTGGGCGAAGTTTCGGATGAACTTACGATAAAAGTTTCCAAACCCTAGGAACCTCTGCACATCCTTCTTGGTCTTGGGTGTTTTCCATTCCAGCACCGCTTGAACCTTGCCGGGGTCCATGGCCAACCCCTTGTCTGACAAGCGGTACCCCAGGAATTCCACCTCCTTGGTATGAAACTGACACTTCTCCAGTTTCACCCACAGTCTGTTGGCTTGCAGCCTGCTCAACACTTCTCTGACGTCTCTCACATGTTGCTCCTCATTCTCCGAATACACCAACACGTCATCTAAGAAGGCCACGCAATTCTTGTAGAGCAAAGGCCCCAGTACGTGGTTCATGAAGGCTTGAAAACACGCGGAGCCTGTTTGTAATCCAAAAGGCATAACGAGGTATTCAAATGCCCCCAAAGGGGTGAACATGGTGGTCTTCCATTCATCCCCTTTCCTTATACGTATCAGGTTGTACGCCCCCCTTAGGTCCAGCTTTGTAAAAATCTTTCCTTTTCGCACCCTGGTCAAAATATCATCAATCCTGGGCATAGGAAAAGCCGCCGGCTCTGTCACTGCATTTAACCGCCGAAAGTCACATACCAGCCTCGGCTTGTCCGTGTTTTTTTTATCCACAAAAAACACTGGGCTACCCCCCGCTGCCTTGGACTCTCTGATGAAGCCTCTCTTCAGGTTCTTGTCAATGAACGCTCGCAACTCCTGCATTTCCCTGTCTGACATGGCATACAACTTGCCTACAGGAAGCTGTGCTCCAGGGAGTAAATTGATCTGGCAATCAAAGGGCCTATGCGGGGGTAGTTGGTCAGCTTCCTTCTCGCTGAACACGTCGCTGAGATCAGCATACTGTGGTGGCACCTTCCCCTTCCCCATTACTTCAGTCCCTGCCAGGGTGGCTTGGGCCCCTGCTGACCCCTTTTCCCCCCTGCAGTGTTCTAAGCAATGTGCTGAACCGAAGGAAACCACTCTTTGATGCCAGCCCACCAGCGGATCATGTAAGGCTAGCCAGCTCATTCCCAAAATAATGGGAGCGCCTCCCAAGGTGGCCACATTAAACGCTATCAGTTCTGTGTGCCTTGCCACCCTCATTATCATTGGGACGGTCTGCAAGCTAACTCCTCCTCCCAACAGTTCCCTGCCATCGATCGTGGTCACCTGCAGGGGGTTGCTTAAAGGGATAGTCTGTATCTGATGTTCAGCAGCAAACTCCTTGCTCATAAAATTGCAGGAGCTGCCTGAGTCCAACAGCGCCTTTATTTTTAGGGGGTGTCCATTTTGCAGCTCTAGCGACACTTCAATCACTAGAGCAGGTCGAGGAGCTTCTGGCACGGGCACTTTCACTGCTCTTTGGCCTGGCTGCAGTGCCCTGACGTTGGCAACCAGGCGTTGGCTTTTACCTGCTCCGTTTCTCCCTGCTCTCCCCCCTCAACTGCTCCCACCATCCCTTGCCATTCCTTCCTCTGGGGGCAGACTCTGGCAAAGTGGCCTGGCTGTTGGCAGAGATAGCATTTCCGGGCTCCCTTTCCCTCCTTCTTCGCCCCCTCACTGGGCTTTGAAACTGCGCGCGCGCGGGCTGTTCCGATTTCCATCGGCTCTGCCGGCGGGAAAGCTGGCTCAGGAATGTCTGGAATGCGTAACTCCTTCCAACGTTCCCCTCTCCCTTCCCGCCTCTCCAAGGCTCTTGCCTCCTGGCGCGCTCCAATGGTCAGCGCAGATTTGGTCAGCTGATCCATAGACACCGCCCTGGGGCTCCTGGACAGCTCGTCTTTCACAGCCGAAGAAAGACCTTCTTCAAATAGCATCTGAATGGGTGCTGCCGATAAATCCCACCCCAATCTGTGAATCAGCATGGTAAATTCAGTCCAGTACTCACGGACAGATCTGCTTCCCTGCTTGCAAGCCATTAGCTGTCTGCGCACCACCCCTTCCTCAATATCGCTGGAAAACATGATATCCATTGCACGAAAGAATTTCATAGTGTCCTTTAGGATATCGTTGTGCGTTGCCATCAGGGGTCGAACCCAGTCCCGCGCCCCCTTCTCAAGATGCCCAATTACGAAAGCAACTCGCGATTCCTCATCAGGGAACTCATCAAACTGCACATTCAGGGCATATTGCATCTCGGTCCTAAAGGCATGGTAATCCTTGGGGTCCCCCCCAAACTTCTGCACCAATCCTGGTACCTTTCTGGGGAACTGAGTGGTTCTCCCCTTTTTGTCAGCATCCTGAGCCCTTCTCTCCTCGAGCCTCGCCGTCTGCAGCGCAAGTTGGACCTCCAGAGCTTGATACCTTTCTTCCAAGCTTGGACCAGCTCCAACCCCTGCCTCTCCGGTTCCGGCTGGGTTGCTCATGATGCTTTCTCCTGCACAGGCAGCGTACAAAGACTGTCAGACTGCTGTCAGGGGATGATTAGCTGCTTGTGCTTAAAATTGTGCCCCTTCAGAGTTTGTGCGGCCCCACAAACCTCTGTGTGTGACAGAGCTCCTCAGACATGTCTGCTCTAGTCACTAGTAGAGTCTGACAGTGGCTGCCTGCGGAAGCGCTTCCAGCAAAGAAGTTCCTTAACGGAAACGCGTCTCCTGGACTCACGACGTGGCAGCTTCCGGCGAAGCATGGGTCTCCCTGCAGTTGCTTCTGACACCTCCCCGCTATTTTCGCTGGATGTGTCTCTCACCCCTTTCTCTCCCCTGCTGTTTCCTGCCTGGGCTGCTGCGTCTCTCTCAGCATTACTGAGATCCTCCTCCAGAGACCCCTCGCTCCCCCTCCTTGTCCCTGCTTTAGCTGCTGACTCTCTCCCAGTCTCTGGGAGCCCTACCAACTCCCTTTCCTCTGATGTCAGTTCCCTGACAGGTTTGATAGAAAATCTAATATCCACCTGCACAAACACAGTGGAAGTCCCAGATCTAATAGATATATAGATAGATATCCTTTTAAACTTTACACACAAAGTGCATCTAACTACCTAGAGTGGCTAGCATGTGGGACTCGGTGCCTCCATGGACTTTAAATGCATATGCAACAAGTCTCCAGGAAAGCAGCAAAGCTAGGTGATTTCTATCACTCTCAGAGGGGATTTTGCAGGAAAAAATACAACTGTCTCCAGTGGTGTGGTGGCAGTGTTTTGTTTTTGTTTTAAATTAATGTATCTGTGCAGTTCTCAAATAACTTCCTATTAAAAATCCACCAGGAAATGTGATTTAGTCTGGAATGGGGAACTGGGGCAAACAGGGGTCTGTCTACCCCTGCAAAAGCTTTATTTTTTTATCATAGCTGGATTTTGCATTTGCCAACCAAAACTTAAAATTAAAATTACAAAAACTGCTCTTTTTTGTACTCTAAGAGCTTCTTAGGTAGGATACCCAGACCGTCTTCCAGTGTAGCAATATTATCTGGTCCCAGATCATGTATTTAGATCCTAGATATGTGTTACACTAGAAAACCCATTAAAGGGGACATGGTGGGCTGTGTCATTCTTTAAGAAATGTGACTGGATGCCATATTTCATATGTGTTATCAGCAATGTCACACTGATTCCTGGGAAACCTTGCAATCCCAGATCAAAGATTTCATGGATGTATAAGTTAAACTACTCATGACCTGAACTGAATTTGGAGATGACAAGTGTACAGTGTGAAAAAATATTTGTTGTTACGGATACATTAAAGGTAAAGGTAAAGGTACCCCTGCCCGTACGGGCCAGTCTTGACAGACTCTGGGGTTTGTGCGCCCATCTCACATCTATAGGCCGGGGGCCAGCGCTGTCCGGGGACACTTCCGGGTCACGTGGCCAGCGTGACAACGCTGCTCTGGCGAGCCAGAGCCGCACACGGAACGCCGTTTACCTTCCCGCTGGTAAGCGGTACCTATTTATCTACTTGCACCCGGGGGTGCTTTCGAACTGCTAGGTTGGCAGGCGCTGGGACCGAGCGACGGGAGCGCACCCCGTCGCTCGGTCCCAGCGCCTGCCAACCTAGCAGTTCGAAAGCACCCCCGGGTGCAAGTAGATTACTGGTACCCTAATCAAATTCTAGCTTCACACATACAGTAGGAATATTGCGTGTACAGCATAGCATTGTGTCAACAACATTATTTTAATTGAGTTTGTTGCTTTTAAATGCTTTTAAATGGATTCTGTTTTTGTTTTCTGTTGTTTTATTGGTTCTGTATAGTTTGTGTTTTGTTTTTAAGGGGTGGGATCAGGGCTGCCTGGGAGTGAGGCCCCAGCCAACACGATGGCTGGGACAAGTTCCACAGGGGGGGAAGCACTGGGACATCCGATCTCGGTGATCATGGGCAGGAGGCGGAGTTACGCTAAGACCAGACCATGTCATTACCGAGGAGGCAGGTTTAGTCATTGTTTGAAGACTATCCCTGCCTCCGGGTCTGGCCTTGACCAGATGGATACTGGAATCAACAGGGGAAACCCACATAACCTGAAGGTGTTGCTGTGTAATGCCAGGTCAATGGTGAATAAAACCACTGCCATCCACGACCTGATTGTGGATGGAGGATTTGACCTGGCTTGTGTGACAGAGACCTGGTTGAATGAGACAGATGGGCCCGTCCTTGCTGCCGCCTGCCCGCCAGGTTTCTCTTACGCACAGCAACCCAGGTCATGTGGGCGGGGAGGGGGGGTTGCAGTGATTTTTAGGAAGTCATTAGTCTGCACCAGGCGTCCTACTGGGAAGACCCAGTTTTCTGAGTGCATGTTCTGGAAGTTGGGCAATAGGGGCAGTACAGGATTCCTTTTGGTGTACCGACCTCCCCGCTGCACCAAGGATTCCCTGTCCGAGCTGCTTCAGGTCGTGGCGGATGTTCTCCTGGAGACACCTAGTTGTCCTAGGGGATTTTAACATCCACGCCGACACGACCTTACAAGGGGCCGCTCGGGACTTCGTGGAAAGCATGGCCTCCATGGGGCTGTCCCTGAATAAGTTGGGCCCAACTCATAGTCATGGACATGCCTTAGACCTGGTATTCACCTCTAGCGACGTGGGTGATCTGACACTAAGTAAAAATGAAACCAAAGAAGTGCCATGGTCAGATCACTTCCTGGTGCAACTGGACTTCTCCGCGACCCTTCCCCTCTGCAGGGAGGTGGGACCAATTCGGATGGTCCGCCCCCGCCACTTAATGGATCCAAATGGTTTCCAGAGAGTGGTAGGGGATGCTTTATCCCATGTTGATGGCCTTTCAGCTGATTCCCTGGTGGCCCGCTGGAATGCGGAGTTAACCAGGGCTATCGACTGTCTGGCTCCGAAGCGCCCTCTCCGATTGCATGGAGCCAGGACAGCCCCGTGGTTTTCTTCGGAGCTGAGGGCGATGAAACAATCGCTGAGACGGCTAGAGCGTCGGTGGCAGAAAACTCACTCCGAATCTGACCGGACACAGGTTAGAGCTCAACGTCGAGCCTACCAAGTGGCGATAGCGACGGCGAAGAAGACTTTCTTCACCGCCTCTATTGCATCTGCAGAAAATAGTAGCAGGAGACTCTTTCAGGTGGTCCGCAATTTAACGGAACCACCTTTACCATCGGGGCCTTGTAAAGACCCCAAGATCTCCTGCAACGATTTTGCAAAGTTTTTTGCAGATAAAATCACTCATATTCGGAAGGAGCTAGACACCACCGTGGGAGCAGGGCCGGGGCGGGAGAGTGCTAGAGCCCTGTCTGGTCAAGTTGCATGGAATCAATTTCAATCCGTTACCCCCGAGGATGTGGACAGGCTGCTTGGACGAGTGAAACCAACCACCTGTCTCCTTGATCCTTGCCCATCCTGGCTTATAAAAGCTAGCCGGGAAGGGCTGGGCGATGGGCTCTGCGGGGTGGTGAATGCTTCCCTCTGTGAGGGAACATTCCCAGATCCGCTGAAAGAGGCGGTCATTAAACCGCTTCTTAAAAAACCATCTTTAGACCCGGCCAGTATGGCCAACTATCGCCCAGTCTCAAATCTTCCATTCTTGGGCAAGGTGATTGAGCGTGTGGTTGCTGAACAACTCCAGGCACGCCTGGAGGATGCGGACCATTTGGATCCCTTCCAATCAGGGTTCAGGCCTCACCATGGGACTGAAACTGCCTTGGTTGCGCTGGTTGATGATCTCCGGCGGGCTAGGGACAAAGGTGAGAGCTGTTTCCTAGTTCTGCTGGATCTCTCAGCGGCCTTTGATACAATCGACCATAACATCCTTCTGGACCGTCTAGAGGGGTTGGGAGCTGGGGGCACTGTTATACAGTGGTTTCGCTCCTTCCTCCTGGGCCGTGTTCAGAAAGTGGTGGTGGGGGATGAGTGTTCAGACCCTTGGGCCCTCACTTGTGGGGTGCCTCAGGGTTCCGTCCTTTCCCCCATGCTTTTTAACATCTATATGAAGCCGCTGGGAGAGATCATCAGGGGGTTTGGACTGGGTGTCCATCAATATGCAGATGATACCCAGCTCTACCTTTCTTTCAAATCAGAACCAGTGAAGGCGGTGAAGGTCCTGTGTGAGTGCCTGGAGGCGGTTGGAGGATGGATGGCGGCTAATGGATTGAAGTTGAATCCTGACAAGACACAAGTACTGTTTTTGGGGGACAGGGGGCGGGCTGGTGTGGAGGACTCCCTGGTCCTGAATGGGGTAACTGTGCCCCTGAAGGACCAGGTGCGTAGCCTGGGAGTCATTTTGGACTCACAGCTGTCCATGGAGGCACAAGTCAATTCTGTATCCAGGGCAGCTGTCTACCAACTCCACCTGGTACGCAGGCTGAGACCCTACTTGCCCGCTGACTGTCTGGCCAGAGTGGTGCATGCTCTAGTTATCTCCCGCTTGGACTACTGCAATGCGCTCTACGTGGGGCTACCTTTGAAGGTGACTCGGAAACTACAACTAATCCAGAATGCGGCAGCTAGACTGGTGACTGGGGGCGGCCGCCGAGACCACATAACACCGGTCTTGAAAGACCTACATTGGCTCCCAGTACGTTTCCGAGCACAATTCAAAGTGTTGGTGTTGACCTTTAAAGCCCTAAACGGCTTCGGCCCAGTATACCTGAAGGAGCGTCTCCACCCCCATCGTTCTGCCCGGACACTGAGGTCCAGCGCCGAGGGCCTTCTGGCGGTTCCCTCATTGCGAGAAGCGAAGCTACAGGGAACCAGGCAGAGGGCCTTTTCGGTGGTGGCGCCCGCCCTGTGGAATGCCCTCCCATCGGATGTCAAGGTGATGGAAAACTACCTGACATTCAGAAAACATCTTAAGGCGGCCCTATTCAGGGAAGCTTTTAATGTATGATATTTTAGTGTTTTTTGGTTTCTGTGGAAGCCGCCCAGAGTGGCTGGGGAAACCCAGCCAGATGGGCGGGGTATAAATAATAAATTATTATTATTATTATTATTATTATTCTGTTTGAGCTGTATTGAGCCTTCAAGTTTATTTCAAATGAACAATTCTTCTAATCTACCCTGCGAGAGGCACATTTCATGATGCCCAACTGGACTGACAATACCACTCCATATAGAAAAACATAGCAATGGGGGGAGTCAGATCAACAAACACAAATCAACAAATGTCTGTAATCTGCCCAATGAAACCACATGGTATTCCTATCCTTTTGTCAATGTAGATGTGAATGCATCTCTGTATATACATCTCTGCTGAATATGCATCTCGTCATGATTGGCCTGGATGTGTCAGCTGGTGAGCACGTCATTTACAATGTCCCCACCCAGTCAGATTGAAGAGCAGTATGGACAAGTAATGCTGAGCCCTATGAGGGGCTAAACATGACTGAGAGAAGCAGCTGTCAGAAGCCAGGAGAGCAAGGTGTGTCAAACATAACTGTGCTTCTGAATGTTTAGTTGGAATCTCATTTCTTGTAATTTGAATCCATTGGTGCAGGTCCTACCCTCTGGAGCAGCAGAAAACAAGCTTGCTCCATTTCTGAAGTGACAGCCCTTCTTATATTAGGAAATGTCTATCATATCTGCTCTCAGTCTCCTCTTTTCCAGGCTAAACATACCCAATTCCCTCAACTGTCCATCATAAATCTTGGTTTCCAGACCCTTTATCATCTTGGTTGCCCTCCTCTGCACACGTTCCAGCTTGTCAATATCCTTCTTAACAATAATTCCTTATGTGAAGCAATCCTGCACTCCAGACTGGAGGAAAGGCAGGGTATAAAAACAATAAATACATAACAAAACAAATATGAAATCAAAGCTACTGATTTCAAAGTTCTGGATAGACCTACCTTTCCTTTTTTCCCCCTGTCATGCTGCTCCTCCATGTAAAATACCTATGATTTCTAGTATACTTTGCCTAAGCTCCGTTTGTTTTGTAAAACAAGAATGCTGTTTCAGTTGTGACAACTGTTAAAAACTACACATCTATCCTAACCCATTTTACACTGTCCATTTGCCATATTATGTGATAATAAGTTGGCGGCATTCTGTTCTGAGGATTTTGGGAAATGGAATGGTAGGAGAGAGATAATAATTGTATATCTCAGGTAATGCATTTTCATTTGAAATCCATACAACTGGAATGTTGTATTTTTACCCAATATTCAGAGCTGGGCTTTAAAAGCATATGTTTAATACACTACATTGAGTCAAATACACATAAAAAAAATGACAAGCTTTCAACATCTGCATTAACTTTAATGGATGTTTCTCTACCAAAGGCATGAGATGGAACTAGGGGAAAGTGTGAGTTAATATGGCGAATAACATGCCCTTTCCAGATACCTAAGCTTTCAAAAACCTTCTGCTACAAAAAGAGCAAGACATTGCATTCAGATTATATAACTGTTAAAGCTTGCAACCATGGCTTACTATTGGTTGTGCAAGAAACAAGAATTGTGGCTTCTCTCAAAATATTCTAAGCAAGCAAGATAAAGATCTGCTTTTCACAGGATGCATTAACACGGCAGATGATTCTGTTTTTATGACATTTCTCTATCTGTTTATTTCCACATTATATTTGAGTTTGTACACTGTAAAATCCACTTCTGGAACTATGGTGGAATACAGTGGAACTGTATTGGAATATGCATAGTACAAGTTTAGCACTCATTTCTATATTATTTGCAAACAGTTTTTTAAAAATACCATTACCAATGGCAGAAAGAGTACACACACACTTTGCTTTTTCAAGCGATTGGAGACACAGATTTGACGATTTTCAACACCACAAAAAAATGACAATCCAGGGCAAGGCCTGGATGCTCGTGGATATTTCAGTAAGATGACAACAAAGCCACAAACATATCACTGAATACATCTCAGTACCCAGAGTGACCTATAACTTCATGGTCGTTTTGATGGAATCCCATACAAAAATGATGAGGATACATAAGGACCTGTACCTTAGCTCCATGTTGTTATACAAGGACATAGCTAGAAAGTACTGGATCCATGGTTCAGTCGGTGAGACACATGAGCTCTGTGATTTGATGGTGGCAGAGGAGGAGAACCCCATGTTCCGCTTGTGTGTCTGCACATGTGAGCTCCCCCCCCCCCAGCATGTGCATTCTATTCTCTTTCCATGACTTCTGTGGTAACACAATACACTCCCCGCACCAAGCCATTTTGTTTACCAAGGAAAATCTTATTTCAAGTTTTGTAGCTCAGAAGAAATATATAAGTGCATTAAAAGGGCAGGCTAGCAAGTTTTGCTTTACCCTTTGTCTCTTCTTATTGCTGTCCCAAGAGAAACAATGTACAAACTAAATTTGATAAATTTATCATTTAGAGGGGGGGGCCTGCATGATGCAGAACGATGCTCTAAATTAGAACATTTAATGATATTTGCATCTTCAACTATCATTCAATACCATCATGAGTCCATTATTAGCTTTAGCCTATTGGTTTATTTCTGACAGAACTCTTGTTTGGCATAATATTGAACAATTCAGTTAGATATTTGAATTGCAATAAGGGCAAATGATAAACCTCCTAGTTTGCAGTACTTACCATTACAGGACTATATTCTACATGACTCAAGGGATATTTAGGGATCATAAGCTTCTGAACAGATCAGTTAAAGGCCAATAAAGGCCAAAAGATTATTATCAAAAATACATCAGATCTTTATGAAATTGGATTCAGTGGACAGTAACGCTAAGATCAGATGAAAAAGAAATTTAATTAAAACTGTCTCTATGAAAGATGTACTTATTTGTGCAAAATAGAATTTTATTCTCCTGTATGTTTATGATTCCTGCCGCAATGTGTTTAGTAAAGCCTATCTTCTATTACTTGTTAGAGATGTAACTCAAAATAATGCTACTTGTTTGTATCTATAGATATTTTGCAAAAATACCTCAGCTTTACTGAGGAAAGATAGGCACAGGGAAAGAGTGGAACGAACTTCATATGCTTGACGAAAGATCTATTTCAGGCTCAACACATTTCAGTGTCATCTTCTAATGTAAAAGGAGGAGAGGGCATTTTTATAGCCAATCAGACTGCCCTTTCTAAGAAAATGTATTAGCTTTCTGTATGTATAAAACCACACAGAACAAACCTGCCCAGTGTTTGTTAGAAGTTTAAAGCAGGGGTGGGAAAACCTGGGTCTTTTCATTGGTTGTTTGACTCCCTGCTTCCAATGGATGCAGCCAGTGATCAGTGGCCCACTAAACTTTTCCTGTTTATACTGTCAATGCTGAGACCACATAACACCGGTTTTGAAAGACCTACATTGACTCCCAGTACATTTCCGAGCACAATTCAAAGTGTTGGTTCTGACCTTTAAATCTCTAAACCGCCTCAGCCCAGTTTACCCGAAGGAGCATCTCCACCCCCATGGTTCTGCCCAGACACTGAGGTCCAGTGCCAAGGGCCTTCTGGCGGTTCCCTTACTGAAAGAAGACAAGTTACAGGGAACCAGGCAGAGGGCCTTCTCGGTAGTGGTACCCACCCTGTGGAACACCCTCCCACCAGATGTTAAAGAGAAAAACAACTACCAGACTTTTAGAAGACATCTGATGGCAGCCCTGTTTAGGGAAGCTTTTAATGTTTGATGGACTATTGTATTTTAATATTTTGTTGGAAGCCACCCAGAGTGGCTGGGGAAACTCAACCAGATGGGTGGGGTACAAATAAATTATTATTATTATTATTATTATTATTATTATTATTATTATTATTAAAGATGATCTAGAAGTTGCAGTTAGTGCAAATCGAGCCTGCAGTTACTGGACAGCAGAGCTCAGTGTGACCATGTCACACCATTCCTGGCTGCCAGTTTGAGACAGCCCAATTTAAGAAGCTCATTTAGATGCATAAAATGGTATCTGAAGGACCCATGCTGGTTGGATTTGCTAGGCTCTGCTAATAGTTCCGTCTACAGCTGTGGCCCACTTTGCAGAGGCCCATAAAGTGCAACCTTCTTTGTTGCACTTTAAAAGCTATGTGGTCCACTTCTAATGTCATGCAAAAATTTCCCTATGCACATAACCACTTCAACTTTTGAAAAGGTATGGAAACTCACATTTGACTTATAAGTGTCTGTACTCCCTACATGTCACATGTGATGATCTAATGTGGATATTGTGCTTTTATCTATATGATTAAGTTGTTAGTGCACAACAAACTAACCCTTTGTTTTCGGTTTTACCTGCAATACTTCTCCCTTCACTTTAAAGCATGCTGCATGTCTTGGTAACTGATACTTTCCATTTCCTTTCATCTATCAGTCCTAATGAGAAAAGCCATTTTTTTCTGGGTTTTCTGGTTAACAGTTTTTGTTACACATAAGGAAATATAATAACTTGTTTTCATATGCTGCGGTCTAGGGTGTTGCCATTACCAGCAGTCTGAACTCTGTGGTTGCAACTATTGACATAAGGTTTAACTTCCATACATAACACACAATACATTTTACGAACAAAACATACGAACCTTCAGAATTGATCTTGGAAAGGATTTCTTTGCTCCACTAGTCTAATTGCCTTCCTTAACATAGGTGGACCACAGATATTACAACTGTAATGATTTTTTTAAAAAGCTGTAAATGTAAGTTTGAACCACAACTCAGTTAAGTTGAAATACAAAATTCAAGCAACATTATTCTTGTTGGATTCCAAGGCTTAATGAGAAATCACTTCTAAATTCAGCTTAGAGTAACTGGTTAATGGCAATAATGGGAGCCCCCCCCCTTTTAATTTCCTGGGTTTTTATTTGGGTTCACTAGGAATATAATTCAACAGGGAAAAGAGTAATGAGTAATTAGTTACAGGAAAGCAATGCCAAGATGGGATGTTAATTATCACAAGCCTTTTGAAGCCAGGTGGCCCTCATAGCCTATAAATTTCTCCTACCACTTTCTAGTAAGATTATCATTTGCTTCCCAGGGACATGTAAGTGATTCTGGAATCTGGATGAAAAAAAGGAAGCCAAGAAATGAAGCTTCGGATGAATATGACATAGGACTGAATCCAAAACATGAACGGCTTAAATGAAACGTGGGACAGAGGCACAAACTATAAAGATCCCAAGTTTCCCCACCCTACCAATTAAGATTTTTTTTCTAGTTGCCTACCATCTACTCTTTGGTCCAATAAAGAGCAAAACATGTCAAGCTTCCAAATCTTTCATTGGAAAACAGCTGGAGTCCAAAGTTAAGAGCTCACCATGAAGCTGTAATTCCTGATGCTCACCCGGAAATTGTCTTTATTCATTTTCACCTCATTAATCCTAGTTATACACTGCTGGGTAACTCTTGATAAGCTTCCCTATCCTTTATTTTTTTCTTACCCTGTTAACATTTTTCATGCCCTCTAGATGGTTTAATATCTCTCCACATACATTATTGGCCCAAATTATATCTATTTAGCTCTTTTGATCCTCTGAGATACTAGATCTCCAGCTTCTGACTCAACATTATTATTTCCCCCCCGAAGTCTAATTTTAAAGAGATGAATTTCGCATATTGGTGTTTAAAAGTACCAGGAATTCACCGATATATTTTAATAGTGACCCATTTCCCACCCCATCTCTCGTAACTAGCCAGCTCTCATTAGAGAGATGGCTCAATTCTGAGTTCTGCCTTATTTTGACAATAAAATTAAGAATCAATCTACTATAGGTGAGAGGAAGAAAGCAGGCATGGGGGATATGTGCTGTTTAACATTTTAAGGGTGTTTTCTCCCCAATTTACTCCATGTGGTTGTTTTCGACTGATAAAACCACAACAGAACCCTTTTATCACAGTTGGGAATTCGCCTCTCACTTCAGATTTTGAATAATAACAATTCAGTGGGGTAATAATTATTCCAGATGCACTGTACCGTGCAAATTCGTAGTACTTCTCCAAAAGCAACACTGATGGCAAATGCTCAGAATGAGCAAATTAATTAGCCAAACTGTGAAATCAAATAAATCTCACAGCGGTGACCTCAGTGTAAGCTGGATAAAAGAAGACATTAAGTTCACATGAGTAGCTTTAGCTAGAGGAAAACCAGAAGTCAAAAAGGGGGTTGTTATGAATATTCTCCATTAAAACAAGTGTTTCGGCCCTCCAAAAATAAAAGGGTGGCATAGAGAGTTCAAGTACTGATGCCTGCTTAGCGCTTGATTTGAAGACACTGGGGAGAGGAAACAGATCGCTATAAACTATATGAAACACAAACATCAAAATGTTCATATGAATCTTTTAGAATTATTGGGCTGTATCCCATGTTCTCCATCTATTAGTGTGTGATATACGGACAATACAATATGATGGCCTGCATGAAATTGAGCCTATATACAATCAATCCTTTATGCCCCTCCATCAACATGGGGCAAAACCTTGCCTAATATTTTACTGCAATCTATGGGCTACAGCACCGCTGGGCAAAGGCATCCTGCACTTGTTGGGCATGGAGCACGGCTTTATAAGAGCAGCTATTTAGCTTTAAGAAATGGTGCTTGAGTTTGTCAGTTTTTCCTCTTCCCTCCTTATCCTGTTTTCCTCTTGTGTCGTTCATTTTAGATTGTAAACCTGTGGGAAAGGACTGTGTTGACTGTATGTACACTGCTCTGGCAGTTTTTGTGGCCGAAGAGTGGGGTGGGTATGAATGCACTGAATAAATAAATGTCTCTTACCTAAAATGGTCAGGACAAACTTACTTACTGGTTTACATGGGTATCAAACTCTCTGACAAATTCCATTACCTAGAAAATAGTGTCTGTAAATTAATTTTCAATTAGATACTTGAATCGGGTAGGAGAATGCTTTCTCCAAAGCTTGCAGTTCTGCTTTTAAACAAGGCACAGCATTAAAATGATGGCTCTACGGTATTCTGAGAAAGCATTCTGGCTCGAAAGCCCTGGCATTAAAAAGCAGATAGACATCCCTAAAGATGGTACCATAATTTGTGTGGAGTATTGTATGAGTGCTGTGGCTACACTAGGAAGCCTAAAAAGCCTGTTATCTTGAGCTGCACATTTATATATAACACAAGCAAAAGAGACAAATCTAAAACCAAGGACTTAAGTCCCACTGAGGTACCAAGGTTCACAGGGAAAATGATACGCATTTGGATTGGTGCCTGTGTGAATGGAGTAACCCCATTTGAAAGGAAGAAGGATGGGGGCCACATAGTCATGGAGACAGCAGCAACCTTTAGCTTAGGTGAGGAAAAAGCAATGTAGCGGGATACAGGCTATGGGGATTTTAGTGTACTTCCTCAGAAATGCAAATGTGCCTTTCACAAGGAAAAGCCTAGCTGCTGAATATCTCAGCTGTGATTTAGATGGCAAGAGAAAGGCAGGCAGCCGCAATGGAATCAATGCATCCATCTCCAGAGAGCAAGATCATAGCCACAGAGCCACAGGAACAGGCTCATAAAGGGGCATTTGTACTGTCCTGGGAGCCTGGTCCCCTATATAGAAAGGGTTAGGTGCTTACATGCCACTCAATGCACCCAAACATATTTCTAAAGGAAACATAGATTGGGTAAGTGCTGCATCCTTGGACCTCCTTGCAGAAGTGGGGGAGTGTAACAATATATGTGTAATTCATGAGTGGTAGAAATTTAGTAGGACAGCCATAATTTAGACTAGTCTGAGTAGGACAAAATGTTGTTTGTTAGCTCACTCACACACATGCAAGATCTTGCTCATTCTCTCTCTCTCTCTCTCTCTCTAAGGATGAGCAGCTATTGCCTCATTCAGGGCCCACGACAGTGAATGGAAGCAGTTCTCTTGGCTTTAATTGGCTCTGGGTGGTAAAACAAAACAAAACAAAAAAGTTTTCTAGGGACAGCTGTGTGGGAAGCAGCTGTCAGCAAAACAAATGTCTTTCTTGTTGTGTGCAAGGCAAACTTTCAGCAGCTGGGCCTGAGCTGGCAAATCAACACCCCCAGTGATTTCCCAAGGTCTCCAGACTTTGCCTGCACCAGGCCTCTAAGGTGCTGCTTTCCAAGAGGGTTTTTCAAAGAAGAAGAAGCACCAATCATCATGGCGATGCCTTGTGTTACATTTTTACAACATTGTTTCCTACCAATTTTTCATGTCCTGCTACTGTCTGCAAACAGCCTTGTCCTCAAAATGTACAGGGAAGGGACGTGGGAGCAATAGGGTATACATGCCCCATCCTGTATACACTCATCGCGCCCCCCCCCCCAAGTGGAGCTGAGACTAGGAATGGGAGTGGGGAGTTCAGTACAGTTCCCAATTCAAGGCAATCCTACCTTACTCATACTTCCCGAAAGAATACAGGAAATGGTGCACAGCCGTTGGTCTAAATCTACATTTCTCCAAACATTGCAGTGCAGTCCCCCACCCAAGTAATGTGTACGCAAATTGCATTTTTGTATAGCTGTGATGAGATGGTAGCCCATCCACCTGTAAACTAAAGGGAGCAGGGAAGCTCATACTCTTTAATACACCGCTCTTCTTTCATGTGAAAAATGTTGTTAACACATTGTCCCTGCCAATGCAAATATCAATAAAGTCCATTGTTATTATTGCCTTTTTTGCAGGGGTTTGGGTGCTGAGAGATTGCAGCTTACACAAGCCGTACAAAATAGTCCAGCTTGTTATGCCACTAGTAGTTATATCATTGATTTATAAATCACCAGCATATAATAAAATATTTCAGTAGTCCAGGAGCACTGGGAGTTGGCATACTAGCAAATGCTGGTAGCGAGTGCTCCTGGCCACCGAGGATACCTGCACCTCTTTGTGACAATGAGGGTTCTAGCACTCTCAAGCTATGTGCCTGCTCCTTCAGGGAGAGTGAAACTTCATAAAGAAGAGGCTAGTGGCCAATTGCCTGAACTTGAAAACTGCTCAACCACAGGGTTTCTGTCTTGCCAGGATCCAGTTCATTCATCCTCATCCTCATCCACATCAACTTCAAATGCTGATCCAAGACAGCCTCACCTGATTCAGACACGACAGAGAAACAGGGGTGAGTGTCACCAGCGTACTGTGGACGCCTTGCTCCAAATCTCCTAATAGCCACAACTTGCAGCTTCAAGTGTTGAAAAGGCAAGATGATAGCCTGTGGGCCTTTCAACACAACTGCGAGAGGCCCACAGACCATTACTTAGAGCCACCCTCTGTAAGCAGGAATAGAACCACTAAAACACGGTGCCACCAGTTACCATGCGGAAAATTCCAGCAAGGGCATGTGTGTGCACACACAGACAGTGATAAAGGTCATTTGCCAACATAGAAATCACTCTAGGAAAAGAAAGCTGCATATCCTCAGAATAACTAACCTGCTTTTCATTCAAAAACTTCTGCAAAAAAAGTTTCTAAAACGAAATTTGCTAACTTAGAGCTTGTATACTGAACTGTTAAGAGTGTTTTAATGCATGACTGCGAAGACTTGGATGAATATACAGCCCTGCTTTGCACTCTTTGTATAATTCCAGCGTTGAGTCATAAAGACTAGTGTGATTGATATATGTAAGTGGTGCTTCAAAATGACACCACAGAGGAATAAAAAATATTGAAAAATAGTCTTGTTTTTGTCTAGGGATATATCAGACCTTCAACGGTAGCCTTCAATCCAAAATAAATAATGACTCTTCTCAATAAATGGTACAAACTAATGTGGGTTTTGAAGGGTATGTAAATGTCATTCTGGTGCGTGTGTATGTGTGTTTTTAAAAAGATGGCATATAAAAATCTCAGTGTTATCTCTTCTGGGTTTTCAGAGGTAGCAACGTTCATCTTCATGATAAAAAGTGTGTTTTTAAAAACACTGAAAATTAAAACTGAAATATTTCTGTGAGAAATAGAATTAGGTTGTGACTTCATTTGTGCATCACTAAGATAATTCTTATTCTTGAACCTTGAAGTGTGAAATAGTTACAGGTAGCTATGAACTGCTGCCACATTGTTTTGTGGAAGTCTTTGAAAGGCCCACCTTGTCCATCCAACCATTCTGGCTCATGGGCAGGATTTTTGATAGAAATAGTTGTTTTGATAGTTATTTATTAAAATATTTTATCCTCCCCTTCAGACCTTCCTTGGGCTCTCAAAGCAGCACAGAAACATCTGTTAAAGCAAATTTATTTGCTTGAATCATTTTTATCCACACTTCGGCTGAAAGAATAAGATAAAAGGTAAAGGGACCCCTGACCATTAGGTCCAGTCATGACCGACTCTGGGGTTGCGTCGCTCATCTCGCTTTACTGGCCGAGGGAGCCGGCGTACAGCTTCCGGGTCATGTGGCCAGCATGACTAAGCCGCTTCTGGTGAACCAGAGCAGCGCACGGAAACGCCGTTTACCTTCCCACCGGAGTGGTACCTATTTATCTACTTGCACTTTGACATGCTTTCAAACTGCTAGGTTGGCAGGAGCAGGGACCGAGCAACGGGAGCTCACCCCTTCGCGGGGAATCGAACCGCCGACCTTCTGATCGGCAAGTCCTAGGCTCTGTGGTTTAACCCACAGCGCCACCCGTGTCCCTAAGAATGAGATAGAAAGTTCAATAATGAGACAGCCCCTACCCTTAAACTTGCAATCTAAATGACACAACACAGAAGTAAAAGGGATTGGGACTGAGAAGGCAGAAAACAAACTACAGCACTAGTTCTTAGGTCCAAAGTTTGTACTGTATAGCAGCAGCAGAAATGGAAACAGTTCTAGGAGAAGAGGACTTGCTGAACTTGGTGGTGGTACAATAGCTTAGGAGCTCCCTCCCCTTTGAGTTGACACCAGCACTGAAGCTGTTAAGTTCCTGGCACCATGAATGACTTGGCTTTTTGCTCACGCCTTCGTTGGTGTTTAACGTCAGACTTTAACATCATGACCTTTTTTGGTTGTCTTGTACCTGCTTCTCTTTTTAGGCTATTGTTTTTATGCTGATGTTTTGCACTTTTAATTTGCAAGCAACCCGCTGGCAATGAACTGCAGGGATAGGAACCAAATAAATGCATGTTAAGTTCTTTCTGCATCCTTTATCAAACCTAATCTGCATGAGAGGCACCAGTGTGTGTGTGTGTGTGTGTGTGTGTGTGTGTGTGTGTGTGTGATCATTTATGAAGACTGAAATATGAGCATTGAAAGTGATGGCAGCACCCATGGGTCAACAAGGAATGCCGCTACTAATTAACTCTGAAGGAAACCAGGGAAAGCTTGAGCACTGACAAGAGTACTAAATTGAAATTGCATATGTTTTCAAGGACAAAACAACATTCTCCTAAATCATAGATATGCAACTGCCCCATCCTATTGAAGTAGGCATTTAAAATACTTGAGTGAGGAGGCTGATGGAGCATTAGACAAAATAAAATCAGAAGAAAGGTAACACTGATGAAGGCAGAAACTGGCCTGGCAGACTGTGCTCCTAAAAGACTAACCTTCAGGGAAATAACATTTGCTGTAGCTTTCATACCTACAGTCTTGTGATATTAAATGAAAACCGTTTTGGTTTTTTTCCTCCTGTGTGCCACCCGTCTTAAAAAAATCAAGAATTTTATTTTTCTACACTGTTCTGCTCTGTTACTTTGCTATAACCCAGAAACCACATGTAAACCACAAAGGTGTTAGTTGAATCAGCATGATCGTGGGATGGTTTGGCAGGAAAAATAATCTGTTGTATTTATGCAGCATGCAATCACTTCAGAAGAATGTGGATAACAGACTACAAATGAGGACAAGACTGGAGTTTCAAAAGAAGCTCCAGAAGAATCTTCTGTTGACTTCTGGCAATTAGCGGGCAAAGAGAAGATTGGGAAAGAGACCTGTTCCTAATCCTAAGCACTTGCAACTTTCTTATTCTTCATATAATGTCTGTGAAACTCCTTAGCTTTGCTCTTATTTTCTCCCAAAATAATTAGAACAGAAAATAACACCCTCTATCTACCCATGAAATCAAAATACTAATAAATCAAGCAACTGATTAACTGCTTTCAGTTTTAGCCAGACTGTTTCTTTATTATTTTCTCCCCTTCTAAGGGCTAGAAGATCAATCTAATTTTACTAATTCATTTATTCTTTACATTTATATCTTGTAGTAGATAGGTAGCCGTGTTGGTCTGCCATAGTCAAAATAAAAAAATTCCTTCCAGTAGCACCTTAAAGACCAACTAAGTTAGTTCTTGGTATGAGCTTTCGTGTGCATGCACACTTCTTCAGATACACTGAAACAGAAGTTGCCAGATCCTTCTATATAGTGAGAGGACAACAAGTGTTGTTGTTGTTGTTGTTGTTGTTGTTTTAATCAGGTGCCAAGGTGATTTGCTAAAGCTATGTGAGGCCATTCACCTCATCATACATTTCTGGAGAGATTTATAAGCACTTTATCAGTCAGCCCAGACACTGAGGTTCAGCTCCAAGGGCCTTCTGGCGGTTCCCTCCCTGTGAGAAGTGAGGTTGCAGGGAACCAGACAGAGGGCCTTCTCAGTAGTGGTGCCCGTCCTGTGGAATGGTCTCTCATCAGATGTCAAGGAAAAAACAGCTATCTAACTTTTAGAAGACATCTGAAGACAGCCCTGTTTAGGGAAGTTTTTAATGTCTGTTGTTTTATTGTGTTTTTAATTCTGCTGGGAGCCATCCAGAGTGGCTGGGGAAACCCAGCCAGATGGGTGGGGTATAAATATATATATATTTTTTTTATTATTATTATTATTATTATTATTATTATTATTATTATTATTATTATTATTATTTCAACTGAACATGCTTACAAATCCTCATCAGTCTGAAGACAAGCCCAACTGCTGCCCAGAGAGCAGGACATGGGGAGCGGGACTGGTGGGCATGATCCTGCCCCCACTCCAGGAAATTCTTGCTTAATCTGAACTGTCATTATTATTTATTAAATTTCTATACTGCCCTTTATCTAAGGATCACATGGCAATTTGCAATTAAAAAACACAAAAATACATAACATAGTAACAAAACAACCCCAATCCCCAAAGAAGTAGAGCATTTGGAATTAAATGGGGTGGTGATCGTGCTTTGTCTGCTAGATGTGAATTAGTAATTTAACTGTACATATTGGATGTCTGTGTTTCAGACTTTTTTTTTAATGCAATGGCTTATGGCTACAAGCAATAAACATTTTATCTCTTTCTTAGAAATTGAAGACATTGGATTGGTATCCTGTTTCCTTGAACAACTGAAGAGACCCTGTGGGTTATACTTAATTCAGTATATCTCTACGTTTAAGGAAACGCTTCACTGTTTGAGAAGCAATGGTGAGGAAGTCATTGTTCCTACAGTAATAAGATAGAAGCCAAAGTTTGTGTATAGTTTCTTATGTGCAAGAAGGAAAATTCTTGAAATGTAGTGGAGAGGCCAGCAATGGAGTAGATAGAATAATCCAGAACTGACTGGATTTTGAAATTCTCCTCAGGCATATGCAGTAAGGTATAGACCTGAGAACACCCAAAGACTGTGACAGCAATATAATTTTACAGCTTAAGCACTCACACATTAGAGTAGAGATGGGGAACATGTGGTCCTCCATATATTGCTGGACTCCAACTCCCATCATCCTCCGCCAACATGGCTGATGGTCAGCGATGTTGTAGTCCAGTAACATCTGGAAGGGCAGAGATCCCCCATCCCCGCACTACGCTAATTATTTTTATTCTATATTTACTCTTTATTAAGGAACTCAAGTCTCAAGTTTCCTTTTAAAAACATGAATAATACCAGTCAACCTTTTATGAGGGACATTGCCAACCAGTACCACTCTTTCCTCAATCTGCAGCTGCAGAGAGGGCTGTCGTTGGGGGCATACTTTCAGTTCCTATGGGGCAAGCAGGCACAACAGTACGAACTCTGTGCCCTACAACATATCCAAGAATCCTCTGCAATAAACAGTGATTTCACGACAGACATTAATGGTTTCCTTGGTAGAAAAGTTGAAATGGATTGTGCTTAAGAACATAAGAATCTGCTGGATCAGGCCACGGGCCCATTTAGTCCAGCATCCTGTTCTCACAGTGACCAAACCGATACCTATGGGAAGCCCCAAAACAGGACCTGAGTGCAACAGCACTCTCCCCTTCTGCTTTTACCAGCATTTGAATTCAGAAACATAATGCCCCTAACCATGGAGGTAGAACATAGCTATCAGGGTAAGTAGCCCTTGATAACCTCATCCTCCATGAACTTCTCTAAACCTCTATTAAAACCCTCCAAGTTTGTGGCCATCACTGGATGTCGTGGGAGTTGATTCCATAGCTTAACTGTGTGCTGTGTGAAGTACTTTCTCTTGTGTGTCCTGAACCTTCCAACTTTCACCTTCTTTGGAGAGTTATGGGAGAGGGTGAAAACATTTCCTCCGTCCACTTTCTCCATACCATTTCTTGAAAATACATGTTTGAAAACCACTGTGCTTGAACAGAAAGCCTTAGGCCTTTGGTTGCCTAAACAACATGTGAATTAGAAATCCAGCAACAGTGAATTACCTTCACCACAAAACCACTTTTATTAGCTTCTTGCTTAGTACTTCTAAAAGCAGGTGAGTAATTGTGCTATATCTGGTATCTTTGTACTGCAAGAGAGAATTGTGTCCTACATACATTAAATTAATCACTATATGACATTTAAGATACTTATAAAACAAGACACAAAGGTTTAATTAATCATTGCCGTCAACATTACCACATCGTGTATTGTCTGTAATTTTCAGCAACCTTCTCTGTTCGAAAGAAGTTAAATATGTGTCATGACACGTAGTTTCTTCTCATTGTGTTCTCATAAACACTTTTTTTAGAAACAGCGGCAAATCTGCTGTGAAAGCGAAGTTTAAAATATATCTACTGAGAAAACCAAAAGTGATATGACTTCCTCCTCCTATGGTAATATCTTGGGGTATAAAAATGAATAAGCGTCCATGAAAAAGAAGAAAAAGACAAGCTGGCTCCAGAACCCATAGAAAAACAAAGATACACAAACCCAATTTACTTCTGCAATGTTTGACAAAGAATGGGCTTTGCATCCACAGATGAGATTCAATGCAGCAACATGAAAGCCAATCATAGTGATGGGGAAACCAGACACACGGCATATGAAGTCCCCCCTCTTCTCAGGGAAGAAACATATGGAACATGATTCCTTTAGGACTCTCTATTTGATCTTTCTTCACCAAAGCTCTTTTTAACTATCTGTGTGTGGCATTTAAAACATTCATAAAACATTGACTCTGAGATACATATTTTTTTCCTCCTAAACCCATCTGTCACTCTTTTGGGAGACTATCTGGAATGTTTTGAGGTCAAAGTCACTATCTATTTTCTGAAAGTTGAAAATCTCCCTGCAGATTTCCATTTAAGTAACTTAAAAACAGGAGGCACAAATGTTGGGTTCACATTTGTTTAAAAAGGGATGCTGATCAAGTTTTCTGAACTCAAGTTCTAAAACAGGTTTGGGGTGATTCACATTACTGGAATACCCCTCACACTACTATAGCATTTGTTGTTGGGGGGATACATTTCACAATAGCTAGTGGGGCTTTTCCTTCTTTCAGTGAATATGCTAGAGATCAGAGGGAGTAGAAAAATACCATTCCTCCTACGTTCCTTTCTATTGACTTCAGAGGACCACTCCTAAGGTCCCACATGGCTAAGTTGTATTGAAAGGGGAGTCAGGTTAGGGAATTGGGAACTGGATGGGTGAGAAGGAGAGAGTTTGGCTGCTCAATGGGAAGCAATTTACAAACATCAGAATGGCTCAGAAATTGATTATCGTTTTGGGGACTTAACATGAATCATTTCCAAGTTAATCCAAGATTAGCTGGATGACTTCAACCATTTCTTGTTTAAACACAATATATATATATACTCTCACTGAAACTGTGCCTTAGTTTCTTTATTTTTTTAAAAAAAAAATCATTCAAATGTGCAGGATGATGCTAATGAAGCAAGAAGAAGAAGAGGAGGAGGAGTTTGGGTTTGATATACCGCTTTATCACTACCCAAAGGAGTCTCAAAGCGGCTCACAATCTCCTTTCCCTTCCTCCCCCACAACAAACACTCTGTGAGGTGAGTGAGGCTGAGAGACTTCAGAGAAGCGTGACTAGCCCAAGGTCACCCAGCAGCTGCATTTGGAGGAGCGGGGAAGCGAACCCTGTTCACCAGATTACGAGTCTACCGCTCTTAACCACTACACCACACTGGCTCTCCTGATTGCAACTGCGCTCTCACTACTTGTGAATCCCAGTAGCTGGTATCCAGGGCTATACAGCCCTGCACACTCGAAATAGTTCATAGCCATCATGAGTAGCCTGAACTGAAAGCCGGAACCTCCACAAGGTTCCAGAGTGGATTATATTATTATTTTTAAAGTCACAAAGATAAAATAAGTTAAAACAAATGTATTTTCTAATTTCTTTCAATATATTTCTTTCACAGACTAATTTTACTTACTAAAACTGAGTCCTGAATGTGAGTCCCAGTATCCTAGACATAACCTGACCACCGTTGTCACAGGATCTCATTTGTTTATTACAAGGTATTGTTTCTTAACTTCCACGTTCTGCTTAAACTGTCTCCAGTCTCCTGCCTAAAGACCTACTGAACCAATGGTATGGATTTCTTGCCTAAATAAGAGAGAAGTCATAGTTCATTGGTAGAACACATCCTTGATATGTCCTTTCCATTTAAAAGGACCTCAGATAGCAGGGCTGAGAAACACTCCCTTTTAAGACTCCTGAGAGTTGCCAGTCAAAAAATATGATATTGAACTTTTTCAGTATGTGGATAATACATAAGATTCATGAGCTCTCCTCAGCCTACCTCATCAAGGTAATCCTAGCAACTCTTATCAAAATAGAGCAACTAATCCCAGGTCTGTGCCTAGATATATTTTCACCTTATGGCCAGACTTCTCACAAAGAAGGAAAAACTATACAGCCTATAAATGTAATATATAGGTGGACAGAAGGTATATTACGGTTGGACTGGAGAAGTCAGAGTAGGTTTGGTGTCATTGATTTGAATGCTTCACATTCTCAAACAATGTTCCAAAACAATACTTTATGATCAGATATCTTGCATTGTGATTTTATTGAAACTGAGTATGATTTATATTTTCTAATAGAAACCACATTACAGACTGCTATTATATTGACTTGCATTCCACAAAGAATTTAATTTTAAACCTGTCCCTAGATTTGCTTTAGGACGGAAGCTATCTGCCTAGATGAGCTTGAAATTTATTCTTTCAATTTATTTTTTTTATACTTTTTGTGGGGAAGTATTGCAAGGGGAACAGAAAAATTTATAACCCACTCCTTTCCAATGAATCTAGCAAGATCAAAGTGTTATTGGGTATACTGTAATGCTGGCAAAGCTTCACTGGCAAAGGAGGCTTTGATGCAATGAAGCCTGTTGTTCATGTCAGTGGGTCTTTATGTGATTTTACCCAACCTACAAAAAAGGACATGTTATGCCCTGAAATTGTAGATCAGCTTAATCTGTAATGCTTGTCGTAACTACATCCACCACAGCAAGAATGTGTCTTGCCTGAAAGGCAGAGCAGAGGCAGTTGGTTCTTTGAGACAGTGGTAGGTATTATTCCTTGTGGTAAGGACTATATTGACTTCGTGGTGATTTTGTGGTCTTTCAATTGTATTTCTTCTGCTTGATTCATGCCTGCCAAAGGTGTTTTGAAAAATATTTATGGGTTCCATAAAGTCCAGTGTGGTGTAGTGGTTAAGAGCGGTAGTCTCGTAATCTGGGTAACCGGGTTCGCGTCTCCGCTCCTCCACATGCAGCTGATGGGTGACCTTGGGCCAGTCACACTTCTTTGAAGTCTCTCAGCCCCACTCACCTCACAGAGTGTTTGTTGTGGGGGAGGAAGGGAAAAGGAGATTGTTAGCCGCTTTGAGACTCCTGAAAATGTTTTTGCAAAATGCTATTCAGTCAAACATTTCTTTTGATGAATGAAATAGCATACTGTGGTAGTAGAAGCTGAACTAAATATTTGCCTCAAATTTAATATGTGCATCATTTTGACTATTCAGATTTACAGATTCCTAATAGGATGCCTGTGCCAGGAACAGAAGGGAAGATGAACAACCCAACTAACCCAACCACTACTTTGGTCCTTACCATTGCCATCAGTGGATATCTTTGTTTCCCACACACTTCCACCAAACAGCCGGTTCACTTCTGGAACTTACTTGTTGACCTAGCCAAATCATAGTCTTGGGTAGTGTGGTAAGGTGAGCAGGGCAGCAATAAAACTGCTAACACATTTGCAAAAACTAAGCAGAGTCTGGTATGGTTTGAAATTGGATGGAGGAGATGTTGAGATTCCTTCATTGCAGAGAGTTGGACTAGATGAACCTTGGGGAATAGAATGCTGAACTAAATGAGCCTTTGGTCTCATCCAACAAACCTATTCTTATATCTTAAATGAATAAAGAAAATCTCAAATATTTTCTGAAAACATAACATTGTCCCAACTGAGGTATTTTCATTTGGCAACATAATCAATGAGGAAGTTCCTCAGTTCTCAAAGCCAAACTTTTCCGGTATTATAGTAATTGTGAATATGACTGAGAATTTAAATTTAAGCACTCGATATATTTCAAGTATGTTTAAAGTACTTGCTGTATAATTATAAATTCTTGCATCTTTCACAGTACAGTATTCAAGACTATCAGAGCACCAAATCTTAGAGATAAACAAAATTTAGATTGATTTAGGGTAGTTTCTGTTTGGAGTTAGGTGTATGAGAGAAAGCAAATTGTGAGTCATCCTTGGAATTTCTTAACATTAGCAAAGTCCCCTTGAAACTTTTCAGGAGCTTGAATCATTCCTAAGGAGATTAAATGCTTAAGCATTATACTGTCCTTTAAATTAAGGAAGTTGTATAAGCTCAATTTCCGGAAGACTCTAAATGTCATTACGTTGCATATGCCATGATTAAATATTTTGCTGCTCCTTATTTCTAGGAGGATTAATTCCATCAAAATGAGTTTTCTTTTCTCCAGTGTTTATTCCCAATAGCTCTCTAGAATACTTTTTGGGCAATGTATTAATTAATATTTCATACAATTATTTGAGAGAGAAAATGCATGGGCAAAATAGATACATAAAATCAAAAATATAAATATTCCGTTGGCCCCAAAGTGGCTAGGTCGCCATTTGCTAATTCCACTAAGCATGTATATCTGTAATCCCAACTTTAACATGATTAAGGATTAGCATGCTGTGAAGCAATCTCATGGATATCTTAAACTGACTTGTTATTGCAAGAGGTAATTTAATGCCAATTTGTTATTCATTTCTATAGTGTTTATACAACCAGCTGGTAATCAAAATAGAAACAAGATGAGTTTTCTCCAGAGATGATCCACTGTATACAGATACCAAAACACTCACACACACAAAACCCCTACAGCTATTATTATTGTTCTCATAGTCTCCAAAGGAAGGAATGGAGATTTTTTAAAAGATTCCTTCAACCGGAGCTTAATGTGGGACTTCCTCACCCCTCCCAGCAAATCCCTTATGAAGTGGTTTGTCATTCTACACAAGCAGTCAGAAGTATAGATCTCTTACACATACTGACACAGAGATATATATCTATGTTTAGAAAAACAGCCCTCCTGCATTGTTAAGCATTATACTAGACTGTTGCCAACAGGTAGCTTCTCATCTTTAGGTGGTCTGTAGGAGTTAAGCCCTCCAAAGGAGAAGGATCTAAAGCTCTGGAGAAATAAACTTTGCTTACAGAGATTCCATGACCAATGTCTCCAACTGAAGTGATCCATACTCTTGCCACATCCAGACAAGACTACTGTAACATGCCCTATATGGGCCTGCCATTGAGGATCAGAAAATTCAGCTGCTTCAGAACATAGCTGCTAGAATCCCATTGTGGGCAAGGTAGCATATGTCACACCTTTCTCATATCAGCTGCACTGGTTATTCTTTCCAGGCCCAGTTCGAAGTACTGTTGTTATTATTCACAGGGATAGAAAATGCTGGCTGCATGCTTGCATTAAGCAAAACAATACTCTCACCTATTAGCCAGCAGACAAACTCAACACAGACACACACCTTTCATAGCCCAGAAATAATTCACATCAACTTGCATTTTTTCCTCGTCTCTCCAACCCATACAGAAGTCCCACATCAAAGTCAGCTACTGCATATCATTATGGGGTGGCTACTGCAGGTGCCTCTCTCCTCCAGGGGAGAGCAGCAGCAAAAGCAGAGCAGGGAGATGATGAAAGTTTTCACTAGTATGACCTTACCTGTTTTTCCCTCCTCTATCAGTATTATGAGTCCTTCAGATATTTAAAAATATAGTGTCTTTATTTTGCATTGCTCAAAGAATAGAATTGTTCCTTTTCAAAACATTGTGATCATTGGCTTTAAGCAGAATTTTCAGAAATTCCAGAGAGACAGAGAGAGAGAGGAGAGAGAGAGGAAAGCCAATTTCTTTCAGCGTCCAATTCCTGAAACTATAAGATACAGATCATCTCATGGTCATTAAGCAATAACAGCTTCCTATTGATCTGGGTCATAATATTTATATTTTATGAACATCCATTCAGTCAAAGACTTTTCACTGCAGCACCTTAAAATGACTGCCAAAGGATTTTTCTGTAGGTTAGCTAAAATATAGTGAATAATCCATGGCCATAGTAGGAAACAATAGTGAAATATTTGGGCAAAGGAACAGAGAGAAAGGCTCGTCACAGTAATAAATTCATCAATGGGAAAATGCCCAATTAGGCATTATTGTTGGCAATTATACATCATTGCACTTGTTTTCCAACACACTCTTTAATACTGGGCACAGTGAATTATCTAGAGAAGGTTCTGAAGCCTTGCTTTGTCCCCCTTCATATACCAGAATTTGGTAAAAAGCATCCTTACAAATGATAGATGGATAGATGATAGATGGATAGATGACAGATAGATAGATGATAGATAGATAGATAGATAGATAGATGATAGATAGATGATAGATAGATAGATAGATAGATAGATAGATAGATAGATAGATAGATGATAGATGATAGATAGATGATAGATAGATGATAGATAGATAGATAGATAGATGATAGATAGATAGATAGATGATAGAGATAGATGATAGATAGATAGATAGATGATTGATAGATAGATAGATAGATAGATGATAGATAGATAGATAGATAGATAGATAGATAGATAGATAGATGATAGAGATAGATAGATGATAGAGAGAGAGAGAGAGAGATGATAGATATTGAAACTGTTGTGTATAATTTGAATCTGTGAATAATTTTGTATTTGTAATTTGAATTCTAGCACCCCTAATGAATGCAAAATCTAAAACACATTGATCTTTATTAAAATTTATAAATCAAAACTATTCATGTAACTCAAAATGATTTTGAAGCTCCACCTCACCTTTTTTCTTCTCAGAATTAGATCACAACTAAGGGAGTAGCAAGGTGGGTTAGTATTAAAGATACAATGCTTTGCACACCTTAAGGCTAACATAGCATGTGTGATGGTGACTATTAATTTCATATCTGCCTGTGACAAAATTGGCTCCAGCCACTGAAACGTATGCCACAATAAACTCGCTAGCCTGCAGTGGGGTTTTTGCTGTTTTCCCAGTAACAGAAACCAAACTCTAAAGTTCATTTCTGGAGTTTAAATGTCATTTTTGCAGTAATAAGAAGTGGATGTACTTCTGAAGTGGTTTCAGGAGGATCTTTAAGGTGCCAGAAGGTTAGATAAAGCAAAGGTTGCCCCACTGATAACCTAACTTTGGTAATCCGTGAAAAATGAGGAAACTCAGTGTTTAGTTTTGTTCGGAAAAAAGTGGATAGAAGTCGGGTTGTGTCACTCCGCTTCCCTGGCCAATAGTGATCCACTCTAAAATGGAAGGTGGTTTGGTTTGGGGTTTATCGTCCCTATACAGTGGTACCTTGGGTTACATACGCTTCAGGTTACATATGCTTCAGGTTACAGACTCAGCTAACCCAGAAATATTACCTCAGGTTAAGAACTTTGCTTCAGGATGAGAACAGAAATCGTTCAGCGGCGGTGCAGCAGCAGCAGGAGGCCCCATTAGCTAAAGTGGTGCTTCAGGTTAAGAACAGTTTCAGGTTAAGAATGGACCTCCGGAACGAATTAAGTACTTAACCCGAGGTACCACTGTAGTCCTAAAGGCTAACCTGTTTTGGATGCTAGTAAATATAGAAGCCAGGGGGGGGAAATGTGTGTGATGTATCCTAGCAACTCAGCTGCAAGAAGCTTATTCAAAACAAGCTCATTTTTTCTCTCCAAATTTTCAATTGGAACATTTATTACTTCTTTTAATAATGCAAACTTGTCATCATCTATGCATCCTGGTAAAGGTTATTTGCACTCGCTGTCCACAATAGATTGAGCCATTTCCCAATCACTCCATTTCCTATACACAGAGCCATCTGGGAACCATTTAATACATTGATTTTTTATAAACTTCAGATGCTAATGTATGCTCTTTTTGATATACTCATTATCTTCTTATTACCATGTGAAGCACTCTAAGTTCATTAGTGTAAACCTGCTTAACTGTCATTGGATATGGTGATGCTGCTTTAATGGTTTTTGTTGATTTTACACATTCTTCTCCTTCTGTTATTATTATCATTATCAGCTCTTGTAAAAATATTATGCTTAATGTCTCTTCCAGTAATCGTTGCCTATACTAAATCTCTCTTACACACATGCACATACTTCATGCTTTCATCTTTCCCATCTGAGGAATAAATCAGAGCCGTGGATGACAATTATTTCAAAGCAACTCTCGTTTCCCATATCCACCTAATTAGCTCGTGCGTACGCATTTCATGTACAAATACGTGCGTGGAAATAGGGAGAAAATATGCTATTATGTGGCATTTTATGCATTGGATCATAGTTGGACCTCTACAGAGCAACCCTAAGTATGTTTACTTTGCGGTAGATCCCACTGATTTCAATGGGGCTTATAGCTTTCTACTAAATTGGAAAATTCAGGACAGTGCATTCAGGACAACTATTACAAATGTTCTATCTGCACAAGTATATTGGCTGGATAGTGAGCTGGGATTGTAATCCTAGTTTATCTTGGGAGTTGGAATTGGCCATTTGGTGTCCTGCAGGGATCAGTGTTGTCTTCTCCCCCGCACACACTTTTATTATGTTTTCATGAAATCTCTAGTTTAAATTGTCTTTGCCATAGCTTTGTTTTCCATTTACCCAGCAACAGCAGCCATGATTTTGAATCTGCATCTGGAGGCAGTGGTCAATTTTAGCAGAACATGGACAATCTGAACTTATGTTGGCTGAGAATTCAGATCAGGTACTCAGCTTTGGGATCATCGCAGACACAATTTTCAGTCTCAGTGACTAGATAAATATATTATCTGCTGATCCATCCTTTTTTTAAAAAGCAAGAATCTGGTTACCATGATTCCAAGATCATCATCAGTATTATTATTATTATTATTATTATTATTATTATTATTATTATTTTACTCTGTTACTGTAGCAGATTCCACATTAGGCTGCCTTTGGAAACTGTTTGGAAGCTTCAGCTGGTGGAGACATGGCCACTGACTACAACTTGACTGACTAAGGGAAATGGGACCATATTCTACATTATTTGTGTTGGGTACCCACTCAGTTCTTGTTTGGAGGTTGTATCCAACTAAGTTCTATTCAAAACCATTGTTGTTTAGTCGTTTAGTCGTATCTGACTCTTTGTGACCCCATGGACCAGAGCAAACCAGGCACTCCTGTCTTCCACTGCCTCCTGCAGCTTGGTCAACTCAAATTCGTAGCTTCGAGAACACTGTCCAACCATCTCGTCCTCTGTCATCCCTTCTCCTTGTGCCCTCAATCTTTCCCAGCATCAGGGTCTTTTCCAGGGAGTCTTCTCTTCTCATGAGGTAGCCAAAGTATTGGAGCCTCAGCTTCAGGATCTGTCCTTCCAGTATATAGACAGGGCTGATTTCCTTCAGAATGGATAGGTTTGATTCAAAAACATAAAATGACTAATTTAGGTCCATTGATTTCAATAGGTTTACTCTGAGCAGAATTTTATTGGATGCAACCCATAGTTCTGCAATTTAGGATGTCTCAGGACATAATACTTGGGGAGGGGGAATGCCTCTCAATATTATTTCTGTCAGAGAAATAAGTAAAATCAATGGGACAATGCTTTCACAGCAATGGCATAAGAGTTTATGAATGCAGAGACACAGTGCTATTTACCTTGTCTCTGCCTTCAGAAGATCCCACAAAGCTCTGAAGAATGTTGTTGCTTTTAGGGGATTTCTTCTAGGTCTAATGTTCACATTGGTTGTTGGGTTTGTTGTTTGTGTGTTTTCTGGGTGTTGTTGTTTGTCACAAAGACAAATTACCAAATTGTTTAATTCCACACACACACACACACACACACACCAATAATTTTACTAATTTGTTATATGTCAACAAGAATCTATGAACCTCATGAACTACTTTAAAACAGATTATTCTGTTCTTTTTAAAAAGCTAGTCTTCCACTATCTGACTATACATATACCTACTCTTTCTTTAATTCACAAATTCCACACTGGTGTAAGTTGTCCCAAAGAGCAAATAAATGAACTAGGAGTCACACAAAAATAACTGCACAAACAAAATGATAGACTGTACTCTGGAGTGAGGTATAATGGAGCACTATGTCTCCTCCTGGAGTTTTCTTTTCCTCTATAGGCAGCAGCAAAAGAACTTACCCACTTATCACTTGCTCACAAGAACAGTTCCTTGCATACTAAGAACATATAATCATATGCCATTTGGAAAACAAAGGAGAAAACCCCATATCTCATTCATGTCTCCAGAAATATCCTGCTAGTTGCTATCATCCCATAGAGTGAATCATGCATTTCTGTAGGAGGAGATCCATATGGACTCCAATAGTTATGCTTAAAGAAATGTTCATGTAGAAGTGTTCAAAAGGAGGATCACAACAATTAGCATCATGATAATCCTGTTACGATCAGAAGAAAATCAGCTTATGCCATTTTTTCTGCCTTTATTATAATGGAGAGCAAATTGATGGGTGCCTGGCAAGGTTTCCTTCCCAATATATGCATAATTCAAGTTTCATGTGGCATAGGAATCCTTTGGCAATATAGCAACTGTTGAGTTAGCAACAATATCCTTCTCTCTCTCTCTCTTGGCAATTTTACTTTACACCTGCCAAACCATCCATTTATATTCTTATATCCTGCTGTTATATAAAACCAGGATGACAAATTGTATGTCTGAAACCCTCATTGTTCCCCTTCTACACCCCAGTGAACATTTTTTATATACATCAGTTTTTACGTGAGTGTAAGATGATTGGGGTTTATGAAAAATGTTGCTCCATGTGATTCATTTTACTGCAGCTAATGCCAAGAAAACTCTATTGAAAATAATAGTGCCATTCTTGGGCTTGCGTATACATTTCTTTCATTTGGCATTTCCTTTGTTTAAACCACTAGCCAAATGGAATTATCAGGCCTCTACCAGGAGAAAGCTGTCAACAGGGGCATGCTATATTGCAGACAAACCACTGAAAGGAAAGCCCAACAATCATTCATTTGGGCTTTCTCCTTTTGTTGATCTGCTCTGGCCCATATAGGAATGGTCTCGCTCACAAAGTTATTGGCCCCTACAGAGCCCTGATAGAGGGGATCAGCTCATTTGATTTCAGCAGAAAGTCACTCATCTCAACACAGTAAGAAAACGCACAATGTAGAAGAACAAAGAGTATGCTAAGTGAGTTGTCACAGAAATTTCAAATACACTGCTTTACATTATTTTGGTTTTTCTTTCACCTGAAGGTCGTGTTTCACAAGCTATGGTTGTTAGTCAGAAAAGAGGTAGAAATTTCTATAGTCATCCTATCGCAGCTGCTACCAAATCATCACAGTAACTTGCATTTAAGTTTTTGAATGATCAATGACCTCATTTTTAATAGGAAAAACCCCTTTCCCCCATAAGAAATTATTATATTTATGTTTAAGAAACTTGACTGTGTATCACTGGAAACAATGGCAGGTTGAAACCTCAGAACTGTCCTCAAACCAATCCATAGGGCTAAGTCCACTATTTCATCTTACTATGACATTCTGTAAAATGCCTGCTTAACATTTCTGATCATGTGTTCATTGTTATATTTCCTTTCTGTTTCAAAGGTCTCAGTCAACTGCATTGCATTGCAGAATGGTAGTTGGTACTGGGCCAGCTACAGTAGTTTGCCTTGGAACCCTTCTGAAAGTCATCTGGAAATTGAGCTGTGACTTCCAACTTTGATGTCTGATTTTACTTTTATATAGAGAAGTTTTAAAAAGATTGGTATAGACATGCCCACAATACAGCCTCAGAAACCTGATGCCCTCCAGATGTTTTGGACTACAACTCCCACCAGCCCTCGCCAGTATAAGATTTGTGACGTCTGCCATAGTGCTTGTGAGAGAAGCTGTACATCCAGTCCCTGGGGTTATGATGTGCCTTCATTCTGTCCTGATATCCCACTTTGTGGTGGTTCAGTGCAGTGGTACCTTGGGTTACAGACGCTTCAGGTTACAGAATCCGCTAACCCAGAAATGGTGCTTCAGGTTAAGAACTTTGCTTCAGGATGAGAACAGAAATCGTGCTCTGGCGGCGCGGCAGCAGCAGGAGGGCCCATTAGCTAAAGTGGTGCTTCAGGTTAAGAACAGTTTCAGATTAAGTACGGACCTCCAGAACAAATTAAGTACTTAATCCGAGGTACCACTGTACTTGGACAGCAGCAATTTCATCTCCAGAGTGAGCCAAGCATCCTATATCCTAGGTTTGTTCAAGTCCTACTTTTTTAGGGAGTACTAATTTTGACCCATTATCATAGACATTTTATGATCTTTGCCCCCCTCCCCCCAGCTGTTTACATTTCCCCCCTCCATAGCAATAGCAATAGATACATATAGATACATATAGATACATATATCTAATACAATTGTTGCGTGTCGAGGTCCCCAATCCACCCCCAAAATAACTCACAACGGACACGAAATTTTTGTTTAAGATTTTTGGCATGATTTTGGCCACAACTTTATTAAAATACAAACCGTGAGTGGTTGTTTAGGCATTGGTTAAGACTATCTGTCCCCCCGCTTGGGGACAGAACTGACTTCCGGGCACCACCGAAAGACAGTGCGGGGGAAAGCAAGTCGGGGGGAAATGGAGCTGAGTCACAGACCCTCAATTCTCACCCGCCTGCTCCCCGAAGGCTTGCGGGCCCTAGTCCCATTCCAGGGATTGGACAAAAAGATGGCAAGCCCCAGGATTCCTTTAACGGAATTCCCTTTCCACAGCAACCATGGAGGGGCAGGCCCAGCCTATCCTAACCCCTCCATGGAGGGGCAGGCCCAGCCTATCCTAACCCCTCCTCCACCAGATTTATAACCAATGCCTAACCACAACCTTACAAGTTGTGACGATTTGCTACGCAGTAGGCAAAAACCACCCAGCCGGCCAGTTTGCCAGATGGAAAAATTCCTACCAGTCCCCTGCTCAAAGGCAGACGACCCCATGACAGGCATAGCAAGGTCAATGCAACAACCCCTTACTCTAGGGCGGGTGGGCGGGTGATCCGTTGCACGCAGCAAAAGAGAAAGCACTGAAGGGAGAGGGAAGGGTTGCTTTCTATACCTTGTACGAAGGATCTTCTATATTTTCTGTACCTTGGATCTAAGTCAATTTCTGAGCTAGAAATAACCAGACCTGTAAAAGAGGCCCCTCGAAGGAATGCAAGATAAGACAGAGACTGTAAGCTAGAAATAGCCAGACCTGCAAAAAGGCCCCTCGCTTTCTTACTTTAGGAATGCAAGATAAAAAAGACACATACGGAGGAGACGGGAGGAGGGGATGCAGGACGCTTAGAAAGACACGTATAGGGAAAATAGGGAGGACTGCTTAGAGGGCTAACAAATAGACATGCCATGCTATTTTAAAAATAAGTTGAAAACTTTCCAGTTGATTGGGGAAGTTTCTGGAGGGCGTTTGGGGGAGGAGGGAGAGAGCTTTCTCAAGGTATAAGAAAGTCTGCAGAGGCGTATTTTCTGGGCAGCCAGTCTTCCAGAAATTATTCTGCTGGCTGTCTCTGAGCTCAGAGAATAAACTGCTTTCCTCCAAAGAAGGATCTTTCCTGGTGCTTTCTTTTGCTCTCTCTCTGGATCTGAGGACGCGGGCCAACGATTCCCTGGCATGGATTAGGCTCAGCCTACATCTTGGTTCCCTGACCGGGAATCTGCCCCACCTCAGAGGGCTGGAGAGAGCCAGGCTCGACCTTGGTGGACAGCTCGGATCGGCAGTTGCAGGCTCCACGCGCACCCTACCAATTTGTGGGGGGAACCAGCCACACCGCTCCGGAGCAAGGACCCAGGTCGAGGGAGGAAAGAGGACTGGCCAGGGAAGGGAATCTGCAGCAGAAAAACGGTAAGCTCAAGGGAAAGGGCGTGGGCGTGGGCCCAAGGGAAAAGAGGGAGGCCTGATCAGCCTCACCTGGTCATGCAGTAGAGTGCAGCCAGGAAGGGAAGAAAAAAAAGGGCGTGGCAGTGGTGTGCCACCGGTAAGGTTTGGTAAAAAGGGGAACAGAGGGGGAAATTATTTTGGTGTGTTTTGGGTATTGCATGCTGAAATTATTTTGGTGTGTTTTGTGTATTGCATGCTGAAATTATTTTGGTGTGTTTTGTGTATTGCATGCTGAAATTATTTTGGTGTGTTTAGTGTGTTACATGTTGAAATTATATTGATGTGTTTTGTATGTTGTATGTTGCATGTCAGATACTCTAGTGACTGAATTGTCAAGTGTGGGCCAGGACTTAGTGTCCCCTTTGGCCGAGCGATTGTAGGGCTGTAGTGTGTGGAGAGTGAAAGAATTTACAACCTGTTAACAGCAGAGTACCTGAAAATGGGGTCTGGGGCAAGCCAATGTAGTCCTCTGGAATGTTTTTTAAACAACTGGAAAGCAGCCACAAAGCATGATGTTTGGGGAATCAAATTAAGGCAACAGAAGATGAGAACATTATGTGAGGTTGACTGGCCCTTGCAACAAACTAACTGGCCCTCGGAAGGGAGCTTTGATTTGCAACTAATCAACCCACTGTATCAAAATATCTTGAACGTCCACCCAGACCAGATCCCCTACATTTCTACTTGGAAAACCAATGTAGAAAAGAACCCATCGTGGTTGAAAGCCTGCCGAGGCGACGCCCCACAAAGTACAGTTTGTGCAGTTCAACCGACAGGGAAGTCAGAAAAGCCCCCAGTGATATCAGACCCAGAAGAAGAGGAGGGGGAAGTCATTAAACCACATCCACCCTATGCTCCACCAACTGCCCCTCCCCTGGACCCAGGCCCCCAGGCACCGGGAGGAGCTAGCCCCCAGCCCGAACCCCCCAAGGCTAATGAATCAGAAGAGGAAGAAGAGGATGATGAGGAATTTGTAAAGGGATTGGTTGAGTTAGCAAAGAAGGGAAGAGAGTGGACTCAGTATCAGTCTTTGAGATTGCAACAGTATGTACAACCCTATGCAGAAAAAGTGGATGTTAGCCCCCACGTGTTGGCTGCAGCAGGATGCTCCTCAACACAAAGGAAGAAATGGCAGAGGGAATGGATAGAAGCAGCAACCAGGGCAGCCTTCCATAAGTCCCATGAGGCACAGAAAAAGGGTGGGGTCGGAGTAATGCCCCTCCGAAGGGTTTATGACCCACCAGGACCTCCAGGGGCTAATGGAGCGGCAGCAGAACGGACCTACACGGTCCAGCATATACCCTTTTCAAGTGCAGATGTCTGTAACTGGAGAAATCAAAACCCATCCTTTGAGGAAAACCCAGCAAAGATCATAAAGCTGTTTGAAGGGATTTTTAAAACTTATAATCCCACCTTTGATGATGTGCAGTATTTGATGGATGCGCTGCTAACCACAGAAGAAACTAGGCGAATCCATGCTGAAGCCCGAGCACACCTGAGAGCGCAGGGAGTGCAGGATCCAGCTCTAGCAGCAGGATATCCAGAAAACACCCCGAATTGGAATTATCAGATTGTTGATGGCCAGAACATCCTCACTACCTACCGCCAGAATGTGTTAAATGGTATGAGAAGGGCAGCTAGGAAACCCACCAACTTTGAGAAGGTTAGAGAGGTAGTACAGGGGAATGAAGAGGCCCCAGGAGCATATTTAGAACGCCTGAAGGAAGCCTACCGCCAGTATACTCCTGTGGACCCAGATGAGGCTGCCAACGCCCCTATCATAAAAGCTGCCTTTGTGGCCCAAGCGGCGCCCGATGTCCGCCGAAAGCTTCAAAAACACGAGGGGTTCATGGGCCACACCCTTGAGTGGATGTTAGAACTGGCTCAAACCACTTATAATCAGAGGGAGGAAGAGGCACAAAAGAAAAAGGAGAAGTATCAAGCAAAGAAGTTGATGGCGCTACAGGCTACCGCACCCACCCCTCAGGAAAGAGGAAGTGCCCGGGGAGGAGGGCAAGGCCGTCTGGGGAGGAACCAGTGCGCCATCTGCCGGCAGGAAGGGCACTGGAAAAGAGAATGCCCACAGGCTCACTCAGGTGGAGGAGGACGAGGAGAGCGAATCCCAGGCCCAATCCCCGTGGGACCTGGACAAGAACTGAGACCTTGGACATCTGCAAATACAGGCAGGGGTAGAGGACGTGGACAGGGACCTCCCTGGCACCCTCCAGCCCAAAGACGGCCCGCCGCGATGAGCCTGAGAGAGGAGGAGGAAGAATACTAGGACAGACCGGGCCCAGCTGATTTAGGTTCCCGTGAGCCCATGGTCAAAATACAAACAGGGAACCGAACCATCCCCTTCATGGTTGACACAGGAGCCGCCCATTCTGTTTTGCCAGTACCAGTGTCCAAGCCCACCAAGCAAACAATTAACATAATAGGAGCTACAGGGAAATCACAAAGAGCCCCCTTCTTGCAATCTGTTGCCTGTCGCCTGGGCGGCCAAGTGGTCCAACACAAGTTTTTGTATATACCAGAGTGTCCCATCCCATTATTGGGCCGAGACCTGCTATCAAAATTGCAAGCCCAGATTTCCTTCCAACCGACAGGAGAAGTGACAATGACTACAGGGCAAGCAGGAGAGTTCTCCTTAGAGGTACCCTTGAGGGAACACTGGCGCTTAATGATGGTAGAAGAAGAGGAGGGGATTATTCCAGAAGACCGACTTTACATGCCCATGGAGCCTTATGGAAAGAAAGAGGTTTGCTTACCTCCAGAGGAAGCCAGGTGGCCCACCCACAAGCCTTATTGAACCTTCTGGATGCTGTATGGGAGCCCGAGGCAGTGGCAGTTATCCATTGTTATGGACACAAGACTGGACCAGGGGAAGTGGCCAGAGGAAACCGATTGGCAGACAGAGTAGCCAAGGAAGCAGCCCGAGAACTGGCCCCCGCCTCGGTTATTGGAGCACTGGTCCCAGAAGAGATTTTAAGCACTACTGACAAGCCAGCTTATACGAAGCAGGAAAGGGACACTGCAGACGCTCAGGGGTTGACGTTGTCCAACGAAGGATGGTACCTTACCCCTGATGACAGGATATGGATTCCAGAGTCCCTTTCTCGGCAGGTTACTCAGAGATACCATGATTCAACCCACATAGGACCAGATGCTACAACTAAGCAGCTGGAAAAATGCGTCTATATAGCCCACCTTTACCAACTGGCAGCCCAGATTTCCAGGAAATGCCTGCTGTGTCAAAAGAATAATCCCAGAGCCGGACCACTGGCTCCCCCAGGGATTCAGCACAGTGGAACTGCACCTATGGAAGATCTTGTCGTGGACTTTACTGAATTACCCCGTTGTGGACTGCACCGCTACCTGCTGGTAGCAGTGTGCACCTACACCGGATGGGTTGAAGCATGGCCCACAAAGACTGAAAAGGCACTTGAAGCAACCAGGTGCCTGCTTAGGGAAATCATCCCTCGCTATGGACTGCCAAGGTCCATAGGATCTGACAATGGACCAGCATTTGTTCATGCAGTCCTACAGGGACTGGCTAAAGCGCTCCAGATCAACTGGAAGCTGCATACTGCTTATAGACCCCAGAGTTCTGGAAAAGTAGAGAGAATGAACAGAACTCTAAAGAATCAGCTGTCCAAGCTGACACAGGAGACCGGGTCTAATTGGGTTACCATGTTGCCCTTGGCATTACTCAGGGTCCGCAGTCTCCCGTCAAAACGGACCCATTTGTCACCTTTTGAAGTTATGTTTGGGAGACCAGTTCCATATGTTAGAATGTTAACTCCATATGTTAGCCAAGATGTGCAATTGAATAATTATGTACAGTCACTCTCCCGAGTTCTTTCTTATCTCAACAGGTGGACCCAGGCTCGCACCCCATGTGTGTTAACTGAACCGTTCCATCAGTTCGAGCCAGGTGACGAAGTGTGGGTGAAAGACTGGCAGCGAGCCCCCCTACAGCCCTGCTGGAGGGGACCCTACACTGTGCTACTCTCTACCCCTACTGCTGTGAAGGTTGCCGGCATCACCCTGTGGGTCCACCATACTCGAGTGAAGAAAGCCATTTCAGACTGGACAGTAACACCAGATCCAGAGAATTCCCTTCGGCTGACCATCTCCAGACGCCCGGTAGACAACCGCCCTGCTGATATCACTCCGGAGGCTGATATCTCCACGCACGGCTGAAGAATTGGATGGGAGGGGCGCCCGCAGGCAGCGTCCCCAACGTAGAAACTTGCTCTCCAGCAAATTCAGAGGCACCAATCGGACTTTTGGTATTGGGTCCGGAACCCCTTGATATAGTCGCCCCAAGTGTCAGGCCATTGCAGGGGTGGACATATTCCTGTGGGTGCATGCTGATATATGAAGAGGGAGAAGCCCCTTTTGGGTATAATATCTTGAAGAGACAACACGAGAGCCCAGTCCACCCACAAGGGATTCTAGGGAAATTGCTCCGTATAGTAGGTGCCTCAGCAGAGAAGTGGAAAGTTACCCCTGAGGCCCAGGAAATAGTTGAATACGAGTATCAGTGGGCCCTTACAATCTCAATCGAATCATCAGGCTCCAGGCAGTGGTAGAAATTGTGGCCAATGCCACAGCCACCGCCCTCCGCCTTGTTGCCACCCAGCTAGATGAAACCCGAACGGCTATTCTCCAATTGCGTTTGGGAATGGACTTCATTTTAGCTAAGCAAGGAGGTTTTTGTGCTGCCCTGAACCTGACAGGTGGAGCATGTTGCTTCAACATTTCAGACCATGGCGAGACTATCCGTGATCTGGCAGCAAGCATTGAAAAGGTAGCACATGTCCCTGTACAAACCTGGGAGGGCTGGGATATGTCTTGGTTGGACGGCATCTTCCCAGGTGGATGGATGGGGAGAATATTTATTATGGTGATAGGTCCAATAATGCTTCTATTGCTTTTCTGCTTCTGTATGCCCTGCTTGATGCAATGTATGCAAAATATGATGGAGAAGATGATGTCTCGCATGATGGGACCTCGCGTGATTGCTTTCATGAGAGATTATAGACCCCCTACCCCAGAACGAACCTAAGTATTAGGTTGTTCATAAGAAGAGGAGGGAGTGAAGGGAGAGGGAAGGGTTGCTTTCTATACCTTGTACGAAGGATCTTCTATATTTTCTGTACCTTGGATCTAAGTCAATTTCTGAGCTAGAAATAACCAGACCTGTAAAAGAGGCCCCTTGAAGGAATGCAAGATAAGACAGAGACTGTAAGCTAGAAATAGCCAGACCTGCAAAAAGGCCCCTCGCTTTCTTACTTTAGGAATGCAAGATAAAAAAGACACATACGGAGGAGACGGGAGGAGGGGATGCAGGACGCTTAGAAAGACACGTATAGGGAAAATAGGGAGGACTGCTTAGAGGGCTAACAAATAGACATGCCATGCTATTTTAAAAATAAGTTGAAAACTTTCCAGTTGATTGGGGAAGTTTCTGGAGGGCGTTTGGGGGAGGAGGGAGAGAGCTTTCTCAAGGTATAAGAAAGTCTGCAGAGGCATATTTTCTGGGCAGCCAGTCTTCCAGAAATTATTCTGCTGGCTGTCTCTGAGCTCAGAGAATAAACTGCTTTCCTCCAAAGAAGGATCTTTCCTGGTGCTTTCTTTTGCTCTCTCTCTGGATCTGAGGACGCGGGCCAACGATTCCCTGGCATGGATTAGGCTCAGCCTACAGCACAAGGCTGTGTGCAGAGTATTTAAACCTTTTACCCCTCCCACCAAAATTGCAACATAACTTTTGCCCCAGCAACTCAGCAATCCAATCACTGCCCCCTGGCCATTTTGGAGAACTTACCCAGCAACAAAGGGGGTGGCTCAGTAGACCCCACCGCAACACGTGCTCTCCCTGAAGGAGAACACGCTTTCTCCTCTCATGGAAGGTTATTTACTGCAGCTTCCTGAAGGGGGGAGGGGTGATTTCCACATATTCTGCTACAGCCCTTCCACTTGAACCCACCCACTTCTGGAGAATTTCCACATTCCCTCCAGAATGTGTTTTAGAGAGCTACAGAGGACTGCAGAAGTGTTTTAGAGAGCCAGTGTGGTGTAGTGGTTAAGAGCAGTAGACTCGCATCCCTGCTCCTCCACATGCAGCTGCTGGGTGATCTTGGGCTAGTCACACTTCTCTGAAGTCTCTCAGCCCCACTCACCTCACAGAGTGTTTGTTGTGGGGGAGGAAGGGAAAGGAGATTGTTAGCCGCTTTGAGACTCCTTAGGGTAGTGATAAAGCAGGATATCAAATCCAAACTTCAGAAGGTGAAACAGCAAAAAACTGTTTGCTCCCCTCCATCATTCCCAGAAGTCTCAATGGAATCCAAGAACCTTCTGTAAATGGAGGGATGCATCTGGTTACAACCACTAGATCTCTTTCAGTATATTTAAATTGCTAACTGAAGATAATCTTCCATGCATCTGATGAAGTGGTTTTAATGTATGCCACAATAAATCAAACAATAAAATAAGTTTAAAGGTGAAATGAGTCTACCTTTTCTTGTGGCTGCCTATCAGTGCAGTCCCATGTATGTCTACTCAGAGGTAAATGCCAATCAGTAAAATGGGACTTTCTTCCAGCTAAGTGCATGTAGAATTGCAATGTAATATGTCTGTCACTCTGGAGTTTAGCACATAGATACCAAGAACAGAGGAAGAAGCTGCTCCCTGGAGGTGGTCGCAGTTTGCTAATTGGAATACAATTCACAACTACAGCAGTCATAAGAGACAGAGATCATATTATTTCCTGTTGAGAGACTCATGCTGACCAATAACATCTTCTTCAAATCGCATTGTAAATTCCATCACTGAAATGGATTATCCTTTGAATCACATTGGCTACTGAGCTACCATGACACCCTGTGGGATTTGTTTTGGCTCAAGGGCCAGACACTGTGCAACTTCTAAAACCAGGCTGCTGTGAACAAGCCTGAAAACGGCAAATGACTGCTCCTCTCTGCTGTGATTATGGCACAATGAAGTGATTTCAAAAGCTAATCAGTGTGTGCAATTCATAGCAATAATTTAGTGCACTTTTCCTGTATAACTGTTGAGCTATATCCTTGTTATGGGACCAATTTCAGATTGATCATATAATTTCAGTGTGATCACAGAATCATACAATCGTAGAGTTGGAAGGGACCATGAGATGCAGGAATCTTTTACCCGACATGGGGCTTGAACCCACGACATGATATGAAGAGATTAAGAGATCATGAAAGGTGATATAGAAATATTTTAAATAAATAAAGAGTACCCAATACAGTCAATTATGAGGGAAGGTATGTTGATGAGACTTTTGCCTGGGGTTATACATCTCAGGATAGTTGTGGGCCATGCATACATTGCCCAAGCAGAGAGAGATTTTAGTTTAGGGGCAGTGAATGGAGAGGCACAGTTCCATGAGAGAAATGAACCATGCTCCTCTCTGAACATCAACCCAGTGCATGCAAAGCAGTGCGTGTCAGACATTAAGCCCAGAGACATTCTCTAGCCTCAGCAAAATTCAGCTGAGCTGCTTGAAGAATAAACCTAAGGAACTGGGAATCAGAATACTCTTTTTACTCAAGCCTTTATATCCTCCAAGAAGTTGCCATGTCATATAACCAACTGCGTAGTTATCAGCACAATACCATGCAGTATTTTGTGGAGGTGCAGTATATATCTTTTGTCACTGCTCTATGTGCATTTTGCACAAAATATAACCCTATTAAAATTACAATGCATTTATCATCCAGCTCTGTTTAAGAACTCACAAGCTGCAAAGAATTTAATTAAAATATGATGATTTAATGGGCAAGCTCCATCTATTGTTTACTCTGGAGGTTGAGATTCTGTTTGAAATTGGATCCCAAATTTAATTTAGGTTTCTGCCAACCTTATCATACCTCTAAGGCTGCTTTAGGATGGAGATGCATGGCTAAAGCTTCCTGGGTGCCCTTTCTTTTTTATATATATCTTCCTCCAGAAATAGTTTAGAAAGTTAAATACAGTAATTTCTAAACTTGCTTGCCTTGAAGACCACTGTTCTGATGGCACAACCCTGTGCATGACTACTCAGAAGTAAGGCTGGTTTCAACTGAACCTACTCCCAGGTATGTGTGTACACACCTAAACCACGTGGTGAAACAATGTTGATCTCTTGTTAATAATAATAATAATAATAATAATAATAATAATAATATTTTATTATTTGTATCCCGCCCAACTGGCTGGGTTTCCCCAGCCACTCTGGGCAGCTTCCATAGAAACCAAAAAACACTAAAATATCATACATTAAAAACTTCCCTGAACAGGGCTGCCTTAAGATGTCTTCTGAATGTCAGGTAGTTGTTTATCATTTTGACATCTTATGGGAGGGCGTTCCACAGGGCAGGCGCCACTACCGAGAAGGCCCTCTGCCTGGTTCCCTGTAGCCTTGCTTCTCGCAATGAGGGAACCGCCAAAAGGCCCTCGGTGCTGGACCTCAGTGTCTGGGCAGAACGATGGGGATGGAGACGCTCCTTCGGGTAAACTGGGCTGAGGCGGTTTAAGGTTTTAAAGGTCAGAACCAACACTTTGAATTGTGCTCGGAAACGTACTGGGAGCCAATGTAGGTCTTTCAAGACTGGTGTTATGTGGTCTCGGTGGCCGCCCCCAGTCACCAGTCTAGCTGCTGCATTCTGGATTAGTTGTAGTTTCCGAGTCACCTTCAAAGGTAGCCCCACGTAGAGCGCATTGCAGTAGTCCAAGCGGGAGGTAACTAGAGCATGCACTACTCTGGCGAGACAGTCCGCGGGCAGGTAGGGTCTCAGCCTGCGTACCAGGTGGAGTTGGTAGACAGCTGCCCTGGATACAGAATTGACCTGCACCTCCATGGACAGCTGTGAGTCCAAAATGACTCCCAGGCTGCGCACCTGGTCCTTCAGGGGCACAGTTATCCTATTCAGGACCAGGGAGTCCTCCACACCAGCCCGCAACCTGTCCCCAAAAAAGAGTACTTCTGTCTTGTCAGGATTCAACTTCAATCCATTAGCCATCATCCATCCTCCAACCGCCTCCAGGCACTCACACAGGACCTTCACCGCCTTCACTGGTTCTGATTTGAAAGAGAGGTAGAGCTGGGTATCATCTGCATATTGATGGACACCCCGTCCAAACCCCCTGATGATCTCTCCCAGAGGCTTCATATAGATGTTAAAAAGCATGGGGGAGAGGACGGAACCCTAAGGCACCCCACAAGTGAGGGCCCAGGGGTCTGAACACTCATCCCCCACCACCACTTTCTGAACACGGCCCAGGAGGAAGGAGCAAAACCACTGTATAACAGTGCCCCCAGCTCCCAACCCCTCTAGACAGTCCAGAAGGATGTTATGGTCGATTGTATCAAAGGCCGCTGAGAGATCCAGCAGAACTAGGAAACAACTCTCACCTTTGTCCCTAGCTCGCCGGAGATCATCAACCAGTACAACCAAGGCAGTTTCAGTCCCATGATGAGGCCTGAACCCCGATTGGAAGGGATCCAAATGGTCCGCATCCTCCAGGCGTGCCTGGAGTTGTTCAGCAACCACACGCTCAATCACCTTGCCCAAGAATGGAAGATTTGAGACTGGGTGTTAGTTGGCCATACTGGCCAGGTCTAAAGATGGTTTTTTAAGAAGCGGTTTAATGACCACCTCTTTCAGCGGATCTGGGAATGTTCCCTCACAGAGGGAAGCATTCACCACCCCGCAGAACCCATCGCCCAGCCCTTCCCGGCTTGCTTTTATTAGCCAGGATGGGCAAGGATCAAGGAGACAGGTGGTTGGTTTCAAGCGTCCAAGCAGCCTGTCCACATCCTCGGGGGTAAAGGATTGAAATTGATTCCATGCAACTTGACCAGACAGGGCTCTAGCACTCTCCCGCCCCAGCCCTGCTCCCACGGTGGTGTCTAGCTCCTTCCGAATATGAGTGATTTTATCTGCAAAAAACTTTGCAAAATCGTTGCAGGAGATCTCGGTGTCTTTACAAGGCCCCGGTGGTAAAGGTGGTTCCGTTAAATTGCGGACCACCTGAAAGAGTCTCCTGCTACTATTTTCTGCAGATGCAATAGAGGCAGTGAAGAAAGTCTTCTTCGCTGTCGCTATCGCCACTTGGTAGGCTCGACGTTGAGCTCTAACCTGTGTCCGGTCAGATTCGGAGTGAGTTTTCTGCCACCGACGCTCTAGCCGTCTCAGCGATTGTTTCATCGCCCTCAGCTCCGAAGAAAACCATGGGGCTGTCCGGGCTCTATGCAATTGGAGAGGGCGCTTCGGAGCCAGACAGTCGATAGCACTGGTTAACTCCGCATTCCAGTGGGCCACCAGGGAATCAGCTGAAAGGCCATCAACATGGGATAAAGCATCCCCTACCACTCTCTGGAAACCATCTGGATCCATTAAGTGGCGGGGACGGACCATCCGAATTTGGATCCATTAAGTAGCGGGGGCACTCCCAGGCAGCCCTGATCCCGCCCCTTAAAAACAAAACACAAACTATAGAGAACCAATAAAACAACAAAAAACAAAAACAGAACAATTATACTAAAATTAACCCCCAACCAAATATCCATCCCACCCACCCCCAACAAAGGGAAGGAAAAAAAGAAATATAAATTTAAATTGCCACCAACTGCTTGAGGACATTTTAAAACACATTAACCACTTGGAACAGGGAAGCAATCGCAGAACACTTCCCAACTTCCCCAAAAGTTTGTTCCAAATAAGGGCCTGGGCCACGCCCCCTGGGCCAGTTGGAAAAGGCCCTGGAAGGGAGCAGGCCCTGCAGTCCTCCCCATGGCCGATGGTCCAAGGCCTCACCGTAGCAGGAGTTCCTTTATGGCTGGAAGAGAGGGCCTGGGCCACGCCCCCTGGGCCAATTGGAAAAGGCCCTGGAAGGGAGCAGGCCCTGCAGTCCTCCCCACAGCCGATGTTTATGTCAATTGTGAATCAATGAATGGTTGCTTAGATCTATTAAGGCATCTGAACAGCTCTGAGGTTTCCTGAACTCCTAATAACAAATGATGTGGAGATGGTGTAGTATTGTGCCATTGACTGGCACCAATGATATCGCCACATTCTATACCAGTGATAGGTAAGCTGTGGCCCTCCAGATGTTGTTGGTCTACAGCTCCCATCTATATCCTTCCCCACTGGTCATGCTGGCTGGGCTGAAGGCTTCTGGACTCCAACAGCATCTGGAGGACCACAGGTTCCCCAACCCCTGGTATAGAAAGGAACACAGCAGGCTGCATATACTGATTCACAGCATTGCTCTATTTAGCTTAGCATTGTCTACAATGACTGCCAGCGGCTGTCTTGGTTTTCAGATGGGGACATTCCCAGCTCTGTCTAGAGATGCTGAGCATTAAACCTTGGACAATTTGCATGCAAAGCAGATACTCTGTCACTGAACAGTGGTCCTTCCCATTCCCCATCCATGCAGCAGCATCAAATCCCCCACAGTAATATCTAGCATTCATATATTTCTCTTCCATATGGCAGAACCGCAGGTTTTGCTTTGGTGCACTTTCAAAGTATTCTGTATTTCTACACTATTCTATTTTGTGGAAGGGTGTTTTTTTGCATTCATGATTACATACAGTTGTTCAAGCAAACTAAATTCACTGCAAATGAAACACAGGGTAATTACTCAGTGTAAGTAAAAGGTTGCAAGCATAGGAGTTGAAATTCATTATTAGCCTGAATTACCCATTTTAAAACTTACTCTTTCTCGGTTTGAAACTGCACAAAGTCTTGGATGTATGGGTGAATATTTACTTCTTTTAAAATAAAAAAAATCTTAGGAACTCTCTCTATAAACAGAAAATATTTAAAACCTGCAGTTGAGTGCATGTGTTAATATATAGATAAGGAGAGGCAAAATGCCAGTTCCTCAGTTTCTATTACAACTTTGATGAAAATTTGTTTTCAACATCTGAGAAATGTAAAAAGCCGTTCTATCCAAATGCCATGTTTCTATATATTTTCCAAGCTATAAATATGAGTTATAGAGTGATGAGCCTTAGGCTTGCCAGTGGATGCAGCTGGGAAACTGTTTTTCTTTAAGAAATGGTATCTTTCAGTAGCAGGATAGCTATCAACACACTGCTGAGCTCAGACAGTTGGATAAAGTTCAGGGGCTACAATCCTTGTTCCCTGGGGATGGCAAAGCAGATTTGGCTAGTGCAGACGATTCTCAGATTATGTCTCCCAAAGTACTGCCTTTCTCATATTTCCTTGACTTTAATGGTGGTATCTGGTATGAGAATCATCCAAGAATTTACCTCCTATATTTGGCCGATAAAATCCTGGCTGATAAAATCTCTGCTCTCATCTAAGCCCATAAATCCACAATTGTGTAAGGCAGCATAAAGAGGTACTCCAGTAATCATCAGTCCCTTCTCTTTCCTGCTCATGTGCTTCCCTTGTTTATATGCTTGTGTGTTTGTTTGTTTGTTTGTTTGTTTGTTTGTTTGTTTGTGTGCATGTGCTATTCGAAGTCATGTTTTTTTGTGGTTTACAGAACAATGTTATACATGCTTACTCAGAAGTAAGACTGATTGAGTTCAGTGGGGACTTTCTCCCAGGTAAATGTCTATAGGATTGCAGCCTTAAAATATTGGGTAAGGCTATCTTTGCTTTTTCCTAAGCAATTATTCTTTATTATATAAAATTTGTTTGAAAATGTGGTGTACTTTAGTATCTGTAAAATACAGCAGCATTGCACACTTAGTGGTGGTGTGGGAAATCATCTTCTTTCAACACAAGAAACCAAGTTTCAAACCTTTGAAGCCAGTATTCATATCTAGGTCCTGTGATACAATGAGATTAATGCGCAGAAAATTCAGGAATGTGTTAAAGATAAGAAATGGGTAACTGGAAAACATGAGTAAAATATATTTCATATTTGGTTTTTAAAAATCGTCTTTGTAAAGTTTTCAGGCGGTGTTGTAAGGATATACCAATTTTCTGGCTAAATGTCTTAGGTTTCTAGGCTCAAAATGATTCTGGCCAGACTTTTAATGGTGTTCTGGTTCAGTATGTAAAATGGTGGCTGTACGTGGACAGACTAAAGAGACAAATGGCCAAGCTTTGTGAGCCAGAATGGAAAGATTTCAGCAGAGGAGATCAGTTATTTGTTGTGGGCTAGCAGACTGAGACCACATTCCCTTTTGTAATCAGTTTGTGGTGTAAGCTTGGTTTCCAGTAGGGGTGGGAAAGATAGGAAAGTGTGCTTTTGTTGTTGTTCTCTCAGAAGTGTGACCTCTTTGCGAAGGCTGCTGAATTCAGTAATGTGAAAAAAGTACTGGGCTTTGTGAATCATTTTCTCTGAGTTTCTGCTTTTCCTTCTCATCTGTTTTGTTTTCTTTCTCTGTGCTGGAAGTCCTTTATGCTGCTTGTCACCAGTGCTATCTCTCCATTTACTAGAATGCTTGGAAATAAGATGCTTGACTTTTATGAGACCAAACAAACTGTGGAATATCAAAACTCAGGTGCTGTATATTAACACAACAAAAACAATCCCCAGTTTTTCTCTGCAGAATACTGTGCTGCGTGTTCTGTTGATCTGCTACAAAGCTGTGATGGACTAGCTTGCCATTAACTTAGGGCATTCTGCCACGCTGAGTAGGATAATGGACTAGATCCATCATATAAACTTAATATTAGATTCCCAGTTGTAGGGAGTTTGGAGCTGTTAGGCAGCCAGTTGCCAGAACTTGCCACTACATTTTGCTTGGCAGTAAATTAACAATTCTTTATTCACTGCATCCCTAGGTTTATAAAACAATTCCAGTTCTTGGCTTAGAAATTCTAATCATCCTAGAACAAGTTATCTTAAGTCTTGTCTCCTTGTGCAGGTACCCTCCCATATACTCAAGTCAACATCAGAGATCCTGTTTCATGCCTCCTTGCTGTCTGAAATTTGGGAAGTGGGAATAAAAGACTGCAAATTTTCAGTCAGAGGGCCTCTAGAAAAATGAGAATCTGCCTTGTACTGAGTCAGGTCACTTATCCATCTAGTTCAGCATTGCCTTTAGGAACTGATAGAGGCTCTCTAGGACTGCAGGTCGAGGTGTCTTCCAGCCTCACCTGGAGATCTCTAGGATCAGACCTTCTACATGGAAAGCAGAGCTATGGACCACTGAGCTATGGCCCTTCTTTCCTTATTTGTACAATGCCCTCACAAGGGAAGTCTGCTGTCTCCATCGTTGCTTTCTTTTCCTTGCCTGTTCAAAGCATGACTTTTCCCAAAGAGTTTTGGGGGGTTGTGACTATAGATCGTGTCTGCCACTTTGTAATGTTGCCGGAGCTTTGTTGCTTTGATTTTCTTTTGGCTTTTTTGTTTTTGCTTTTAATTTATTAGTAGTACTTTGGGGGAGGAGTTGTAAAAAATATGGAGTGTAACTATGTTAATTAATAAATATGCATGGCCATGTGGGTTCTGACCACAAATTCTAATTTTATCTGATATGATCCATGTTGTTCAACTCTGGGCTTATCCACACTTATATTCTGCCCCACTCTTGTCCATGCTTTGACACTTCATGTCTGAGCATGGCTTTTGGGGTTTTGGGGGGTTGCCCCAAACTTTCCCCGTGAAAACCCACTCTTTAAAGCTGAATCAGAGCAAACATAAATTCAGTTTTTCCGCAAATTTACATTTGCTCCAATTGAGCTTTAAAGAACAGGTTTTCACAGGGGAAACTCCGGGACAAAAAAGGGGGGGGCATTTAGACACAGAGCTTTAAATCACAGACTTGCCTGGAAAGAGCAGAAGAAAGGTAAGTGTGGATAAGCCCTGTGTTTCCCTCTTCTATCCATCTTCTGTCTGATTTTTTTTGGCCATCTGACCACTATAGAATACTGTGAGCGCTCCAGTTGGAGAACAGCCTTTACCAAAGGTGTCATGGACTTTGAAGACACTCAAACTCAGGACGCAAGGGAGGAAGGCATGCTTGGCAAATCCACACCGTAATCAACTCCCACCCAGAAACCAATTCCCCACTGTGGAAGGATGTGTGGATCCAGAATTGGCCTCCACAGTCACTTATGGACTCATTGTTAAAACCGTGTTTATGGAAGACAATCTTACTCGGCTATGAGTGATCACCTAAGAAAAGAGAAAGAGACTGCTTCTAAAAAGAGCACTTGTTGTTTTGCTTGTGACCAATCCTGAATGGCTTATCCTACATTCACTCACTGGATCCGTGCTACCAAAAGAAAAGGGGGGGGGGGTTGAATTGCCAGCAAATATATTCCACAGATTTATTCTATTAAATAAGGTGTCTTCCTTTTTGCTATTAAAAGCTTGGTTATGCTAATTTAAGAATACCTGTACTTAAACACATAAACACACACAATCGGCTGCCCTTTGATCTAAATATAAGCACAGCTTGTTTCCTTACCCACTCTGAAAGTGGAGGTCTCTATCCAACTTTATTATTAATAATTTTATTATTAAGGCCCATCAAAAATCTAAAGCTCATCCAGAAAAGAAAATCACAAAATAGCTTTCCCTAAGATATGTAAGACCTAAGGCATAAATAAATGTCTAAGTAATAGATTTTCCCCTTGAAAGCCAGAGCAGTTAACTTGAAAACAGTGCAAACCAGCATTACTTGTCTAATTTCACCCATTTTGCTGTGTTTATTTCAGGAATGAATTTGGCTCTAAAGGTTGATGACCCAAATAGAATCTTGCCAAGTTGCATCATTCGCTACCTTCCTATAATAAAGAGGGGTGGGGGGGCAGCGCTCATTTATTTTGCAGCCTCTCTAATCACCACTTCCCACCTGCCAACTGTTATTCTGTTTGAAAAACAACTTTCTGGAGTGCAGGGTTTCTTTGGTGGAGGGGGACCCCTCCCCCATTTTTTATTTAGCTCAGCTAGATCCAGAAATTAAATGCAACCCTGTTGTTTCTGAATATCCAGATCTCCCATTTGGGTTGACATTTATCAGGGATTTGGTGTGCTCAATAGTAGAATTAAAATTGACTTCATCCAACAAGATGACTGTGCCCCAGATAGCATTTCTTTTTTTCTAGTTATGTCAAGGAGAAAACAACAAAAATACAGGGTTGCATCTAATGGTAATCACACTCAGAGTAGACCAATTGAAATTAATGAATCTGGCTAACTGAAGGGCATTGATTTCAAAGGGTTTGCTCTGAGTGCAACTTAGTTGGATACAACCCTCAGTAGCAGTTAATAAATAAACAAATAACACAGTGAAAATGTCCTTGAGTTTTAGTCTACAGAATGCCTGTGATCTAGGTATTCAAAGCAACTTTGGAATGAATATCTAGGGCATCTTAATTATTAGGGTTGAGCAGAGCCATCAGTTAAAGGTCAAAGTAACAAGAACGCCTGTGTTTGTAGTGTTGTTGTTGTTTAGTCATTTAGTCATGACCGACTCTTCATGACCCCATGGACCAGAGCATGCCAGGCACTCCTGTCTTCCACTGCCTCCCGCAGTTTGGTCAAACTCATGCTGGTAGCTTCAAGAACACTATTCAACCATCTCATCCTCTGTTGTCCCCTTCTCCTTGTGCCCTCCATCTTTCCCAACATCAGGGTCTTTTCCATGGAGTCTTCTCTTCTCATGAGGTGGCCAAAGTATTGGAGCCTCAGCTTCATGATCTGTCCTTCCAGTGAGCACTCAGGGCTGATTTCCTGAAGAATGGATAGGTTTGATCTTCTTGCAGTCCATGGGACTCTCAAGAGTCTCCTCCAGCACCATAATTCAAAATCATCAATTCTTCGGCGATCAGCCTTCTTTATGGTCCAGCTCTCACTTCCATACATCACTACCGGGAAAGCCATAGCTTTAACTATACGGACCTTTGTTGGCAAGGTGATGTCTCTGCTTTTCAAGATGCTGTCTAGGTTTGTCATTGCTTTTCTCCCAAGAAGCAGGCGTCTTTTAATTTCGTGACTGCTGTCACCATCTGCAGTGATCATGGAACCCAAGAAAGTAAAATCTCTCACTGCCTCCATTTCTTCCCCTTCTATTTGTCAGGAGGTGATGGGACTAGTGGCCATGATCTTAGTTTTTTGATGTTGAGCTTCAGACCATATTTTGCGCTCTCCTCTTGTACCCTCATTAAAAGGTTCTTTAATTCCTCCTCACTTTCTGCCATCAAGGTTGTGTCATCTGCATATCTAAGGTTGTTGATATTTCTTCCGGCAATCTGAATTCTGGCTTGAGCCACAGCTGCAGGTCTTTCTACAGCACAGAGCAGGAGAGTCCCTGCTACTCACAGATATTCAGAATCATGGACTGGCTGCACACAGAGGAATGGTGGGAGGCACTAGCTGAGGAACCTCCAAGGGATGAAGGCTCAGACACCAGGGCTTGGTGGTGGGATGACCATGAGTGGTCAGAGGGAGAATAGAGAGAGGAGTGGGAGGAGAAGGTATAGGAAATTGAAGAAGTAACAGGGTTTAGTGAGCAGGGAGAGTCTGTGGCAGAGAGAAGTCCAGAATCAGAGGCAGATGCTGAAGCAGGGGAGGAGGGAGGCCAGGAGGCAAAGATGGGTCAGACTAGTGAAGAGTCATGGGTGTCTTGCCCTCCTGCTGTGACAAACTCCCCGAACCCAGTCTCACTTGGGAAGGACCTGGACAAGGAGAAGATTTAGGTAGCTGTGGGATAGCAGGGACCTTCAGACCCCACATCTGCCTCATAGGGGCAAGACCTACTGAGAAGAGTTGCTGTGCTCATGAAGCCCAACGCTCCTAAGCCAACCTGCTTTCTTCTAATAAAGAGTGAACTTACTTTGTGTAATTTATTCCTGATACCTGGTCCTGAACTTTAGTCAGTGGGCAAACTGAGTAGGAGAGCCCCGGTGGATCCAACCAAGGGCCAGCAGCCTATTTCCTACCGGAGGCTTCTGGGAAGCCCACAAGCAATAGTTCTTTCCCACTGTTGTTCTCAAGCAATTCATATTACCTCTTGACCTGGAGGCAGAATATATATATATATATATATATATATATATATATATATATATATATATCTTTTAATCTGCTCATATTATTTGTTGAAGAATGCTGTTGTTAGATTTTACCATTATTTATTTTATATTACTCCACCTTGGTATTTATACAGATGAAATGCATATTATAAGTATGTTTTTTTTGTACCTCCAACATATGCATTTTTTAAAAAAAATTCTTATACTTTCCTATGAGAATCTCAAGGAGGTCTACATAAAGAGGATCTCTTTTTAAAAATAACAATAATAACAATGCATCAAGTTTTGTCCCCTCCAATATCAAACCAATTTCTTTGGTTCCAGTTTCTCCCATTCCCACCACCCTTCTGAGTAATACCCCTCCCCACCTTCTCAATATATAGAAGGATCTGGCAACTTCTATTTCAGTGTATCTGAAGAAGTGTGCATGCACACAAAAGCTCATACCAAGAACTAACTTAGTTGGTCTTTAAGGTGCTACTGGAAGGAATTTTTTCAATTTCTTTGGGTTATTCCTTATAAAGACTGGTGTTAATCATTGCTTTTTTATTTTCTAACATGCTATTAGGTTTACTATTTTTCTGGTCTTGGGTTAACAAAATCTTTAAAGCCCAGACTTCCTTCATTCCATCTAAGATAAGAACAGTGTTTCCTAAAGGTTTGACATGTCTATCCTCTTTTGTGCACAGCTTTATTCGGGTTAATACTCTGGGTCTCTGGTTTAGCCTGGAGAAGAGAAGGCTGAGAGGGGATATGATAGCCTTCTTCAAATATCTGAAGAGACGTCACATTGGAGTTGGAGCAACCTTGTTTTCTGCAGCTCCAGAGGGACCCAAATCAATGGATTCAAAGGGAGATTCTGACTATCATTAGGAAGAACTTTCTGATGATGTTTGACCATGAAATGGACTGCCTGGAGAGTGCTGGACTCTACTTTCTTAGAGGTTTTTTAACAGAGGTTGCATGACTATATCTATCCTAACTTCTTTAGTTGTGACTCCTGCATGGCAGGGGATTGGATGAGTTGACCCTTGGGATCCATTCAAATTCTACAGTTCTTTCTCACCTCTGTTATTTGCCCCAAAATAGATAAAAGCAGAAGTCCCAGCTAAGGAAGATTGGATACAAAACTCTTATGCAGAAATGGCAAAACTTTCCGGAAGAATAAGAAATCAAGTTAACTTTTATATATTAAAAAAAACCATGGAAATGGTTTATTGAATATTTACAGATAAATTGTAAACAGATAAAAACATTGGCAGGATTATTGCAGTAACCTGCAGTTTCATAAGAGCATACATTTAAATCAGATGAATAAATGAGCAAATTAAGTTAATTTAGATATGCAGAAGATATTAAAAATAAATTTAAGGAACCGCAGAAAGAGGGGGAAGGAAGTCAAGTTTTGAAATGGCAAAACGATTGTAAAATTAGTGGAAATGTATAAACTTGGAAAATAATAATAATAATAATAATAATAATAATAATAATAATAATTCTACAGTTCTATGATTCTGTAGCACATAGTTGGAGGTCTAAAACTCCAAAAAAATCTCAGAGATAGGCTGTGCTCCAGATACAGGATACAAAGGTTATATTGTTAAACAGAAGGCTCCAGAGGGAGTCAAATGAGAGCTCAGAAATATCTCAAGGAGCAATGATGATTTATTACTCCTAAACTCTAAGCTATCTCTCCAGCAACTAAAAACAACCTGGTGGTTCCAATTCCAAGTGTTCTGGGGAATGATAAGATTGTGTTGATACACAAAGTTATACCACATTAGCATGTGGTCTTCTTATATGTTACATGCTATTGGAGAACAGAGTTGCTTTGAATACTGACTACAGGTTCTGTTCTTTTAACAGCTGTGTCTGCTTAAAAAAAATAAAGAAATAAGCTTGCTATCTTTCCCGCAGCTACCAGGAAACGCTACAACCATAGAATTTTTGTTGCTAAGCGCACAGAACTTTTGTTATGAACAAAGTTACTCCTTAATCCATTCCTTTTGTGACAAGGATGTTAATTTCCTCCAAACCTGATATATATTTATGCCTTACTATAGTCTTAATGCCAAGGAGTAAAACTGGAGGGGGGGAGTCACACGTTAGACAATGTGTTGAGCAATTGGCATTAGACACCAAGCACTGCACAGGATCTGGCTCCTGTTTAGGAGGAAATAAGGAAATAAATTCATGGAATTTGTGCCCTTACATGGAAAAACTTGGCCAGCTGCCTAGCAGACTTCAGTGGTGGGTTTTCTGGAATGCAGAAAGCTGCATACCTATCTACTTAATAAAACCATAAAATATTTACATGGACCTGATATAGTGCCTTATTGACTACTCCGTTGTAAAGCACCCTATTAATGCTTTAAGCATTTTACTTTATTTTAATACAAGTAAATTATTTAAGAAATGTGCAGATACTTTATGCTTTTGAATAATGAGTGGGGAAGGTAATGACTGCATCCGGCTTTAATTGGCTGTTTACCTTATCCTGTGGAAATTGGGAATTTATTATTTCAAGCTTAATTAACTATGCATATGATCCCTGATGGATATCCAGTCAGGTCTTTTTCGACTTGATCTAGTCATTAAATGACATAAATGTGTGTATTCTTACTGAAGATAAAATGTAATTTCATTTTGAAAGCACTGGATAACTAGAAATGGCATTGTTCAATGATTAGCCTAATCTATTCAATTTGCTATGTAAATTAGGTATAATAACAGTGTGAATTTTGGACAATGCAAGCAGTTTCAAGATGCACGCATGCTTTAATCATAAAAGTAGTAAATTTGCTTTCATTTTTTCTACAAAATTCAGTGGAATTTATACTGCCAGCCATGTACAGATTTGTAGCAATTTAGTGTGATTTTAATGTTTCTTGAGAAGCAAGGCAGCAATCCCAACCCTTAATTTACACGGCTGAGGTGGGATTTGGCAAAAGTGTCCTTCCACTGCTGGTGGCTAGTTGGGGGTGCGGAGGCTCTGTTCACATGAAAGCCCCAGCTAAAGGCACCAAAGATGCAACCCGTTTTGGAACTACCACCAGTGGTGAGGACAGAGCAGAGAGCATATACAGTTTGATCATTTGTGTGCTTCAGCAAATGCTTGAACATGCCTTGAATGCTTGTGGTACCCAAGTCTGGGCATCTTTGGGTGATATGTGCATAGGCCATGAGCAGACTTTGCAACCAATGCATGGAAGCCAGATGATAATCTGATTTTTCCTCTCCCTTCGTACTTCTCCAAACCAGGGGCTGCATGGCCAGTGGTGGGTAGGGCCAGGTGCAAATGTGGGTGCAATGCTACATACATACATACATACATACATACATACTTCTCTCAATCCATCCTGGGGCAAGAGCACCTCTCATCAATCTTCTTGACACCCAGAGAAGATAGGCTGTGTTCCGTTCTTCTGCCGTTCATCATCTGGATTCCGTTCTTCTGGGCCCATAACCAAAAATGTTGGCAGCTACGTTCATCCAAGCTGATAAGGCTCATCTTCCTCCGAGCCCTCCCAGCAGAGCATCAAAACAACACAGCAGATGGATGAGATAGGTATGAGCTACACGCCATGCTTTATTACTAAGCTATGCAGAGAGCAAAGAAATATACATCTTCTCTCTATGAGAACAGAGAGCAACTGGACAAAGGAACAAAGGAAACAGGAAACCAGTAACGTCACATCCTGTCTCCCTTTCCTGTGAGACTCCAATAGCCTGGGATCCCTGGAATGTAAACACAGTCCTGTGACTGCAAGCAGCTGCACAGTGAGAGACAGAAACTAACAATTAACACAGTTCAATAACTCATTCCAATGAAGCAAAAGCAGTTGATGGGGACACAGAGCAGAGCTGGTGAGAGGTGCGGCCTGTGGAGATTGAACAAGGCTTGGAAGTGCCTGGTCCTATGCAGGCACACCTAAGCTGTTCCATTTTTTCTGCAAAGGATCAGCCTGTACCTCTTGAAAAACAAGAGATTGCTGCATCGCAGGTTAAGCAGAGTCAGTGTCTGCAGTCCAACAAGGAGGAAAAGTGGATTTATTACTGCTGCTTGCTTAACATTCTGCTTGTCAAGCTGAAAGTTAACCCTGCTGGCCTTCTGCTTGTTTTTAATTTGTAGTGGAGGATGACAATGAATGATCTGCGTGGGACCACATAATTTTTTAATTAAAAGAAAAAAGGGCCCTTCCACTTTTTTATTTCCTTTGACAAGTCTTTTTTTTAAAAAAGGTTCTTTTATGAAAATGAGTAATTAAAAAGTAATTAAAATCTTATCAACTATTGCATTGAACTTTTTTTATTGAATACGTTTCTTTTATAGTGGTCTGTCCTTGAGTAGTGGCTGCAGAGATTTTATCTGGACCATGGGATGCAGAGTTCCTTTTTATTTTTATTTTTTAGGGTACTGGATTAAAAGTGTGGCTCAGAAATTAACTAGATGAATGCAAAATTACTAGACAAGTTAGAGGGTCTAAACCTCTTGCCTCTTGAGTGTGCCAATCAGAAGGTTGGCGGTTCGAATCCACACAATGGGCTGAGCTCCTGTTGCTATGTCACAGCACCTGCCTACCTAGCAGTCTGAAAGCATGCCAGTGCAAGTAGATAAATAGGTACCGCTTTGGCAGGAAGGTAAACGCCGTTTCCATGCACTCTGGTTTCTGAGTGGCTTCCAACATATATATATATATAAGCATAATAAAGCATTAAACATGTAAAAAACTTACCTTCCAACATCCTATGGAAAAGCAGGACATTCGTGGATCAAATCAGAAACCAGGACAGTTTCTGTAAATCCAGGACTGTGCCTGGAAAATAGGCACACTTGGAGGGTCTGGGTGCCACATGAGATGGCAGATACCTGTGGGTTAAAAAGAGAAAATGAAGCCATTGCAACCTCTGCTCTGACAAGATCCCCTGAACTAGGCAAACTGGTTCAACTTTTCAATCTCCTCCAAAATAATTCCCACTATTGGGGTGGGGTGGGAGAGTTCAACTAGCACCTACTTTCAGGGAGCAGGCAAACCGCACAAACTTTCCCCACCCCTAATCCCCTACCAGCACTCTTTACTGGTGTAGTCTAATCTACTACTACTTAGTTTACCACCTCATTTCTACTACATGAGTACGCTAGTCCCAGATTTCAGGAACAGAAACATGATACTGGACTGCAGTGGGAAAGCAAACATAGATTTCTGCTCCTAGTGCCCCTACATGCTTATTGATCATTCCTTTCTATTTGCTCTCTGTTGTGTATTAAGATTAAGTTGCAGTTCTCACTCAGGGCCACCAGTATGTAAATGAAGGATTGAAAACTGTCGCTCCTGATTGGTTAGCTAGTTGTGAGTTGTTACTGTTTCAAGTTACTTAGTATTATATAAAGCAGCCAGCTAGGCTGCAGTCAGTCTGATTCCGGGAGCAGTTCTAACTGCTGCAATAAAGAGCTGTGAATCCAACAGAGCTGTGTCCTTTGTCCATCTCTTCCACTATTCAACACTCTCAAAGCTACTAACATGAGTTTGACCAAACTATGGGAGGCAGTGGAAGACAGGTGTGCCTGGCATGCTCTGGTCCATGGGGTCACGAAGAGTTGGACACGACTTAACGACTAAATGGATTATTTTCCTACTTTTTAATTTACAAAATAGAATCATGGGCTTTACTATCTTTTGTTTTTAATGCCTCTCCTGCAGGCAAATTTAGCAGCTGCTAGGTTCTGGAAGGTGAAGAAGCATCTACTACCACCACTTGGTTCCTTTTGATTAAATGCATTTTCTTCATCCAGGTGTATATGGAACCACAAGTTTGAACAGCTCAAGAGTTCCATCTAGTTCCCATTGAAGCCTTGTAGTTTGATGTGACAAAGGCCCAAAATTTCCATTTACAAAACCCTTTTAAGTTGAATAGTCTGAGTATCATGAGAGAGAAAAAGACAATTACAGCATCTTTGTGAAAGTTACAAAGCTCCGAAATTGAACCACTCCTATATGGTATGAGCTCCTGGATTTTCAAGCTTCTCAATCTCAAATCCGAATTGGTAGGTAGCTGAAAGGGGGGGAAATGTGAGGTCACCTGATTCTTCAGTTTTAGCTAAATCTCACATTTATGAGGGGCATATTGCTAAAAGTTCGGGTATTCAACAGCTGCATTTTGCTTTATTATCTGTACTTTTTGAACAACGTTGCAAAATTTGAAAAAAGTAGTATTGTTTTTCTTCATTTCTTTTGAGTTCTCCCACCAAAAGAAAATCACATTTTATAAAAAGAAGAGCACAAGAATAGTGAAGAATTTGACAGAGTACACCACACAGCATACTAAGTAAAAGCAACTACCACCAAATTATAAAGATTCAACAGAAAGTGTTGGTTCCTTCATTTTAAAAGATGAATTATCTAAGTATCTTGTCCTCATCTGCTAGCGTTAAGATGTGGAAGGAAATAAAAATATTTGTCTTCACTCTTATATCAAAGAAGCACACTTAATCCTTCCTAATGGTAATATTATGCCTAGGAATAGTTTTTGCAAGTCATCTATATGAGCACTGGACAAAATTGAGCCGATAAAGCCACTTTTAGAGAGAGAGAGAGAGAGAGAGAGAGAGAGAGAGAGAGAGAGATATTAAAACTATGGATATATGCAAAATCTAAAGATATACATGGTGTATATTCAAATTATACTCCTATTCCCTTCCCCCTTTTTGAAATTAAAATACAATAATAACATATAATAATAGCCTGAAGGCAAACCCATTCTCAAATGTATTACATTCTTGACAAATATAAATAGCCAATTCTACAAATAAATTAATAAATAATAATTTAATTTATTTAAATTCTATTATTTAAATCTACTACCCACAGGTACAGTGGTCAGGTATCAACCCACAGATTTGTTGTATACTTTTAAATAACCTGATGCTTTTGGGTGGAGGGAGTAACTGGGGTTCATTCCTGTTTTTATGCAGCTAGCTCAGCTATGAATGTGCACGGTGACTTTCCCTTGTGAACCTACGCCTGAAACATCTCACACAGGGATGGCGACCCTGTGACCCTCCAGATGTTCTTAGACTCCAACTCCCATCAGTCCCAGACAGCACAGCCTATGGTTGGGGACGATGGGAGTTGTAGTCCAGCAAACCCACGGAGGAGCCCATGTAGTGAGTTTGAATTGATACTGGAGGAACTCACCCCTGGTCTGACCTGGTGGAATTTTCCAAATGCCTCACCATGTTGACAACAATTGTACACTTAATAAAGACTTGTGCGGAAAGGGCACGCTGGATTCTGCTTTAACAACCACCATAGTACAGTGAGTGGCAGATGGCAAGTTGAGCCTGCTAAATAATTCTCCCTGTTTTTCAACTCATAAAGGTGCAGGGCCCTATCCCTCCATGTCCACTGCATGAAGAAGCTAAACACAGTCGCAAGAGTCTTACATTTCTCTCCACCTCCATTTGAGCAGCTTCTTCCATCCACTACATTTGTCATAACTTCTACGAGAGCCAGTGTGGTGTAGTGGTTAAGAGCGGTAGTCTCGTAATCTGGGGAACCGGGTTCGCGTCTCTGCTCCTCCACATGCAGCTGCTGGGTGACCTTGGGCCAGTCACACTTCTCTGAAGTCTCTCAGCCTCACTCACCTCACAGAGTGTTTGTTGTGGGGGAGGAAGGGAAGGGAGAATGTTAGCCGCTTTGAGACTCCTCAAAGGGAGTGAAAGGCGGGATATCAAATCCAAACTCTTCTTCTTCTTCTTCTTCTGCCCAAATCTGCATTGCTGTCGCTCTCAGAATAGTGTGCAATTGCACTAGGTCTGCCTACCCTAAGCTGATCCATAGAATGGAGCTGATAGCACTTAGCCCACAATGGCGAACCCAATACTCAGAACACAATTCTGTGTCAAAACCCAGTCTAACCACTAACACCACATGCATCCCGCATGAGTGATTCGAGCAGGGACATGAACATCACTAAGATTGTCAGCTGTGGCCTTTGAAATGGATTTTAAGGCTGCCAGGCTGCCGAAGTCCCTGCTTTGGGGTTAAGCTTCTTTTTCATTCCTCTCCGTTATCTACTTAGTATTCATTCAAAATTTGAGAAAGTTCTGATGGTATTTCAACAACAAAGTGCAGCAGGTGGGGAAACCTTTGGGAGCAAAACAAAGGTTTGGTTAGGAGCACAGAAAAAGCAGCATTCAGCACTGACAGCATTATAGACCGCTAAAGGCCTTGGGAACTTAAAAAAAGGAGAGGTTAGAACAAAACTAAAAAAGGCCCAGTGAAATTGCTATGAAGAGCTTGCCTAGGGAGTATTAACACTCAGCGTTGCATTAACATACATTTTTGATGGTGTGTTGCTTTTTTAGCAGTTTAACCAACTGCAATGGAAAGCTTTGAGGAAGCTGGCTGTTATGCGAACTGCTAAAGTAAAGGGGGAAAGGAGCAAATTGGTTTTATTTTTATTTAGAAATCGCTTTCTCAACTGTGTGGCTGTCACAGGAAATCGTGTGAGCAGGTGCTGCAGTGGGGAGATTTAATGAACACAGTGGGATGTGAAGCCCAAGCCTTTCCTTCCTTGCTCGAGAAGGAAGTCTCACTTGCCTTCACTGGGACTTACTCGCAAGTAAAAGTGCTCCAGGTTGAGGCTGCCATGGGCATAGCTTCATGAAGGCATCAAAGATTTCAGGAGGGGTGAAAAGGAAATTGGGGGGGGGGCATTCAATAAAAGTCCAAAGGCAGGTATATTGAATTGCAAGAGACAGAGAAGTATTTTTTAATGAATATTTGGTATGCATATATTTCTATACCTTATATTAACAGGTGTTATGGAATAATCAATTGTGGAAAGAGCTGCCCTTTCTTCCTAAGCATCGATTGGTGCTCCATTCAGGCACCAATAGGGAAGCATTCCTTTGTATGTGAAGCTGCCCTCTTTTTCTCCTTTCCCAACCCTCTTATATCGTCAACAATTCAGGTGCAGAAAGATGTTGTTAAGCATCTCAAGCAGCTTCAGAAGCCTATAAGGTTTCATTAACTGCAATTGAATCATTAGGAAACACACATACACATATACTGCTGGGTTGACATAAATTATATTTATGCTAGGGAGGGGGTGTCAGTGTTGAGCTTTGCTTTTTATCTGCTAGTTAGTGGGTGGGAATGCAGCCCATTCTTTATTGCTAGCAGGCTGCCAAGGTTTTCTATCACTGTTATGGATGGGGGGTTGCTTTGGAGGGGGGAGTCAACATTTTGTATGGAATATATTAATGTATCATATGATTTCTGCCATTTTCTGTGGTATAATGTATTTATGTATCCCCCCCATGCAAGTCACTTGTAGACTCTCTGAGTGACAAGTGGCTAATATATTTAAATAATAAAGAAGAAGAGTTTGGATTTGATATCCCGCTTTATCACTACCTGAAGAAGTCTCAAAGCAGCTAACATTTTCCTTTCCCTTCCTCCCCCACAACAAACACTATTCCTCCCCGCTGCATTCTCTTCTGCCAGTTCTCCCAACGAGCCCCTCAAAGCCAATTCTGAGGAGCACACAGGGGAAGGAGAGGGTAGAAAGCCTGATTGTACAAACAGAAACCCTTGCCCAGGGCTTCCGCTTGACTGGGTTTGTGAGGTGAATCCTGCTTATTAGCATGTGTGGTGGAAGCTACGCCACTTTGAGATCTTTAGGAAAGGTGAGATAAAAATATGGATGTCTCCTCCAGTTGGCCTTGACCACCCAAGGTGAGAATGTGATAGTCTTCAGAGTTCCCAGCACTCTCCACAATGAAGGACATGACTGATTGCAAATACTAAGGAGACGGTTAGGTTGATGGATTCATGCTGAAGCGCCCATGCAAATAGCAGGTGAGTTGCTTCTTTAGTATTCTTCCTCAGACTCATCCTTCATCCATTCAGTGGTCAGGCATAATCTGCCCCACAGCTAGACAGACAGGCGGATAAACAGATTTGTAAAGATCCGAAATTCAAACACAATATACATGTCTGGCTCTACATATCAAGACAGATATTGATTTCTGTGTTTATTTGATGTAATGAAGACTTTTTAGTCCATTTCTGTTTAATGCTTCTCTTGATCTTTGCACAAATAAGGTGCAGATTACTATAATCATATTATTGCATATGGTTTTTTCCTCCACTGTAATAATTAAGTGCAGCACTTTTCAGAAGGAATGAGAAGTTTGATACGTAAAGTTAGTAATTATTTAAACCTCTTATCTGTCTTGGTGTTGTGATTTGGCTGTGAAACGTTGCAATTATGGCAAGTGAAAATTAACTCTTCACAAGCAGTTCGGCTAGGCTGCTTTCTGAATCAAGGGAAAGGGTTGCAGTCCGTGTGCTCCCCTATTTGTGCTGCCTGCTTTAGGCTTGCAGTGGGGTCCTGAAGAGGATCGTGGGTGAATGAGAGATGGGAGACACAAGATGATATGGGGACCAACAGGCCACAATGCTACCAGCTACACTTACCAGCTACTACATTATTTTTGGTCTGAAGTGGGCAGAGACCATCGTATGCTGGCTCTCTATCATCTAACAGGAACCTGACCCAGCCAGATTGAGCCCCTCCCTGTTCTAGATCATCCTGCTCAGAGCTTGACACCAGCCAAGTGATGCTGGCATCATTCTGGAGGCACAGACTGGTGGATGGTAGAACTGGACAGAGGGGCATCATTCAGTTTGCGACTTATTAGTGCTAAAGTCAATTAGGCTGATAGGGTAGGTGGGTGGAGCTGTTGCTCAAGCAGCCAGGAAGAGTAACATGATGTTTGCTGAAGTAGCAGGTGCCCTAATTGGTTGTACTTTTCCAAGGGAGCTTTTCCTCTGTATGTTTGGTCGACTGTCTCCCAGCTATGTACAAGGCTTGAAGTCCCTGTTCCTTTCTCCTCAGATTGCACACTGTTTTTGTTAGGTTTTCTACAGTAAAGTGTTATCAGAATGTATTGTCTCTCTGGTCTCTGCCTGCATTATTTAAGTGACCTTCCTAAAAAAGGTTGGTTTGGATCACAGCTTAACTCTCTTTAAGTCTCCTCAATATACATTATTTCAACTGCCCCTCCCAGCCACATGGCCAGTGATAAGGGGAGTAGTGTCCTGGATAAGTTTCCATTTCCCCTGATTTTGTTAGGTTTATTCCTTCCCCTCTTTTCTCTTTGCCTCTCATTTTCAAGTACCAAATTGAACTTTAGATCCTCCTGTGAACATTTCATATTTCTGGTCAGTGCAGTGTATTTAAAACAAAAACAAAACCCCCAGAAAACTACAATTTTGTAGCAAAGAACAGAACATAAAATGATATGACAGTTTGATTTATTCACACAAAGGTTAGAGGGGGAAATTAATCCAGTTCACATTTAAAAACATATTTAACTAATTTGCAATTTCTGAAACAATATGCACACTTAAAGCAGCAACTCTGCAAAATTCTCTTTTTTAAATTTTGCAGTGCAGTTCCCCAGCCAAGTAAGATGTACCCAAAAAATAATAATGACATATTAAAGCAAAATGCGAATAAAAATCCAGATAGTAACAGAAATAACATATGAAATGCATTAAATTAGCGAAATTATGTTTTGCAAAAATGTGTATATTACGCAAAATTGCATACAACAATGTGTGTATTGGGATAAATATACACTGAGATTCTGATGAAGTTTCATGAGACTTTTTTTATTGCAAGGTGATTTGGAAACATGTGGAACTGCATTTCAGATTAGAAAGATAGCAAAAGTGGCAGACATCAGAATTGATAGATTTCCCCATCCCTACTTCACTTGGAGGAAGAACCAAAATAACAGAACAGAACAGATTGGGCAGGATAATATCAGTAACTTATGTGTCAATCTATTTATTTGATCCAATTGAGAAGACCGATTCCAGAGAGTGAATTTGTCATTCATCACTGTGGAACGACATAAAAACTGGAAAGTCCTAGGGATTGATTTATTTAACCCATGCTTACCCCACGCTTCATCTTACATTGTATTAGTGCGGCTAACAAATGCAAAGACTTTGGATTAGTACAGAAACTGTATTATGCTTCATAACCGTTATTGACCCAATGATTTTACCTTCACTGATCTAAGTTGGCTTTGGATTGCTAACAATTCAAGAATCTCTATACTTCTGTATTTACGCATTTTATGCCTGCATTTATAGATTTATGTGCAACAAAGGCTTGAAATAAATATTTACCACTGTCACTTGTTAAGATTTACACAGCCAGCTCTTGTGGGTGATAACACTGTATATAGTTGTCCTACTGCATCAGTAGCAGTAACCTATCGACAGTGCATAAGACAATTTGTTACCTCAACAGCTGAAGCTGAGAGGAGATGATTTCATTGTGTTAGGTGTTCTGGAGCATAAGAATTTCACAATTTACTATACAATACATCTAGTAATTTCTGCAGTGCTTTGTCATTTTCTAATGTGTACACCCAAATAACCAGGTGGCCTGATGGGCTACCAGGGGAATACAATAGTATGACTCTCCAGTCTGCCACTGGCAGCTGAGTGGGGATTTTGTCATCCTGCAGGCATTTCATATACATAGAAATTGGTTCCTTGGGGTGGCAGCTCCTGTGTGTCAGATATTGAAGAGAAGCTGAATTGAACTACTCAGAGGAACCACTTTAAGAAAAGGTTCCCTGTCTTTTCTGGTAGTTCATCTGATTGCATTGCGGAGGAGGGGAGGATCTTCTCAACCAGCTTGAATCATTTTTATATATTAAAAGTTGCCATTTGATTGATTAAAATTAGCTTCTATTGAAACTCTTGAACCCTGTGCTCCAATAACAATGGATTTTTCCCATTTCAAAACAAAATCTAAGTATTATTTCATGCACGTTAGAAAGCACATAAATCATAATATCTGTCTATTTTGCTTGAAACAAGCATGTCATGTTCCCTTTGAGGTTTTGCAAGAACCAGCATTTGGCTTTTGCATCTCCATAGGCAGGTTTCCAAGACAGGAACAATACTGACTCCCTGAATGGGACAGGAGGCACCATGTGGATGCTCAGGTTTGTGCAAAACAAAGGCATGAACTTCATCACGCACTTGCCCAGCACTGTAACATAGACCTGCTTTGGACATAATGTTAAGCCAGGGGTAGCCAACTTAGTGCTCCCCAGATGTTGCCAGACTGTGATTCCCATTGCCCATGGTTGATGAAGCTAATAGGAGTTGGAATCCAACAACATCTGGAAATCTGCTATTTCTCTGCTAAACCATAGGTTAGTGTTACATACAGAGCATGCTTCCCCTTCCCTCTCCTCCTCTGATGCACAACAGAAACATCAGCTTCTGTTTTCAACTAACCACTATTTGTCATTTAATCTAAAGCAGTTGTGGTTACTTTTAATTACAGTAAACAGACCAGGATCAGAAACCATGGATTGATCTAGGCTTGTTCAGACAAATCCTATTTTAGAGTTTAACTAGCCACAGTTTGGACAAAAAAAATAAAATACAGTGGCTAGTTTAAAACACTAGGCGATATTTCTAGTCTCCTTACTATCGCTACTGCTTGAGAAGGAGAGGGAGGGCTCATTCACATAGCACTAAACTGTGGTCTAGTTGGTGTTATGTTTGAACATAGCCCAAAGTCATTTTTAATTAGAAGCAGACTGTTGTGATCCACCATGGCTATTCTGAAATCTAGGTATCAAACCACGTGCTAGGCTTGAATGTGGCCTTCCATTATGTCTCTTATATTTTTAAATTAATTACAGCCACAAGGGTGGTGGATTATTATTGGGACCACAGTGCACTTGGATGGGACTTTTTCCATTATTTCCCCACCCTCCAAAAATTTGCTCCCCCCCCCACAGTAATGAGGCTTATTTTAAAAACCAGTTTCCAGTGGGACTGATCGGATTATTTTTTAGTAAATCCCATAACTATATGGGAAGGGGTGATTGACTGGCGGGGGAGGTAGTCATATCTGGAGAGGGGAGAGCTCTGCATGGTGCTCTTGATAGCAATTAGATTCCCCCCTCCTGCATCTGCAGTTGGTTTGAGAGAGAGCTTCACATTATGCATTTGCTACAAGTGTTGTTTGCCCTAAGACCCACTAGTCTTAGGAGTCTGTTTCAAGCAATTGCCAGCAAGTTGCCTTTGGAAATAGATGTTCCACACAAAGCACCAGTCCCTCCCTTTCCCTGTTCTCCTTCTACTCAGTAAAGCCCAATAAAAATGACTCTGTAGTAACTTCTGGCTAGAGGAGTTGTGGATTTTCTGGTGCAAAGTGAATTGCCTTGCTTTTTCTCTTTTCAGGACGTATGTACAGCACTCTATGCTATAGATAAATTGATTTATTTTTGTTTTTTCTTTGCTTTTACCCCAAGCAGCTTTAATGTTTCGAACATCTGTTTCTGTGTTTTATAATTTATAATTTAAAATAAAACTGGTCTGAGAAAGGAAGGAGTTGGCTTTATGACTGAGAAAATACCGGCCAGTCAGCAGCATGGATAGTTCTGCCACAATTCACATAGAGGAGGGAGAAAGGTTGTTTTCTGCTGCTCCAGAGAAGCGGACACGGAGCAATGGATCCAAACTACAAGAAAGAAGATTCCACCTAAACATTAGGAAGAACTTCCTGACAGTAAGAGCTGTTCGACAGTGGAATTTGCTGCCAAGGAGTGTGGTGGAGTCTCCTTCTTTGGAGGTCTTTAAGCAGAGACTTGACAACCATATGTCAGGAGTGCTCTGATGGTGTTTCCTGCTTGGCAGGGGGTTGGACTCGATGGCCCTTGTGGTCTCTTCCAACTCTATGAGTCTATGAATTCAGTCTGCCGTATTTAAATACCTGTTTGCAGTGCTTTTTTCTGGGGGGGGGGGACGCATGGATACGCATACCCCTAAACATTGTGTGAATCTAAGTTTGGCCTCATCGAGGGGCAATATTTCAATATGAGTAGGAAAATGAGAGTCCCCCTAAACATTTTTTAAGAAAGCGCTGCCTGTCTGTAGCTGTCTTTTATTGATAATGCTAATGCTTTATTCTTTTTTTGTAAACCAATTGGAGGTTTTGTAAAATATTTGCAACAATATAGTTTCATGAGTGACATGAGAGTTGGCTAACCAGTGCTGTGTGAATATAGCTTCTACTAAAAACCAGGAAAATAGGTTTCATCTGAACTTAAACCTGCAACAGAAAGTAGTAGCATCTTAATTCTTTTAGGTTTCTGCACCTCGGTGACAACATATTTGTTAAATTTCTATCCGACCCTTCTAAAAGAGTTCAAGGTGGTAAAAAAACAAAGCAATAAAGCAATACAATTAAAAACCTGCTCCCACAGAATTCTGTGCTTTTATTGGGAACATAAGAAAAACTTGTTGGATCAGCTCAATGGCCCATCTAGCCCAGCCTCCTGTTCTCACAGTGGCCAACCAGATGCCTGTGGGAAACCTGGGAGCAGAACATGAGCACAAGAGTCCTCTCCCCTCCTGTGGTTTCCAGAAACTGGTACCTGGAAGCATTGCTGTTTCGTGGCTAGTAACCACTGATAGCCTGGTCCTCTTTTAAAGCCATCCATGTTGGTGACCATCACAGCCTCCTGGGGGATGAGTTCCATAGTTTAAATAAAAAAATTCTTTCCAGTAGCACCTTAAAGACCAACTAAGTTAGTTCTTGGTATGAGCTTTCGTGTGCATGCACACTTCTTCAGATACACACTGTATCTTTAAGGTGCTACTGGAAGGAATTTTTTTTATTTTGACTATGGCAGACCAACACGGCTACCTATCTGTAACTGGTTCCATAGTTTAACTAAGTGTTGGCATCCTTCTGCCTCAGGAGACAATGGAGGAGTGAGCCTTTGGGAGTGAGGTTGGACAGTTGCAGAGCCTGCTGTGGCTTTAGAGAACGATGTAGGAGAGACATGTTTTGTTGCAGCTGGGGCAGATGAAGGCATCCAGTTGTGCTGCTGCAGATGCACCGTGACATTTCTTCTCTTTGCACTCCTCCCAGCGGTCATTTCTCCTCTGGTCACTGCTATGGATACACAACTTGACCGCCTGCCTCCAAACACTGCAGTCGTCTGCAAGGGATTCCCACATGGCAGCGTTGCCATGCTTCACGTTATGTTTGCACACATATTTGTAATGCAGAGTTGGTCTGCCAATGGGCCTGAAGTCAGCTCCCCATAGAGCACTTCCTTGGGCAACCTGCCATCTTCCATTCTGTGGACATGACCAAGCCAGTGTAGACGTCGCTGAGACAGGAGTGCGAATGGGAATGTGGGTTTGGAAGAGCACATCTTTGTTTGGAATACTGTTATGCCATGTGATACTCAAAATCCTCCTGATGCAGTGCATGTGAAGGTGTTGAAGCATCATTCCTGGTGGTCGTAAGCAAGCAGCTTCTGAAACAGATGCCCCAATAGATGATATTTTTTAAAAAAAAATATTTTCCTTTATTGCACTTCTATCCCACTTTTCTTCTGCCATGGAACCCAAGGTAGTGTGCATATAGTGCATGAGTCAATACTGGGTATGCAAACCTCTGGAATCTCTAGCTATCCCAACAAGCACTTAAGATGGAAAACCGCAGGTATTAATTTGCCGGCTGCTATTAATAGACAATTTTGGACCGTGGCAGAAATATTGTCCATTAAAATCATTCCTGTCAAGTACCTTGTCAGTTTCACAGTAAGACCCCATTAGATTGTTTTAAATGGATCCTTTTTAATTGACACTAATGAGAATTCAAGTTATTTCCAGGCCTTTTATATACTTCACGGCTATTGATATTACAGGGTTTATAATGTTCTTTTTCCAGAACAAGATTTGGGGGGGCAGGGGGTGGAGAGAGGAGAGGAAGGGAATCAGGCTTTTAATATGTAAATACTAGGCAAGTCCTGGAGTGGGTGAAACACTTATCGCCATTGTGAAACACTTATCGCCATTGTGAAACACTTATCACCATTGTGTACATAACAAGTCTGTGACTGTGTATAAAGAGTAGGTCTTGAGGATGGTTCTCCAGATCACTAACCTGTAAACACATGCAAGGATGTATTCTAGAACTTTTGCTGTTCAAGAAATATACCCTTTCATGCTCTACATTGCAATAGCATAAAGCAGTATCAGTCATCAAAGTGGGCTCCCAATATCCGCAAATAGCGTTATGTCCACATTGCTGCTCCACATCACATGTGCTCCCACTACTAATTTTTGAATCTGCATTCACAGGACGTTAGCCACATTGCTCCTGTAGCTTCTTGACAAATACTGCTGTTTGATGCATTCTTTTTCTCATACCAGCTTCAATCCACTTAGAAAACTGGAGACAGAGTAAGCAGTAGTGTGCACATACCCTAGCAGCCTTCACGCAGGTGCAGATGAGCACATACAAGCTCAGATGACAGTTTAATGAACAGGAGTTCCAGGGGAGTTCCAGGAAAACCAAAAGGTTTGTGCTTGTTGGATGAAGACATCCCCACCTCTTCTCTGATGCAAGCAACTCAGTGAAAATGTGATTGGACATGCAGTGGGGCAGGGTGTGTGTGTGACCTCACTGCATTTCAAGCCACTAATCTAAGCATACCATTAGAGTGGCTGCCTCTGGCTTTAAAGTAAAAAATAAGGACATAAAATCCATGCGAATTGCCCTGAAGTGGGAAGGAGCCGTGGTCTAGTTGCAAAGGAAACGAACATGAGGACACCCTAGGAGATTCTCAGAAATATATGAAGGAAGAGCCATAATGTGATAGGGTAGGGGTACCCCTTGGGATGTTGTGCATAGAGAAAAACTAAATGCAGCAGAAATTGTGGGTTATTAGGGAAAGAAGGAGAAGCACAGTGTGTATGAAAGCTTCATAATGGGTTTCATTCATATTCAAATGTTGCTATCTGCTCCTTAAACTTCAGAACTTTAGCCAGCTCGACATAAAGTATCAGGCTGCTTGGAGTTTATTATTTATTGCTTCAGAACTTGAAATATTTATATTGCTGTTGCATCTGATGCAAAAAAAAAGAAAGAAAAACGGTTTTTCTCTTTCTTAGTTTAATAATAGAAATCACAAAACATTATGAGAAAACATGCTTTCATTTTATTTGATGGACAGCTTCAATTTTGACTATATATTCTAACTAATGCACGGAAAATTGCAACACACAGAAATCAATTATATTCGTTCATTGGTATACTTTGTAAAGTAAAAGGAGCTTAAACTATCTGCAGTCCCGATGTATATTTATAGTGGCACCCTCACTAGCATTACCATCAATTTGTTTGTTAATGAGGATTTTTTTACAAGTGAATCTACATTATTGGCTGATTTCCAGCATCACATTATTTACAGAAGCAAAAGATGTTGGTCCCAAGTGCTTGGTGAAGAAACATATGGCAAAGGTGAACGTATATGAATTAAAAGATACCTTGGCTTCAAGAGCAAGCTAGTAGTCCAAGTGAGAGTAAAAGTTTCTGGACTTTGGACTATCCAAATAGTTGAATCTGATTCACTTCTGTCATTTGATCAACATTCAACGAATTGTTCCTAGTTCATTCCCCCTCAGATGACCTGCTTATTGAGCATTCAACCTGATTTGTTTGCAAACTCTTGCCCTTCCCACTTTGGCCCTACCTACTTCATGTGGCCCTTGGAAGGTCGGTCAGGAGAGTACGCTGCTCTCAGACTACAAAGGTTCCCCCAGCCTGCTTTAAGGGTCCCTTGATTGACCTGTGGCATTATCAGGGGGACTATCACTGATTAATATATAGATGTTGCAAAGCATGGGGTGAAATCCAAAAAGTTAGTTAGTTAGTGAGTTAGTTAAGTGGCTGTTAAATGTTCAGGGTTACAATGTTTTAACAAAAATAATTAACACAGACTTTCATAACATATTCTTGCCACATACAAAAATATGGATGTGCTCGGAAAGTAACAAAAGATCACCATTAAATCTATTTTTCATTAACTGGCCAGCAAGAAAGTTCTATGCAGTCAGAAGTCCCACAAGACTTAGTAGCATTGTTACTTTTATCTCTACAGGGCACGGATTTTCCTCCTTGTATGTTATCTAGGTCAGATAAAAGTCTTTTGCTTAAGTCCACATTCTAGCACTGCTAGAATTATCGCTATGATTTCATCATCACTGAAGTATAATTTGTTTGAACAGTCATGTGACTTTGTAAGAACGCTTTTATAGGATTTGCATGCAGAGGTTTTGTGAAATGGGATAAAGGTTCATGGGTGACAAAGGCCTGGAGAAGGACTGCAATATGCTGGATTCAAGTCTCTTCAAGAAAGTCCTAACCTGGTTTAAGAGTTTGAAGCTAGGTGGTTGCTACCAAGTTACTACTTAGTTACTACTTTATGCTGTAGTAACTTCCTTGTCCCTACTCTTTACTGAAGGATGTGTGCCAACTTGGACTCAATGCAAAGAAAAACCTCAAATACAAAAGAAAGGCAACCAATTTCAGGCCCCATCACCTCTGCTGTCATGGCACTTTTTATTATCGTAGAAACAATTTTTTTCACTTCTAGTCTGAGCTGCTGACTTTTCCATTGGAAAGTCACTGAGGTAGCTTTAATGTGGCACCTGGTTCTCCCATGTGTACTGCTGGTACAACTTTATTCAACATCAGGAAAAGCAATGGGACAACCTGCCAGTGTTTTACAATCTTTGTCAGAGTCATTCTTGTAGTGACAACCTTGTGGTGAGCATTTTCAGATCATCATTTTGCCAATGGAAAGTTGCTTAAGTTTTGTCTGGAAAAGTTCTAGTAATTGTAACAGCTGTACAAATACAAATACAAATATTATTTATTTGTATAGCTGAAGCCATTATAAAAGATAAAATACATAAAACAGAATAAAATACATTATACAGTTAAAATAATGATTAAAACCATAAATTGTGTCAGAAAAGAGCTTGTTCCCCTGAAGAATTAAGTTTATCATCCCCACAAACCCTTCTCCTTAAAATTGCCACTCTAAAGGCAAAGCTGGTCACTTTTATTAGGAGACAGGTCTCCCTACACTTCTGAAAAAGTTAATTAAATACCCACTTGATCTACCAACTGAGAGATTTAAATCTTTGAACAAGGTTGCTCTTCAGTCCTCATTTTTGGGCAAATCAGGAAGGAGTGGGGTAAATCTTCAGGCACATTATCTCCACATGGGCAAACTTTCTCCTTAAGAAATACACGGATAACCTCATCTGACTGTGGCAAGAGTGCACAGATGGAACCGCAGAGCTTTCAAAGCTGTGTGGCAGCTTCAGATGCAGCTAGTTCCACTGTGGAGATGCAGTGATGAGACCATATAGCCTATTTAACTTCTTCTGACATGCATCGTTTTACAGGCACAGAGTTCCTGCCAGAAAAATAGGTGGCAGCCCTGAAGGCTGTGGCCTCAGTAAATCTGCAACTCAACTGAGATGTGAGACCAGGACTTTCAGATTCCAGACAATCTATCATCAAAACACAGAGGACTCAGATTGAGAAAGGTCTAATACGTCTACTCCTACAGCACACATCTTGAAATACAAAATGGAGCTGAACTAGAAAAGGAAATGAGCTTGTCCATAACAAGGCTAAGCCCATTTGACAATGTTACAAAAGACAGAATAGTATATAAGTGAGTGTTCAAAGGATGGTTGGCCTTTCCAGTAAATCTTAATCAAGATTTATGGCAGCCAGATGATAGAATCCACCTATTCGTGTTAAGTGCTAGGGCTTGCCCAATAGCATATAATTTTAGAAAAATCAAATATTTTAAGCATAAACATGTAGAAGAAAGTCATTTTTTCCCCACATGGTGAATCAATAGAGCTTGAGCTGTGTAGAGCAGGATTAAGCCCCTTGAGTGCTGGTGTAGTTGCGACGGCAATGTGACAGACTATCGTGTCTCCAAAGAATCTGTTTGTTTCTTCTGGAACAATGCTCTAGAAGCTGCATGGAGATAACCTGGTAAACCATAACAGATGGCAATGATTTGTGGGAGTCCTCTGGGTAAATAACACACTTCTACAAAATCGGTAGGCATATCCAAATAGGTATATTTGTGGGCGGGGGAGCATTGTTTTTGAAAACCTCAGAAAAGTCCCTCATATGGCTCAGAGCATGATGCATATTTTTGTCCTATCTTTTTCTGCAATATGTCAGTTTCCCCTCCATTTCTAGGTTCCATCTGTGAAGGTATGTGTGTTTATGAGGAGATTTCACCCCTCCCATATCCAAGAATCTCCTGAGGAGTCTGCTGATTCTCCAGAGAGGAGGAGGCGTGTTCTGCTCTCTACTTATTCTGCGCCAGCACCACATCAAAGAGTCAGTCAGTCAGTGTGTCGGAGAGAGAGAGAGTTAGAGAGAGATTGTGTGTTTAGATAAGGTTGCTGCTAAGAGCAGCTGCAGACACTCAGTGCGGTTCAGCATTCATTTATGCTTAGACCTATTTAGCTCGGTATATAGTTGTATTATAGTTGTAGTTATAGAATAAAGAAGATATTCTACAGAGCTGCTCTCCGAGTTGTTTATATACTCTGCTAGACTCTGCTGTACTCTGCTGTGTGACGACTGTCTTCTTGTGGGAGTGAATCCGGTGCTCACAACTCTAAGCTGTGAGTCCACAGCACTTTGACCTGTTCCTGTGCAGAAGGTGGTCTCTGGAAGTGCTACCCAGCTTGCCTATCCCAGTCAGGGCTGAAGTGGATGAGTCCAGTTAGTGGTACTGGCTCAAGGGCAATGCTGACAGTTTACACATATGCATGAATACCAAAACATGTACAAGTTTTGAGCAATGGAGAGAGACTATGCTCAGCTAAAGGTAAAGGTAAAGGGACCCCTGGGGTTGCGGCGCTCATCTCGCTTAATTGGCTGAGGGAGCCGGCATACAGCTTCCGGGTCATGTGGCCAGCATGTAAAGGACTCAGGTGGTGCTGTGGTCTAAACCACTGAGCCTCTTGGGCTTGCCAATCAGAAGATCGGCGGTTCAAATCCCTGTGTCGTTGTGAGCTCCCATTGCTCTGTCCCAGCTCCTGAAAACCTAGCAGTTCGGAAGCATGCCAGTGCAAGTAGATAAATAGGCACCACTGCAGCAGGAAGGTAAATTGTGTTTCCATGCGCTCTGGCACTTGTCACAGTGTCCTATTGTGCCAAAAGCGGTTTAGTCATGCTGGCCATGTGAGCCAGATAGACCTTACCTATCCTTAGACCTGGCCTTTGGGCCACCATCTTTAGGAAGCTGTGATCCTTATGGAGGCTTTTCTCCATTGCTCACAGTTGCCTTCATTTGAACCCAACAATGGTATTGTGTAGTCAAATCAGATTGCGTCTGTTGACCCACGTGGTATGATTTGTACATCATGTGGAAACTTACTTTCTATTACTCTTCCCCAAAGCAATGTCTACATGGTGTGCTATGTGTGTCTGAAAATAAGCTTGCTAGTCAAGCCTTTGGACGAACAGAGCTGACATACCACAATACACATCCCTTTGCTTTATCCCTGATGCAAACTGCATTGTATTCCAACATATTTCTGTAACTATTTTGAAACCTCTATTTACAAAGGCACCCAGAAAATAGAAGGATTTTCCCCCAGCATTGCTTAAAACGTTCAAAAAAGTGTTTATCAAATTTAAATGAATGGATATGGAGGACTAAAATGGGGACACATTTCAAGGAATGCAATGCTTGAAATATTGAAGTGCTGAGAGAATGTTGGAAATTCCAGTAGTTCCTTTTTCAACATCTTCCCCAACAAAGAAAGAGATTTTATTTTATTTCCCGTAATATAAGGTTTTGGTATGTAAGCTGCATATTTACTAGATTTCCAGACCATCTGCAATATTTCATTATTGGGCAAGGTGTGTGTGTGTGTATGTGCACATGCACACACACACACGCACACACACACACAGCCCATAACATCTCAGGTCCAGGTGTCTTCTAGATAGATAGATGGATAGTCTGAATCCATACACACACACACACACACACACACACACACACACACATACATGCATGCTTAGCTTTGCCTGGATCATGTTCATGGTCTTCTTTGACTCTCAAACATACTTGGAATTTTCTTTTCCGAACCTGCTCCAGATCTCTATGGACTATTTTTTTTAAAAAAGCAACTACTACTTAATGTGCCCTGATGATTGCATTTTAACATGTCCAGCTAATTCTGAACTTACTCTAGTGACTGCGATTTTGGTTCAGGTTTCCTTAGCAAAGGGGTAGGGAGTGACTATGGTAGACATGTGCACCTTGCATAGAACCCATTCAAGAGGAGGTCAGCAGCTATAGGGGGGGTGAGATGCCAGGCAAATGTTCTAATGCATGGGCATGAGGAAGAGAATAAAGTTGGAACTTAAATCCCCTTTTCTTTCATCCAAGCCTATAGGGAAGAGGAGGCAGTGGAGGCGGGAAACAGGACACTGTCCCCGTGTCCCACCAATCTCAGTCTGCCTCCAATCAGCTGCTACCTGTTGCCATCTTACTTGCAACTGCTCCAGGAGGTGGCACTGCTTTTTGGCTTCCTCCTCCTCCTTAGTCTCTGTCTAGCCTTTGTAGACCTCAGCAGGGAGAAGGATGCCGGGTGGGTGGATAGAATTAATTGGCTCTGCCAGTCAGTAGCTCTGGCTCCACTTCGTGTTGGTCTCCATGCTTTCCTCTGTGCCAGCCTCAATGGGCATCGGCCACCACTGAGTCAAGGGTAAGATCCATTTTGCATCCCTAGCCCCATGTACATGCTGGAGCAGGTCAGAATACTGGCAGGGTGTAAGCGATAAATATTTCAAGTAGAAACTTGAACGGCAAGGTTTTCTACTACACTATTGGTTTCATTCTGGTATAAGAATAGCACTTAGAAGATCAACCTGCTTTGCATTTTATTTTCCATAAATCCCATCGGTAAATCATCCCAAGTGCTATTGGAAACTTGTTTCTTCAATGCCATTATTTCTGAAAAGGCACTGGGGAGAAAAGAGCTGCAGTATTCTGGGTGTGTGCATGGGAGAGGGACCACCAGCATATATCACTGATCACTATTCAAAGCCGAGTTAGAAATGCATGCCAATGTTACACTCATAGAGTAGGCCATATAAAACCATGTAAAAATATACCAACTGTGAATTGTGCTGATAAAAAGATTAGCCTATTTCCCCCACACACAGGTTCTTCAGAGTCCTAATGGAATCAGAGACTGATGATTTTTGACGCGTGCTAATGGTGCTTGTCACATTCCCTCTATTTCTGGGGTGACATGCATAATTTTTGATGACATGCGTCACATTGTGTATATTTCATAACTATGGGCCATGTGTTGAAAACACATAAGAGATATGTGTGGAATGTGTGTGTTTGTCTACACACACACACACACACACACACACATTGCTGGGTGCATAAATCTTTTTCGTAGAAAAATTATTGCGACCATTAACAAAAGTCAGGATTTTATTTATGAATAGGCTACAAGGCAGGGGGGAAATTCTTTGCATTGCAGATTTGAAGGTTCTTGGTTCAGGGTTATCTTTTCGGCGGTATTGGAAGACAAAGGAATGCAGAAGGCCATGGATTCCTTTTCCTGCTGCAGGGAAGGCTGAAAAGTGCTGATGGACTAATGTGGTAATTGTTGATTTATGTGGTTTGGCAAAAGGTAGGCATAGAATCTCTGGGGTGGGAACAGCAACAGCAGAGACACATTTCATCCTGGCATTGAGAAATGGTTGCTCAGCTTTAGGGATGTGACCTTCCACCACTTGAAGTATATGGTTGATATTAGTCTTACTCTAGAAGGAACACAGGGGATCACCAGGTATTCTTACATCCCACCATGCACCTAAGCATTTGTGACCTAAGAACTGGGGCACTTTGATAGATTGCAAAGTGTCTTTCCTCTATGAATCAAAATAGATGAGTTTGACTGCTATACTCATATAATTACCTCTCAACAAATCACTCTGCTATATAGCTCTTGAATTGCCATACTGTCAAAAATCAAAATTGTGGCTCGTCTGAGAATAGAAGTTTCTCATGACCCCAACCCTTTCATCTGTTTCACCCAACACTGGTGCCCAGAAATATTCATTGCTAGATCACTTCTACACACCATCTGTTTATATCTATCTATCTATCTATCTATCTATCTATCTATCCATCCATCCAAGAGATTTCTCATCTACCCTTCACCATAAGGTCCAGGGGCAGGTGACAACCATATAATCATATAATACTAAAATCCACCACCCCCCAAAAAAAAAATCCCCCAAAGAATGTACATCAGATAATAGAAGTGGCCCCACAAACATAGGAAGCTGCCTTATGTACCAAGTCAGACCATTTCTCCATCTAGCTCAGAATTGTCTACCCTGACTGGTAGTGCTTCATCAGGGTTTCAGGCCGGGAATTGAACCTGAAATTCAACCAACATATATTTCATGTCCATATATATGCTCTACCTCCCCTTCCTCTATTGTCTCCTTGTGCTCCTGTAGACAGAGACCTATCTTCTTGTACACTGTAAAGTGCCATACAGTGGCGTAGCGTGGGTTGTCAGCACCCGGGGCAAGGCAAGTAATTTGCGCCCCCTAACCCGTGGATTCGCGCCCCCTAACCTGTGGATTTGCGCCCCCTAACCCTACCCCCCAGATGTTGCGCCCGGTGCGGCCAGCCCCCCTTGCACCCCCCACGCTACGCCACTGGTGCCATACACATGCATAGCACTAATTAAGCAAATAATAAAGTGATAAGAGCAGGTTATTTGGGCAGGGGGAAGTGACCACTTAAGCATTGGAAACGAGAGGACAAAAAGGGGTACATATCTGTATAAAATGTGCATATGCTAATGTAGATGTACAGCTGCAAATTAAGGCACTAATTACTATATAATGTATCTCACCACAGCAAGTAAGTATATGGCCATGTGACCTATGTGCTTGCTCTGTCTGCTTTCTAGGTGCTAGGAACTTCTCCCTTCTTAGTGTTATTTGCATTTAAACTGGACATCCTTCAAGTAAAAGATGTCTCCAAGCAGAGCTACCATCTCCAAGTAGGGCACTTGGCTACCTTGGAGCGAGAAGGATTTATTTGCCCAATTCATATCTCTCTAATTCAGTGTTTTCACCTAATGTAAACAGCTCTAACAGTTGGAATCTAACAATTGCTTTTCCATTTAATATTGCCTTTAATATGATGTATGACCAATTTATTAAACAATTACATACGCATTGATTTCCCTTAGTTTGGTTTCCAAGGTGGCAACTTTCCATACTGAAGAAAATACAAAGGCACTAGGTAAAACACATTTTCCTGCACTGAACACAAGCACATAAATTATAAATTACTTTTTAAAAAAAGGATAGCAAAAATGGAATATTAGAGGATGCAGTATAAGAAAATATAGCTAATGAATACTCAACTACTGATCTTGGGAAGTAACACAAAATATGAGAGCCAACTGATTTTTGGGACCCAAATCAAGAAGTCCACAATTAAATAATCTAGGGCTAATTCACAAATATGGTAATATAGTTTCTGATATCATTCTGCTGTCCTCTGGTAAACATGGTCTTATGATATGGCATGGTAGGACACATCAATTACCACAACAAAAGCTGACTTCAACAATCTGGCTATTTGAGTAGCAGGCAGAGCAATTAAAGTATGTTGGATCCTTTTACGAGAATGGTTCCACAAGATCTATATAGCTCCAAGACTACAAGTTGTTTGTGGCAATATAAGGCACTGTTTATCTAAGCTTTGTAGGAACACCCACATCCAATGTGAGGATGGGCAAATTTATCATTTTTTATTTCTCTTAGTTACTCTGTTTTCGAACCTTATGCTCACTTCTCCACATCAATTTGTGATTTATTTAAAAAATGCTCCTGAAAATTTATCAGCATTGTAGTGCAAATTCATCCTAACACACTCATGTATATTTTTTCAATTTCCATGCATTTTTTTTGGAGAAATACCTTGCAAAAATAAAATAAGTGGAGATTTCACAAGATGACCATGCATTGTTTTTCATATTGTTTTGTAAAGTGAAAATCAGGGTTTAAATGTGAACTGAGTTGAATTTTTCTCCCATCCCTAATCCCAGGATATGCTTGAATCCTTTTTGTGATGGCAAAGGCTGTAGCACCATACAAACAATGGTGCTACCGCCTGTTAGCATTGCTGGCAATGTACTCCAAAACCCTGGATAACCCTACTTAGCAGTTTCAAATAGATGTTAAACAACACAGGAAATAAAACTGAACCCAGAGGAACCCCATATTGAAGCCTCCATGAGGCCAAATACCCAAGTCTCCTTAAGCAAGGAGGCCAGTCCTACACCCTCATGACTAAGAAATCTGTCTGATGCCAGCTGTAAAATAAACATATGCTTGTGATGAAGAGGTCAATAGTAGTAGCTCTGCGGCAACAACAGAGCAAACCAATTGGTGATATTTTAGAGAAAAGCCAGATTTTCTTGTTACCCAGCAGCAAATATCCTTTGAAATTGGGGTTGGACTAGATTATCCTCAGGGGTTCCTTCCAGCTCTAAAATTCTATTATTTCACACGCCACCTTCAAGTATTACTAAATTTACTTTACCTCAATTATCCTAACACACACACACCACAGAAATTTTCCCACAGCCTTCTCATATGTAACTATGCCTCATGCTTTACTACAAAACAAAGCACACCACACTTCAAGAGCACAGAAATGAAAGGGACTCAAATACATGCCCACCAACAGAAAAGTCAAACCAACTGTTTTGCCTTCAATCAAATTGTTTTTCCATAGCTTGCAGCAGTGGAAGTGATTGCATTGCCTCTCCAACCTCTGGCATTCTCAACTTTCATGAACCAAATTAAAAAATCAATCCAAGTGCATGAACAACTAAAAGGCTAAGAATAAATGCATACTTTCATAATAGCTGAACACTGTTTTGAGGGAATGAGCAATAACACTTATAAAAACAATAGTATAGAAAGGCACTAGGGAAATTGTAAAGAGTTCTGAGTGACTGCATATTCAATGAACAGAACATTCTGCCTTATTGCCATGTATAAAACTCTTCCAGAGAGAGAGAGACAGACAGACAGACAGACAGAGACCTGCAAACACAAACACACACACACACACACACACACACTGCCCCATGCACTAAGCCACTTCTGATCACTACACACCCAAGATATTTGTGTGTTTATCAGATTGCATTTTGAGCTATTGGTAAAGGCCTACGGTGACATTATAAGTTCCATCCTTGACAGTGCTCACTTGTTTCCAACATTCTTCACTCACTGTGATGTAAAACCTTGCTAAATCAGTCACAGTAGTAGAGGGAGGATTTTTGCCAACCATAGCCTGCGTCATACTATTTCTTTGAGCTGAAAGAACTTCCACAAAACAGCAACAAAAGCAAGCCACATGGGCTGGTTTGTTTGTTAAATACACTGGACCACTTCAGGTAAGAATTCAGAAGTGTTGCTTTATCAGCGCAGATGGCAATTTCATTATTAAATAGAGCCATTACCCATAGTAGTGGCGACGGCAATAAAATACTTTCCCCTAGTGAATGCCTGTGAAAAATAAATGCTTTCCCTGTTAGTTAAACATTCTCCATACATCTTTATTGTGGTGTTGGATGTGTGGGCACACTTTTAAAAACATACTTGACTTCTACCTTAAGTATTGCTGTATCCAAACGAACAAAGCCAGTCTCTTATCAGCACCTTCCGGCTGGACTTCCAAATGCATTTGATTTCCAGCTATTAACCCAGGAGACCTGTGTTCACAATCACTTTGCAGTTCTTAAGGCCCTTTGGGTTTATATTGGTGTATAGACATTCTTATAAAGATTATTACCTTATTTTGCACTGAACAGTGTGTGCCAATATCCTCTTGGCTTATGGCTAAAAGATGACGAGAAGATCACCCAGATAAACCACCAGGGAGCTAAACTTTTTCCTCCAGCTGTGTTATTTGCTTTCAGCAAAGACCCTGGAAATATGAACTTTTAACAGCATCTCACACTATATTAATGGGAAGAAATAGCCTAGTGTCATCAGTTCCTGGCTAAAAATAGTTCCAGGAGCTTGTCTTATAAAGGTCTGTGCCAGCTTCCCAAATGCCACAAAGCTGTTGGGAGATAGAAAATAAGATGTAAGGGCATACTATTCATTATTTATTGCATGTTTTATTTATTTACAATTTTTCTAAATTGCCTTTTCCCCACATAAGTGACTAGGACAGTGTTCAAACATCTCTTCACTCAGTTAATAGTAACGCTACAATAAATAAAAGGCACCCAAAAAATTACAGCTAAAAAAGCAATCTTGTCAATAAAATCAGTAAACCATTAAAAGCATCAAGAGGGTCATTTCTTTAAAGAAAAATCCACCCCAAAAATCTTGGTTGAACAGATATTTTTAAAATCAATCTTCCAAGGCCTTTTTCAGATATTAGAAAGTCCCAGTGCAGTGGTTTGCTGGAATTTGTTGGGCCACTATCTTATGGTTTGGTCAGGATTACATGGAAGCAGTTATTTTCTGCACTGTCAGAATCACACAGTGCATGCATGTGGAATACCACTACAGAGTGATGATACTCTGGGCAGCTCCATACACTTCTGTGGATGATCATGTAGGGGCAGCTCAGTGCTCTCCAAAAATTATTGGACTGCAATTCTCATCATCCTTGACTACTGGCCAAGCAGCATCAGGAGACTATCCCTAATGTAGGGCATATGAACTACCCCTGCATCTGAACTGTGCTTGAAATTTAAGTATGCTCTTGTCTAGAACATTTCCCTGGGAAAGCCTTTCCAAAACTATGGTGCCACCATTGAAAAAGCCCTGCTATGGTTTCCTAGAATGAAAAGTTGCCTGAAAGGAGCACTTGAAGCCACGCTTTCTCTGATCTGGGCAATATCAACTAGGAGTTTCTTATGCATATTAAATAGTATTATTGACAGAATAGGGCTTTTAGAAATCCCACAATATTATGTCCAAGAGAAAGAAACCAGTTATGGTACAGTAGTTAGAGGACTGAAGTCAAATATGGGAGACCAGACTTCAAATCCCAATAGACCATAAATCTCACTGAGTGACTTTGGGCTAGTCAGTCTCTCAGCCAGCCTTTCTCACATGGTTGCTGGAATGATAAAAAGGAAAGAGGTAGACCCATGTATGCCACCTTGAGTTTATTAGAGGGGAGGGGAGGATACAATTGTAAAAATAAATATAATCCAACCCGCTGTGATGCAGGAATCACAGCTAAAGCCTCCATGACAGATGATCATCCAATCTCTGTTTAAAAACCTCCAAGGAAGAAGAGTCTATCACCTTCCGAGGGAGTCCATTCGGCCATCAAACAGCTCTTACAGTCTGACGGTTCTTCCTAATGTTCAGTTGGGATCTCTTTTCTTGTAATTTGGATCCATTGGTTTGGGTCCTACCCCCTGGAACAGCAGAAAACAAGCTTGCTCCATTGTTAGCTGAATCCCACCCTAACATCATTTTAGAATTATACACACACACACACACACACATATATGGATAGATGGATGGATGCTTTAGTTGAGATTTCTGCATCCTGACCCTTGGACTCCCTTCCAACTCTATGATTCTATATACATTTAATGTTTGTTAAATGTTTACCCAACAGCCCAATGTGTTTTGGTTAGGACTACCATATGTCTGGCTTTTCTTGGACATTACCCGGACATCAAAGGTGGAATTGACATCCGGGAGGATTTCCGAAAGGCAACGCTTTGTCCTGGATCTTAGGCATCGTGTTGTTCTAGCGGGTTTTTTTGATGAGGGGAGCTCAACAACTTTGGGATTTGCCTAAAGAAAGCTCAACAATTTCAGGGTGTCCTGCTTTTTACTTTTAGAAATATGGCAACGCTAGTTTTGGTAAGTATGATGAGCATATTCATGACGTAAGGCGCAATCGATTCTTTGACATGGTAGGATATGCCTTTCTTTTTCTCTCCCTTTTAGGCAGACAAGACTTGCTATAGAAAACTAGAGCTCAGTTGTCTTATGGAGAGTCAACCAGCCTACACTTAGCCAAGGCCCACATATGGAGGGTTCTCCTGCTCAGGAGAGGAGTCCCATAGCTGGATTGTGCCTCTTTTTTCTTTTTCTTTTTTCCCACTGAATAGCAGGAAAAGGCTGGACTATCAAAGGCCTGTTCAAAACCCCTTTTTAGAGAAGCATTTAGCTCATCTCCCATATCCCAGTAGGCCATAGCTTAGCAATTGTCTTGAGAAAATCCTGTTAGCTCTTCATCGTTATAAGCGTATTGGCAGTAATATCACAGGCCGCTCCCGATTTCCTTCTCTGTAATTAAAATATCCTATTATGATCAGTGTCTTGTTGCTTGTTCTGTTTCCTCATATAGTGTTCTTTGGTCATGTTCATTTCACCCTAGAGGTCTTTAGCAGATTCCTATAATTACTTCTCTGCATCTCTTAGTCATTCACTGCAGTCGAAAATTATCTCTGAACATTATTTCCATTTGCAAAATCTTCCTTGCTTTATTAACTTTAATCAAACTAATATAGATTGCTAGAATGAAAGGTGGTCTAGGGTTTCCATACCTGGCCTACCCATCTTCCCAAGGGTAAGCACCCCACTTAAAACAGTGATACGGATTAATTTTATTCTTATCAGATTGTAATTTGGTGGCTGCAACAGCAATTACTGGAGACTTCACATTGATCATGTTTCAGTGCTCCATCATGACTGTGGAAACATTACCTAAAGACTAGAGAATCCAGGAGAACTCATTCGCAAATTAAAAGAAAATAAGCGGAGTCTGCAACAAAATGTCATTGCACATCCCCACCCTTGGTGTGTGTTTTACCTTATTTGTCGGATGCAGAATGCTGGTGGGGTAGATCATTGAGGGTGTGATTTTTCTACTTATTGCTGGATTCATCTGTATTAGAGTAATGAAGTTTAGGGTCGTAGTGTTGTGGAGAGGTGTCAGTGAAGGGATGTTTGGTAGTTTTAAAAGGAAGGGGAAACAAAATATGTGCAGAATAACAAATCCTCAAGTATGCCAAATATGTCTGTAATTCAAAATTCAAATTTCCACAAGTGATGTGAGTCTCAACATCAATTTGGATTTGAAAACTGAATGAAGTAGAAAAATAATTACCTTATTTTTTGCTCTATTAAGACTCACTTTTTCCCTCCTAAAAAGTAAGGGGAAATGTGTGTGCATCTTATGGAGGGAATGCAGGCTGCGCAGCTATCCCAGAAGCCAGAACAGCAAGAGGAATTGCTGCTTTCACTGTGCAGCGATCCCTCTTGCTGTTCTGGCTTCTGAGATTCAGTTTTGTTTTTTTCTTGTTTTCCTCCTCCAAAAACTAGGTGCGTCTTGTGGTCTGGTGCGTCTTATAGAGCGAAAAATATGGCACTACTAATACCTCTGGCTTTTAGAACTTTAAAATGTTTGAGTAATGTTCTGGACCACCAATGCACTTGTGGCATTCTCTGATTCTTGTCCTTAGTATGTTTAACAATTCACAATTATTGGGAGAGCCAGCATACCATCTTTCACATTCATCCTAAAGCAACGTAGTCCAGGACTTTATGGATGACCTCCAAACCATCCTAAATATCTTTGCAGAAGCTTACGAAAAGCTTGGCCTATCATTCAACATCCAAAAAACCAAAGTGCTGCTCCAACAAGTACAAAATAACCGCTCTGCAGCACCACAAATCCAACTCAATGGTGTAACATTGGAAAATGTCAATCGCTTCTCCTGCCTAGGCAGTTATCTTTCCACAAGGGCCGAGACTGATGCCAAAATCCAACATCACCTGAGCTCTGCGAGTGCAGCTTTCTCCCAATTGAAGTGCAGAGTGTTTGAGGACTGGGACATTCGCAGGGAAACCAAAATGCTTGTTTTCAAAGCTATTCTACTACCAACCTTACTATATGCTTATGAAACATGGACCACTTATAAACACCATCTCCAACTCCTCAAAAGATTCCATTAACGGTGTCTCCAAAAAGTTTTACACATCACTTGGGAAGACAGTCAAACAAAGATCACCAATGTTGAAGCAATGATTCATCAACATCAACTTTGCTGGACTGGTCATGTTGTGCAGATGCCTAATGATTGTCTTCCAAAACAACTACTCTATTCCAAACTTAAAAATGGAAAGCGTAATGCTGGTGGTCAACGAAAGAGATTTAAAGACTATCTCAAGGCAAATCTTAAAAATGTAGTATAAACACTGACAACTGGGAAACACTAGCCTGCGAGTGCTCCAGGTGGAGAACAGCCTTTACCAAAGGTGTCATGGGCTTTGAAGACACTCCAACTCAGGACGCAAGGGAGAAACGTGCTAAGAGGAAGGCATGCTTGGCAAATCCACACCGTGATCAACTCCCGCCTGGAAACCAATGTCCCCACTGTGGAAGGACGTGTGGATCCAGAACTGGCCTCCACAGTCACTCACGGACTCATTGTTAAAATCATGTTTATGGAAGACAATCTTATTCGGCTACGAGTGATCGCCAAAGAAGAAGAAGAAGCATGCTTTTTTCTGAACATTTGAACTTGCCCTCTGAGGAGAAGTTGCATTACTTCCAGAGCACTATCTTAAACCTGCCTTTAAGTGTAAAGAGATCATTTTCTGTGCCTTTTTGACAATTAAAGGTAAAGGGACCCCTGACCATTAGGTCCAGTCATGACTGACTCTGGGGTTGCAGCACTCATCTCACTTTATTGGCCGAGGGAGCCGGCGTACAGCTTCTGGGTCATGTGGCCAGCATGACTAAGCTGCTTCTGGCGAACCAGAGCAGCACAAAGAAATGCCGTTTACCTTCCCGCTGGAGCGGTACCTATTTATCTACATGCACTTTGACATGCTTTCAAACTGCTAGGTTGGCAGGAGCAGGGACTGAGCCACAGGAGCTCACCCCGTTGCGGGGATCCGAACTGCCGACCTTCTGATCGGCAAGTCCTAGGCTGTGTGGTTTAACCCACAGCACCACTAGTATCCTTTTTTGGCAATTAGATTTTACTTTTAATTTTTTTTTTCAAAACTAACTCAGCACATGCACCATTCTCACAACCATCTGCATCCATGCATTTACCCTGAGCATCAAAGGGTCTGAATGGTGTTCCCCATTTCCCTGAGCTTCTTCTCTGTGTGTGTTCATGTAAGGGGAAAATCATTCAGAGGGTGTGGATTTGGTGACCTAAGTCTGTTTGTCCAAGTAAAGACAATAGTTTGAAAAAAATTTTAATGGGTTATAGATATGATCTTTGTGAAGCTAATTTAGAAGGTAACTTTTCCTTTGAGAGAATTGAATAGGACATGAATGGAAAATAAATCAACACTGAAGGAAGGACTATTACTTAAACACTGTAGGTTATCTGTAAGTCAGGTTGCAAAGGCAAAAGAAACATGCACGTTTTGAAAGATCTGTTTGAAGGTTCAATTGATTACACTTTAAAGTCTATAAAAGAAGTCTGCCAGTGACTTAAAAGATCATTTCCTGAGATTGTTGCAAAATACGTCCAATAAAATGTCCTTACATTTAGCAAAACTGAAAAGTAGAACTGACAAAATAGATGCATTTTTCTCTCAGATACTGCTGTGTTTTATGAATTGATTCTGTTCTGGAATTCCTATTCAAAATTTTATACATTTGGAAATTCCTTTGAGGTTTTGTTTTTTTAAAAAAATCTATTTTAATAAGCTAAACAAAGTGTGAAACATTTCAAGACTTGTATCCTGGAATATTAGGCTCCAAGGCTCAACCTAGTGGGCTAAATATGCACAATCAGAGTACTATTGATTCATAAATAGGTCTAGAAGAATGCAACATCAGCTCTTCTTATTGGCAGACAGTGTAAAGCTTCTGGATAGGCCAGTCCTGCAATAAATATTAGGTGATATTCTGATTTCACCTGGCCAACAGAACAATTAATTCTGCATACTGTATTTAATCTCTTCATTGCATCAACTGACCTCAGATTTCCTGACTGGTGAGTTCCCTCTCCAAGACTGAAGTCGGTTTCAGTCACACATAGGTATGGCCCAGAGATACTCTGTTAGGAAGTGTAATGTTACCACAGAAAGGACAGTCCTGAAAGCACATGGGATAATGCTATGAAAGTCCAGTCATGAGATGGCTTTCACTTCGTGAATTACCATTAAAATAACTCTATCTCCTGGCAGGCAGCCTTCTCTTCTGCAGGTGGACAGAGGGGGAGGGGAGAGTAAGGACTCAGCTAGATTGGTAAAGAAAAAGTATTTTATGTGCATTGTATATGCAATATCTCCTGCCAACCTAGCAGTTCAAAAGTACGTCAAAGTGCAAAGTCCCACTCCGGCGGGAAGGTAAATGGCATTTCTGTGCACTGCTCTGGTTCACCAGAAGCGGCTTAGTCATGCTGGCCACATGACCCAGAAACTGTACACCGGCTCCCTCGGCCAATAAAGCGAAATGAGCGCCGCAACCCCAGAGTCGGCCACGACTGGACCTAAGGGTCAGGGGTCCCTTTACCTATATGCAATATAACACTGTGACACCAGATGGCGCTGTGGAGTCCTGTCTTTCCCAACCAGATTTCCCTGTATGAATTTGCAACACATTTAACTGAATCACTTCTTTGACATGTCTAGATCCAGCCAAAGAGAAAAACATATGGTAACTTGATGCTGGCCATATATGTGTCTAGGAATCTGGTTTGAGACAATAGTCCACTTAGAGAAGTAGATGAGAGCTTATTCTTAACACATTGTATGTTTCCCAGACCTCTTTACTGAAGGGAGAATTAACCATTTGCTCCAGCACTGAGGTCCCAACAAATAGCACACACGTACACACACAGTTGTTTTCATTTTAGAAATCAGTTGTGCAACTTAAAGTGACGCATTTCGAGTTTCCTTAGTCTGGCCCTTTCAAAATGACTCCTGCTTCATACCTTATATCTGTAACTCCCTTTAACCTGGGAGATTACTTCTCCCAATATATTATAGATAATAATATCAATTTCAACATATGTTCTAACAATTAGCTCCCACTAAGAGCAAGCTGCGGTCCATTCCGGGCTATTTAGCCAGCCAGCCGCTTGAAAAAGGAGTGACTAGTCAATAGCCATAGGACCTTTTCCATATGCCCACATATAGTCTTTCTTCTTATGCAGTATCTTTCAGATCCACTCTTCAACATTAATAATAAGTAGTGAGAAGGAGGTGTAGGATGATTCATTTGTGAGTATTAACAAGCACGAGGTCATCTTTAAAGTTATTAAATTATCCGTTTGAATTACTTCCTCCTTATAAATCTTTAAAAAAAACTGCAGCTCTATATTCACAACAAACTTACATTCAAGTTCTATAGTTGGCAACAGCAACTATAAGTGAAATGTGCGATCTAGAATTATGTGTCCTATTGATGTGTTTGAAAAAAGTAATTACAGTTTTAAAAAGAGCTCTGTACCTACAGTGCTATTATAAACAAGACAATATATATTTTGAAGTTGATCAAATTTTATAATTGCACAGTTTTTACATGGATAGCTCAAGATAATCTTCCCCATGGTTCCACAAATAACAGGCTCTTCATGTATTGTGAAAGCTCCCAGATGTTTTCCAAATTATTCAGCATCTGAATCTTCACAGGACTATAAATGTGGGGGGTATTGTGGGATGTATAAGCGGTATGTATATAAGAATCAGAGACCTAGGGAGTCGGGTCTGGTACTGGGAAACGTAACATTATAAGTCTGACTTGAAAAGTTAAGTGGCAATTTGATTGATGGTGTCAGCTGAGCTGGGCTGCCCACATTCTAAGCTGATTGCCATTACTTTAGTGGTAGGAGAATTGGTAATTCATAGAAGCACATTTAATAATTAATTATAATAGAAGAGGTGAGGCATTCACTTTGACATACATATATTTAGTACAAAACTGCTGCTGCTCCCCACCCCGCCAAAAAATTAGGCTCTGATCACTTGGAAAAGCAGTATTATTTGGCCAAATGTATTTGGAGGGGAGGGAAGAAGCTTTGCCTCTAAGCTCCACAGCAACAGCTTTGACAAGTCAGAAAAGGTTCTCCAATGTACCTCTTAAAATAGGAAATCTGTGATATACTGCAGCCTGTCACCATACCCATATATTTGTTCATGAGTGATTTTAACTGGCATATATGTGACATGAAGATAAGTGGCCCAGGAAATGTTGGGGACCAGGCGTACAGCATATGGCTGAGCTATTCTCAGGACTGAAGAGGTGTTAAGATACAAAAAAGGGGAGTACATTTCACATGATGTTTGATATCCGTACACCTATATTTGCATCAAATTCAGGTCTATGAAAAAAGGAAGGTAAAAATATGAACAGGTCACTACAGACGCAAAGGCATCTTTTCAATTATACAGCAGTCAAGAGCACAGAGCAGAGAAATGGAAGACATAGGTATACTATTATAGTCAAAGTTAGTATCGCATGATTAGTCCTAATCATCAATAACACAATCATAAAAATATGATTTCTCCTAGCAGCAACCCATCTATTTTTGGGTGGAGTGAAGCGTAATTGCACCTTGATTGACGCACATTAGTTTCTTTGTTGTTAATATGAAAGCACGGCATAAAAAGTGAAAGAAAAGATGACAAAGGAGAGACAAAGTTCCCTCCCTTTTCCTACCCCTTCATCCATTCCCACTTCACCCCTCTGCAGAGCTATGGATAGCCACGTGAGGTAAGCATTAATAGATTAATAGGTTAGCCATATTTTGAAGAGCAAAAAAGAGGACGCATTTGCGAACTTCTGCTTTTAACTATGGATCGCTACAACGACTCTCATTTTACATAGTCATGAAAAAGAGGACGTATCCTGGAAAAAGAGATATTGCTTCGACAGCCCTTACCTAGAGCCACTGGCGGAGGAAGAGGGGCAGGGGGAGCCCCCCGCCTGCTCTCTACCCCCCGGTGCCAAAGCATGGAGCTCCGCCACTGCATTCCAATCTCAGGTGAGCTGCTGCCAGACCACCAAACTCACTTCTCTCTTACCCCATTTACCCAGCTGGTGCTTGGTGGAAAGTGGAGAAAGTAGGGCTGGGACTTTCTGAAAACCTCTACGTCAAGTAGTCCCTTTCCCCACCACCACCACCAATTTCCACCTCACTCCTTGGTCTATTAGAAACAAGTTTCTTCCCGCCCCCGATTTTGTTAAAATATGAACAATTACAATTGTGTGCTCACATATATACATGTAAACATACAGACGATGCATAATGTGTGCATACAATGTATGTGTAGTGCAATGAACACAGAAAACACAGGGGTCTAGTTGGGTCTACATTGGTCTATTCGGTTTCCTTTGTGAAGTAAATTTCCCTTGCATGATCCGTTAAGTATCTCTTTTTGCTTAGCTATGACGCCAGTTGCCACCCCGCCTTCCCATGGGCCACTGTCATTGGTGTCAGGAATGAAGAGGCATATGAAGTTCAATGCTACAAGTGCCAAGAGATCAAATGGTCTCTATCAAATGCAAGATAACCTTACAATCCATTTTAAAAAATCAAATACTTATTAAGGAAATAATAGTTTCCGAAATAACCCCCAAAGCACTTCCTGAGGTGTACCAACCTAGTTACAGGCAGCACAAGAGTTTGCTCATTATTTACATTCATGGTCACTGACTTTTCTGTAAAGGACAAAATAGTAGCCTCCAAAACACAATGGAATATGGAGCTAATTTAATGTCCAATTCTCAAACCAGTGCCTTTCCCCTTAGAAGCTAAATCTCTTGGATATACAGAATTCAAAGCCCAAATGAGAAATGACTTTCTTTGAAGGTCCAGACATGGTTACTAAAAACAGACTTTTTCCATTCATTGTGGATCTTTCAGGTCCTATTTACTACATAAACAAACTTATTGAAAAGTGTATTTACCTGTACTAATTAAAGGAAATTAAACAGCACATCTAGATAATGTTCACTGAAGCCTAGAAGAGTTATCAGAAGCCTATTCTACACTGTGTTACAGTGATTCCTAAACTAAGTGCTCTTAGAGGTGCTAACATACTGTATACCTTTGGAAAAAAATTAAGCCGCCATCTTGGTTGCAGTTGCTAATCTGTGGCCACAGGAGCAGCAGTGTTGCTCATGCAGCATGCCGCAGCTATCACAGCTACATGGTGATGCATCATATCTAGGAAAGGGGCAAGGATGCCAGGATTAACTGACAGGGTCCAGACCACAGATATTGGCAGAAGGAAATATTAACATCGTGGTTTATCCCTGAGTTCTGATTGGGAGGCAATATTCACTCAGGTATCTCAATAGTTTTCAGTTTAGCAATAAGTTGTAATTCAGCAACTGTTTCGGTGTATCTAAAGAAGTGTGCATGCACACGAAAGCTTATACCCTGAACAAACTTAGTTGGTCTCTAAAGTGCTACTGGACAATTTTTATATTTTTTTATTTACTTCGACTGTGTCAGACCAACATGGCTACCTACCTGAATCCAGAAGGGTGTGTGTGTGTGTGTGTGTGTGTGTGTGTGTGTGTGTGTGTGTTATCTAAATCATCTATCTATCTTGTTATTTCATGATGTGTTTAATAATTGCTCTATGACTGAAACATTACTAAATTACTATAAAATAATATTTAAGGGAAAATAAGTAGTTTGTGATTTTTCTGCAGTGGACTAAAACATTTTTTAATATGCTTATCATTCCAAAACACAGCTATGTGGTTTGTGCCGCAGTGTTTGAATTTTAAATGGAACTCCCCACTTAGTGAGATATAGGTCAAATCTCAGAAGCATGAAACAGTAATCAAAATATAAAACAGATGAGTGTGAAAGCAATCAATACCCCTCCCATTGTTTTTCTCTCCTAACAATGGAGTCAACCTCATACAAGTAAGGTGACTTTTGTTATTCCACTGCAAAGTCATTATTTGCTCCAACCTTTCTCCAACCAAAACAAACTTCCAGCTTTGTCTCTGAACACTCCTTGTTTTGCTCCGCTGTGATCATACAATTCCCCCCCCCCCGCAAAAAAATGTTTCTCAGATTTCCATGACAACAGATGTAATGAAAACCAATAACTATAATGAGAGGGGTTTTGCAAAAACTACACATATGAGCAAGAGGAGGGAGTCAGTGTAGGGAAAAATGGAAAATCATATGGCAAAACAGATATGACAGACTTATGTTTTGGTTTCATCAATGTGTGACAGATTCTCATACAGTGTCTTAAAAGGAAAAGGGGAGTGTGCTATGTGTAAAAAGCTCAATTGTGCAGCATTACTAATGCTCATTCATATAGCACATTTAAAGCCACTATGTATTTTCACTACTCTTATTTTAGCTTACCGGTATTTTCACAATGATACTGTCACAGTGGCTGCCTAGTTGGCATTGACCCATGGCAGAGCCATTTCAGGGGCACTTCCCCATTTGTGGGATGCCCTCCTTAGTGAGGTGCATCTGTCTCCCTTATTATTGACTTAAATGTTTTTATTATTGATGTGTTTGCCACTCTAGGCTCCTTTGGGAGAAAGGCAGAATATAAACTGAATGACTGACTGAATGAATGAATGAATGACTACCTCTGAGGACAGTTTTGTATTATACCCAATAAGGATATATGAAACCTCTCTAGGGTGGCCACTTGCAATCACCAAAATAAAAAGGGAAAATAAATTCACCACTTTAAAATATGGCAAAAGTGTACATAAAAGGTGCATGTGTTCATTTTAAAATCCCATAGGTAGTTGATGTACCTGTTTTGCTTGCTGTCCAGGTATCAAGTTGACAGGCCCTTTTCTCCCACCTTGTGGTTCTTTAGTTCTTTAAATTGGACTTGGACCAAACAGCAACATATAGATGAGCAACATATATCAGGGAGGCTTAGGTTGGCTACATGGCCTAATTTACAGAGGACAGTCCTCTGTGTTGTGTTCAGCTTGTTTTGCATACGTACATTATTTGTATGAATTGTACCTTGAGAATGGTGCTCCAGTTGTTTGTGGCAGCTCCAACATAGCATCTGATCATCACAGCAGCATCTTCATTTCCTATTTGGCAACACTTTGGGACTTTTGTGTAGTTCATACATCACCAAAAAGTGCATCTCTTCTCATTAGAAAAGCATGTTCCCTGTACTCACTGCTATTTGCTACAAGGTAATGTGATTATTTGTTCCTATTTATAAACCATGGTGCTCTTTCCGGGATCAAGAGTTAATTCACACGAGAAGAGGCAGGAACGAAGATATAGGAGATATTCTTCAGAGGTCCAGACAATGGGGAGCCCGGAAAAATTAATAATTAACAATTTGGACTGTAACTTGGTCTTTTTTATTTTAGCTTATTGTTTTTAATTGGATTATGATGTGGATATGTTGATTGGCTGTTTTTATTGGAAAATCAATAAAAATGATTTTTTAAAAAGAGTTAATTCACAATGTAGGCAAAGGAGTGCAAGGCAATGTGGAAATAGTCAGGATTATTATTATTTTATCTCGTTATTTCACATGCATAGCACTAAATGTTTCCCACAAGATGGATTACATATGTAAATACATACATACATATATACATAGAATACATTACATTCTGTCTAAGCATCCTGGCAAATGTACCTAATTACAAGAGTACCGCAATCATTTCCTGGAAAAGCCACAATCGGGGATAATAGTTGAGTAACCATTCATAGTCCTGAACAGGAGAACAGTAATTTTTAATGCAATGATGCATGTCATAAATAAAACTTAGAACTGTTGCAGTAAGTGCATAATTTAAATGCTTCACATAAATGCAGTCATTTGTAGTTCCTATTAAGAGGTGGTGCAGGAGAAACTTTCCGTTTCATAACCTGAAGCAGTTAATTAATGTCTATATGTACATACAATTTGATTTCAATTAAACATGTTTTTCTTACCCTTTGTAGAGAAATTTAGTAATGTACTGCAATCATGTTAGATAAGACATATATATCATATCTACGGTTCTGCATGTCATTTTCAAAATATGATCATTTTATTCACATGACATGGGATTGTTTTTATGAACAAATGTGACCACTCCATTGGCATATTAGAGCATTGTTTTGTAAATTATATGCCAGTTTCAAACAGGGGAATAGGGATCTTCTAACCACTCTCAGCACCCTTATAGAACTCAAGTTCCCAGAATTCTTTGGGGGAAGCCCTGGCTGTTTAAAGTTGCATCCAAGTGCTTTAAATGCATAGTGAATGTGGCCCTTGTCTCCATCTGGGTTATGCTCTGACTGTTCCAGAAGCAGGAAGGAGAAGACATGAGATTTCTCCATTGGAATCATGTCCAAGAGGTAACGGCTATACTCTATAATATGGGGCTAGTGAAAAATGTTCCTCTTAATTGAAAGACTGTGGTATATTCACATAAAACTAAACATCAGCTTTATTGCAGGAAGAATTTCTAGGGAATGCTAAGCAAGCACCACTTTTCATTGTACTTCAGAGTGTCATTACAGATATTTATCTCTGTTTGTGTTATCTTCAGCCTGTGCTATTAAACCTCACACACAGCTATCAGAGACAAAGCACAATTCTCACAATTACAAAGCAGAGTTATAAAGCACACATACGCTTTTGCAGAGCCCAAGTCCCAGCCATAATAATGAAGCTCAAGTGCCCTTTGAATTCTGTTGTCCTTAGCTTGTAAGCATAGCAGACCTTGCTTTTCATGTAATGAATCAAAGCATATTACTTTGTAGACTTTCTATGGAAGTTTTTCAATTACAGGCATCAGCTACCACATAGTATGTGAGACCAGGATCTACAAGGAGAAATAATGGAGATGCATTTGTTTGGATGTTTCATTCACTGTCTTTATCTCAGCCATTGAAAGGCATTGAGAGTCAACTGGGTTCCTAATAATTCTTTACTGAACTCACCAATGTAAATCCTGAAACATGCTAATGATCCCCCCCAAAACAACAACAACTCCTCTTTGGAAGCTTTTGGAACCATTGCTCCATACTTTTGCAAAGTAAATGGAAGGCCATGTGCTTCATTTTAGGGAAAGAGATTTGTGCTTGAATGATATGAACATCCATAATGTGTGCTGCTGAGCTAATAGAAGGCTGATGAGAGATCCAAGGCTATACAGTAGAAGCTCACAACAGCTTGGGTAAGGTGTTGGCCATTGTCAGGAACCTGAAGATCATTCAGAACAACTGAGCACACTAGTACTATAAGAGGCATGTCCATTAAATGTTGGCCAATGAAGCATCCAAATATTGGGAATATGAAGAGTGGAATCCAACAACGCATTATGTGCAAGGTTTTTTGTTTTTTTTAAAAAAAATTATTAGAAGTTTAAGAATTACAGAAAAAAGAAGAAAAGAAAACAACAAAAAATTTGACAAGACATACATTACAATACATAAAAGAAAAAGCATAAAAAACAATACAACAATACAGCAAAAAATAACAATAACATTAAAACACACATCCATTGTTCCATATCTTTATCTTTCATTTACTTATTTCATCGACCTCCTCACACCTCCCTTTTTGTATTCTAATTTAATTAATTGTTTCAGCAAATTCTTTCCATCTTTCTCAATTTTTGTTATATAGTTTATCTTAACGGTCTAACCTATTAATTAACTCAGCAAATCCTTTCCATCTTTCACTATATTCTGTCATTCAATTTACCTTAATTTATTTTAACCTTATCTTACAATAAAAAACCTTAAAACTTAATACTTAATACTTATTTGTACATAACTCCTTATATCATTTCTACTAAAGCCAAATAGTTTCATTCCAACAGTTTTCCTAATACTAATTTTTCCTAATAATAGTATTAAGTTTCAAGCTCTAAGGTATTTTACGGTAGGTAAAGGTAAAGGTACCCCTGCCCGAACGGGCCAGTCTTGACAGACTCTGGGGTTTGTGCGCCCATCTCACATCTATAGGCCGGGGGCCAGCGCTGTCCGGAGACACTTCCGGTCTCCGGAAGTGTGACAAAGCTGCATCTGGCGAGCCAGCGCAGCACACGGAACGCCGTTTACCTTCCCGCTGGTAAGCGGTACCTATTTATCTACTTGCACCCGGGGGTGCTTTCGAACTGCTAGGTTGGCAGGCGCTGGGACCGAGCAGCGGGAGCGCACCCCGCCGCGGGGATTCGAACCGCCGACCTTTCGATTGGCAAGCCCTAGGCGCTGAGGCTTTTACCCACAGCACCACCCGCGTCCCCCATTTTACGGTAAGATAAGGTTAAATAAATCAAGGCAATTTGAATAACAGAATATGGGGAAAGATGGAAAGGATTTGTTGAGTTAATTAATAGGTTAAATTGTTAAGATAAATTATTCAATAAAAATTGAGAAAGATGGAAAGAATTTGCTGAAATAACTAATTAAACTAGAATACAAAAAGGGAGGTGTGAGGTCAATGAAACAAGCAAATGGAAGTTAAAGATATGTAATATGGGATTTGTGCCTTTTTTATCTTTTTGCTGTATTATTGTATTGGTTTTTATGCTTTTTTATTGTAGTGTTGTTTCCTATTTTTTTCTTTTTTTCTGTAATTCTGAAACTTTTAATAAATATTTTTTTTAAAAAAAAAAAAGAAAAAGGGTTTCCCTGCGAGTAGGGGAGGCGCTCCTGGTGTCAGCCGAATCCCACATTCCCAGGCTTCCTCCGCCTGGGATTTTTAAAGGGTCTCCGCCTTCGCCGCGGTGGCAAGACCCAATTTTCACGGAGCGGGTTCCTCTCAGTCAGAGGAACTCCGCCATTGCCGATGGCGCTAACCCGGAAGTCATTGTGCAAGGTTTTTTTGCTTATGCAACAGAATGTTCTCCACCTCTCTTCCCCCCACTACACCCCCCCAATCTTTTCACAGGGTGTGGGGGGAGAAGAGATGAGGGGGGGAATCCATTGTGCGAGTGGAAATCCTGGCGCTGAGAGAGCAGGTTAATTGAATACTACCTTAGGAAGGGAAGCTATGGTGCGCGCCAAGGGTATGCTTTCATCCTATCCCAAAGCCACAGTTAGTCTACTTCATTATTCGAAGTCAATAAAATTCTATTTACATCTGGCTGAACTTGAAACAACCGAGCAAGCAGCAGATATAGCAGATAACAGAAAAGCACCCTTGAAGCACAACTGTAGAAACCATGCACCCCTCACATTCATAGCAGCCCTGGTCAACTTGAAACAGGGAGTCGCTATTCTTTTAAGGGACATGAAAAACTACCTGTAGATTTTGAATGAAGTTGTTTCAAAGAAATGCAACAAGTCCACATTTCTTTTGTCCTTTTGTATTGGCACACAATATGAGGTAGATTTTTAAAATCGTGTGTGTGTGTGATTCTGATTACTTGTTTAACTTTGCACAAAGAAATCCTTATAGATCTTATTCTCCCCCGTCCCTATACCTAGAATTTGTCTCCTTGTATATAACTTCCAGCTACTCTTAATTCTAAGCATGTAGTAAATCCTATCAAGCTTAGTAGAACTTGCTTCTTTGAAAGTACGTCTAGGATGCAATCTTAGATGCCAACATAACAATATTTGGACTCAGTGTGGTTATTGTGAATGGTAGCTGTTTGTACATACAGGTATTCCAAAAGGTCATAGAATACCAACTTGTGCCAGCAAATCCTGACTCCAGTAGAGCCTACCGGATCAGGTCAGTGGCCAACCAGATGCTTGTGGGAAGCCCACAAGCAGGACATAAATGCAACAGCACTCTGTCCACCTCTTATTCTCAGAAGCTGGTATTAATAGATATATTGTCCCTGACAGTGGAGGTAGAATATAGCCATCGTAGCTGGTAGCCATTGATCACCTTGTCCAAGTTGGTGGCGGCGACCACTGCCTCCTGGGGGCGTGAGTTCCATAGTTTAACAAGACACTGAAAATACTAAGCTTGGTCTAACATTATGCCATTGTAACCCCATTGCCAATTCAGGGGCTGAAGTAAGCAGCCGGGGGCGGGAGCTAGGGAAGGAGAACAATTTATTTGGGATTTTAAACTACTACAGACCCTAAATTTGTCCCCAGTGATGGAGTAATAGTATACTTACAAATACATAGCATAAGTTAAAACACAGTCAAAATGGGCATAGGATTCTAACTAACTCTGCAATCACAGCACAATTACTTCATGATAGGCAGTATGGCTTGAGGCGATATCATTCCGGCTTCATAGTAAGCAAACTTAGAGCTGACAAGAGGAACTTTAGTGATATGATGGTATATGGGAATGTGGCACTCTTTCATAAACAACCTGGGAGAGCAATTTGCTAACATTTGTATTCTCAAAACTTGTCTTATTAAAATCCTTGACAGAAACACTGAATAGGAACTGCATTGTCACACCTTCAACTAGGGATACAAGAAAGGGCTCTCACACAAGTGAGTAAAATTATTCCAGTCCTCAAAATAAGGCTCCTCCTGCCCCTGTCATTGCAATATGGGGGTGCTATTATATTGGCTTAACTATCCTCCCTCTCCCTAATGGTATTACAGTGTTACCTCGGGTTACAAATGCTTCAGGTTACAAACACTTCGGGTTACAAACTCTGCTAACCCGGAAGTAGTACCTCGGGTTGAGAACTTTGCCCCCGGATGAGAACAGAAATCGCGAGGCCGCACGGCAGCAGCAGGAGGCCCCATTAGCGAAAGCACGCCTCAGGTTAAGAACGGTTTCAGGTTAAGAATGGACCTCTAGAACGAATTAAGTTCGTAACCCGGGGTACCACTGTAGTAGTCTTTCCCACACTGGGGAAACAGAGGAAGTGTGAAGCGGAAGTATGCCCTCTTAGCCAGGACACCCCATAGGCTGACAAGTTCCCACTGTTGTAAGTGATGGCAGCTGTGAGTCTTGGTAACCACTCAGAATCCCACACCATCCATTACTACTGCTGCTCAAACACTCATACTGCTTTTGCCTCACGGCATCATAATCTAGCTATGCAAGACAAACAACCACTGCAAAGTTATTCAAGTTCCTACAGGGCAAACTTGGCCCTCCAGCTGTTTTGGGACTACAATTCCCATCATCCCAGACCACTGGTCCTGTTAGCTAGGAATGATGGGAGTTGTAGTCCCAAAACAGCTGGAGGGCCAAGTTTGGCCATCATTGCTATAGGGGATTGTTCAAATGTCAACAGTGAATTTACAAATGTAGACCGTAGAGATGCCAGCAATAGTGGAGGGAATTGGAGGCAAAGGACTTGTAAGGTCACCTAGGTGGTACCTGCATATCTCAGTCACTTGCTCGTGGCCTCTGCTGAGCATCTAACTAGAGGCCCAGTGTCTTGCTTTGCACTGTGCAACCTAAAAGGCATGTGCTGGGTGTGCTATTTGTCAGTATATGGAAACATCACCGCTGCAGACACACAGATTGTTGACATCACATGATGCGCCTATCTGTGGGAAAGAAGAATTTCCCAGGACGTTCACAGGCTGGATAAGTCTCTGTGAAGAGTGTAATCTGAAACCTTCCATTTGCGCATGTTCAGGAAGTTTGTCAGACTTGCTAGAAGAACTGAACTGAAAGGACGTGTTTTTCTCTAGTGTTGTAATGTCAGAAATAAACAAATATGTAAATAGATTTCTGACTTATTTTCTTTCCCCCGCGGAAGCAGGAGAGAGGGGTTGTGCATTTTACCCACTCTTGGGGAAATGCCGCCTATCAAAATCTCCCTGGTCTGTCTGGATATCAGCCAGAGGAGGTTACCGGTAAGCAAGCTCCAAGGACAGTGAGAGGGGCCAGCCTCTGTTGAGGGGGCTTGCAAACCAACACTATTGTGGTTCACACTGTGAAGGGTGTTGTGGTATTCTTATTGTGATGGCATGTGGTGTTCTGTCCATCACATTGCACGAATTGGCTTTTTCCATGCATAGCTGATATGAGGACACCAGCACACTCTTGTCAGCACGCTGCCTCAGGATTCGGCATACCACTGGTGTTAACATAGATCCTGAGATGTATCTGTCACAGTGTTCTATGTAGGTTACAGTGATATCACCTTGATGTCGACTTCTCTGCTGGGAGTATATAAAATCCCAACTATGCTATGCAAACTTTGCACTAATACCGGTGGGGCGGTGGGACCAGAGGATTGATCTGCAAATTTCCCTATCAATATGAGCTGAGGAAGTGAAACAATGAGTGTAGCAATTTGACGACATTTTATGGCTGTTATCATCAAAGGGCAGTGTATTAATGATGTTATAAAGTACCCTCCCTAGTATTTCCTCTGAAATTCTTGTTGGGTCTCCTCATAAATGTCTCATAAAAGCTATAAATATTCAACAGAGGAAACCAGTTAGCATATAAAGATCTCTAATAGGCACTATGAATGAATGCTAAAATGTATAATAGCCAGGCACCTGTGGGAAATGGCAAAAGAATGGACGTATCTATCGTTTGTACATGAGGCTGTTTTTTTCCTGTCTGCAAAGAATCCTAGCACTGCCGGGCAGTTAGTGAATAAGGAAGAGAGCCCATGTAACAAAGATGTAATTTGAATTAAGAAACGCACAATGCCTCTTCTTCTCACTCAACAATCAATGCAGTAATTAGCTGGGCTCATAATAGAATTGTATGAGGTTTGCAAAACTCTACTTGTAAGCAAACTGTGCTGCTTCTTTTTTTTTAAGGACTATCAATGGTATAAAGATCAAAGCCAATGAATAATTTAAAGCCCAAACTAATGCACCAAACAAACTCTGTGATTGCATTGCTCTGATGAGCAAAACTGATATATGTACAAAAGAGTCAGAAAAGGATGATATGTTTCAATATTTGTGCCCCATGCTCCAGGCAAAGGGAAGTGTGAATTGGCTTCCTTGAGACCCTTGAAGCTTGTAGCGTAATTCAATGTGATCACTTGGAATAGGCAAAAAATTACAATATACCATTATGGATAAAGATTTTATTCACTTTGTATGCATCATATCTGGTAATGATAGACCCGGTTCAGATGTCGTGACAGCAGCCTGTGCTCTCTTTTCATGTGTACCCTTCTGTTATGTACTGAGTTGAATAGGATCTAAAAGGCAGCAGTCTCATTTGTTATTTCACCTTCCTTTGTTCCTTTGAATGCTCCATTTCAGCAAAGCGTGTTTGGCTTATGAAACTATAGTTTCTGTGTCATTTGAGCTAGGACATTGTCATCAGGGAGTCCTTCCAAATCAGGGTGTTAAACTATAGTTTCACAGTTCTATTTACCACTTCCTGGTTCTGACTTTATGGAAAACTGCTGTTTAAGAAACCAAGAGGGTTTGGGGCAAGTTGGATATACAAAGAGAGGAAGGAAAGGAAGAGGAGGGGTAAAGAAGAACCATGTGGCCACACAACTTCTCACTGGTCTGATGGACAGTGGTTTACAGATTGAGATCATGATGTCTGAAAGAGGCACTATCTTGTCTGGACCAAATTTTAAGAATACAGATTGAGATTACCAAGGGGCACCTAATCCCTTTAATTTCATACTTCTTAATTATCTGTCACTGCTGTGTATTGAAGGCTAGGGAAATGAATTACAAACCAAGAGGTATTTGCAAGCTGCTGAAGGAATCGTTTTTTTTAAAAAAAGACCATTATCTCTTCCATGTCTTCTTCTTTCTTTTCATTGTTGGTCTCTCTGCCATGGGCAAAAGTACGAACTAAAAATGGAATGAGAAAAAGACGGGTCCGTTGCCTTGTGAATTCCTTTCTTCTTTTAGCAGAATGCATTTTCTTTTCTTTATGGAGGAACTATAGGTGTCTGGGATTTTTTGCCTCCAAATCATGAAGCAGGCTTCACAAGTCACCTGGTGCAACATGCAGTAACAGAAGGATTCCCTAGACTTGTGGTATCCAATAATGCTAATGCTGCTGCCTAGTTAAAACCATCTACCGAATGTGATTTCAGAGCTTACATGGGCAATTGGTTCCACTGTTGAAGGATTCTTAGAGTTCGGAAGCATTTTCTGAAATCCGGAGCTTATTGTCCATTCCCAATGGCCCTGGGAAAGTTTTTCAATATCTGAGTTCAATTTCTAAAGGTAAAACCAAATTATGCATATTTCTTTCCTATTGAGAAGCAGAGCAAGCCAGTGTTAGAATGAAAATATTTCTCATACTTAGCATTACCCTATTAATAGCACATCTACCATTATTTCTTTTTTAAGTACTTATGTCTTAAATAAGTATTTTTAAATAGGAGCAATCAGAGCTGATGTGTACATTTCTTTTTTAAAAAAACTGGTACAAAAGATACCAGAGTTAAATTAAATGGTAAAACTCATGTGTAGTGCTGTCAGCTGTAAATGGCTCATGCCTTAAAAGTCCTGCTCCAATTGCCCTGTGAGTGGAGCACCTTTGCCCATTCGTGCAGTAGCTCAGTAACCAGTGGGAGGTGGATTTCTGCCCCCTTGATGCTCTCACAGGAATTTGCAAGAAGTCAAATCTTCCCCATGGGATTTTGTAAGAAGGATGTGGAGATGAGGCTGTAAAAGCCTCCGCCTCACCAGAATTGCTGCCATTTTGCCTATCAAAACTTTCCCACCCATCCTTCCTCCTTGCTAGAGCCTTATTGGGCTCCCTGGGTCACTGGTTAACAAAGCAAGAAAGGATTTTTCCCCTCCCAAACTTAATTGGCTCCAGGTTTAAGGATGGAGTTTGCTTTCCTCTCAGTGAGTGCTTTTTCATGTTAGGCATTAGCAATGCTTATGTCACAATTTTATGTGGGAATGGCGTTGGGCAGCATCAGGGTGTTAGTAGGGGGCTAGTTGCAGGATTGACCCAAAGGCACACCCTTAGCTCAGGAAGGGTGGAAACTCTCCCTGTGGTTGCCCAGTAGGATCATGGATGCTTGGCCTGCAACACACTAGGGTCTATACACTGGCTGACCCCCAGGTGGGGGTTGGGTGCTTCCCAATCCCAAATGCCATTTCATCGGTACAGACTTCCAGAACAGAAATTGATCCTTGTCCCACTGCCATGCCAATCACACTTGCCTGATGTTCCACAATTAAGCTGTGGCCTCCTTTCACCCAGCACTAGTATCCTATGTGTTACTTCCACTGCTCCAATGAGCCACAAACTACATCTGCCAGGGCAAGCCAAACTTCCTCATTAAACATGGTCCCAAGTGCCCAATCCTTCCCTGATTATCACATCTGTTATTACAAAGAAGCATGACCTTGGAACAGATGCAAGTCATTCGCTTCTGATGGTCCTAGGCATATAACCCAGATGACGTTATTCACATTAATGTCTATTGAAATCCATAGGTTTTGAGCTGGTTTGACTAATTTGTTACGTTCTTCTTGGAGGGTCAATGGGATGTAAGCATTCCCCCGCCCCCGCCCCTGGAATTGGCTTGTGTAATTTTGGTAGTAGCATTTCAAAAGAATATATGAATCAATCCTCAACTTCAATAGGCGTAGGGTTCATTCCAGATTTGAATGCTCTACTCTTTCGTAGCCCACAGTCCTCAAAACACATGCCCACTGTTTCCTACTACTCTGCAATATCAGAAACATAAACACCAGAGATAGCCAATGTGGTACCCAGTAGATATTTTTAGACTTCAGTTCCCATCAGACCATCCAGCATGGTCAATAGTCAGGGATGATTAGAGTTCTGGTCAAACAACATCTGAAGGGCACCATGTTCACAACTCCTGATATAGGCATATGCAATTCTGATGCCATTGTCAGTCGGTGTTTGAAATTTCTGCAGAGTTCATGGTATGTCCTAAGGAAAACGAACTATGGTGGACACAATCACCAGCACTTGTAAATAGCTTGGGAGATGATATATCAGTGATGTGTGTGTGTGTGTGTGTGTGTGTGTGTGTGTGTGTCAGTGCCTTCAATGGAAAATGCCATACAACACTGAATGTCAATATAATACAGTATGGACATGGGGGGGGGCATAAGAGCAGGACAGCAGACACACACACACACATTTTCCTCATGAAAGTTTTTTGGGGGGAGGGTTGTGAAAACAAATAACTGTCTGTTGCTTGAGGTGGGAGAAATCATTCATAGTTTACAGACTACATGCCACAATGTCATCATATAAGCTGACCACAGTTCCATTTATTTCAGTGGAGAGTGATGATTATTTGCCCATGTTGAGAATGTGACTGCGGAGATTAAAAGCCAGGCATGGAAAGACAGATCAAGGCTGCAGACAGACACTTGCCATGATTTGTGTCAAAGTAATGAGCATTCTAGGAGGAATATAAAGAGAATTGAGTTTCTTTTAAAATTTATGAGAGATCTTTTTCATTCAAACTCTTGCAGAAATGAACTCCTTGAAGGTTATAATACTTACACTACAGTCACATGCATTGTAGAGCCATGTCACCATTCATATTCTCCCCAAAGATGTATTTTAAATATATTGGACACAACCTAGGGCAGTAAGACTACCCTGCTGGATAAAAGTAAGGTCTTTCTCATCTAAGCCACCTAGATACGTTTGGGTGCTTCCAAGAAGGACAAAGAGGGAAGAATATTCCTAAATTGTTTATAGGGCCAGCCCAAATGCATGGTGCCCATGCCTTTTTGGCATCTGAGACAAAAAACTTGACAAGCATTTCTCAATCTACCTGCAAGTAAAAATACAATTAATAACAACATCAACAAGACATCCCCAATCAGCTTCCTGAAGTGGCCACTTCACTCTGCCTAATGGTAGGGCTATTCGGGGATATATTTGGGTTGGATTCACACTAGAACCTTAACATTTCAGTCTATTAAAATGGATTCAAACCTAAAATCTCAGGGATCAATCTGAGCAAGTCCTTCCCAAGTCAAAGACTGAAGTGTGTTTAACCAAGATTTGGTGATGAAGAGTCTAAGCACAGAGTGCATTTGCTTTTCCACTAAGGAAAAATGGAGTGGCCCCTAGAAATCTGGGATTAGGTAAATGTCTGAAGCTTTCATAAAAGCATGAGCCCAGCAACTATGGCTTTTGCAAGTGAACTCTTTGGGGTTTAGGACACTGCTCTTGTAACTGTTCAACACAGGTCATATGTCAAGCAGTAATCTACTTGAATTCAGAAGACTATGGGAGCCATGGCAGAAAAAGTTATATTCTGGGCCATAGGGTGAGATCAGGTCAACCATATTTACTCCATTATAACCCGGATCCGAACTTTGTCATCCCTCACAGTTATGATATAGCTTATCAGTGGTGTCCAAATTTGGCCCACCAGCTGTTTTTGGACTACAACTCCCATGATCCCTAGCTAACAAGACCAGTGGCCAGGGATGGTGGGAATTGTAGTCCCAGAACAGCCAGAGGGCCAAGTTTGGCCACCACTGGCTTATATCATAGCTTAAGCCCAAGTTGATGGTATATACATTATAGGGTGCTTGATGACAAAGGACAGATACTCTTCTTGCTACTTGTAGTATGGTACGTTCTGGAAAGTGGATATGGGAGATAGCTGAATACTGGATATTGCAACAATACCACAAGGCAAGAAACTATAACATTACAGCATTAGGGTATTATGGATGGGAGAGACTGACTCCTTGGAGCTATCTGTAAGCTCCCTGGGAGTGAGAGATGTAAGGGCTTAGAGTTCCCATTCTCTGGCAAAAGGCAGAACAGCACTTTGAATGTGGATTGGGAGGTGGGTTTTTTTAAAAAAAAAAAGTCATGCTACTGCTGAAAATAAAAAAAATATTCCTGCTCATATTGCCATACTGGAGATTCTGAATAGGTCCGTATCAAAACCAAAGGGCCACAGCTCATTGGTAGAACATCTGCTTTGCATCTACAAGCCTCTGAGTTCAATCCCTAGCACCTTCAAGTCTAAAAGTCTGAAGAGCTGCTGACAATCAGTGTGCACAATACTCAGCTAGATGGACCAATGGTCTGACTCAGTTTAAAGGATGTTCTTTGGAAGCCTATGTTCTTTGGAACCCATTCTAGCACTTTGGGACAGGAAGGAATAAAAATCTGATATATTCATCATGTTAATAGTATCCATCACATAAGATCATGAGAATCCATACACATAGGGATAGACTGGTTATAGAAGATTTTGTTAACCAACGCATCTAGGTTAGGAAGCCTGAATTGAGTTGGTATTTTTTTCCCCACTTCTGGAAATGAATGTTGACTCCATAAGCTTACCATCTGTGCAGGATTGCTATCTTGATTCTCTTTCTTTCTTTCTCTCTTTCTTTCTCTCTGAACACGAGCATCACATTTCACAAGTGATTCTTTGTTTCCTGTGCATTTTCACATTTTAATAAGAGAGGGTTTCCCCCACCCTCTTCCCTCATGATGGAACATGCACTCATTTCAATTACTGCACTATTAACCTTGTAACAAAACAATTCTCTCAGTATCTCTCTGAGAATTATAAATCACTCAGGTGGAGAGCACACTGTCAGTAGTTTCTTGTAGTGGAGCGTAATACCATTTAAAACTTGTTTTATTAACCTGTGCAAAGCTATACTTGGAGCCCTATCTGTGCAAAAATCCATTATAATGTCCTGAATTCCTTCACTCGGTGAATTATCTTTACATGTGTCCTGGCTGAGTGCAATCATTTATGTCCTCTCTTTCTCCTCGGGACAATTTTGATTCCTGCTTGGAAAGTTGTGCATGCCTTATGTTCAGGGAAAGCAGTAAAAAACTGCAGTTTTTAGTTGCTATTCTCTTCTCCTTATGCGTCATTAACATCAATTACTAACCACTGGGTTGTCAATTAAGGCTATCACTTGCTGCTATTCAATGACGAATGTGCTAATTGTCATCAATTTACTGTTCCAATTATGTGGTCATATACTTGCCTCAAGGTATAGCCTTCACACATAGTCAGATTGAGGGAAGAATGGTCCGTGCAATGCTTTTAATGTGGAAATATTTAAAAGTAGTTTCAAAGGTAGCTTGGGGTGGGGGATGTTTTACAGAAACTATTGTTGCAGTAAAATGATTCAAGAAATTCATGTTGTAATACTAAAGTAATAGTGTCAAAGCCCAAATCAATACTTCATGGGCAAAATAACCCTTGCATTTGGATGTTAATATCTAAGATGTGATGCTAATGTGCAATACCAAGATGAAGGCCTACCAGGCTTACATGTTCCTGCTCCTTTATGGAAGTGAGTCATGGGCAACTTACAACTGCCAGGAGCAATGCCTCAACACCTTTCACATGCGCTGCCTCAGAAAGACTTTGGGCATCACATTGCAGGACAGCATCTCAAGCAGAGAGATGGTCTTCCAAGCCCACATTCCCAGTGTGTTTGCACTTCTGTCTCACTGACATCTACACTAGCTTGGCAATGTCCACAGAATGGAAGGTGGCAGAATCTCCAAGGACGTGCTCTATGGGGAGCTGGCTTCTGGCACAACTCTGTACTACAAAGATGGCTGCAAACATGACATGAAGGCTGGCAACATCAACTCTGCCATGCGGGAATCCCTTGTAGACAACTGCAGTGCCTGGAGACAGTCAGATTTTGCATTCATAGCAGTAACCAGAGGAGAAGTGCACTGGGAAAGCAGAGGCATTGGGAAAGCAGAGGCATTGGAAGGAACACAGAGAGAAGTAATGCCATGGTTCACCATAGCAGCAAATCCAGACACCCTCATCTGTCTCACCTGCAATAAAATATGTCTCTCCTGTATCAGTCTCTACAGCTACATCAGGCATTGTAACCTTCCAACGGTTTGACTTCACTCCCAAAGGAGCATCCCTCCATTGTCTCCAGAGATGGTCAGATGCCAACCAGTGACCATTCCCAAACTGTTTCCACTAATTCTTTGGCTCAGAATACAACCACGGCAAGTCACACGTCAAGGTGACTATCATAGCTCCTAGTTCTTCTTTGACTCAGATGTTAATCCAAGAAGCCAGAAAACTCCATCCCATTCATTCATTCAGCTGCTGGTGATATGGTTGTAGTGATGGGAGCAAAGGTGTGAAAGGAGATCACTTTCCCCTTGACTTCTTCTTCCTTCCTATCCCAAGAAGTATTTCTCTTTCTTTCTCTGTTTCCTTTTCTCTCCCCCCTGCCCCACCCCAGTTCATGGTATTTTTCTCTCTCATCCATCTACTGGAAATCTGTGACATGATCATCCATGAGATAGAAACACAATATCTCAGCCTGACCCTTATCACTCCAATGCCTCTTACAAACATGATCCAAAATACTCTGTGATATTGTATTGTGGGCTTCCACTTGTTCCATCTCATAGTGAATTCAGATGACTCGTTGTAAACAGGGATGGAGCCAAATGGGGCTACCAAGAAACAAGAGAGAACAGGGAGCAGGCTTAAGTGAATAGTGAGATAAACCAAAAAGAGGATCACTCCCCTCTCCCAATGCTGACTGGACATTCTTGGTGGCCTTCATAGAACACTGAATGTCAAATGGAAAAGAAAAAGAGGAGAACCAGGGAGAAAGGAAGAGTGAGCTCTCTGCAGCTTATATTGTCCTGAATGAGAAATGCCTGCTAGGTGGTTGAATCCTGGTAGGGATGAGAATGCACTGCAGCATTTTGTTGCAGGTGCCACTTACAGATTATAATTTGTATATGGATTCCATATGAATTCCAAATCACAGCCTTTGCACAAATACCACAGGGAGAGGGGGGAGAATCAGAGCTCTTGCATGGATTCATTTCAGTGCAAAGAGCTCTCGTACAGGCATTTCTTTTTCCACCGCAAGCTCATGTGCACCCTAGGTAGCTCCCCTGCCAGTTTTCATGCATATGAAATCGGGCATTTAACCCAAATGATCATCTTAAAATGCACTTGAGTACAATGGTTGTAAAAATCTTTTATGGGCTGCTACACACAAAGGTGGGTGGGATGCTGGATCAAAGCATAAATAAAACACATAGTCACTTACCAAAGAGGATTCCTGGAGTATTTTTTTTAAAGGTGTCATTTTTAGTAAATTTCTCTACTGAATTTACCCTTGAAATATTTTAAATAAATATTTAAAATAACACTTCCCACCCCCTTATTGAGAAGGGTTTTGTGACAATTATTAGCATTGTAGCTTGCTACCGGCAATTTCTGTTAATTGTAAGCAGCTACTTTTAGGGTTTTAATGGAAAGTGGAATACAGCTTAAGCTGTGTCTTGGGCAATCTCAGGCTGAAGAACAAACCACGGAGGGCTCAGTGATAGAGAACACGCTTTGCAAGTGGAACGTCACAGATTCAATCCCCGGCATCTCTACTTATAACTGATCAGGTGATATGAAAGACCTTGGTCAGAGACCCTGGAAAGCTGCGCCACAGTGGGCTAGATGGATAGCAGCCGAGTCTGGCCAGACACCCTGAACATGTTCCATCTTGTCTTTAACTTTGTTCTGCAGGTGGCTGTGCAAAGAACATGGGCACTTGCAAGCAAAACAGAGGAATCAGAACTCGGAGTGTACTAACACACCAGCCAGCTTTTTTAACACGAACAGAAAATACAAACAGAATCACCATAGTACAATGCCTTTCATACCTATCCACGGAGTCGGCTCAGGAGGATACCATGACCAATACCAAAAAAGGCTGAGAGATTGAGCAGAAGTAGCAGAGTCGCACTCCCCCTTTTCCCTCTCATGGTAAAGATCATCCATCAGGGCACTCAAAGCTGATTCTGTTCCGAAGCCAGGTCTGAACTGACATTGTGAACCATCAATCTCATCCAGGAATACCTGTGGTTATTCTGCAACCATTCTTCTTTTTGGCTGAAATGACCAGGATGGGCACAACAACAAATAAACTTGAAGTCACAACCATTCCCACAATATTGCTACTCACCACACTGGGTGGAGTGATGTGAAAAACAAGACACCAGACCCAGAACAAATTTAGTTTCTATTAAAGGTTTGTTGTTGTTTTTAAGCAAACAGTTATTGTGATGATAGCTCAAGGAGAGGACAGATGTCAAGACCATTTTAGCAGTTAACCAAAGGAGCAATTAGAAAATGAAAATAACATGGAAAAACACACCAGTCTAAACCTCGTCTAGACTATTTTGCTGCTTTAGCTAAGGCTTGGAATAACACAATTTCTTTCCATTCATTCCAGTCCATAGGCAATACCACTTCCAGCCTTCCTGATTTTATGCTCCAGAATCCCTGCCCTCCAAACCCAATGGATGCAGAAGTCAAGAAACCAGAAATCCCACTGTGCAAGTGGATTTCCACTGTGCAAAAAGGCTGCAACAACCAGGGATCACCTATGATCATATTTTATATAACATGATATTGCTAAGAAGGCATCTATTTTACAAGTGTCATGGTGGAAATAAGTGGTCAACTCTGAAATATCTGTTCTATCATCAGCCATACTTTTTTTTGGGGGGAAGGCCCATTGTGATATTATATAAGCACAATGCACAGTTAAAAAAGAATTTATAGAAGTCTACACACCTTGGCCTTAATCAATTTTAAAACAGTTGTCCTCTCAGAGTCCCTCTGAAATCAGTGTGGTTTGTATTAGATGTGCCTAGTTATATTTCAATTGGATGTAAGTATAGCTATCTTTAATGGAACTGAGGTCATTTCCTATGAAATCCTTGCATACTTGGCAAGAAACAAACTTGCAAAAATTTATATATATATATTAGGTGATGGTAAGCAGTTCAAGATCATGAAAATTACTGCATCTTTTCAAATATTCAATCCCTCACTTTGGTGCACACACCTTTGGACACTGACATGAGAAGGGCATATTTAAATATGACAAATCTAAAGAGCAGTATTCTCCAGGTTAGCTTTCCCCCCACCCTTTATTCCATCTCTTGCCACACATATGAAAAACATCCATTTTAAATTAAAAATAATGATCTCTCTTTGCTCTCTAGCCTGCCAAATGCAAGCTCCCATCTGAATTGTAATTAACACCATCGATTTAGTTAAACTACAACTGGAAGAGTGATCCGTGTGATCCAGGAGTGATGGTGGGAGAGAAGCAAAAGGCAGGTTAAACAGTTTATTAAATTAAATAAGCATCCTGTATATATCCAAAGTGGTTGTTATTAGGAATGCCAGGGGCCTCAGCCAGCTTTATCACCAAGTGACCCTTAGATGATCATTGGAGCACAGTACGGAACCAAAGCAAAGGGAGTTCACTTCCCTTTACTATCTTGCAGCCAAAACATTCACAAACATTTTGTAATGATGAAGGAACACCAGAGGCCAATGAAGAGGCAATGAGAGGAGCAAGGAATTTAACCGGCTCAGCAATGCTGATCAAGCCTCCTTGGCCAAGTGGCAGAGGTCCATGAAAACTAGGGATGCAGACAAAATTTCTCTCCATCCCAATTTAGCCCTGATATTTTGGACATCTAGGCAACCTTAAATTTATTCAGTTGAACAATAATGAACTAGAATATGGGAGATCCACTTGTCCCATTCTGACACCATCATCATTTTCTATGACTCACTCAAAGTTCTTAAGAGGATGTGAAACAGAAACCAAGTGGCTCAGGGGCTGGAATCTGGCAAAGGGAGATGGCTTTAAAAGCCCAGTTGGAACCGGATGAATCACAAAGCCAGATCAGATGCAAGGCTTCTACAAAATAGTCTGTTTAGGCAATGAGCTCTGGAACTACCATAGCTTCAGATAGGATAAATATGTGGGTCTGTGGGTCTCTCTCTCTCTCTCTCTCTCTCTCTCTCTGTGTGTGTGTGTGTGTGTGTGTGTTAGAGAGAGAGAGAGAGAGAGACAGACAGACAGACAGACAGACAGACAGACAGACAGACCACCACCACCAGGTATGTATCAGTAATCTTCATCACTACCTGGCACAATCTTCAGGCTGTTTTTCTCCAGTCTAGCTGGCCACTGGAAAACAATGTGATTTTTAAAATAATAAAAAACTGGAAGAAGATGAGTATGGAACTTGTGATTTTCATTAAGGGCCTATCATTTCCCACATTCCTCCAGACTGAAGAGTGCACTAGGCAAAATGTTCTCTGGTGAGCCCCTTGTGTTGATGACCCCCCTCAAGCTTACTTGACTGTGACATTAGCAGCAGCACTCCATGGAGCTGCCATTTTAATTTCCCACAATACACCTGATGGAGTCTCATCCTGAAATATTGTAGGAAATTAAAACAGAGGCTCACAAAGGTCCAGTATGGAGGATGCTGGTGGGCCCTCCTGGTGCACCGAGGCCCTAGTAGCTGCCTCGAGATACCAGGTGCTGAGACAAAGCCTACCCCCATAATCTGAGCAGTGAATGACAGTCATGTAGACATGCTGAAAACTGAATAAATTTTTCCTGGCATGTCGTAAGGAAAATGTCTCTGTCTCTTCTTGGCCTTTGGAATAATCTAGTTTGCCACACCTAGGATGCCACATTTGAATGGAACTGAGTTCATGTTCACAAAACCAGGCTTTCCTCAGCAGCCTCTCAAAATCTGCTCAATCCTGGCAGTTGGGCAACCCTTGGGTGACATGGTACAGGGCTGCAAATGGAAGGGGATTTGGTGGAAATTGTCCTCTCCCTTATATGAATGAGGTTACGAATTAAGATGCAAGCCCCAGCTCATATTACAAACAGAATTTTTCGTAAGTCATTATAATTTTGTGCTCATTACATCAGCAATGTGTTTTATAGCTGTATTTTATGACTACACCTGGAAAGCCCAAACTGCAGACCATTGCAATTTCTATTGTAAAAACACTCTATTAAAAAAAGCATTTTCTCATTCTTTGTTTGCTCCTCTTTTGCTATATCAGTGAGGCTTTTATTTAACAATTCTCCTGATTAATATGGAGGGGTGGGAAAACACTGGTAATTATCTTGCATCTCCTTCAGGAGTTCTGGGCACGTACCAAGGCTCTTACTTTCCAACCCACTCACTCCTCGCCTTCCCCCAGGATATGGCTGCCCATTTAATAATTGTATCACAAATCAATAAAATACAACTTATGCTAAGTCAACACTGCAGAAATACATTCTGTTTTATGTTTTGTAATGGGTGATCCACACTTACGTTATTCATTACCCTGGATGGGTAGAAATTCCATAGCAACACAGCGATACAGTTAAGGGTGATGTAGTACTATACTGATTACAAGAGAACACATACTAATTAAAGACACCTCTTAACAACTTCATCACTTCTTGAATTATGGATGGGAGGAAAGCACGTAACTGATGTGGTAAGTATATCATTTGAGGAAATGTGTAGAAGCCAGCCCATTGAGCTACTGATATTGATAATGAACAAATAAACTAAAATGTGTTTGTCTATTACAATCAAGACAGCTGAAAGTATGTGGCACAAATTCCATCTGAGGGACCAAAACTTACTCATGAATCTCTGACAAGTCCCTTTACAGCTTTATCATTTCAGCAGTACATCAAGCAAGATTACCTAGCAATAAAAAAGGTCTCTGCTTACAAGCTTGTTGCCAAACTAACCCAGAGCTTGAGCCAAGACTGGCATAAACAGTTGGAAAATTAGGTCTGGCCTTACAGCTCATATTTTCTTGAAGTTAGAATACTATACAGTACCTGGAGAAATTGTATATGAATGACAGTTTTGTAATAGCAAGCTAGTGAATGCTGATGTTATATTATTACAAAATGGAAGATCAGTTGGAGCCACATTGCTCCAAGTATGTGCTGTCTGACTTTCTCCTGCTGCTTTTACAAAGTGGCTGCCTTATTTAGATAGGGAGCAATGCACCCTGAGATGTAAACATTCTGCAGATATGCTAGACAGACTACTAAACGGTGCACTCAGTGATTACATAGGAGAAGGCCCACAGTATTATCTGGCAGCTGAAGCTTATGAACAGCCTTCAAGGGGAGCTTGTTACACAGCACATTTCAGGAGTCTAGCAGGGAGGCTACAAAGCTGTAAATGATGGTTGCAAGGACAAAATCTGAAAGACACAACTATTGTTGGCATCTGTCTGTCTTGAGAGACAATGGAGTGTGCCTCTGGGGGTGAAAACTGCTGGAGAATCACAGCGCCTGCTGTGGATGCAGAGACTGGTAACTCAACACTGCTGTCTCCCGTATTGTTATTTTCCTGTTAGCAGCACCTAAGTGACCTCTCCAGGGCACAAGCCAATGTGGTGTAGTGGTTAAGAGCGGTAGACTCGTAATCTGGTGAACGGGTTCGCATCTCCGCTCCTCCACATGCTGGGTGACCTTGGACTAGTCACACTTCTCTGAAGTCTCTCGGCCCCACTCACCTCACAGAGTGTTTGTTGTGGGGAAGGAAGGGAAAGGAGAATGTTAGCTGCTTTGAGACTCCTTCGGGTAGTGATAAAGTGGGATATCAAATCCAAACCCTTCTTTTTCTTCAGTGTGTATTGAGGTCCTGGGCCGCCCAGACAACAAGAGCCACATCTCAGCCTCACTGATGTGGCCCAAAGGAAAGCAGAGCAATAAGACACCATCCAACTGTCTTAGGGACTCCAGATTTATGTAGGTTTTACTCCTGAGCCTTTCCATAGCCTGAAGATATCCTGCAAGGCAACAGGTACAGATTTTTCCTCAGGGTTTACCCCTGAAGTCTTTCTCATGAATGAGTGTAGCTGCAAGGCAGCAGAGGTTTGGGATCAGAGTTTTCCTTCTTCTAGATGGGCTACCTTCCCAGTTGACAAGCCCCATCTGCCCCTCATTTCCCTCTACAGCACGTGCAGCAACTGCCTTCTTGACCATTGGGCCCACTATTGGTCTCATTCCCCCCATCTGCTGGCACCTGTCATCACATGCAGGGGAAGTCCTTAACTGAGTTTGAGACCCATTGGCTACCCATGCCTGGTTTAGCCGGCTGTTTTAGTTGAAGCTGTTTCTAAGGATGTGACCACCGTCGTATGCTGAAACCTCCTAGGAACCACGGATGAGATCTGAGTGCAGGTTGGGGACCGAAAATGGACAAACTACCCCAAAAGGAGCTATTTTTTGTCCCCGATCAGAGGTACTACCCCTCCCCCAACACCCCATTTACCCCATATATCAAGGAAAATTGGTAGAAAATAGGCAGAGTTCACCACAAAGAATATTAAACAATGAATCAGCAAAGAAAGAAAAATGGAAGCAGAATCATTTCTGTTCTGGTTTTGCTCCTGAAGAACTGATCATGATTTATGAGATTTGGGAAGGAAGTTTGCCTAGGTCTAACTGTATAAAAGAAGAAAATACCAAACAAGTACAAAGTTGTGAAATATGAATAGCAATAATTCACATTTCAAAAGCATTTTCCATAAAAAGGAGGGGTGAAACTTGTAGATAATAGAGACACAAGAGCAAGCTCTTTGCTGTGGATTGGTTAATCTGCCTCCAGAACAATATGAAAAACTGGTTTCACTTTAGGGCGTGGTGGCTGCATTTCAGGTGCTAATAGCACCCTTTTGGGCATGGCCCAGTATGTCACTCATTTCAGCATCAAACCTACTCTTCTATCAGTACCAAATAACACTTTATTTCCTTATAGCCTCGGGGGCTTATAAATTCAGTTTGTTTCCTCACTTTCCTTATTGATTCACAGTTATATTTGGCTTCTCCGTTGTACCAGGTTGTCAGTCAGCTTGCTGACAGCTATTATAAACTCCTGGAATAGGCTATGATTTACCTGACTTATCATCGTTCTCCAAGGCCATTGTTGAGCATTGCTTAGATTTGAAACAGGTAGCCGTTAGCTTGAAGCAAAGATAGGCACAAAATTATACTGAGACAAAACCTCTAGTTCCCATTTTTTTAATGCTGCTTAACTAGAGCAGCTGATGAGTGAAATGTGATGCATGTTTACAGAGATTATAGACTGTATCTGATTAAATTCTCCTCAGTGTAGACCTACTGAGATGAATGGACCTACGTTAGCAATGTCCATTAACTTCAATGGATCCATTCTGATTAGGACTAGCATTGGGTATAACCCTAAATCTCACTCAATAGCATTCAGTTAATTATGTTGGGTGTGGGGCAGATAAACTGGCTGGGCCACAACAGGATTTGTAGACAATCACCTGACCATCTGGGCTTGCAAAGTGTTGTGCGCTGGGCTTTGCAAGTGCTGAAGCTTGTCAACAAGAATCAGGGATGTGCTAAGCTAGTGAGTCACTTTGAGGCATCAGCTGTACCAAAAAGTCAAATGTACACATGACCTTCTCCCCCGCTTTGTTGCTTTCTGACTAGCAAAACCAAACTAATTGGAGAAATGTCCAGAGCTCAAGAGAGAGAGGAGATGAGAGGGAAGAAATGAGAGGATCTTCCATTTTGACAGATAGGTCTAGCTTTTTATTTTGGTGAATTGTTTTCCAAGGCCACAGTACTCTGGGGAATGGGGGATGTTGAAGTAAATAAATAGAGTTGCTCTTCATGTGGGTTGTCCTTCTCCCTCGAGTTTTGGCTGTGAGAGCTGGGCATAAGCTGGGTACGGATGCTGGCCTGCTTCTTTCCATAATATTAGTGTTAGTATTTGTCAGTGCTTTTTTTTCTTTAAAAATGTTTAGGGGTACTCTCATTTTGACTCATGAAAATCACCATTTTATAGTTCAAATAAGGAAAAATAAATACAGTAAATGGACAAAAGTACAAAGATTCACAAAATGTTTAGAGGTATGCGTCCGTCCCCCCAGAAAAAAGCACTGGTATTGGTATTAGTATTATTAGTATTAGTATTACTATTATTGGTGTTCGCTTCTCCCTGCTACTATCCTATGCCTTCAGCTCGACTGAAGATGGTTTGTACATCCATACAAGGAGCGACGGGGATCTGTTTAGCCTGGCATGTCTCCAAGGCAACACAAAAGTGTGGCAGATTCTTATCAAAGAGGTGCTGTTTGCAGATGATGCAGCCTTGACACAGCACTCCAAGGAAGCTCTACAGAGACTCATTGACTGTTCTGCCCAAACCTACATAGAGTTCAGCCTCACCATCAGCCTGATGAAGACCAATATCTTGGGTCAGGACATCGTCAGCACTCCACACATCAGCATTGGTGACTACACGCTTGAGGTGGTAGATGGTTTTGTCTATCCCTGAAGGTGCACTCTTCCTAAGACAAGTGGATGCCAACAATTACAAATATAAGTATAATAATACAGTGGTACCTCGTGTTACATACGCTTCAGGTTACATATGCTTCAGGTTACAGACTCCGCTAACCCAGAAATAGTGCTTCAGGTTAAGAACTTTGCTTCAGGATGAGAACAGAAATCGTGCTTTGGCGGCGCGGCGGCAGCAGGTGGCCCCATAAGCTAAAGTGGTGCTTCAGGTTAAGAACAGTTTCAGGTTAAGTACGGACCTCCAGAACGAATTAAGCACTTAACCCGAGGAACCATAATAATAATAATAATAATAATAATAATAATAATAATAATAATAATATGAATAATATGAATAACATCCAAATCCATTTGTTTTCATTTTGCTATCTGGGGTTGCTTGAATTAAAGCAGAGGTGCTCACATTTTCAAAACCTCTGCTTTGAAATATTCTCCCACCTGTATTTCTGACATGCACTCACTCATGCTACAGCTCTTTGGAGCAGAGAACAGAAAAGCAAGGTTTAAAGCTGGTTCATAACAAGACACTCCTAATCTGAATCCCCATTGGAAATCCCCATACTTTTTTCCCAGCCATTGATAGCTGGATGGGGAAAGCATCAGAACGATGGCTACGTATTGTCCCTGTCAGAAAGACCATATCTTTCATGACCCAGATTTATAACAAGTATGCGATAGCCCCCAAAATAATGCCTGCTACCAGGTTCTCACTGGATCTATAATATAAATAAATCATGCTCCTGCGGCATACTCAGAGCAGAAAGCAAACATTCTTGAATCTGCAAAACAAGAGATGTGAGGAATGCAACTAGCTTTAATGAGAGAACATCATAATTGGCTTCAAGAGATTATCAGAAATTAAGTCCCTACAGCATCATCCCATGATGAGTGTCATTTATTAATTAGTGCTGGGTGTTCTGCTTTGCAGACTTAAGAATTACTTGCATCCTGATCGTAAACAGGTCCCTACCAGCCATTTTTCTCATGGATTGCTCTAACAGAAGCTGCTAGTAATTGGCACTTGCCAGTCAGTGTTCTCCCGTTACATTCTAGTCCACTATTAGTACTCACATGGTTGCTACAAACCTTACTGCTAGCAGTTTGAGTAAACAATTTGCAAGTTAGTCAGCATGTTCTTTTCTTTTACTATGATCCCAGCCAGATGAGCGGGGTATAAATTATATTATTATTATTATTATTATTATTATTATTATTATTATTATTATCATCATCCAGGATTTTATTTTCTAATAATCTATTGAAACTAGTTTTTCCACATATCCACCCATTTATCAATATTTCATAACAGGCTTTTTAAAAACTCTCTCTTTTCTTCTTCTCATTTTGCACATGTGCACCTAGTTCATGATATCTTATAGAGATGCATTTCCTCCCTGGTGTTTTCTGTGAAAATCCATGCACAGAAGTGAAATTACTATGGCATGTCTACATGAATGCAAAATGTTCAGAAATTAAAAAGTCACTCATGTCACCCTAAAACTGAATATTACCTTCATCAATAAATTTGGGTGGTGTTCTAGACACAAAGAGTCCATTAAAGCCAAACTGTACATTATCTAGTGGCTGGAGAGGCTGTAACCCTCAAAATGCAAAGTAGTAATAGTTGTTGTTGTTGGCATCAGTCTGTCTTGGGAGGCAATGGAAATGTGTGTTTTGGGGGGTAAAGTCAAACCACTGACAAGCTACAGTGCCTGCTGTGGCTGTAGAGACTGATATGGGAGAGACATGTTTTATTGCAGGTGAGGCAGACGAAGGTGTCCGGTTTTGCTGCTATAGGTGTACCATAGTGTTTCTTCTATCTACGCTTCTCCCAACGCTCATCACTGCTGTGGATCAACCTGACTGTCTCCAGGCACTGCAGTCATCTGCAAGGGATTCCCATACAGTGAGGTTAATGTTGCCAACCTTCTTGTCATGTTTGAAGACATCTTTGTAGCACAGTGTTGGTCTGCCAACAGGCCTAGTGCCAGAAGCCAGATGCCTATAGGGCACATCCTTGGCGATCCTGCCACCTTCGATTTTGTGGACATTACCAAGCTAGCATAGATGTCACTGAGACTGAAGTGTGAATATGCTGGGAATGTGGGCTTGTGAGAGCACATCTTTGTGTGAGACTCTGTCCCGCCATTTGATGCCTAAAAACTTCCTGATGCTGTGTATGTGGAAGACGTTGAGGGGTTGCTCATGGCGGGTGTAAGTTGCCCACAATTCACTTCATGCTCAACACACAAGCTTGGTAGACCTCAATCTTGGTGCTGGCTGTTAGCATGACATTCTCCCATACCCTTTTGGAGAGGTGAGCCATTGCCATAGCTGCCTTGACAATATGCTTGTCTTGCTCAGGATCAATGGAGAAGTTGCTGGTTATAGCAGAGCCCAAGTACTCAAAATCATCTACCATTTTAAGTGGAGTGCTGGCGATACCCTGACCCAGGATATTGGTCTATGTCAGACTGATGGTCACTCAGGCCATTCAGTAAATAAGTAAAACAGGGAGCAGAAAGGTCCTGCAATGATACTGAAGCTCAACATCTCATTCCTGTACAGGTAATTCACTGAGCAGCTGTTTGAAGTCAAGCCTCAGATCTTCTAAAAGGGTTCTGAAAAGCAATTGGACACATTAGTCTCATTGCTTGTGTATTTATATTCAATGTTAGCTGCCCTGAGGCCTGTCTTGGCCAGGGAGGGCAGGATATAAATAAATTATTATTATTATTATTATTATTATTATTATTATTATTATTATTATTTATTAATTATTGTTATCCTAACTTCCTTATGTGAATCATCATAGTCACCAGTCACTGCAATGGTAGGTCAGGGCTACACATTTTCTGACTCATCAAGCTAAAAATACCCCAGCAGCCATGTATTGTAATCAGCCAGGGATAGCTAGTTAGCTTCATTCAGGTCGATAGGTTGTGAAGGTTGTGTAGGCCTCCCCTACACAAACTGCACTCGATCACCCAAATGGGTGACTAACCAAAGGTTTAGGTGTCACTCTCATCACAAGGATTAATCATGTTGTTCTGTGTATAGTTGGCTATCTTAGCATCTGCCTCCAATAGCACCATATGTCTTTTCACAGCATCCATTCTGTATATTGAATGTGTGCTTCCTGATAGCATATGAATATTCTATAAGCTGCAGAGTCATCATGGCAAGATCATGAGGGACATATCTCTTAAACCTATCCAGCTATGAGAAAAGTAGAGATGTTTGAGGAATTGGACATTTGCATATGTCAACAAGCATATAGATAGAGATGATTAAGTTGACATAGTGTACTTGGACTCTCAATAAGCTTTTGACAAAGTACCTCACCAAAGACTCCAGAGTAAGCTTAGCAGTCATGGAATAAGAGGAGAGGTCCTTCTGTGGATCAGGAATGGGTTACGTAACAGCAAGCAGAGACCAGGAATAAATAGATAGTGTTCTCAATGTGGGATGTGAAAGTGGAGTTTTAAAGGATCTATATTGGAACTTGTCCATTTTAACCTATTCATAAAGGATCTATTCAGGAGTAACCAGTGAGGAACCTGAGTTTCCTGAAGAAAGGTTGGAATGCCACCGTCCCATCTCACTCCTAAATGTGGATTACAAAATATTTGCAGACATTTTGGCAAATAGATTTAAAAAAGTATTAAACGAAGTAATTCATAAGGACCAAGCAGGCTTTCTTCCAGGCAGGCATTTGTTTGACAATACCAGGAACATTATTGACATTTTGGAACTGTTGCAAACAAATATTAACACCAAAGCAGTGCTGATATTTATTGATGCAGAGAAGGCCTTTGATAATATTTCTTGGAAGTTTATGAAGAAAAACATGGAAGGGATGGGAGTGGGACGGGGGTTTGAGAATGGAATAGAAGCAATTTATTCAGAACAAAAGGCTAAATTGATAGTGAACAATGTGGTGACAGAAGAGCTTTATATTGAAAAAGGAACACGACAGGGGTGCCCCCTATCCCCACTATTATTTATCTCGGTCCTGGAGGTGTTGCTGAACATGATCAGGAAGGATCGGCAGGTACAGGGGATACGGGTCGGAACGAAACAATATAAACTGAAAGCATTTGCAGATGACTTGGTTTTAACACTACAGGAGCCAGAATCTAGTACAAAAAGAGTTTTAGAATTGATTCAAGAATTTGGTCGGGTGGCGGGATTCAAGTTGAATAAACAAAAAACTAAGGTATTAGGAAAAAATCTGACATCTTCTGAAACAGATGGGTTTCAGAAGGAAACAGACCTAAACATTGTTAAAAAAGTGAAATACCTGGGGGTTAATCTGTCCTCTAAAAACTTGAACTTATTTAAAGACAATTATGAGAAATGTTGGTCAGAAGTTAAAAAAGACCTAGAAATCTGGTCAAGATTGAAATTATCCTTGTTAGGCCGAATTGCAGCTATAAAAATGAACGTCTTGCCAAAAATGTTGTTCCTGTTTCAAGCCTTGCAGATCGTGGACAGAGTGGAATGTTTTGGAAAGTGGCAGAAGGATATCTCGAAATTTGTTTGGCAGGGCAAAAAGCCCCGAATAAAATTTAAAATACTAACTGATGCAAAAGAAAGAGGGGGGTTTGCCCTGCCGGACTTAAGGTTATATTATGAAGCTGCTGCCTTCTGCTGGATGAAAGATTGGATCTTGTTAGAAAACACTGATGTCCTAGATCTGGAGGGCTTTAACAATTCGCTAGGTTGGCATGCGTATTTGTGGTATGACAAGGCCAAAACATTTGGAATGTTCAAAAACCATATTGTCAGAAAAGCAATATTTTTAGTCTGGAAAAAATACAAAGACTTGCTGGAAAGTAAGACTCCGAGATGGCTATCACCAATAGAGGCCAAGGCTCGGAAAAAACCTAATATGGAGGCCGGCTGGCCGAAATATTGGGAAATAATAGAAAATATTGGAGATAATTGGAGGTTGCAGAGTTTTGAAAAACTAAAGGGTAAGGTGCAAGATTGGTTTCATTATGCCCAAATTAATGAGGTTTTTAAATTGGACAAAAAAACAGGATTCCAGGTGGAAAAATCGAAACTTGAGACAGAGCTGTTAGAACCAAAGACCAAGGTATTATCGAGAATGTATAACTTGCTGCTTAAATGGAACACTCAGGATGAGACAGTTAAATCAGCTATGATAAAGTGGGCTCAAGACATTGGTCATAACATCATGTCTGAGGACTGGGAAAGGTTATGGACCACCGGTATGAAGTTTACGGCATGTAATGCCTTGAAAGAAAACATTATGAAAATGGTATACAGGTGGTACATGACCCCAGTCAAGCTTGCTAAGATTCACCATTTGTCTGATAATAAATGTTGGAAATGCAAAGTAGCTGAGGGGACATTCTTTCATCTTTGGTGGACTTGTCCAAGAGTGAAGGCCTTCTGGGAAATGATTTATAATGAGTTAAAAAAAGGTGTTTAAGTACACCTTCCCTAAGAAACCGGAGGCCTTCCTTTTGGGCATTGTCGGCCAAAAGGTGTTAAAGAAGGATAGAACGTTTTTTATGTATGCTACCACAGCAGCAAGAATTCTTATCGCTAAGTATTGGAAGACTCAAGATTTACCCACACTGGAAGACTGGCACACGCAATTGATGAACTACATGGAGTTGGCTGAGATGACTGCCAGGATCCGAGACTTGGGAGAAGAAGCAATGGAGGAGGATTGGAAAAAATTTAAGGACTATTTGCAAAAGTTTTATAAATTATATGAACTTTAAGATGTCGCATGACTTGGAAGGTTAGCCCCAGCAACGTGAATGGATTATATATGAAATTGGATAACATTATTGAAAGAATCAAAGTTTAAATGGTTAAAAATGACAATACGTTTGGTTCCTAGAGTAAATGGAAAATAAGGGATTTAAACTTAAATTGCAATTGAAAGAACAAAAGAAACACACGAAACAAGGTTATAATTTGTTGACAAATTTATTGTTAAGAATGCACTGTGTGGGAGGTGTGGGGAAGTTCGATAGAAAATTGAAATGGGTTGTTGAAATGGTTTGGTTTTTTTTTCTTTTTCTTTTTCTGTTTTTTCTTTAACTCTTTTTTGCTTTATCTGTAATTGGAAAATGTAATAAAAACTATTATAAAAAAAAGAAAGGTTGGAATGCCAGCACTGGATGGAGTCAAAACCAAAGAGAGGCAGAGCTGGATACATCATGGACTAACTGCTCTGGAACAAAGACTGTCTTGCTTCAATTTTCACCATAGCAACTTCAGATTAGAATTCCCAGCTCTGTTCAGATCATGTCTGCTCAGAGGTAAGCCCTACTTGTTTCATGAAATTACTCTCAAATAAGTTTAGGGGGGTTGTGTGTGTGTGTGTGTGTGTGTGTGTGTGTGTGTGTGTTTTAGGGCAACTGACCAATGCAGCAAGTAAGAGAGAGGGGGGGTAGAAGCCTACCAATTCCTTCTTTATTTATTTTTTTAAATGATATTTATTGAATTTTTTTTTAAATTACAGGGGGGGGAAACACAGCAGAAAAAGAGGAAAGAGAACAAAGGAAAACAAACCACATCACACAATGTAGGTTCAAAAAGATCCAAAAATACACCACAAACAGATAAAAACAAATCCATCATTCTTGAATCTTCAACTTTCATTACCTTCATTCTTTGACCTCCTCCTCCTTCCTTTTTTTGTATCCTAGTTATTAATTATCGCAGCAAATCCTTTCCATATTTCATAATATTCTATCATTACATTACCTTAATCTTTTTTCATCTTATCTTATAGAAAACCTTAAAACTTAAATCTTATTTTTACCAACTTCTCATAACCATAATATTCTTGCCTAATTCATTAAACATTTAATATTCTATCATTACATTACCTTAATCTGTTTTCATCTTATCTTATAGAAAACCTTAAAACTTAAAACTTAAATCTTATTTTTACCAACTTCTCATAACCATAATATTCTTGCCTAATTCATTAGACATTTTTGCTAGAGCCAAGTAGTTACGTTCCAACATTTTTCTAACATTCATCAATTTTATAAACCAATCCTAGTAAAAAAAAGAGAGAGATAAAAACCATCCAGTCTTCATCCAGCGTCCCTTCCTCCTAGTCCCGGGTTTTGTCAGTCCTTTTTGTCCATTGATCTAGCGCATTAACCTGGTAACCTTATATCCGAGGCCCTTAAGTCTATTCCATGTCCCTTCCGCGGCTCTTCTTCATATTCTCCTTTCACTTGTGGGAACTCCAGCTTAGTAATGTTTTTGACCCTTTTCAACAAATCAGCCCCTTTTCCAAAGTCCAGACTAAACTCCATGTAGTATTTAAAAACATGTTTCAGAATCCCTCCAAGATTAAGAGCCTCCACAGCCCCGAACATCTCATGGCCCATTGCCAGACTTGGAAAGTCCAAACATCCCTGCATAGGGGGGGTCTATCCAACCCCCCATTTCAAAACCAGTCCAAACTTTTTCTTTCCAAATCTGGCTTTTTCCAAGTTCATTTGTCAAATCCAAAAGTTCATGTTCCTGCAGGACCACAGCTCCCTCCATCTCTGGTGCCCAAGATTCAGCAACATCTTCTTCTCTCATCTGTTCTGTCAGGCCACACTCCTGATCCAATTCCTGGGTGGGCTCCACTTAGTTTCCCACTGCCTGTTCAAAAATTCTGACCGCATTAGTCATCAAATCCGTATTCTCATTTAACTGTTCCAGTAGGGCATTTATTTTACAGAGAGCACACAACAGAGCCTCTGAATACATTGTCCTACAAGGTCACAAGTCTATTCCCACGATTGTAATCTGTAACAGCTGCAAGCTCCCTGAAATTAGTTACAGTTTCACAGTCTCCCTCTAGGGGGAAAACTTCTATTTGTTCTTTCTTTTAAGGACAAATCTAGCAACAAAGTTTCCTCTTTGAGATATTATGTCAATATTTGTTCCTTTAAAATGTGAAAGGGAAGAGTGGAGTCACTATGTTTCTCTTCTTAACTATCTGTCAAAAGCGTTTGTCTCTGGTCAATGAGCTTCAAACGTCAGTCCTGACACCCCACTCCAGGATCAGGATGGTGGAAAGTTACTTTACTTTAAACTCACTTCTGCAGGTTTAAACAGTCCAAAAAAAAAGGATCCCCCTTCTTCTCCTGCTTCCGAAGGGGGGTTTCAACAATTTTAAATGATGAAAGTTAATCTTTTAGAAGCGATTTTCTGAGCTCTAGTTTACGTTGTCTTTGCTTTATTCTGTCTACAAAGAAACGGAAGGCTGACTTCCTGTTTAGACCTTCCCGTTTCAGTGACAAATTGAAGTAAATTTTTAAGTCCAATTCCTTTCTACTCGCAAATTCTTATTTAAAGTCCAATTGTCCGAGATTTAAGTACTCACGGGTGATTATTTTAGAAGCCAAATTGTCCCAGGAAAAAGGCAGCGCTCTCCGGCAATGGCTATGTGGCGTCGCTCCACAGAAAAAGCGGTTGACTCTCAGCACCACACCACTTCCCCCTCTTCGCTTCGGAGCCCTTTAGTGGGTTCCTTTGCAGGTTGGGGGGGCACTAAGGGTGCCCACCGAGTCCCATGGTCACAGGCTTCATCCGCCTGTGATTTTTCAAAGGGTCCCCGCTTCGCCGTAGCGGAAAAGACCCGTTTCGTGCGGAGCCAGTCCCTCTGGATCAGAGGGAGTCCGCCATTGCCGATGGCGCCACCCCGGAAGTCCTACCCATTCCTTCTTTAAAGGGCCCTTCCTTTTCAGGAGCCATGGATTTTAAAAATCATTTTATCTTTGTTAAATAAAATACTACCTCTTGGAATTGTTTTGAAACTACACAGGGAGGGGGGAAACTAACAAGGAAACTATCTTGGAGGAAGAGGTGATTATTGGAATGCAGTTGCATTGAAAGCCTACAAAATTTTAACAGTATTCAGGAAATCTATTGCAGGAACAGTGGTCTTCCACAATGGGGGCGGGGAACTTTGCAGTCATCCAGATATTGTCAGACTCCAAATCACATCATCTCTGGCCAGAATAACCAATGGTTTGGGGATAACAGTCCAACAATATTTGAAGTGCTATAGGTTCCCCACTTGTTTTAGAGTTCCATGCTGCCATTCTACACAGACACCTGGGAATAAGCTCCACTGAATTCAGTGAGATTTACCTTGAGTAGACTTGTATAGGATTGCACTATTAATAAACTTACAACAGAACATGCTGATTGGTTACTTGATAATCCAAAATTGCTAATGCCCCCCCCAATGAAACAGTACACTGTTAACATAGATCAGCATTCTGCTTGTAGATATTTTGTTCCTTTTGCATTTTTTAAACAGGCAGTTGTTATGCTAGAGAAAGCTTTTTATTCTTCTGTTATGAAGAAGTAAATCAAAGGAATAGAAGTTTTTATTCCCGTTCTATTGTTCACAAAACTACTAGTGCTGGTTGCTATTTCCGTTGCAATTTAGTTTATAGTGCCCTGGGACACACATGTGTTATATTCTGTCTCCTCAATTAGAGCCAAGGGCAGAAGAAAAAAATATTTTGTAAGTTTGGTAGAATTCTCCTCTTTCCAGCCAACAGCTGGAGAGCTTACTCATGCATTTTCCTCCTGTTCATTTTTATTACAGTGATGTGTTTGCTACAGATAAGCTTGAGGAAGAATCTGCAAATTGGCTGCATTCCAAATTCTATATTTTGCCCCCATTTTCAATCATTATAAACCATTGCATCATTACGCAAGGTCAGAACAAAAATTGTCAAATCATGCTTATCTAGGCTTTGAAGGTTCCAAAGTTCAGATAAGACCGGTTGAGATAACAGGCAGCACTATTGGTGACAATTATAAAGAGCCAGGAGCAATAGCACACCATGCAGAAGGTGATACCTCTTTAGGCAACGCTCCTGAGCACACCTGAGTAGGAAAATTCCACAGAAACAAATGGTGCATAAATTACTTTGTGTTTTCCTGAGATTACAGTGCAGAAGGGAAGCAGCTTCTGGCCCAGTCACTTCAGTCATAGGACCAATGGTCTTTGGGCAACTGCATTCTCTGCTTCCAAAAGAGAACCTCACATGGAGGAGATACCCAACCTGGTCCAATCCATCTTCTGCAGAAAGAGCAATAGCTCCCTCATCCCACTTGCCGGAAATAACCATTGTTCTGGAATTCCATGAGATTGAGTCTGACTGTAAGTAGGGATAGATGACTCTCTCAGTTTCCCATTTATACATTCTTATATTTAGTGGGCCTGCCAACCTAGCAGTTCAAAAGCACACACAAAAAGTGCAAGTAGATAAATAGGTACCACTCTGGCGGGAAGGTAAACGGCATTTCCATGTGCTGCTCTGGTTTTGGTGTTCCGTTGCGCCAGAAGCGGCTTAGTCATGCTGGCCACATGACCCGGAAAAACTGTCTGCAGACAAACACCGGCTCTGCGCCTCAACCGCAGAGTAGTCCACGACTGGACTTAACTGTCAGGGGTCCTTTACATTTACCTTTCTTATATTCAGTGGGGTTGTCAGGGGGTTTTGGATCTTTATTTTAGATCTTGTGATTTATGTGGGGATTGTTCAGTTTAGTTGTGTATTTTTGATGTTTTGTTTATTGTTTATGACTACTTTTGTTGTTTTTTCATGTTGTAAGACATGGTTGAAATGTGGGAAAGTGTCATACAAATAAAATTATGTCTGTCTGTCTGTATGATGAGTTAGAGAAGGTGATATATGCTCTATGCTACAGAGTGATCGTTTATGGGTGGCTCAACTGGCAGCAGAAATTCAGTTTTCCATTTTGGCCTCAAAAGGACATTAATGCAAGATTCCAAGGGCTCCAAGTGTTTACCCAGGACTTGTGTTTCCTTCTGGCATGAGGCACTGTAGACTGTGGTGTCTTTATTATATAACCTCTAGGTTAGATTACTGCTGCATGTTATAGTCAGGGCTGCCTCTGAAGACAGTTCAGAAACTTCAGCTGGTGCAGAATTCAGCAGCTAGGTTGCTGGGACAAGGCGGTTTTAGCATACTACACTGGCTTTCAGTTTCCAGGCCCAATTCTAAGTACTGTTTCTGACCTATAATTCTTTAACAGGCTCAGGACTTCAAAACCTCAAGGATTGCCTCTCCCCATATGAACCGCCCCAGATCCTGGAACCATCATCTGAAGCCCTTCTTCATGTGTCTCCTCCCCAAGAGGTTCAGAGAGCAGCAACTCAGCTACGCATACACCTTTCTGACATGAGTATTAATAATGATGTGAATAAAGTAATACGTAAGTAAAACGAAGACTGAGTAAATATGTTTTCTGTAAATTGTGTGCATCTGTTTATCTGAACCTGTGACTGCAGAGTTTTTCTTTTTTATTTCATAAAATTTATACACCGCAAGTATGTGTAAAAAAAAAATACTTCAAAGCTGTTTAGAAAAAGTTAAAACCATAAAATCGAGGCAAATTCACAACCATACTTCAGTTAACATACAATAGTTAAAATACTAAAACAGTTTAAAATTACCTCAAGTTTCTAAGCATATTGGTAGGCTTGTCTAAACAGGAATGTTTTTAGCTGGCACCGAAAGGGTATTTTACCTTTACACCCATCATTTTCTACCTAGCTGAAGGGGGCAAAGAATCCTATACACATTTTATTATATTAACTGGACCACCCATAATTCTGTAAGGATCAGTATAGTTTGAAATGATTGACACTAGAGGCTTAAAAAGAATCTCCTGCCTTAATATCTTATTTCTAAATTTAGATCTTAACATTACTGAATGCTAGCCAACCTAATTAACCATTCATCAGGGCTAACATTGATTTTCTTTTTATTAAGTGACCCTGTTATCGTGAAAATATAAGGACATTATGCCAAAGACTGTATGAGGGGAAAACAATGTGTATTAAATTACAAATGCTTGAGATAGCTTATTAATATAAGCTATATGCAACACATAGTAGTTCTAGCATGAGACTAGTATATAAAATAAACTGTCACATGGCCTTTCCATCCACTTTAATAAGTCAGAAAAGGAAAAGGGTATCTGATATTCTACAGACATGTTTGAAGAAAAGAACAATAATATATTCAAAACTATTTATCAGAGGCAAAATGAACATTTCTAGATAATTCCAGATGAACACAAATCATACAGAATCATTACCTGCTAACTGAGAAGAGCTTTAGCACTGTATTTACAAAAAAGATCAAGGGGGAGAAAAATCTCCAAGTAGCGTAAAATGTAGCACATCCTTAAATAAGTTGTCTCAATAATTACAGAGTTTTCAAAGATACCCTTACACAGCCATTGTCTCATTTCCCATCTCTGATTTCTTTTGTTTGCTGAGGTTAACAGTTCACATGCTTAAAATACTCCATACTGTGAATTTTAAAAATTGCTGTGCAGCTCAGAGTGTTTTGTGGGTGCTAAAATATACCTGAACTTGGATCCAGAGGTGAGCAAGTGGATGGAACTCTGGGCGGCAGGGGTGCTGTTCTGTGAACATTTGTGCCAGATCAAGTGAATGTCCTCAGGCTGATGTTGCTAAGACCTTGTGAAAAAGAGTGTGCAGCTCCTTGTGCCAGCTAACACACATCTGAATCCATGGGCAAGAGATTGCACTACACCCCAGGGACACCTCAGGATTCCCACTCTCTTCTGTCATGCAAAGATCTTATGCTGTCAGCAAAGAAGACATTCTGACTGAGGTAAAAGTCTTCCACTCACAAATCACTCACAAATAAAACAGCCCTCGGGTATCAAAGACTGCAGACAGCAATGAGGCAGATATTGTCTTGAACTAGCGGGATATAATACACAGAAGAGGTGTTATTTCAGTTACTAAATAGATTTTTACTGTGTGTGATTATTAAAAAAAAATATAGTCCTTGTGAAAAGGGATAAATTATAACTTATATCCAGCCAAGTCTTAATCAGAGTAGACTCACTGAAACCAATGCACATGTTGAAGATGATGTTCACTTTCTGACAGCACGTAAGTTACCTAGAAAGAAGTTTAACCTAAATATTTCCTTCTCTCATATACTATACAGCTAAGTCATGGAGAGGTTTGACTTAGCCCGGGAAAAGGTGTTATAGATGGTTCCTTCTGGCTTGACTTTAAAAAGGGAGTCGAAACAGGTCAGCCTTTATTTTATTTTTAAATTGCATCTTTCAGACACAATAATTTTTCTCTCACACGCATTCATTTTGCTATAATCTGATACCAGACAGAAAGAAATAAGAAAGCCATTGAAAGATTCAAACATGTGCATGGAAATGTTAAAAGCACAAGCCTGTGCATTTTAAAGGGGGGGGGAGGAAAGGAAATGCTTTTACTGTTGATGGAAGAATGTGCTACTCACCTGAATTCACCATCATGAGGGTGAAATGGGTTTTTCCAAATAATTCCCATTTATTTTCTCACTTCTGCTGTATTAGAAGTGTCTTTGCTTCACTCTCCAAGCATAGATACTTGAAAATTGTTCCATTTTCTTGAAAATAAGAGTTCCTTATGCTATAAAACTTTCTCCAATTGACTCTATATAACAGGAGCAGAAGGGATATGAATAAATAACAATAAGTTTCTTACAGATTTGGAGGTTGGCATACCAACAGAGAACAAGTACATAAATATTAGACAATGTTTCATTTATTATGACTCCTGTAGATTTTCCAAAATATAATATTTCTCCCAAATGTGTGGGGAGGAAATGTGAGAATCCTTTAGATAGTGACATACCCGCTGTCAAGAAGTAAATCTCATCGTTTGTTTGTATCATTGCTGCAGTTCCATCCCTAGTTTATCTCATTCTATGAGTCCCAGAACATCTTGCCATATTTTTCTTTATACCCTGAAGGAATCACATTAGCAACACGTCTTCTTCTAGTTCTGCAAATGATGATGGAAGTGTAAATTTCTGTCACTTGTATACAAACCCAGAGAGAGACACAAACACCATTATAGGATTTCTCTAAAGTATTGACATGTAGCTTGTAGTGCCCTCAGTGCCAAAACACAAAGATGCTATAATGGCAGCAAATAAATTACCAGTGTCACGGGGACACAAAGAAACAATTTACCATTTTTAAATGCTCTTTAGCCCCAGCTTCATAATTTTTATTTATTTCCTGCTTTTCCCAAGGACTTCAGGCTAGTATACATGATACTCTCTCTTCCCCATTTTTATCATCCAAACTATGAAATAGGTCAGGCTGTGATACAATGATTGACCAAGGTCAGTGTGTGAGCTTCATGGCTGAGTGGAGATTTGAACCTGGATTTCCTCACTCCTAGTCTTATCGCAAGTCCACGAGGCTAAGTTCAAAAACATGAAAGCTAAATTCCTCCTCTGTGAAGTGTCCCCAGCATCTATTACAGCTGAGTGCACCGTCAATGCCCAATGTCTGCAGTTGTGGGGAATTGTGAGTGAACCTAAAAAAACCCATCTCGATGATAGTCCAGAAGAAATCAGGGAGGGATGCAACATTGTGCTAAGGCTATTGTTCAATCACTACAAGCTTGCTAGATGCATGCTGTTCTGGGAATTCTCCCAATCTCCCTGTGCCAAAGTCCAGGGGTGGCAGGGGCTCCATTTCACAATGCAGAGCTTCCATGAACAGGACTTATTAGTTGAATCCCACCCAATATATTTGTTTCCAGTGTCTCTTGAAGCTGCTTTCTTAGATTTCCCCAGAATGAGTTTTGACATGTAAGACTGATGAGATGGCACATCCTCTACGTAGCAACCAACACAAGTAATGCTTTCAGCACTACACTATACTATGTAAAAACTTGCTAATCCATCCACTAACTAGTTCTCTTGGGCCATCTTAGAACTCATGTTTGTTTGGGACTCTTGGCATCTTGAAAGACAATGGAGTGTACCTCTAGGGGTGAAGTCAAACTGCCGGAGAATCACAGCACCTGCTGTGGCTGCAGAAACCTGTAATTCATAACTGCTGCCTCCCATGTTGTTTTTGTTGCGTTAGTAGCCCTGAAGTGATCTCTCCAGGGTGCAAGCCTGGGCAGTGTGTGTGGATGTCCTGGGCTGCCCAGACAGCAATACCCCTCTCTTGGCCTCACTGATGTGGTCCAAAGGAAAGCAGAACACTTATTTATTTTCTTTATTTCTTAAATTCAACCCTCCATTCTTCTAAGGACCTCAAGGTGGCATACACTGTTCTTCCTTCCCCTATTTTATTATCACAATCACCATTTGAAGTAAACTGGACTGAGATCTATTGAATGAGTATCTTCATGGCCAACTAGAGCATGGGTAGGCAAACTAAGGCCCGGGGGCCAGATCTGGCCCAATTGCCTTCTAAATCCGGCCCGCAGACGGTCTGGGAATCAGCATGTTTTTACATGAGTAGAATGTGTGCTTTTATTTAAAATGCATCTCTGGGTTATTTGTAGGGCATAGGAATTCGTTCACCCCCCCAAAAAAAAAAAAATAGTCCAGCTTCCCACAAGGTCTGAGGGATAGTGGACTGGTCCCCTGCTGAAAAAGTTTGCTGACCCCTGAACTAGAGAATTGAACCTGGGTATCCCCAGTAGTTGTTCAACATTCTAACAACTACATGATGCTGGCTTTCCACAGCAACCACACCCTATATTAACCCACTAGTCAACTTTATCATATTCCCATTGATAATGGATTCCTGTAGAGTGTTGGACTAAGATCAGAGTTCAAATACTCACTTAGCCATAAAGTTCACTTCAACTTCCTCTCCAATCCCACAGCACCTTGTATCCTCCCAATCTGCCTCAGAGGGTCTCCCAATACTCCAGGGCAGGTTTTCACATGGAAGACTGCAGGGGAAAATACATTGCTCCAGTGGCATCTGTTCCACTGGCAGATGGGCACAATTGTATTTTGCTCAGTGTTGGTAGCATTTGTTTACCCAAACAGTGAAAAATACAAGGAAGTCTTTTTACTGGGTTCAAAGCTGAGAAGATCTACAATGAACATAGCATTTTACCAGTACAATTCTTAAAAGTACACTGTTCACATTGTCTATATAAATGCTTTTCTTAATTATTTTTTTAAATCTGTCAGCTTCACTTGGAATTTATTTGTTGAAAACAGGAGACACATAGTGACATTTGAAAAAGAAAACACCCAGAAGATGAGATATAAGTTGCTGCCGCCACAATGACAGATTTCAGAACTGATGAGTGATTGATAAAATAGCAGCACAAAATGACAGGCCTCAAAAATCACAAAAAATGCTGAATGTTATTCCCTGGGTACCTTAGCAGACCCGTGTCCTTTTTTCTGACTGCTGAAACTTTAGAATGGAAACAAAATTATACATGGAAGGTATAGGATTTATGTTTACCAAAACAACAGCTTCCTCTTTCAAATGTGCTCCAGTTGACTTCTCCCTGAGCTGACCATATCTAGTCCTGCATTCATCCTTAGCTTGGCTTAATTTTATTTTGCATACAGATTCATTTGTATTTTACATAGAACTTAGGAAACTAGAGCAGCCTGTCTTGATGTAAATCTATCGGAAGGGCTGCCAAGCTTTTGGAATCAGTGGGCACATTTGGAATTTTGAGAAAGTGTCATGGATGCCAGCCACAAAATGTCTGCCATGGGGGTATGTGGCATGTCACAAAATGGCTGCTGTGGGGGCATGGCAAAATGTTTGCCACATCCTTAAAAAACAGGAAAAGAGACAAGAGCACAATATGGTGAGCATATGCCCACCATCAGCTGCCTCGTCAATGAGAGGAAAGGCACCTACATCAGCCACTGCCATATTCATTCACACAGAGAAGCTCTTCACACCTCTCCTCTGTTCAAAATTGATGGGAGGATGAGCTTGCAGTTCTGGCATCTGATATAATGTGTTTATGATTAAAGCAGTTTCTCATGTACAGAATACATTAGTACCATAGGAGTTACTGGTGAACACATTGACGCCAAGAGGCATCAGTGTTGGTGATCCCTGACTAAACAATTAGGACTGAACATGCTCAGTGGTCACAAACGTTGAATGGTAACTGCTTTGGGGGCTGACTGGGAATACTGAATGGGAACAAGAATGGGGTATTCATGAATGAAGGCATGGCTGACTGGCTGGCTGGCTGGCTGAAGCACTGAACAGAAACAGTCTGAGCTGCAACATTTTGTTGCAGATCCCACTTCTCTTTTTGCTCAGGCTATTTCAGGACATGAGATATATACCGTCCAAACAGAATGCCCAGTATTTGTGCTTTCAAGTAATAATAATAATTTTAAAAAATCATGGTTCCAGTTACAGATAGGTAGCCGAGATAGGTAGCTGAAGTATCTGAAGAAGTGTGCATGCACACGAAAGCTCATACCAAAAACTAACTTAGTTGGTCTTTAAGGTGCTACTGGAAGGAATTTTTTTATTTAAAAATCATGTTATTTGAAAGACTAATTGCCCTGAAAGCAAATGTTCAGTCAATTATGTATTTCCTTAAAAACAAGGGTCAGTGCAAAAACAGATGGCAAACTATCAGAGTCATATTAATTAAGATTTTCTCTCATTATTTCTAAACTCATACCATAATTTTAAGGACTTGGCTATAATTCTGAGTGTTTATAGGCAGCAATATGAAAAGCCTTTATCACGTAATATTGTTTGCTTAATTTTGCATTTAAAGGAAACCCCCTATTTTCATTGTGAAATTCTTCTTGCTATTTATGTCCTTTATTGATTTACGTAGGTCCTTCACTACAGATGTCTTCAAACAACCTTGAACTTGTGTGAATGAGGAATAATACAGTTGTTCTTCTCTACAAAGGAGCCAAATTTATCATCATACAAAAGACCACTCAAAATGTACCGGTATTTGCTATTTACATTCCTTATTTAGGTCTCAGTGGAGAGTCAAATACTTTCTACATCTTGCCCTAGCCTTCCAAAATAAAGTAGGTAGGGCTGAATTTTGTTCAGCAGGAATTTCACTAAGTTTTGCAAATTAAAATCACAGCAAAAAAAACAACACAAAGGAGAAAGCGGGGTTGATCGCTTGATGTTTTAATGTTAATTAAAAAGCAGTAATTGATTGTTATCAGACCACCCTGGGAACATTAGATTCTTTAAACTTGATGTTAATTTTATGCAGATTAACTAAAATACAGACTCTAGCTTTATGCCATTCCTTTTCTCCCTCCCTCTGGGTTTTCTTCCTCCCTTACCTCAATCAGTCTCCTTTCTTCCTTTGCTTTCCTTTTTTAAACAAGTGGCTGTCGCCTAGTGTAAACCACCTATCTCCTGAGTGGAATAATCTCTTGAGAAACAAGAATTGCGAGTCTTTAGAAATTGGAAAATGTTTCATGTCTTACTTTCATCTCCTGAAAGGCAACTTTGAAAACTCCTGAGGGGAAGCAGATGCATTCTAAAATCAAGTATTCATAGTATTGTCTGGAAAAATCTATTGCACCCGCAGCTCACATTGGCTGTTAAGTGGGCAGCAGGTTGCGGGGGGGGGGGGAGTAAAGAGAAACTGAAAGTAACGTAGAGCTTCACAATTCCAGTATTCTGGGGCAGACACCTATATCTATTCCCTTGGAAATATGGAGACGCAAAATGATTCTGACACATTTATTCCCCAAATACAGACCTGCATTTTCAGTTCTGGGAAACGGAGGCGGGGTGTTCATGCAGGGGTGGGGGGCAGATTTTGAATTACTTGTCCCTAGTTCCAGTTCCCTCCCTCCCCGCAAAAAAAAAAAAGGAAGGCTCTTGTCAGTATTCCCATGAGATGTACAGAAGTTGTATGTGTCTTCATGACTCTTCTGTAGCTTAGCTCCCCTAGAAATGGAGATAATGAAGGAATGAAGTTTCTCTCCTCCTCCTCCTCCTCCTCCTCCTCCGCCTGCATTCCCCTTTCTGCTCCCACTCATGACCTAGCTTGCCAACCTCCTCAGCCAGCAACCTCAAGGTCTCTGTCTTTCTGCTGCCTCTCAGGGTCTCTCCTCAGTGCCTCTTGTATGAAGAGGAGTCCAGGTAACTGAAGGAGTGGAAAGGGGGGAAGGGAGCCACTCCCACCTCCCAGCAGATGCTGCTTGACATAGTTGCCTCATGGTAGGACCAGCCCTGTTGTGGACATCACAGTCTCTGCTGACCTTCATTCCAGTGGTCCAACCAGTTCTTTTTGCTTCCAATGTACTGTTTAAAACTTACAACATACTGATACAATGAAACTGATGCAGATAATAAGGATTACATCAAGCATCACCACTGGTATGGTGTGAAACCCATAGTTAAACTCTGACCTTTTTACTCTGTTGCCAGTGGACTTTGTTCCATCAATGCAAATTCATCCAGGGACAGATAGGCTTAGGAGCGTTAGGGGCATAGCTGTCAACGTTTCCCCTTTTTTAAGGGAAATTCCCTTATTCTGAATAGGATTCCTCGCAAGAAAAGGGAAAAGTTGACAGATATGGTTAGGGATTCCAGGAAAAGAGAGACGCTGCCATGCAATGGGAGAGCTGTACCTGTGTTCTCCACACACCTGCCATTAGTGTCCAGAGTGCAGGGACAATTCCCTTATGCAACCGCAAGGCCAGATCGAGAGCAGCAAAGAGATTCTGCAACGACAAAACTCTGCAGATATGCCTGCAAGTTTCCTCCCTTTTCTATGACTCCTTTGTTCCCACATAATTACTTTCATTATTTTCCTTGAACAATTACCATAACAATATGATATCTCAAGAAAACTGGGCAAAGCATCAAGATTGTTTTGCAGCAAATTTTGTAGTGATGCATAATTCTGGCCAGTGTTTGGGGAAGGCACAGGGGGTGGGGGTGGGGAGGAATGGAGAAGCAGCCCATCTGTATGCTTAAATATGATTTGTGATGCTGCCATCATCTTTGTTAGTAGTATTTATAAAATTGTGTATGATGACATTTACAAATTTAGGGCACAAACCCCTGGAAATTTTCCTTGGCAGGAGAACTTCATGCTGGATTGATCTCTTGTCGGAGTGTCAGCTGCATTTCACAGATGAACCAGGAAATCAGGAAATTTCCATAAGCTTTGAGAAGTATGAAATGTAGATAAAGTGGTATACACACATGCAAATAAATTATGCATATCCAAACTAATCATTATCTAAATACATTTCCCCATTGTTAAACTCCTTCATTGTTTCCTCTTTGCCCTGCCACGTTTATCTTTTCTTTGCACATCTAAAAATGTGTAAGGTTCTTCGTCCGTTTCCTGTAAAAAGCATCTAGCCTAACAGTTCCCTTTCTAATAACTTGGCTTGTAACATCTTAACATATTAGTTGCTTATTATTCTCCTTAAAGTGACAGCTCAAACAGCATGAAGTGTTTTCTATTTGGTATCCCCCCAGGGGAAATCTGTGTAAAATAACAAGTTGTTAAGATGAAACAGAACTAGGGACAGGCAGAACCACTTGGTTCTGCTCCATAGAGTCTTGATGGAGAGCAGAATGAACACCAGAATGAAAAACAACAACAACAGCACAGTGCATTAAAGAAGCAGAATGGCTTTAACAGTTCACTTTATAGTTCACTTTATAGTGAAGACCACATTCTCCACATTCTCACTGCATCACAGAGTTTCAGTCCCAGAATGTGGAGAGATGTCACATTCCGGGATGGAAAGCGAAAGGCTTCCAATTGTCCAGTAAGAAATACAGCTGTACCTCGGAAGTCGAACGGAATCTGTTCCAGAAGTCTGTGCGGCTTTCAAAATGTTCAGAAACCAAGGCACAGCTTCTGATTGGCTGCCGGAAGCTCCTGAAGCCAATCGGAACCTGCAGAACCCACGTTGGACGTTTGGGTTTGCAAACTGGAACACTCACTTCTGGGTTTGCGGCATTCAGGAGCCAAAACGTTTGACTCACAAGGCATTTGACTTTCGAGGTACAACTGCAGGTGAAAACAAAATATTCCTTTTGCTGGATGAGAGGCATAACACCTTAGGATGAGTGAGAGGCATAACACCTTAGGATGAGAGGGGCATTTGGCACAATCTCCCCAACACACTGCATCCTAAAGCTTTCTAATCCAAAGATTTGCCTGTATTTCAGTGTACAGAGACTGTTTTTCTCTGAAGAAGCATTCAGTTCAGTGAGCCTTCACTTGTAGTCTAGAGTGCCACAGACCAGGTTCATTTGCCACCACGGTGAGAACTAGGCCTTACAATACGTGTACATCTCCAAAATACTGCTAATTTGAAGTTGATGTATGCCAAAAAGTGAACTACTGTATCTCTGTTCAAAATAGGTAACCAGTGATAGATTCAAGACTGAAAAAGAAATACTTCAATTTTCCTGAATAAGAGGTGAGGCTAACTTTTCTCCTCAACCCATGGGTCAAACTGGCTAATCTTACAAATGTATAGCCCTCTAAAACCATGGTTGACTTTTGGGGCCCAGGGGCACATTTGGAGTTTTGAGAGAGTGCCATGGGCACTAGTCACAAAATGGCTGCTACATGGGTGTGAGTTAACAAAGAATGGGTCCCATGGATGTCCTCACTTACCCGGCTTTGAGAGCTCACTTATCATACCCAGAGGCAAAAGGCCACTCTCCACCTCACAAGAGGACAATTCTGGGGGTTCCTGACTTTCCATGCAGACCCTCATAACTGAATCCTCACATAAATGGCAAGCCCACTGTACGGCATCCAAAACAGCATTCTAGTTTTCTGGATAGGATTAGTTTCTCCACATTTTGTTTTGAGAGCCACTGGCAGAGGAAGGGGGTGTGGGGTCTGCCCCGGGTGTCATCCCTGGGGGGGGGTGACATCACCGCACCACCGGCTGGGACGTTCACCGTGCCACCCCTCTGGGACGCTCGCCACAGGCAGCACTGGCCTGTGGGACTCTCAACCTGCCCCCAGGTGCACAGCATGTGCGCCACTCCAGGTGCTGGAGCAGGTAGCTCTGCCTCTGCTGAGAGCTGGCATAATTATAATTACTAATTTTACACATGTATACAGCTGGGGAAGCAGCAGTGATGTGCCATAGTTAACAAAATGGCATCCCTTTGATTGGATAATGCAACGCAAAGGCAGCATCTGAAATCATTTACAACTATGAAAAACTAAGTTTACTTAGCAAGAAGAAAATTACTCAAGAACTAATACATAATAGCAAGAGCTAGACATATGCAACTTGGAGCGATGCAGTAAAAATGAGCCAACTAAATGAAATAAAGATGAGATGAGGAGCTTATGGACTTCGGTAAAATGATCTTCTCTAGTGAGCTATAAACTCTTCCCGCCCTCGCAATGAATGTTAGATGAAATTTTACCAATTAATAGAGTTTTGGTGGTTGCCAGAGAGCAATAGATTAGAATGTGATGTTCTTTTTTCAGACTCCCCCTGCAGACAGATAAGAATTACTAGATGTGCAATATTTCATTTGCTTAACCTGAAGCAGAGATGTTTTTACTCTGTGGTTTAGTTAGTCATATACTTGAGTAGGACAGTTTCAAAAGAAGAGGAAGAAAGCAGCAGAATTTATATAATTTGAATAATTGCTTTCCTATTAACACAGTGGCAGACTGCTAGATTTATGTTTTACATTTAACCATCAAATTCCCTCTTGGATATAAATGGTGTCCACTCCAGATACATCTGATTAGGCCATAAATGAAAACAGTCTCTTCTGTTTCAGCACTTGTATAGAAATGCACACAGCCAACTACAGCAGTGCTTTTATGGTGCTGTGTTTTTACAACTGTTTTATCTGGTCCTGCTATCTTAATGTACTTTGATATGATTTTCATAACATGGGGGGCATTCAGCTAGCTTTAACCAGCACAAACCCACTGAAATAAACAGACCTAGCTTCATTAATTTAAATGTGTCCACTCTGCATAAAACTTAACTGGACACCACCCTTGGTTTTTAGCATACTGTTTGTTTGTTTTTCAACTGTGTTCTACTCAGAGGTGATCCACTAAAATTAACTGAGCTAAGTAAGTCATGTTCATTGATGTAAATGAGTCTACTCTGTCATTTACTCTGTACAACCTCTTGTTGTAAATGGCACTGATAGGGTGCACATCCTAGAGCAACTAGCAAAATGCTTTTTTAAAGAATTTTATTTAACAAAGACTGCATTTCAATTTTTCATTTATCTATATCTATTTTTATATATCTATTTTTAATATATATTTCTATATCTATTTTGACCAAACTGCGGGAGACAGTGGAAGACAGGAGTGCCTGGCATGCTCTGGTCCATGGGGTCACAAAGAGTCGGACACTACTGTCAGGGAACTGCTATCGGCTCTGGGGCGAGAGGGGAAAAGCCGGATGGATTACAGAGAGCCCCCAAAGATTGTGGGAAGCAGCACCTCTGCAGCAGAGAGGAGCTGCAGGGCTCAGGGGAGGAGAGGCAGTGCCAGGACACCTTGCCTGGGCAAAGTCGGGAGGAGAGGGTCCTCCGTTACCCACGCCCTCCCTGTGCAGTAGGCTTCCATGCAGAGAGGGGAAGCGCAGACTGGGCATCAAGAAACTACTCTGCTGGGGAAGGTTTAAGGACCGCCCACTCTCAGATTCTGCCAGTGAATGAGAGAGCCACGGAACAGTGGCGCTCTGCATGGTGAAGGTTTTTTTGGCACCAATAACAAGGCTTTACAGCCGACCAGGGAGGAATCTGCCTGATTGCTCTCGAGCAACCCCCTGATACCCTTACAACAACTAAATGACTAAACAACAACATATGTATTTCCAACTTTATAATAACTTATTTAGCACCTTGGAAAGTCCTAACTAGGTTCAGGTTTTATTCCATAATCAAAAACCTTTGCTACAGTGTCCTAGAGTTCCTTTTTCCCTTTTACTGGAAGAGTTCCTTTGCTATCAACAGCTAAAGCCTGTCAGAAATTCAGCGGGCAAACAGAAAATAGAATCCCTGTGACCCACATGTGTGGGGTGGATAACAAAAGAATTGGGCGGGTGCCTGAATTCAAAATGCAAGGCTTTGCACACTCTCCGGCAGAAGAGAGCCCTCAAGAGCAGAGTTTAAACACACAAAAGTCACACAGCAATATAGTGTTAGGAATACAGGATATGAATTTGCTGAACCAATTTTTAAAAGGGATACAAAAAAGGGAGGCGTGAGGAAGTCAGGAAAATAAGTTAACTAAAGATGAGAAATTAAAAAAGAGGGAATTCTGTTTTCTTTTATATGTGTTTTAATTTCTTCTTCTTTTTCGTGTTTAATGTTTGTATTTTTGTATTTTGTAATTTTGTATTTTTTTCTTGTTGTTTTTGTATTTTTCTGAACTTTTTCTATTGATAAAACTTAATAAAATATTAATTAAAAAAAAGGAATATATGTTGATTTAAAGCAAAGCTGAATTAAAACAAAAATCTAGGTTGTGAAGGAAAAGGCAGGTAGGAAGTTACCACAGTTTCACAACTACTGGTAATGGAGATGCCAGGAGATGAGGACAGCAAGGTTTAATTTTAAAGTTTAATTTTAATGGGAGCAAGCGGCTGGGTCATTTGGAGTGGGGGAGAAAACACATAACTGAAAGAAAACAGCTGCAAGCTATGCTAGCGATGAGAAGCACAAGCCAGAAGGAGAGACAAATGCACAATTAAGCAGTGCCAAATAATGTGGAGAGGAAAAATAATAATAACATCGAAATCGGAATGAATACTTTTTTTGTCTTCGAACCAAAGAGACAGCTGCAGTATAATCTGCTGTTTGTGTAGAGTAGTGCTAGTAGGGAGATGGAGAGTGTCCCCTCAGGAATATCAGCTCTAAGAATACGCCAAAATAATATTGTTCATGTGATGGCATCATGAGCAACATACAAAGCTTCCTTGTTGTGTGAGAGAACATTGGCCCACCTTACTTCTGCTTCTGCTTCAACTGGAAGTGGCTTTCCTGAGTTTCAAGCAGAAATTTCTTACTGGAGACGACAACAACTGAACCTGAGACCTTACAGGTGCAAAACATGTGCAAGTGCCCCCTTGCCCCACAGAATATGGACATGTCTGAAGATTAAACCATGGCTACTCATCTAAAAGGGACGCGGGTGGCGCTGTGGGTAATAGTACCACTCTATTCTGCCTTGGAGGACTTGGGTGGTGCTGTGGGTTAAACTACAGAGCCTAGGACTTGGCGATCAGAAGGTTAGCGGTTTGAATCCCCGCGACGGGGTGTGCTCCCGTTGCTCGGTCCCTGCTCCTGCCTACCTAGCAGTTCGAAAGCACGTCAAAGTGCAAGTAGATAAATAGGTACCACTTTGGCGGGAAGGGAAACGACGTTTCCGTGCGCTGCTCTGGTTCACCAGAAGCGGCTTAGTCATGCTGGCCACATGACCCGGAAGCTGTACGCCGGCTCCCTCAGCCAGTAAAGCGAGATGAGCGCCGCAACCCCACAGTGGGCCACGACTGGACCTAATGGTCAGGGGTCCCTTTACCTTTACTCATCTAAAGAAGACTTATGCAACTGCACCAGCAAGCCTGGCCTCAAAAGATACAACAGTCAGGCCCTGTCTATACTATACATCAAAAGCAGCACCATATTGCTTCAAACAGCCATGGCTTCCTTCAAAGAATCATGGGAAGTGTAGTTTGTTAAGGGCTCTGAGAGTTGTCAGGAGACCCTTATTTCCTTCACAAGCTACCATTCCCAGAGTTCTCGGGGTAGAAGGATTGACTGTTAAACCACTCTGGAAATGGTACTTATGTGAGGGGACTAAGGGTCACCCAATAACTCTCAGCAAACAACACCCTTAATATTTGAAGATCTCTGAACCTCAGAAGTGATGATAAGAAGTACATGAGCTTGGAAGTGTATAAAGCTTCATCCCAGGACAAGCAGATTTAATCCTACTGAAACAAATGAGATTAATTCAATTGAAATGCAAGTACTTTGGCTTAATTGGGTTGCACATTCACTGTCCAATTTCATCACTTTAGCTACATGAGCGGCCATTTGCCCGTATCTAATTCAGACTAGCAGACATGCCTTTCATGTGTTGCCCAGCACACAAATCCATTAGGCTGTATATAGACAAGAGGCAGGACAGAGTAATTAGGTTTTTAGGTTACCCTTTTAAGAACAGGAAACTGATTCTGTTGTTGTCTTGTGTTTCCCGTCTTTTCCCAAATGATCACTTTGTTTAAATGGGGAAAATGTGGTATGTATACAAAGTGGAGGCATAAGTATTTGGGAAGTAGAATTCCATTCCATTTCTGGGCCTCCAGTGGTACACTTCATGGAGAAATATTCAGATTAGTCTACAGGGATCAGTACATCCTGTTTATCTATTCTGCGTCTCCCATACAGATGTGCTACTTCAGATATCTCTAATTTCACTTTGCATTTAACAGGATTAAGAATATATGCACTTTTAACCCTGCTCAGATTTCTCCTGATGTCATTTGTATATTCTCTGTTGACAGCATTTCGACAGCATTTGCTCACTACAAAAGGGGAGCAGGAGATGAGTGCAGCTGCCACACAATGTGATCCAGTCATCTAGATCTACATATATAAAGATGAAGTGACAAGACATAGTGTGAACTGACATTTCCCATGCACATTCCTGCAGCAATTTCCATGATGACAGTAGTGCTTTTGAGGGAATCCATGCATCTACAAATGATCTGCATTGCTCAGCCTTCCCAGATGCCCTTACTCCCTAAAAAAAAACCCCATTATTTCCTCAGCTGGGTTTTCCTGTGAGAACAGAAAGGTGGAGAGCCTGCCTACTGTGTGCATGGAAAAAAAATGCTTTTTGTCTCTTTACGTTTAAAGATATCAATGATGCTGTTTTTTAAAAGGCTTAAAGGAAGCATTTCTCTGAAAAACAAAATCAGGAAGTGCTCATAGTCAGCCTCCCTAGCATGGGCATAGTCAGGATTTATTGGGGGGGGCAGGCGTTATGTGAGGGGGCATAACCATGATATATGTGATGCAATTGGTCAGTTAATTAATTATTTCTATTTATTTGATTTAGGGGGAAGGACTGCACCCCCCTGCACTGCTCTGGCTACGTCCATGCTCCCTAGCTTTCTGTGCTTCAGTTAGAGATCGGAGGGAGGCCATGGCATGTTTTCAGATCAGGAAATGCAGGAAGCAGAGGAGGCTGCAGAGTGCTGGCCATGCCCCAGTGATCTGGTAATCAGAAGTTTATTCAATAAACGGAACCTGAAAATTGGTAGGATGGAGCTTCTGTTGGTGGGTGGTTCTTGTGACTGGGAACAAGCTGAATGACATGCTTTGGGAGGAGTTTCATTCCCCCTGATAGAACAGGTCTATAGCCTGAGAATACTCATTTAATTCCAAGTGGCCTCTGTGGCTAGGAGTGCTTAAGCCCAGCTTAGGCTAATTGGACAGCAATTGCCTTTCTTGGCCTGAGCCTTTTCTGGCTTCAGTACTCCATGCTTTAGTGACTTCCTGTCTTGGCTCCAATAGTGTACCCTACATGGGACTTCCCTTTAAGACAGTCTGGAAGTTGCTGCTAGTGCAGAATGGGCTGCCAGGTTGGTGAGTGAGGCAGCCTGCTGGTAAAGGTAAAGGTAAAGGGACCCCTGACCATTAGGTCCAGACGTGACCGACTCTGGGGTTGCGGCACTCATCTCACTTTATTGGCCGAGGGAGCCGGCGTACAGCTTCCAGGTCATGTGGCCAGCATGACTACGCCACTTCTGGCGAACCAGAGCAGTGCACAGAAACGCTGTTTACCTTCCCGCCAAAGTGGTACCTATTTATCTACTTGCACTTTGACATGCTTTTGAACTGCTAGGTTGGCAGGAGCAGGGACTGAGCAACGGGAGCTCACCCTGTCGCAGGGAATTGAACCACCAGCCTTCTGATTGGCAAGTCCTAGGCTCTGTGGTTTGACCCACAGCGCCACCCGCAAGTGCCATTGGCTTGAAAGCACTCTGTTGGCTACCAGTGAGCTCTGATGCCCAATTTAAGCCCTAAATTCAAGTACCAAAAAGATCACACCCCCAAACATCAACCATATCAGATATCAAGGGAGGCCTTGATTCTGCTGCTGCTGCTGCCGCAGCTGGGAAATGCCCAGGTGGCACTGACCCATGAGAGGGTCTTTTCATTAGTGGCCCCTCCCCTATAGAATGCCCTGTCAGGTGAGGTGTATCTGTCCTTATTAATGTTTAAGCAGAATTTAAAAACATTATTGTTAACCCAGGCATTTGGGGGCTGAAAATTGCTGTACATATTATTTCTGGAAACTTGAAATATTCATATTATCTGTGATGGTATTTGCTTTGTTTTTAATTTAAAAAATGTATTTTTTTAAATTGTTTTGCTGACTTTGGATCCTTTGGGATGAAAGTCTGATAAATAAGGGGGGAAGTAAAACCCACAACCACTGAAATTCTAATTGAATGCTAAAGTACCTGTGCAATGAGGCAAAAAAACGGAAGCCTGTTTCACAGGAAATAAAGTTTTTCAAGAAATTAAAGCACAGATTTTGACATAGCATTGTGCTGTGTATTTCTGTATTTGATTCCTGGACTCCATCAAGAGAGATCAGGTGTTGGCTGTTCTAAGTCGATGCAGCTTAAAAGCTCTACCCATGCACCAAATTTATGTCAGGTATATTCAGTTACTAACCGCTACTGTAAAAAAAAAAAGAAGAAAATCAAAGAACTATCAAGGTTTCCCCACATTCTGACCCATTTTTCTTCACCCAGCACTCATTCAATCACAATCTTGCTGTGTATCTGGTATTTGCTGTACAGTTATTGAATGCAGAAAGTGAAAAGCGATTAACCTCTATTACAAATGGAAATTTACTGCCCAGAACAAGCTGGCACTTGGCTAACCACAGTGTATTTCCTACTTCTGACTATGAAGAATAAATACAGTAAGAAGCACAAATACAGTAATGTTGACATCACATTGCAGTGATTTTTTAAAAAAGAGTTTCTGTTGAAACTGTGGTACAAATTAAGGCAAGGAAAATATAATTCAGAGAGACGTGGTCAAGGTCTTTCTGAATCTATCTTTTTAGGCATGTTGATAGCTAGATAGATTTACTTAGGAAAGTTTGCCAAAGCCAAGATCTAAGATATTCATCATAAACTACCAGAGATCTTGGTTGAATGGGCATCAAGTAAATGCCAAACATAAATAAATGAATTCAGTCTAAGATCAATAATCTTCTATGTATGCCTTTACTTAAAGTTTTATTTCCTTTTCCTATATCATGTATTGTAGGAACCATACAAATCTACCAACACATCCTGAGTCCTTTTTGTCACACAAGCAAGTAGGAGACAGGCTTCCTTTTTCACAATTTCAGCTCTAGGCTGGTATATCTGAAGGGCTCAATGATCAGGGCCCCAAAGATCAGAGTCCTTAGGGGAGCTGTGGGGCTTTGAACCAAGCAGATCCCAAACTGCCACAACGCTCATTGTCACTGGCAGGAGAATCACCAGCAGTAACCTCTTACATGCTTGGGTACAGCTGAGATTCTCTACTGTGGCAGAATACTCCCTCCACAACCAAAGGTAGTCCTTTATGCTAACCATCAACATTGGAGAGAAGAATTCCCCTCTAAATTATGAAGCAGCTTGCTCCTTATTGTTTTGCCCCTAGGTAGTGTTTCATATTTGAGAGGTGGGGGATGATCTCTAGCTCTTTGTATCTAAGTTTGATTTGCTTTATCTTTAATCTCTAAGAAAGTTATTTTTTTTTATGGGATTTCAGAGGAATAAGGTCACATTTGATCAAATTTTCCAACCCATTTCATTTGAAGTATTTTAAATATCATTATCACCTAACCAAGGGGATGGGAGGGAAAGCTCTCAGATATCAAAGAAGCATATTATTTGTAAACAAGCTTTGAGTTTTAAGCAAAAAGTTGATTAAAAAGCTGTTGTTGCATCAGCGATTATTTTGGTGGAAGCATTAGATGGAACATATCAGAATAGGCCAAGGTTCAAGACAGATCTGGAAGAATTGCCAAGCAGGTCAGAGTTGGTTTGAGAATCAAACGAGAATCAGAGCTGGAGATGAACAGAGCTGAACAAATGCTTCCCCAAATTCCTTCCAAGAGGAACTTCCTCTTGGACTTCCTACATTTTAGAACCTTGCCATCCCCAAGCACTGTGATTGGAGAGTGTTGAGTGACATTGTAGCCCTGATTTAGAAGCGAGAACTCTCAGTGATCAAAGTCTGGCTTTGGTTGCCATTATTTGTCAAAAATAATAGGCTCCATGTAAGTTTTCTAGAGCTGGACCATAAAGAAGGCTGATTGCCGAAGAATTGATGCTTTTGAATTATGGTGCTGGAGGAGACTCTTGGGAGTCCCATGGACTGCAAGAAGATCAAACCTCTCCATTCTTAAGGAAATCAGCCCTGAGTGCTCACTGGAAGGACAGATCCTGAAACTGAGGCTCCAATACTTTGGCCACCTCATGAGAAGAGAAGACTCCCTGGAAAAGACCCTGATGTTGGGAAAGATGGAGGGCACAAGGAGAAGGGGACGGCAGAGGACGAGATGGTTGGATAGTGTTCTCGAAGCTACCAACATAAGTTTGACCAAACTGCGGGAGACAGTGGAAGACAGGAGTGCCTGGTGTGCTCTGGTCCATGGTGTCATGAAGAGTCAGAAACGACTAAACAACTAAACAACAACAAGAAAGTATTCTAAAGAGAATATCTGCACATTTCAACCAAACATTTGTTTCATAAGTCCAAAAATGAATAACCTTGCCTGCTTTTAAAGATCTCCTTTGGTATGTTTTCTCCACGTGTTCGACATCTGAGGTTCAGTGGGCAGCTACCAATGGTGGTGGTGCCCAGGCTATGGTTTGCCTGGTACCTTTTAGGCAACTGGCAAAATTTGTTCAATGCTCCCTGCCTTGCAATACTTTTTCCACTGGGTATGTGAGAGCAGGGTCCTGACTGACTCCAGCTACAAAAGCTGAGGCTGCTGAAGAGGCTAGAGACCATATTGCCTGTTTCTTAGTGCAGACCCAGGCCACCAAGCCTGAGCTTCCAAAGCCACTGGCCACCATGAACCACCACTGGCAGGACTGGCAGCAGCAGCAGCAGCAGATATAGAATCATAGAATCTTAGAGATGGAAGGGAGCCAGGGGTCATCTAGTCCAACCCCCAGAAGTGCAGGAATCTCAGCTAAAGCATCCATGATAGATGGCCACCCATCCTCTAATTAGAAACCTTCAAGGAAGGAGAACCCACCATCTGTCATATGTTCTATGCTTATGATAATATTTTTTTTCTCCTGTTAATTAATGCTGTTTTAAATGTGCATTTTACATCTGACTTCACTTAGCAATGTTTTCTTTTTAAATGTTTATGATTTATTTTGTTAACTTTGTTGGTGTTAAATATATATTCTGTAGTTGACATCATTTGTAATGTTTTATTTTGAAATCTTTAAGATAATGTTTTAGTTTCCTGTTACTTACGTTGCTTTGACTGTTTACTTTATATTTGATTTCCTTCAGTAATGTTTTATTCTGGATTGTTTTATTGATGTTTTAATGTGCTGTAAACCACTTTGAGATTTTTCTTAAAAATATAAAGAGGTAAAGAAATGAAAATGAACAATAACAATAATTATCCTGGTAGAAGCTGACAACAAATACCCAACTTCTGCAATTAGTAGATTGTGCAGCAGGGATGGGAAACCTGGCCGGGGGGAATCAGATGCAGCCTTCACCCCAGGCCACACAGCCTCCTAAGCCACGCCTCTTCCCAGCCCTCCTTGGGATCCTCTTTTACTGTTTTTGACTGGCTAGAATGTGCTCTTGATAATGCTTCTTCCTTGCTTGGATGGAGGATGCAAAAGGATTTGTGACTGTGAAGAAACTGGCCTACTGTACAAAGGAAAATCTCACATTTATTGTTCTGCCAACTTTCGCCTGGAAAACATCCCCCACCCCTGTTGTAATGTCTACTCTTTTGCATAGCTGCTAGTTGTCTTACAAACAGTGCTGTGGTCCTTCTTGGAAGTAAAGCACCTATGCTTGGAACAAATAATCTGAACCAGTGGCCAACTCAAGTAGCCAATTCAATTTGCCAGTGGTCTCAGTTGCTTGGTCTTATACCTCGCTGGAACCTCAAAGCTGAATAGCTTACATGCAGACGCCTGGCAGGATGATGGAAGAACTTTTGGTTTAGTCACTTACTGGGTTCTAGCAACATCCTGGTTACAAATGGAGGCTGCCAAAGCAACAGCCACATACTCCTAAAATACTTTGACTCTGGTTTTGTTTTCTTGCTTGCTTCATATTTTGTTATACAGAAGCAAATTCCCTCCAATAGCTTGCTTTGCTTTTATACTTACATGGGCCACCAACAAATTCCATCTTACGAGTTTGATCCAAAGGGCCTTTTCTGTGAACTGAAGGAACTTTGATCCAGAGAAGGCTTCTGCCAGTGGCAGATTTTGAGCTGTGCAACACTAAATTTTGGCACCCCTCACCTTCTCGCACTCCATTCTACAGCATTGTTGTGGCACTTTCTACAACACAGTACCCTGTGCAGCCAAACTGGTCGTGCTGCCCTAAAACTGCCTCTACTTCTGCAATGGGGAGGGATACAATTTTTACTAATTCTTCAGTCCTCTTGCACCACCTCCAATGTCCTTTTCAGAGACCTGTTGGAACAGATTTGGGCAGGGACACCCAGGGAGGAGTATCCAGATCTGATAGTGTTTATGGAAGTCTGAATCCAACACTTTCATTAAAAAGGGGGGGGGGAGATAAGCATTCCAAAATCTCTATATGAAGGCACAAACTGTAACAACCTTCACCCACATATCAAGTAAGCATCATTTTTTAACTTTTATTTTTATTTAGTAACATTTTGCTTTAGGTTGCCATGTTTTAATCAGGAGTTGTTGTAACCTTTACAACTTTTATAAAAGTCTGAAGAAACAACAATACAGTACCTGTTTGGACTCCAATTAATAACAAAATATTAGGTGGGATCTCTTAGCCTTTGGGTAAAATTTCAGCTCTACCATGGTATCCTCCTGCCTGCAACAACAAATACACCACATGGTATTGCAGTTTGTTGTGTGTGTCAGTCACAATGTGCCACACAATGAAGGTATCGGCCCAACTTACTCCACACAAGAGTGACCATCTACATTAATCAACCATCCATTTTACCCATGATTTTTCAGCTTTCAGAACCTAGATGGGTTTAAACTAGTTATATCCTGTCCACGTGCACTATCCATCTTTCCTGTAATTACAGTTTGAAGCATAGTTCTTTAATATTTCAGCAAGTTACCGGTACATTAAACAACATAGGGTCTGCTGTGAATCTTCAGAGCGCCAGTCAAGAGCCCAATAAATACATTATCTGACTGGAAGTGCAATATTGTATTAAGAGCTTGCAGGATGACATTGTGCTATCGGCCTGAATACAGTTCCAAAGCCGCAAATCTATAACCTCAACTGTGACATGATCTAGTTCCCCTTGACTTGATAGATCTGGTGTTTTGAGTTCTGTTCTTTTAAAAGTATTTGTGCTTCTTGATGGGGACATCCTGCTTTCTTTCTCCTTTTCCAGTTCATTTTCTGTTCTTCATCATTCATGACTTTGTGTATTTATCTCCCAGTGTCTTCTGTTCTTATGCACTTAGTAGCTTTTCCTCTTTGCAGCCAATCTTCTCCTGTCTAAATATCCACAGCTGTTGCAAGTCTACAGTAAGCTTTCTTCACAGGGAGTGATTAAAGTCGCCTGCTTGCTTGCTTGCCTCCTTCAGCTTGTCTGTTTTGGTTTGGTCTCTGAGCAGGAGTTGTGCAGTGTGTATTTCCTGTTTCTTAAAATCTCCAGATTGTGTGTGATCTCTATATTAGTTTCCCATCCTATTACTTCTGCTTCACTATCCATGAACAATGTGTACTCTGCATCTGTTTCTGTCACTGGCTCGGCAAGTAAAAGTGATTTTCTCCTGCCAGCTTTCCACTTTTCCACAAGGTGGGGGGAGAGAAAGATGCCTTTCTAAGGACCGCTTGCATTTAAAACAATAGGAATTGATGAGGTGCACAATGTGAAAATCAGTCCTCGTTTTGGACTTTGATCCCAGCCTGGGTCCAGAATCCAGATCACAGATCAGCATGAGCAAGTTCATTCCCCCTCATTCTGAGTTTGTAGTCATTAAAGTGGAAATAATGACAGCCTTGGCAGGGTTGTTGTGAGGAATAAGGAAATTAATATCCTTACACACGACTTAACCAACCACTTAGAAGTAGACACTTGTCCATTAATAGAATACAAACATCAAATGAAACAGAAAAGTCAAAGCAGCCTGATAACAGTGTTTTCACCTCCTGCAAACAGTTTCATCAGCAGAGAATATTAATGAGGATGAAGTAATACATGTGTGTTCATTGCTATATGGGAGTAACATCAGATGATTTATTCTTGCATAAGTGAAGAAGCATCACCAATCAAACAACACAGAATTCTTCATAAGATCAATCACTTCAAGCACAATATTGTCTGAAACTCGTTACATAGACTTATTTAATAAAACAGCATGGTGCCTCAGAAAGCTGAAATGACACCCTTGATACTGAGGAGCTGTAGAGAAACTTTGGAAGGAAGGCTAGTCATCAGGGAATGGGAAAAGGAAGAATCAAAGAGAAGAGGCCTTATGTACTGAGCAATACATAGGCAGGGACAATAGGCAGGGAGGATCCTGGAAGGCAGCAACTTGGGTCTGCAGGAGCCACCCAATCCGGCTCCAGGAACCAGATTGGCCTGCAGGAGCAACTTGATTGGCTTGCAGAGGCAGCCCAATCAGGCTCCAGGAGGGGAGTTGAATCAGCCAATCACGTGGGTCCCACTGTGTAAATAATGTATATATAGCCAGAGGTTTTGGGGGGAAACACACTCACTCACTGAAATAAAGAGCATGAAATCAACACTCAACTCTGAGTATATTTCAAGAAGTGAAGCAGCAAGATTGAAGAAAAATGCATCAAAGAAGGCAGGAAGAGAGAAGGAAGACAGAAAAGATGTGGGAAGGGCACTTTGCGGTAATTTGCCATTTCTTTTTTAAAAAAAATCATGAAAATTCATAAGATTTTAATGTGAATTGCTCCCAAAAAAAAACGGATAATTTTTACTAATGTGCATATTTTTGCAAACATTTTTTGCTAATACAATGCATTTTGGAAATTTTCACTAATAGATTCTTCTTTTTTGCACATATCCCTGTAATATATGCATTTTTGTAAACATTGGTTGGTTGCAGAACTGCATCACAAAATGTGGATAAGTGCACATTTTAAAGGATGGCTATGTTTAGGTTTGCATACTGTTTTTGAAAGTGTGGATTTCATAGATTTGGCTTTAAATGCAAACTGAATCAAATTTCTCTTCCATCCCTAACTGGTTCTCATTCCCTACAGAAAACTCACTTCTGTTTGAATCTTTTAGATCCATTGAAAGGTTAGCTCAGTAGAATCAAACTGAAAACTTTCTGATGACGTTTGTCTTTCCACTTTGGCAAATGTGTATAGGATTGCAGCCTGAATCTAACAATTGTAATTTCATTGTTGAGAGTGGGTTTCAGCCCCTTGGCTTTGGTTAAGTACAGTGGTACCTTGGTTCTCAAACTTAATCCATTCCAGAAGTCCGTTCCAAAACCAAAGCATTCCAAAACCAAGGCATGCTTTCCCATAGAAAGTAATGCAAAACGGATTAATCCGTTCCAGACTTTAAAAAAACAACCCCTAAAACAGCAGTTTAACATGAATTTTACTATCTAATGAGATCATTGATCCATAAAATGAAAGCAATAATCAATGTACTGTACTATAAAATAAAAAAGACAGTATTGTAGATGATAAAAATTAAAATTATATTTTCTTACTTTCACTGATGATAGTCATTATTTGGATGGGGGGCTTTTATCCATTTCCTCAGTCACATAATCAATCAACCAGTAGCTGAACTGTGTTCCACACAGTCACAAAAACAAATTAACCAAAAAAGCCTCAGAAACAAAAACGCAAATTAAATGGCAAAAACAAAAGCGCCAAACTTAATCCATTCTGGAAGTCTGTTTGACTTCCAAAATGTTTGAAAATCAAGGTGCAGCTTCTGATTGGCACAGCCGCCCTGGAAACAATAGCCAACAGCTGCATCAGACATTCAGCTACCGAAAAACATTCAAAAACTGGAACACTCACTTCCAGGTTTTCGGTGTTTGAGAACCAAGGCATTTGAGAACCAAGGTACCACTGTATTGTATAAAAGAAAAGAGGTCTGATTAATATAGCTTGTTGAAAAAGGTGCTAAATGGCTTTGTCAGTTGCCTCAGCATCGGACTTCAGTTGCCAAGAAGCTCTAATTCATTAACAAAGATAAATTCCCATTTCTTTTGGTGTAATCATGCCTCTTGGTTTTAACAGGGTCAGGTACTCCTTAAAGGACGCTTCTTCATTACCAAGTCTGGCATTCATAAGATAGATTTCTTCCAGTTAGGAAGTTTTATTATTTGTTTATTCATTCAAAAGAGTTGAATGAATAACCCTTCAGCAGAGTTCCCTGGGTGGTTTACAAAAATATACACATAACAAAACACCAACTTCGGGGAATGATTTCTGCTTCAGTTACAGTACCTTGTTTTTCTTACTTTTGTTATTATTAACAAGGTTTTCATTTTCTTTCTATTCAATTAAGCAACATTTCGGAAACTTGCATCTGCAACAGACAGACTGACAATAGGGATTTTGAATCAAAGAAAGGCAGTGGACATGCTAAATACTTGAGTTATTAAGACATTTAACGTCAAAAGCGTATTCTAAGGACAAATTCTTATGTTAAACTTATGTTAAACTTGGTCAGAATTCTGTGATCTCAAATACAAATGGGCACAGACCCACTTGGACAGATTGGAAGAAGGATGGTAATGATGAGGAAGCTTTGGTCAAAGAAATTGAGACAGTTAAATAATTCAAAACTCAAATGGACACAGATATTTTATGGATTTGGCATTCCATGTAAATAAATCTACAGTTTTTTGACATAACTGATTTGGCCACTTGCATTTTATTTTATTTTTTGTAACTGTATATTTACCTCAATGGATGTCTGCATGTTCAGCTACAATTATAACTTGTGCTGTGTTGCTGGAGACATGACTTTGAAAGAAACATCCTAGCTGCTGTACTGTTTTCCACAATTATCAGGATGAATGCACACACACACACGCTCTCTCTATATATATATATACATATATATAATTTGAACGCTACACTTATCTAGATCTCAGGGAGTTTCACAAAAAAACCAAGATAAAACACAAAATACATAATAAAAACAAAAAAAAAGAAACACAAACCACAAACCAATAAGCACCCCCACTCCCTCCCACAAATACATTGAGATATGTATGCAGGATGTTAATGAGCCAAAGGCCTGGTTAAAGAGGAATGTCTTGCCTAATGTCTAAAGGTGTATAATGAAGGCACCAACCCTGGGGAGAGCATTCCACAAATAGGGAGTCACTGCAGAAAAGGCCCATTCTTGTGTTGCCACTCTCTGGACCTCTCATACCTCTCATGGAGGAGACACACGAAGAAGGGCCTCAGATGAGGATCACAGAGTCTGGGTGGGTTCATATGGAGAGAGATTGTTCTACAGTAGCTAAGGTTTTTCATATATTCTATTTATGACACTTTTATCTGACCTTCATCCAGAGAGCTCAAACCACATGCATAGTCCTTTTATCCTCTTGAGAACTCTAAGAGTTAGGTTGAGTTCTTGGATAGTGACTACACAAGGTAAGTTAGTCCACTTCATGGCTGTTGGAATGAATCCAAATCTTTCTTATCTATTAGCATATTTCTATACATGCCTAAGAAAACTAAAGTCCCACTAAATGTAATGGGGCTTGTGCCCAGGTAACTGTGTAAATAATCACAGATTAAGTCTAATAACCAATACTGGTGAGATCAATATGTTTCATCTAGAATGCTTTGACCACTCATAGCTGTGCAATACCTTTTTAAGAACCATTTGTGTGGACAGATCCCTTCCTTACGTACTTTCTTTACTGACTTTTTTCATTTGAAGCAGAGAGCGAGAGAGACCCTGTACTTGACCCATTTAAATGAATGGAAACCGCACAACAGCAATTCCAGGTAGATGGTGCTGAAAGTCTTTTGTTGCCTAAAATAGGTGTCCAATTATGTATATGTTCACACCCTTTGGTTCCAATAAAGTCTTAAACTTTTATACTTTAAAGCTATCACCTTTAAATTAATACAAAAGAAAAAGTTATAGTGCTGATATATTCAGTGTTAACTGATGTTCATATTTTCACACACTTCTGCTCCTACTGTTTTTTACTCTAATTACATTGTCTTCGCTGCTTTTTCCTCTCATTCGTTATTTGCCTATATTTCATTCTCTTCTGCTTTATCCCAGATATTGCTACTTATGCTTTAGCTAGCAGCATGAAGGTTTTAAAGAGAACCCCCGCCCCCCAAAAAATAACAAACCAAATGCATTCATTTAGTTGAAGTTTAATTATTGTTTTCATTTCATTTCTGCAGGATGCATTTCTGCAGGTGATACATTTATAGAATGAATGTCTGGCAATTTGTTGCACCGTGTTTTCACAGACAACAACCTTCTATGATGAAGCAGGTTTCTGGTATACAATGGACACAATAAACCAGCTGGTCTCTAAATGCAGCACTATTTTTAAAGGTTAAAAAGACCCAGCCTGGTATCCTTTAGAAATTTGGTGAACATTTGCTATTTCCCCCTGGGCAAAAATTCAGATGTATTCCTGGAAGCACAAAAACCACAGTGTTTTCACATGGCCAAACTGTCCATCTAAAACCAAACCATCAGTGAAACCTGCTAGTACATTTTCACTGAAATTGAAGACATTTGGTTCAATCTTTTATGCTAGGCTCATGATTTCTGAAAACAAAAATGTTGCCTGTACAGGCATGATATCTATTGATGGTGTGCTAACAGGACAAATACCATGACTCATAGTCATGCTGATTTAAAACAGGGTTTCTTTCTGGTCATACCCCAACATTCTCCTATACGACGCCTCGGTTGTTCGTCTATTTTTTAACTATTTGCTCCGTTAGGGTGTTTTAAAATTCTTTTTACAGATAAGTCTAAGGTCTCAATTGCTTTGGGAATTAAGGAGCAGGGATTCCAAGGCAAGTGGCATCTTCTTTTGCTGGCTGGGTAAGGTAAAGGTAAAGGGCCCCCTGACCATTAGGTCCAGTCGTGACCGACTCTTGCTCATCTTACTCTATAGGCTGAGGGAGCCGGCATACAGCTTCCGGGTCATGTGGCCAGCCTGACAAAGCCGCTTCTGGTGAACCAGAGCAGTGCACGGAAATGCCATTTACCTTCCCGCCGGAGCGGTACCTATTTATCTACTTGCACTTTGACGTGCTTTTGAACTGCTAGGTTGGCAGGAGCAGGGACTGAGCAACAGGAGCTCACCCCGTCGCGCGGATTCGAAGCTGGCTGGGTAGCTAAATCTAAATCCAAGCCTGTTTTATACATCTTCGGGGGCCCAGCTAAAATGCCCTAAGAAATAATGTTCTCTTTCTCTACCTTCTGCACGTGATGGCTGAGTCAGTAGTGATAGGCAACTGTGGTCAGTTACGGTTTCGCTCCATTTTCCCCCAATCTTAAATTCAGTTCTCCACATTTCCACATCAGTTTGTGATGTGTTTTTAAATTCCTTCTGAAAATTCAAACGATGGCTGTGTTTCGGTTCTCCTGTTGTGTTGGAAAGCAAGAATTAGGTAGGTTCACCTTGATGTGTGAACTGAATCAAATGTCTACCCTACCCCTATGAGCAAGTAAAATGACCTTCAATTCACCTACAGAGCCTTCTCCTGCTCCTCTGTTCCCATCTCCTCTGCTTCACATCCCAGAGTGTCTTCCTCTGCAACATGGGTGGCAATCAGGTCATCAGATTACAAACTCGCCATGTCCTATCCTTTCATTCATATATAGTTATCCCAAAATAATTCCAGAAGAGTGCTCAGGAGTACCTGGGAAGCTAAACTGTGATCTCACAACTCTATCAGCTAGTGAAGGGTATCTTCAGTCTACAGATTTTGAAGTACATTTTATTGAAATGTTTAATGTATTCTCTGAATCACAGCCTGCTTTATGAGACCTTAGGATTTGAAATGTCCTTATGTATTTTCTTCTAGGATCTATGGACTATATGCTTTTATATGCTTTCTCTTGTCCAAGTAGGTTTTATAAATGTTAGACATTGCTTTTACATTTTAAACAAATTAGGCGAAAAAGGCATTAAATGGTCACCCTTTGAATATATCAGTGTATCAGAGCCAATATCTAGTTTATTTTATCTTCGCTACAAAAATGTGAAATTATGAATAAAATATCATCCTTTATCAAAATTACGACAATCTCGAAGCACCTTTAAAACAAAGCTGTAGTCTTGTTCAGATCATAAAGCTCTGATGCTGTGTGTCTTTGGATGTTTTATGGAAATCTTTTTTTTCTATCATGCACGTAGAAACCAATTACTTGACATTTGAGTTGTAAAGCAACAGTGATTGGGTAACAATTAAGACAAGGAAGCCTTGAACAAAAGGTGATTTTTTTTGTGTATATCATCAGTATTATTTATTCTTTGTGAATAACAAGAAACTGTAGCAAAGAGAACAAAATCTCTAAGAAATTAAGCTATGGTTCAAAGAAAGTATAATAATTTGATAAAATTACTGGATTGTCTGTGGAATTCTCATGTAAACCTTTATGTGCTATAAAATGATATTAGGAATTGCAAATATTGAGGTTATTGAAGTGTAAATACATATTTAGAGTTGTGCTAATGGATTCCTGGTCTTCGTAAAGGTTGTATTAGCAGATCCTAATTTATTACACACAGATTATACAACCAATGCAAATGTTTAAAGAACGTTAAGAAAGTGAAATTAATATAATGAAAAGGAGAAATAGGTTTGAATAGAAATATTGGCCCCAAACCCTGTCTAAAGTCACCGGGCACTTCATGAAGCATTTATTTTAATGTAGGACTTTTCTACATTAGAAATGTAGAAAAGGGGAAGAAATGGAGGCAGTGAGAGATTTTACTTTCTTGGGTTCCATGATCACTGCAGATGGTGACAGCAGTCATGAAATTAAAAGATGCCTGCTCCTTGGGAGAAAGGCGATGGCAAACCTAGACAGCGTCTTAAAAAGCAGAGACATCACCTTACCAACAAATGTCCGTATAGTTAAAGCCATGGTTTTCCCAGTAGTGATGTATGGAAGTGAAAGCTGGACCATAAAGAAGGCTGATCACCGAAGAATTGATGCTTTTGAATTATGGTGCTGGAGGAGACTCTTGAGAGTCCCATGGACTGCAAGAAGATCAAACGTATCCATTCTTAAGGAAATCAGCCCTGAGTGCTCACTGGAAGGACAGATCGTGAAGCTGAGGCTCCAGTACTTTGGCCACCTCATGAGAAGAGAAGACTCCCTGGAAAAGACCCTGATGTTGGGAAAGCTGGAGGGCACAAGGAGAATGGGACGACAGCGGACGAGATGGTTGGACAGTGTTCTCGAAGCTGCAAACATGAGTCTGACCAAACTGCGGGAGGCAGTGGAAGACAGGAGTGCCAGGCGTGCGCTGGTCCATGGGGTCACGAAGAGTAGGGCACGACTAAACGACTAAACAATAACAGGACTTTTCTGTGTACCTATTTTTTAAAAATACCTTGGCATGAGCAATAAACAAGGAAGACATAGTTAAAGAAAGCCAGTGAAGATTCATCTGCATTATAGTAATGACTGCCCAAAATGCTTCCATGTGGCCTATATCATTTTAATTTCCTTCTTGTACAAATCTGCATGATAGTGTCGTTAGTCTTTATGAAAGATTGGCATGTTATATTATTTCTTAAGGGATCCCACAATACAAAAATATACTAAATATACTAAACTTTCAACCATGCCACAACCATAACATGTACAATTATGATCATTTGTAGACTGCCCTTCATTTGACAGTTGCAAAGTAGTATACAAGAGCAAACCAAATTTTACATAAAATTAAAATAAATGCAAGACAGACTTGAAGCATCATAAAAAATATATTGTGCAGTAGACATCTCAATAAATTCTGGATGCCATATATGGCATACTCTATCAATTTCTTCTTCAAGCCTGAATGAATGAGTGAATGAATGAATTAAGGCACTTTCAAATGCTAATAAAATATAACACTGAGTGAGCCAGCTGTATCTCTGGTGGGAGAAGGTTCCAGAGTTGGTCTCCTACTCCACATCACCAGGCACTGCAAGCAAGGCCTATCCTGCCAATCATAAATGCTGTGTTGAGGCATACTGGAAAAACTGCTCTGTCAAGTATTTTGGTCCTAGACTTGTGGTCCATGAAGGATGTTTGTGCTTCTCCTGATGACCACAGTGACTGGTAACATGCATGGTTAGGTGGTCTCTGTGATAACCTGATCCTAAGTTATTCTATGGTTCTGTAAAGTAACAAAAGAACCTTTCTCTTCCATTCCCCAAACCTTGGTGGCTGTGGCGTCAATGTACCCTCTTTTCCACCCCACCCTCAGACCCTGCTGGTTCAGGCCAAGAGCCCATCTTGTCCAGCATCCTGTTCTCACAGTGCCCAACCAGATGGTGAACCTAATACTGGCCACCCTAACAACTTTATTGACAGTCCTTTGAAACCATGGGGCAACCTCCGCTCGTGGAGTATGCAGTGGAGTGTGGAGTTGGTGGCATTCATTTTCACAGCTGTATTTGGAAAAACCTTATTAAATAACGTTTACAGGTTAGGAGCAATGGTGATGGCTTTAAGTCTCCAAGGACTCATATGTGGGATGTGTTGTTAGATATTGATGGGATCTCAAAGTTAAAAGCTAACTTTTCTTCCATGGTGAATCTTGGATCTTCCTTACGTTTCTAACATGAAGCCCTAGTTTTTCGGTAACCTTGTCTTGATGGACCTTGTTGAGGAAAAGTAATGTTACAAAGTGGACGAGATTCCTTGAAAGCAGCATGACTGTGGCTACGAAAGCAGAGACAGAAGGTCCTATGAATGACTCCAGAGTTATAGGCTTTGCTTTTATTAATTAATCAGTTTCAGGACATTTTATTTCCTACCCTTCTAACTGTAGTTGAGTGCTCAGGGTGGTTTTGTCACTTTGAACAGAGTTCATCAGATCTGTGATGAAAAGGCTGTTTCTGATTGCTTTCTCAAGTAGCAATGGGATCTTAAGATGCTTATATGTTGGTTTGATTGAGGGTGAAGAAATAAGGATCCTCCATGATGTTTTTTTCCTGTGTGCAACTGAGATACTTTGTTGAAACTTTCTTACTGAGGTGAACAAAACTTGTCTGCATGTGATGCATGCAGTTGTTTTGGTATGAGTAAGAAAACTGGCATGCAATTGAGTACTCAATATTATATTACATTCACGAATGCTTCTATTTATATGAGCGTAGACAGGCGCATGCTGAATCAGGCCTTGCTCAGTGAACATGTGCTATTTATCATTTTCTCTGTGATATGCTAATAGTAACTGATTTGCATTATTTATTATGAAATCGTGTTTTAGCCAGACTCTGACTTAATGATTTTTTTTAATTGCTCAGATATTTTTAAAAAATAATTAGCTTTCAATGACAGAACAGATGGAGGTGCAAAGCTGTTAGTTCTCTGTCTCCCTACTAATATATTTTGGTTCTGGCTGACGGTGTAGCTTTGTTTTTTTAATTATCACATTAAACAATAGTCAAGCTTAAGACAAAATTGGGATCTTTGTATATCTCAATAAACCGTAGCTTGGTCTTGTCAGGGAACAGGGGATCTGAATGTCTGGGTGTAGACTCTAGAATCTGAAAAAAGTGCCCTATCTGAAAAAATCATAGTGATTGTTTTTGCCAAATTGGGATTGACTCTTTTTCCATTTTTCGGTGCACATTTTTTAAACCACTAACATACCCTCTCACTGGCCTTTTACAGCCCTGGGACCTGGTCCAAAGTGCCTCCAATCAATTCCCTCTTCCTCTCTCTCTCCCCCATCCTTCACTGTTCATAAACATTATCCAACACTTCAGACAGGAATTCTAAGAGGCTCAGGAGAGCCAACAGAGGCACAACAGCGGTTGGTGGGCAGAGGCTCAGCAGCGCACACGTGACGTGATGGCGTGATTGACCCACAATCTGGGGCTCAAGTCGGTGCCTTTGTCTTGTCCTTTGCCTCAGGCAGCAAAATGTATTGAGTTGGCCCTGTCTTGTTTAGCAAGACACTGCTTAAAAATAAGGTCTTTTTTTCAGAACAGAAGAGTCACCCAAAGTTCTGTATGAACTCAGACAGGTCAGATGTCAAAGCTATATGAGCAATAGTAGCAGCAGCTGAGATGCATGTGCAGTACATGGAAAAAGGAAAGGCTTTGTAGAGCTGTTGAGCTGGTTCTGCATATCAGTGTTCCCTGACTACAGCAAAACACTGGACTAGGATCAAGCTTGAATGATTGTCATTTATTGATTATCTTGAGCTCTAGAGAGATGCTTGCCTTTTACCTTTCCATTTGGCTTTCATAGAAATATATTAAAAGGATGCAATAATACTCTAGAATTTGTTTAATCCCATGCTGCTGGTACAATTCAAAAATGGGAGACAAACTTTGAGAAGGCAGATTGGCAGTACCAATGGATTTCAGAAAGTTGACAGCATTGATTATCTAGCAAATTGATTCATTATTATTATTATTATTATTATTATTATTATTATTATTATTAGAAAATAAGGGGAAAGCTGCAGATAAATTTGTTTTGTTTCTCCCAGTGGAGACTTTTGACTATTTAATTAAAGGCCTCATTGCTTCATCATTAAATTCAAAGAAGCATATCTAATGCGAGCACTTAAATGTAATGTCACTCATTAGTCTTTAATGAAGAGAAACTTATTCTTTCTCTGAAGAACAGCTGTAAAAATAGTGTCTGTGTCACCCACAAAATTATATATTCTAAAGGTTATTAATGTGCCTTTAATGACTTTTTAAAAATAGCCCTATGCAACATGCATTTTATATATGGGACTCTTTCTTAAAGGAAACAAAATCTTGGTTGCTTGGTAGTTCACAAAAGGTTAATTAAAGCTGTAACTTCTGTGGTTTTGTGATATTTTTGTACTGGTTTAATAGTAAGAAGCAGAAAAACAATGATTATTGGCAACATAAAGGATGAGATCTAGGGGACATGTCATTTAGAGAGGGCAAGAGGTACTCAGAGCTTTGCTCCCCTGTTTTAGAGCTAGTGTGATTATTATGATTGTTTGTGGCCAGCTCACTACTTCTGCAACTATTGTTACATCCCATAAATGTGGTGACGGATATGCATAAAAAACTGACCATCGACATTCGTACCACTGGTGGGTGGGGTGGGGGCACTTGCTGAGGAGCCTTCTAACTCAATTGCAGCTACAGCTTGCAATTCTTGCCTTGTCACATGACCTCCCTGATAATATATTAGCAGCAACTGGAACAAGGCAGCCATATGCATTGGAACCAGAGGGTGAGGGCAATTGAAAGGGCAGTGGCATCTTGCCCAAGGGCTGCCAAAATATTGTATGCATACCATTTGCTTAAGCAAAGGGGTGATGATATGATCTGTTCTGTGCTGACAGCATCACTGATGGGGCAATGGTTAAAATGCCAGACTAGACCAACCAAGGTTCAGATTCCCCTCTCAACTGTGAACAACCACCATACCTCACAGCCTAATCTAATTCATAGTGATTGGGAGGATTAAATGGGAGGAGGGAGACCCACTGTGAGAGCTTCCACTCTCTCCCACTAGGGTCTTCAGAACTCCAGGGGTTCTCTTGCCTTCAGAAAATGCCTGGGCAACTCCTAAGATTTAGAACCCTTCCCATCCTTGGATCTCTTCTGAGAACTGTTTATTTGAGCAGTCTTGCTTCTCCATTAATCCCTCTATAATCAGGTGTACAAGTCGGCAAACAGGCACAACAGTCCTGAAATGTGACATTTTCCCCCATGGATTGTTATTTTGCCATTTCACACTCTGATATCTTAAATCCTGGTGTGTGTGTTTTATGATAGCTATCAGTAACTATTCCTCTTTTGTAGTCTTTGTGAAAGAACTCACATCCATTCCAAATAGCCAGTCGTCCTTCTGTATCATTCAGTTCATAATTGATTGCATTAAAGTAGTAATAGTGCTTCCCTGAGATACATGAACACATGGATATATTCAGAAAATCCTTAGAGACTCATTTTGCAAAACCGTAGGTGTATGGCCAGGGGTCACATATGTACTTCTTTGTGTCTCAGTTAATGTTCTGTATCTGTGCTATGGTCAGATATGTGGAACCACTGTTGCCTTTTTATAGCTTTCCCCCTGATATTTCTTGAGACTAGCCTTTTCTATTCTTACTCAGTGGTCGTAAAATCTGTTATTAATCATGGCATTGTTCCAGCCTGTTTTTGTGCTGGGTTAGGGAAGGACGGTGGGGTGACTTATCTATAGCAAGTCACGATGAAGCGCAATTTAACAGTATGGGGGGGGGTTAAGAAAGAAAGAAAAACCTCATTAAACCAGAACAGAAAAAAGTGGATCTTTGTTACACTGATAAATTTTCAGAAAAGTTTGTATGCACACTGCCCAGTGCCCAAGCTGGAAATTACTCTGCCCAAAGACTTGTGGCATATAGGGTAGAATGACAACAACAACAACAACAACAACAACAACAACAACAACAACAACGAGGTTTTAAAAAATATTATTTATACCCCACCCATCTGGCCAGGTTTCCCCCGAAGTTGCATTCTAGTTCTGGACTATGAGAATAAGAACATTGACAATAGCATATCCCACATAGTTATTCCAATCACTGCTGTTGTTATAATGGATTTCCATTTCTGATGAAAGTTTTTGGGTTATATCCAATAGTGTCCTTCCTATGATAGAAGGTTGATATCAAAGACATGACCCACGGAGAGAAATCGGCAGAGGGGGAGGAAGAGGCAGAAGAAAACAGAGGGTTGCCTCTCACTTCTCAAAGCAACACTGAGATACAGGAGCAGGTGGTAGTAGGGGGTTGGATTCAACCCCAGAGGAGGAGGAATTGTCTGCACCTGAGTCTCCCAGAAGTAGGAGGTGGAGCAAGAGATTACAGCAAAAGAAGACCAGCTGGAAGCGGGGGTAGGCTTGGCGTATATCTGGCCTTGGAAGGGGCCAGAGGCCAGTCGAGTCAACTGACTCTGATAGTGAAGAATGAGCTGTAGGAGGCTCTGTTTGGTGTAAGCCTGTAGTTGCCAAATAAAGCTAAACTGCCAGCTTGCTGTGTAGTGTGTTAGAGATGTGCTAAACCTCACAGTTCACATACCAGTGAAATGAGGAAGGAATGCAATTTCTGAGTATTCTCCTTCCTTCCTACAGCCTCCATCACCCTCCCCAAATTCCCAGGTTGGGGGAGAGATGCTTTGAAATATAGGGGGGCTAATGTGGGAGGCTACAGGGGGAATGAATTGGCAAAGTATCACTTCACTGGTCAGCTCCAGAAAGAGTGTGGGTAGAAGCTCATTTGTGAAATAGATCTTGTTTACTTACATTTATATTACTTTAATGAATAGGTTTGACATGACTTGTTTTTATAAGCCTAGGAGGAATCCATAACTTGCACAATCATATTCCCCACCTAAAACCAAAAAAATCTGGGGGTCATCTAGTACAATCTCCTGCAATTCAAGAATCTCAACTAAAGCATCCATAAACAGCCTTACCAGAAAAATTAACCAATAAACTGAAACTGACACGGGGGCAAATAGAAGAAGACTCCTTCTCCCCGGTATGGCTCCTCTTTATCACATACACAGCCCAACAAGACAATGACAAAAATCCACCAACAACATACAAATCAATATGGCTAACCTTATCTAAAACACCCACCCATCCCACTCACACACGAAAACAAAGATCACCTCAGCCAATCACAAACAAACATCCACACCCTAGGCCAACCCCAACCTCTCTCACCACCAAAGAAACACAAGTGAACAGCAGAGAACCTGCACAAGTGACACTGACACAAAACCCCACATATATTAAGTAAATAGAAACATCGCCACCCAACCCAACCCCACTCACCTTTCTTCCCTCTTTCCCCTTTTCTTCCTAATGTCTCAACAAATGAAACTGATTGTAAAAATGTTACTTGAAAAGAGAGAGAGATTGCACATACTTTTGTAAACCAAGAAAATCTTTAATAAAAATACATTAAACAAAAACTAAAGCATCCATGACAGATGGCCATCCAACCTCTGCTTATGAACCTCCAAGGAAGGAGAGTCCACCACCTCTTATCAAACAGCTCTTACTGTCAGAAAGTTCTTTCTGATGTTTAGTAAGAATCTTCTTTCTTAAAACTTGAATCCATTGGTCTGGGTGTTATTCTCCGGAGCAGGGTTGGACCCTGCTTGCTCTATCCTTCATGTGACAGCGCTTTAGAGATTTAAAGATGGCTATTGTATCTCCTCTCAGTCTCCTCTTTACCAGGCTAAACATACTCAATTCCCTCAAACGTTCCTTACAAGGCTTGGTTTCCAGACTTGTGATCTTGGTTGCCCCCCTCTGCACATGTTCCAGCTTGTCCATGTCCTTCTTAAATTGTGGTGCCCATAACTGTATACAGTACTCCAAGGCAGAATAAATGCAAAGGGACCCCTGACCATTAGGTCCAGTTGTGACCGACTCTGAGGTTGCAGCACTCATCTCGCTTTATTGGCCAAGGGAGCCGGCGTACAGCTTCCGGGTCATGTGGCCAGCATGACTAAGCTGCTTCTGGCAAACCAGAGCAGCGCACGGAAACGCCGTTTACCTTCCCGCCGGAGCGGTACCTATTTATCTACTTGCACTTGATGTGCTTTCGAACTGCTAGGTAGGCAGGAGCAGGGACCAAGCAACAGGAGCACACCCCGTCGCGGGGATTCAAACCGCTAACCTTCTGATCGGCAAGTCCTAGGCTCTGTGGTTTAACCCACAGCACCACCCACGTCCTCCAAGGCAGAATAGAGTGGTACTATTACTTCCCTTGATGTGGACACTAGACATCTGTTGATGCAACCTAAAGTAGCCTTAGCTTCTTTTGCTGCTGCATCACACTGTTGACTCATATCAAGCTTGTGGTCCAGTTGTTTATAAAGACACTGAACAACAACGGGTCCATTACCGAATGCTGTGGTACTCCACTTGTCTTTTTTTCCAGGATGATGAGGAATCGTTAGTGAACATTCTTTGAATTCAGTTAGTCAACCTGCTACAAATCCACCTAACAGTTACCTCATCCAGTCCACATTTTACCTGCTTTTCTGCAAAACTATCATGGGGGATTTTGTCAAAAGCCTTAATTAAATCAAGATACACTATGTCCACAACTTCCCTCTGATCCACTCTATCAAAGACAGAGAGACTGAGACAGAGATGAGATTCCTCTGGCATGACTTGTTTTTGAGAAACCCATGCTGGGTCTTAGTAATAAACAGCATCCTTTTCTAAGTGCTTTCCAAACACCCCCGGTTATATTTGTGGGACCACCTCTCCTGTCTTGCTGGCTATTTAAACATCACTGTCTGGCAGAAAGCAACCTGTATTTGAATTGCCTACTTTTGTTTTGTTTTCTATATGTTTAAATTATCTTAATTTGGCTTCCAGTTGACTTCTGGAGCTGTGCGAGCAAAGCTGAGCAGGAGGGAAGAAATCAGCTTGTTATGCAGCCATTAAGCTTTTTAAGCAACTTCTGAAAGCACAGACACACTTTTGTATACTGAGTGCCCAGTTAGGTTTCCCCACTGGTACAAACAAGAAGCAAATCAATGGAGACACACTATTACAAAACACTAAATGAGAGGTTTCAAATGAGTCCCTACTTTATAATAAACTAGAAAGGTAACCAGCAAATAGCAGGAATATATATGAAACAACATTCATAAGTATGAGCTGTCACTGAGTGGATAGGTAAGAATAAACCCTAATTTCTCTTCTATGTTCCTTGCTAGCATTGCTACCACCTCTCTTGGTCTCCTTACTACATCGTCTTCCTCTCTCCTGTCTCTTTGCTTATTTAATTTCTTCTCACTTAAGGGCCTTGGCCCTCTCTTCTGCCACAGCTTCCCCCTTCTATCATGTCCCTCTTTCTCTCAAGTGATCTCACTATGGTCCTGAGAGCTTCACTGTTATTTAGGTCTGCTTCTACCATATTTTTCTCTTTTTTAGGCCAGCTGACTTATGAACTGTGGCTTTCTATGCATATAGGCCTTAAGTATCAGCAGATGTGATAGTTGAACTCAATGCATTCAGTTGCTTGGCACTCTTATCATTTACTTGTGGGAACTGGAATCAGAAAAATTGGTTCCATATCTGTTCTTTTGTTTTTATTTATAAAACATATTTACTTACTACTAACTCATACAACACAACATGACAGTGTATTATTAGGATGTATACAATAAAATAAAACACGGCATAAAAACAGCAAGAAAAACTCATTAAAATCACTGACTAATATAAACAGACACATTGGCCTGCATACATAAAAAGGTCTTCATGAGACACCTGAAAATCAAATGCAAGGGTACCTGCTGAATCTCTGCTGGAAGAGAGTCCACAGAATGGGACCAGTGACCCTAAGCACCCAACTTCTAGTGGAGGCAAGTGAGACCTCTGTAATATGGAGGGGGGTGGAATCATCCTCTGTATGATCTTAGTGATCAAGTGGTTCTTAAGGCTTCTTTGACTCAGGTTGTCCTGGGCTTTGGATATTAATGCAGAAACCTTGAACCTGGCCCAGTTGCATATGGGCTGCCAGTGTAGATGTTTTAGCAAAGGTGTTACATGCTATCAAGTATATGCCCCCATTGGCAGCCTAACTGAAGCTTCCAGACTAGGCCCAAGGGCCACCCATATACAGCACTTGCTCCCTTTACAGGAAATGCAATCCCATCTAGAACCAGCACCTGCCTTCTCTTCTGAACAAAGGAACCACCTATACTTTTACATTTTGACTACTATAATGTGGTATTCATGGGACTACCTCTGAAGGGAATTTTGAGCAATTTATTATGCTTAAAATTTCATAGCAAGGTAATGGTACCCATGACTCTCCTTCATGAGGGAGTCTGAGTTTCCAGGCTTGTGGAGAAGTTGCAAATGTTGCTTTTGATGATATTTAAGATTTTTATTGGCCACCTGAGCTTGCTTTTTGATTGATTGATTGATTGATTGCTTCTCTTTTACTCCATAATATAATTATAGTTGTTGTTTAGCTGTCTTTATTGTATTTAAGACATAATTTCCCATTATTTTCCTATGAACCGCCTGGTGTTCTGCTGGTGTTCATTGTCTAGAAATGCACTCCTAGATTGAAATGGCCTACAAATTCTATTCACTGGCCTTCAATTTAACAAGTTCTTAAGATATTCTGATGATAGAGCTTGAAGAAGTTAGGTCAAAGAGATTTTGCCACATTGTTCACACTAACATAATTGGTGTGAGTAAGTGATAATTCACAAGGCAATGAACAAGTTCAGCAGCATAAGTGATTTGATAGTTACCATATCAACATATTAAATAACAAGAGTTAAAGTGGACACTCTGGGAATAAACTAGTGTTGGACTGAACCTTCATTTGCCTTTTTTCCCAAGGGTGTGTATGTATGTAAAGCAAAGACTTATTCCAAAAGGGTAGGATGGGAGCAAAGTTTAGAGAAATGCGGCCCTATTTTTGAGGCAGGGGGTGACCTGCATTTACCATCTTTTATTATACAAGGTGCCTAGTCGAGTCCTTGTGTTCTTACCATCACACACATTACAGCAGTGTACTGACCTTTGCAAGTCAGCTTCTTGCATACGACTACAGTGGTGCCTTGGTTCTCAAACCTAATCTGTTCCGGAAGTCCATTCCAAAACGAACACTTTCTAAAACCAAGGCGCGCTTTCCCATAGAAAGTAATGCAAAATAGATTAATTCATTCCGGACTTTTAAAAACCACCCCTAAAACAGCAATTTAACATGAATTTTACTATCTAACGAGACTATTGATCCATAAAATGAAAGCAATAAACAATGTACTGCAGTCACACAATCAATCAATCAATCGGTAGCTGCACTGGGTTCTGCACAGTCACACACACAAAACAAAAAGAGCCACAAAAACACAAAATAAATAGCAAAAACAGACAGACCTCAGCATAATGCTCAAAACGGAAGTCTGGCACTCAAAACAGAAGTGTGACACTCAAATCGGAAGAGTAACACTCAAAACAGAGCACGTTCAGCTTCCAAAAAAAAGTTTGCAAACTGGAATACTTACTTCCGGGTTTGCAGTGCTTGGGTTCCAAGTTGTTTGAGTACTAAGGCGTTTGAAAACTAAGGTACCACTGTACTGGCATTGCATGGCCATGCTGGAATTCCAAGAAATGTTATTGGGCTAGAAGCCATCTTGCAGAAATCTTTGCAATGTTATAAGCACAGGCAAAGGTTTTGTTTAAAAAAATGCTTTCAGAGCGAAGTGGGTGGTGGGACAGTATAAAATTTTTGACTCTCTTTTTTACTCTCTTGACTTTTTTTGTAGCTGTTGCTGCCATAGCTCTAAAACAGTTTTTGACTGAGCTGTATGAATAGGCAGGATAATTTTCTAGTGAACCCCACCTATCCCCAAGGACTTGGGTAAAAAAAAAAGAGGTGTACCTGCACACAAAACAAAATGGAGGTCATGGTGAAATGCATCCCAGAGGGGAGCTCATGCCATAGGCATGGACCATGTGGCCATGTATTTGTTGTTGTTTAGTCATTTAGTCGTGTCCGACTCTTCGTGACCCCATGGACCAGAGCACGGCAGGCACTCCTGTCTTCCACTGCCTCCCGCAGTTTGGTCAAACTCATGCTGGTAGCTTCGAGAACACTGTCCAACCATCTCGTCCTCTGTCGTCCCCTTCTCCGTGTGCCCTCCATCTTTCCCAACATCAGGGTCTTTTCCAGGGAGTCTTCTCTTCTCATGAGGTGGCCATGTATACAACACCTTGAATCCAAAGTTGCTTTTTGAATTGACTGTTGAATTGACTAAAGCTGTCTTTCCCTTTCTGTCCCAGTCTTCTCCCTTGACAGGTAACTCCTCATTACCTGATATGTTGTTGCTATTACTTAAAAAAAAAAGGTGAGAAGGTAAACAGTGCCATCTGTAATATGTCATATTTGTAAAAAGCCTTCTAAACTCCCCTATTACACTTTGCCTTATTTTAAATAATACACCATCCTTTATTCAACACAAGTTTCCTTTTTCTCTCCCCGCCCCATATTTTATGGATGTTCTCGTCTACTATTCTCTGGATTTCAATCTGCTAACAGTTTCCCATACTGACACATAAACAAAAGGAGAGGGAATAAAGCAGAAAGGTTTTCTTTTGTTGCTGAAACTTGAAAATACTGCACAATTCTCTTTATTAGTAGTATTATTTTAAGGCAATGCATTGGAAACAACTGCTGTTTGCATTTAAAATATATTTATCTAACATATGGTTACTTCCCCTCATTGGTGAAGGACAGGTAACCATAGCAATTTATTATACCTCTCTATAGGGCTCAACATTTATTTTTAAGTTTCTTGGCATCACTATTCTCCTTTAAGGATCTACGGTTACGATTTTAAGCACCTGAGCAAGCAGACATCTGGGATTTTTCAAATACTGCACACAAACACACTTAATAAAAAGTGTTACTATGTCAGTTGCATAGCCTGGAAGATATCAGTTTTAGTTATTCACTAAGCAGTTGCACTGCTGTATGTGAACTGCATCTTAAATGGAAAACGGAATACTGTACTGCATAGTAGCATTTCTACACAATTCCGCTGCTGTCCTGCCCATAGCAGCTGGAATGGTTGGAAGCTCTATATGGTCACCTGGGGAAGGGAGGCAGTGTGGGATAGCCAGCCACATAAACCAACAGAATGCATGAAGAAGTTAATACCATAGAGTAAGCTGCCCTGCCAGGCTTAGCTATGTCACCTCCTTCATCTTGGGATGAAATATCAGGGGTCAGCAAACTTTTTCAGCAGGGGGCTGGTCCACTGTCCCTCAGACAAATTCCTATGCTCCACAAATAACCCAGAGATGCATTTTAAATAAAAGGACACATTCTACTCATGTAAAAACACGCTGATTCCCGGACCGTCGACTGGCTGGATTTAGAAGGCGATTGGGCCAGATCTGGCCCCTGGGCCTTAATTTGCCTACCCATGAAATAGGGTAATCAAGCTAATTGTGTCCCCCACCCTCCTCGCCACCGGTCTACCTATGAACACATGGTGTGAAAAAGTTTAACCACTTTGTAACAAAGCTTACTTTTACTGAGCCAGAGTTTGAAGAGAGAAAGAGGAAAGCTTTGGGAGAAACTTAGAAGGGCATATTTTTAAAGTCTAACAGCCCGTATTTGCACACTTAACTTTGCCATATTTTGTGATTTTAAATCTCTGCTGGGGTTCTCTCACCAAAGAGTACTTGCCCCAAACTTGGGCCAACAGACAACATAAGAACTTAAGAAGAGTGCTGCCGGATCAGACTAAGTTTGCACAGTGGCTAACAAGATGCATATGTGAAATAGCTCCTCATGGTGGTACCTGCCAGTCTGCTAGCCAGGTGCTAACTGTTGATGAGTAAATTCAAGGCCCTGTTCCTCTTCCTTGTGGTTCTTTGCATTTTTTAATCAGACCTGTGTCAGACAGCTCTTCGGATAGTGGCCTCTTTCAAATAGAGAATGGTCTCCTGTACAGTAGGACACATGGCCACCCTAGAATATTACGAAGGCTTGGGATTGAATTTGTGCTTATCTATTAATCTGTTTATTGGTCTACGGCAAGGTACTGCCTCAATTAATCCTCAAACCAGGGTCTACACTGCAGGATCAGAAATAAACCATCAACCTTTGTATGACTTTCCCTTTAATTTTCAGCATGAAGATTAGCACATAGTTTTCCATGAAGTGCACTGCTGTATCTAAGCTTCTGTATCTCCACCTAGAATGAGCATGAAGAAGATACTGATTTTAAAGCATTTTGCACATTGAGAGAGTGTTATGTAAATGGTTGTGCTACTAGGGTTGCCATATTCCCAAAAGTGAAAATCGGAGGGGGGGTGTCTTTGGACTTTTCTTATTTTTAAAGGGTTTTCCAGGACATTTTGTCGATTTGACAAAAATCCACCTGGACGCCATTTTGACAGTCCAATTCCCAGACATTTCTGGGAAAACTTGAATGTATGGCAGCCCTAGGTGCTACTCTAAATCATACTCAGAGTTGTCACATTGAAATCAATGAACAAGTTAGTCATGAGTCTATTCTGCGTATGATTTAGTCAGATAATGTTCTGTTTTACAATGGTTAGTTTACGAATAGCCGGGAGATTTGTTCATTTAGAGGTATCCGAGACCAAAGCCTATTTCCCCCCTTCTATTTTTACTCTCCGAGCATGTTGTGCTAGTGTTGTTGCTTTGAATTTAGGAGTGTAGCGAAGGAGATGGAAACTACGTGAAAGAACTGTTTGCCTCTAAGACTCTTGTTGTCACACATTGCACTAGATGTTCCCCACCAGATGTTGCATGGTCTAGGTGAGAAGAAAATATAGAGCTAGAAGCCGTAGAGCAAAGGCTATAAACTACTCTTTAAGTACAGTGGTACCTCGATTAAGGACTTAATTCATCCTGGAGGTCTGTTCTTAACCTAAAATTGTTTTTAACCTGAAGCACCACTTTCGCTAGTGAGGCCTCCCGCTGCCACCGTGCCGCCGTAGCACGATTTCTGTTCTCATCCTGGAGCAAAGTTCTTAACCCAAGGTAATATTTCTGGGTTAGCGGAATCTTTAACCTGAAGCGTATGTAACCTGAAGCATATGTAACCCGAGGTACCACTGTATACTTTTTATTCTCATAAGTGTGTAAGTATGCTGATGAGAGGTACAATGGGAAGGTATTTTCTACCTTCTAAAAAAGAGTAAAGTTCGCAAGGTTACAAATTCCTTGGTGATGTGGGTACCTGTGATGCCAACCTGTTTACAATTATGTAGATACTGTTTGTCAAGAACTTGGAGAAAACTCTATTTTTCTGCTAAATAATTTAATTAGCACAAAAGTGGCATCTGTATTTGACTGAAGAGATTCTCCTTTCAGAGCCAGATAGAACTTTTAGTTATCTTTTGTGTGCCAAATGGTTTGCCATTTTGTTTCCTCATTTCAATTTCCCATAAGATTGTCAATATGCTAGTCAACTGGTAAGCAGGAGAGGAGAGGGTCAGAAAATAAATTGGTAGAGAGGGTGATTATGCTGTATGCCCTGCTGATATCTAATTATAAGACCTACGTGAAAATTGACCACAGACATTTTGGTGGATTTTACCACTTTGTCCTGTTTGCTTCAAATTAGGGTTATGTCAGATCACAGAATATCATGTCATCAGATTGTTCTTGATCATACACTTTACCCTGAAATTATAGCAATCATGAAAGTTTGAGCTTACAATACCTTCTTATTTGCAACTTTGGGAGAGGGGAATTAGAGTATGCTATGATGCATATCTGAGTCTCCTCTGTTCTTCTACATTTCTCTTATATCTTGCTTTCTGTTTATGTGTAATGTATTATTAGTACTGGGAATTCTGAATAGGTTGGGGATGAGGAGACAGAAGATTTAACAAACAGAACAACTGGAGTATCATGAGAAATGTTTTAGTTCTAAAACAATCACACACCAGCACATTCCCCTAAGATCTGCTGTTCAATATTACAGCCCCAGGAGAGATGGGGAATATATAGCAAGAATATCACAGAAATGCTTTATGCTAAACTAAGACAAGCCCGGACCAAGGCCTTCAGAATCATGACAAACGGGGTGTTTATTATAACCTCTTTTATCTACTTGGCCTTGGAGATACTGAAAACATTCAAATAATGTGACATTCTGATGAATGGAAAGGCTGTTCACATTTATTTCAAAAGGTAATGGGCAGAATAAAGAGATTCAAACGACCCTTTGGGGGACATGTTTTTCAAAATGGTTGATAGAAAAGGGTTGCATTTATATATGGCCAACCTGTCACCTAAGCAATGCTGCTCAAGTCCAGCTCATTAGCAAACTTGTGACAAGCTTTCTGGGTTTTGGAATGGGAAGCAAGGACATTGTCCTCTAGCATAACCCCATTCATTTCCCTGGGGTTTCAGCAAAAATAAATTATGTCCCTTGTTTGCTACCGGTATTTGATCCAACCCAAAAACTGTGGTGCATTGGACTGCCCGCGTTCTTGCACACTTGCTAACAGTCTCTCATCTGCATATATCTACGTTAGAACCAGTTGACAGAGAACTTTTTCCTAGACACATGGAGCCACTTCTTAACTATGTTTGTGCCACTTATTATATGAAGAAAGATTACCATAGGATATTAGCATGGATACAGCTACAACTAATCCCATTTCCAGGGGGTGGGACTGTCATCGCTCAGCAACCAGGCATGTGCTTTGCATGCAGAAAATTCTGAGTTCAGTCTCCAGATTTCCAGGCACAGCTAAGAAAGTCTCTTTTCTGAAACCATAAAGAGAACATCTTCCTTTGACCCAAAGCTGTCAACCTTCCCTTTTTTGGCAGGAAATTCCCTTATTCCAGCGCCGTTTCCCGCTGCTTCCCCTCTGCTATCCCAGATTGTTAGATATCCCGTAGACTGTCCCCGGGACAGGTGAGGCTGCTGATCCCTTATTTTTGAGGCTGCTGATCTCTTATTTTCAAATCTGAAAGTTGACAGCTATGTTTTGACCCTAAATAATTGTACCAATGCTGAAGTTGCTGCTGGCTGGATTGGTATACAGCACAGTTCATACTAATGTTTCCCACAATGGATTTCAACCCATGGCTGATGTCAGGGGAATCTGACTAAACTAGCCCTCATTGTGAATGCTTCATATCCCCAGTAGGATTACATCCCTCAAGTATTCTCTGGCACAGAATTGACTTGCAAGCACTGAGTGGTGATTGCCTATACTGTGTCCAGTGTGCTGGTGCAGTGTTACAGCTGAGCGGGGAATTGCTCCTAAACACACTCAATAGTCATAGGCAACCCTTCATATCTAGAATGTGGGGATCATAGTGAGGAATTTGGGGGACCATAGATTATTGGTTATATCTAATAAGTGTCTTTCCACTGATGGCATTTTTATAAAAATGCAACAGAGACTTTTGCCAGCAGAACAGAGTTCTCTGGGAGATCTTTTATCATTTCTCAGCCCCATGACCCCCCAAAATTTGCTCCAGATGGCTGGGGAGGCCTTTTGGAACAGCTTGGTGGAGTGTCTGCAAGGTGGAAGGGAAATTGCCAAAGATCTCTTAGATTCCTGTTCCATTGGCAGAAGTCTCTGCTGAATCAAAGATACACCAGTTGGATACAATTCAACATTGTAGAGTTGTTCTAAGGATTAATGAGAGGTGTGAAACAAGAAACACACACACCCAGATGTTGTTGGACACCAACTCCCATCAGCCTTAGCTAGCATGAGCGATGGCCAAAGATGGTGAGAGCTGCAGTCAGCAACATCTGGAGGGCTAGAGGTTCCCCATACCTGACGTAGATGACTTGCTTTGAATTCTCCAAAAGTACTGCCATTCTAAGTATTATTATAACTAATGTCATTAGTGAAGAAGTGCCCTTTGCATTATTAAAGGTATCTAGATGAATGTGAACTTCTGCTTTTGCAACTTCTCTAAAACTTTCTTCCAGCCCTATCACCTTTGCAGATGCTTCGATTTTGTTTGCTCTTTAAATTCACAATAGCCTGCCAGCCAGTCTGTTCCCAGCACTTTTGTTCTTTGTTCATTCCCTAGCAATTTTTTCTCATTTTTTGGTGTCACTTTTCCTTAGTTGTTCTACCAGCTGTTTATTTGTCATTTGGTGTTTGTATCTAATTGCTGCCTTTGCTTTCCCATTCTGGAGTTAACCTCTCGCAACACCATTCTGCTCATGATGAGCCTGCATTAGCCAAGGCACTTGGAAGAAAATTTGCATTGGACATTCAGAAGAGATGAAATGCAAACCTAGCTAATGGGAAATTACGTGTCCTGTGTTATGTAGCTATTAATACAAGTGGTGTTACAGAATATTCAAATTCATGGCTGTCTTTAAAGAACATACTTGCCAATTAGTGCCTTTACTGAAATCCTTAGTTTTATCATTTAGAAATACAGCTGCTAATTGGGATCAGCTATTCCTTGGGGAGACACATGTTTAATAAATAAGTGAATAAATTAAAAGTCACCACCAGCCATGAGAGCCTCAAAGAGAAAATGGGCACCTTTATAGATCATGCCTCTCTTAAACTCATCCAATTACTGAGAAACAAAATTTCTGTGAACATGATAGTGTATTGTGAGGTGAGATATAGGCAGGATATCGGAATTTGTTGGTTTCTTAAAACCAGAAGCTCATTAGGCATAATTAAGATAAAAGAAGCTGGGTATTAAATTTTCATAGCACACAGTCAGTTAGTGAGCTCTTACCACAAGGCAAAAAAGAAAAGAAAAAGGAGAGCACTGCCACTCAATTAGTGCATTGATCCGCTGGCGTATAACATAATTAAGGTTTTTATTTTTATGAGGACCTTGGTGCAAACCATTGTTTGTGTGTGTATTTCTAGAAACATTTACTAAAATGCTAATGAAGATGCAATGAAAAAAGAAAGTTATCCGGGAATATATCAAGCAAGTTTATCCAGATAAATTGTCGCTTTAATAATGTTAATAATGTTATAATACTACCAATTGCTCTGTTGATGGATGTAATTTCATTGGTAGTAATATTGGTAGACATGAATTTTATTTATTTCATAAAAGTTATTATTATAGGGGGGAAACGCTCAAAGGTGTTTGTAAAAACATATGTGTCCTTGTCAGAACCAATTTCTTAGCTAAACTCACTCTGCTTCTCACTTTTTCATCAACATATTTTCCTACCTGCTCCTAGAAAGTCCTATCAGAACACCAATGAAAACACAGAAGAAATAAATTGTTTGCATCTGAAATATGAAGTGGGGTGAATGCTATCATAGGACTTTTGATGGTTTAATAAATAACACTACGGGCACTAACATGAGAGTAAGTCCCATGGAATTCTGTGGAAAGAATTTCAAAGTCAATATGTATTGTCTGAGCTGCATGAGGTTCAGTAAATAAATACTTAGGAGATGTACACCCTTTCAGGCCTATCCGGAAATTTCGGAAATGTACAACAGTGACTACTTAAAAACAAATTGTCCAGCATAATCACTCGGTGCTCTCATTACTAGAAAGTGGGAGATGAAACAGTTGGGGAATGTTTTGCTCCCTTTGAGTCCTTAAGCTTAGTTGGGAGGTAAGAATAAAGGTATGCCAATACATTTACATCCCAGGTCTTGATGTTTGTAGATCAGAAGGGCAGTAGCTTCCCCACCCCTACAGTAAATAATAAATCTCTCAGGCTTGCAGTGTAAGACAGAGCTCCTTGGTATGATGTGGAATGTGAACCCCCTTTGCTGAGAAGAAGGAAAAGCATTTGACTAGATATGAACTTCCAGGGCTGGCCCACACACAGTGGTGTCACAATGGGGGCGGGGGGCGATGCACCCTGAGTGTCATGCCTGGGGGGGTGACAAGAAGGCACCCTGCAGGGGCATGAGCAGCCATTGCGCCACCGCAGCCACATGTAGAGGATCCTCCATTCACGGCTGTCGCTGCGACGGAGGGATCCCGGCACCGTCCATACGATACTGGAGCGGTGGAGCCGTCATGTACAGCGCATGTGTGGTGTGGCTACATACAGCGCATGGGTCATACGTAGCAACACCGCATATGTGCCCTATGTAGTGACGCTCCTCCCCAGGTGTCACAACGCCTTCGTTTGCCCCTGCCCACACAAGGCAAGGAGAGGCAACTGCCTCAGACGGCAGGATCCACAGAGGCAAAAGATCCCAATGCAGATCTTTATTTTCTCCCTTGTTCCTGATATAGCTCTTGACTCAACACTTCTTCCCTGGCAGGGAAAGGAATGCCATTTTGTGGTTCACTTTAGGTTGTAAAATGTCTTGGGCTGGCCCTGCTAACTCCTATCAGCACCAGCCACTATGTCCAATGGTCTGAGGTGATTGGATCATCTGGAGGGCTACAGATCCCCTGATCCAAATCTTCTATATTATAAAATGCTGAAAAATCTTTTTAAGTTGTTGTTGGTTTTTTTGAAGAACCATGGTATTATTTGTGTTTACAGTTTGGTACACATGTAGAGAAGTAGCAGCGATTTAAAGTAGGTTATTGTTATTCTGGTCTAAACCACAGAGCCTAGGACTTGCCGATCGGAAGGTCAGCAGTTCAAATCCCCGCGGCGGGGTGAGCTCCCGCTGCTCGGTCCCAGCTCCTGCCAACCTAGCAGTTCGAAAGCACATCAAAGTGCAAGTAGATAAATAGGTACCGCTCTGGCAGGAAGGTAAAAGGCGTTTCTGTGCACTGCTCTGGTTTCGCCAGAAGTGGCTTAGACATGCTGGCCACATGACCCGGAAAAACTGTCTGCAGACAAATATCAGCTCCCTCAGCCAATAAAGTGAGATGAGCACCACAACCTCAGAGTTGTTCATGACTGGACTTAATTGTCAGGGGTCCTTTACCTTTACCTTTTTATTGTTATTCTAACAAAAAAAATGTACCATATTTTTTGCTCTATAAGACTCACTTTTTCCCTCCTAAAAAGTAAGGGGAAATGTGTATGCGTCTTATGGAGCGAATGCAGGCTGTGCAGATATCCCAGAAGCCAGAAAAGCAAGAGGGATTGCTGCTTTCACTGTGCAGCGATCACTCTTGCTGTTCTGGCTTCTGAGATTCAGAATATTTTTTTTCTTGTTTTCCTCCTCCAAAAACTAGGTGCGTCTTGTGGTCTGGTGCATCTTATAGAGCGAAAAATACGGTAATTATTTTGAAGATGATTAGCATTTACAAGCTGTTTAAACTTTAAAGGAAGAAAATACTGGAAAGGCAGAAAAATAGAAGAGATTCCATAAACAAGCACCTTTATATACTGCAAGTCCCAGGGGTTATACCAGCAGGATCCCCCAAAACTTCATTGTTTTAAGACATTTCAAAATGAAGGTGGCCACGTGCTGTCCCAAAAGAGTGAACAAAATGTTTGATCCATGCCAAGCTAGCTCCAACTAAAAATTCATGAATTTCGTGAATCCTACTCATTAATAGATTAAAATAAACAGAAAGGACAGCCCCTTGTATCACTGGTGCAGTTCATAGTCCTCATAACTATCAAATCTACGCTCGTAACAGCCAATCTGAAAAACTGATAATATTCTAGTTTGAAGTCTAGATAGCTGACAAACAGGTCACATTGAACTTAATGGAACTTACTTTCAAGAAAAATGTGGCCAGTGGTTGGACTGGACACACTGGCTTATTTTGCATGACACCCTAAGCAAAGCCTTGGCTTAGTGAGACTGCATGAGTGTGCCAACCCCGAGGGAGGAGTTCACAGCCACTTTGCTACTCCCCAGTCTGCTTGTCCTTAGGTACAGCTTGCAGCTAGTGAGGAGTGAGCTTAACCAGGGCTCTGTATCATGCAACATGCTAACCCAACCATGATTTAGCTTAGTGTGGTGCAGCAGTGAAATAGCCCAGGAAGAGCAAAGTGCCTGCAAGCACCAAGCCCTCGTAGTCTCATTGAGCCGAGGTTTAGCTCAGCAACTCATGCAAACCAGATGACCAAATGAGTATGCAGGACCCAAATAAACTCCTGCAGGAACCACTTACCAAATAAACAGACACTTCTGCAATCGCCAGGCAGTAGAATTCCTCTAATATTATAAGAGGGAATTTACAGGGTATCTGCACCTGAATGAATTAAATAAATAAATGCATATGCTTCTCTCCCATGCAAGTTTCAGAGAGTTGTCAGCGGAGAACCAGACCTGCTGAAAAACAATCAGAAGAAAGGCAATGGTGCAGAAGACATATGGTAATTGCTCTGATTAGCCAAGGACACTTGAAGGTAACAGGCCAAAATTAGTTTCTCTTGTGGAGCTATACAAAAGGTATAAGCAAAAACCATAACAACAACATCCCACTGGCACAGTTATAGATTATTTGCAGCATATATTTTAGCTTGCAGGCTAGTAGAAATCCTAGTAAACCACCTGGGTTTTTTATTTTCTTTTAATCCACAATGAAGTTGTGGTAAAGCACTGGTACACCTGTTCATGAAGGAGTGTGTCACGGTCACCACTATCAATCTGGAAACATTGAAGACATTTTTGTTGTGACAGGTTTTCCCTGCTGGATAAATGGGTCTTTACCACCAATAGGTGGTTTTATGTATGGTTTTAGCTTTGTTTTAAATATATTTGCTCTTTCCATGTTTTTAACTGTTTTTCATTTTATTTGGTGTACATTACATTGAGCTGGTTGTTTAGAAGAGGGAGGGAATCCATAAATATGTGCAGTTCATTAGTTTATAGTGAAATCCTATGTTTTTGTGTGTGTGTGTGTGTGTGTGCGCGCGCGCGCGCATGCAGAAACAATTCCTATTTACTTTAATTGGAGTTTGTCCTCCAAGTAATTATGAATATAGAACAGTAGCCTTAAAGGTTCAGTTTCCACTTAAAGAAGATTCAAACAACCACTTTTACACAGCCTCTAACATGTGGCTTGAAGAATAATGTGGTGCATACAGAGGGGATAGTGTCTCATGAAAGCAACACCAGATACGCATTGAAACTATCTTCTTTTCCATTCCCTGTTGCGTAATTGTCATACCCTTAATATCCACAGATATTCAGATATTCTAAAGCTGGTTAAAAACAACAACTGAAATGCAGTGTGCATTCGAGTGATGCAAGTGTTTATTTTACCTGTGCTTTTCTGTTCCCCATAATAGAATTGGAAGCAGCCAGAAAATGATACGTAATACATACTGGGGTGCGGGGGGGGGGGAGAGAGAGTAGGCTGTATGGCGAGGCCCTTCTAACTCCTGGATCCAGCAAGTGTTAAAAACAAGGATTCAAATTCCTGCTGAGGTGAGAGCCTAGGCAATGGGCCATTAAGGGAACAAAGTAAGGGGATCTGTGCCAGGCTGCAGATGGATGGTCCTCTCTCCCCAACTGGCTGGTAGTTAGAAAGGCAAGGGTCAGAGTTAAGAGTTGAGTGATATGAGCTAGAAGCTGGAAGCTGGAAGAACAGCAGGCTGGGAAGCCGGAGAGAGGGGGGGCGTGTTTGGTTTCTTTTTGGATGCAAGGCTCTGAATGCTTCAAACCCCTCCATCATAGATTCAGGTTGTATATATGTGTGTGTGAATAAACCATATATCATAAAGACACCACAGTCTCTGCTGTGCCTCATTCGAAAGGAAACATGAATCCTGGGGTAAGCTCTTGAAATCTTTCATCACTCAGAGATTAGAATGGCATACAACAATACTCAACTTCCAAAGTCATACTGAAACAGCTAATCTTAGCCCAGCTCAAAGGAAATCAACAATAAGGAAGAATGAGAGAGGGGTGGTGGAATAGGATATCACAGATTATAGGTATGTCATACAAATTGCACATGAAGATTCTGCCGGACAGCTCATTGTCTCATACTGATCTAGCCATCAACAGTTTCCTCACAGTATAACATTAAAATGCTATTTTTAATATATAAAAAAAAATCTGTTGAAGCAACTTAGATTTTCATTTGACTACAGGCCCAATTGTGAGAATCCTTTGCAGTTTCTCAACACCAGACGAACACTTATTTCTCAACAGAACAAGTTAGTTTGCTACTTTTGATAATCAAAGACCTTCTAATGAATTCATGAACTTGGAAGGGGTACACCAGGCACATTGGAAGTTGAGTGGTTTCTTGGCTTTTATTCAGGATGTGTGAGTGGTAGACATTGCTTCCAATAAAGTGGAATGTTTTCAGGAACGAGCACGTACAATGTGTTGTCAAAAAACAGGTTAGCTGTTTTGATTTTCAAAAATTGGCTTGGGTTTAGTTGATGGCAGTGGTATGATTATTTCCAATAAGCATTTGTTGTTTACATTTTGAATAACATACGTGAGCACAGTTATAATAACTATTGGGCTACCTTTAAAATATCCATTAACAATAGGCATATTCAGAACAAAGGATGAGGGGCTGTTCTAGTTATTATTTGGTTTTATTTTTAAATCCCACTTTTCTTAAAAGATTTAAATCAACACATCTTATACAACAACAACAAACCAGATAGCATTGTATTCAGTTAAGGAATCAAGTAGTGTGACTGATTCTGCCTCAGCAATGAGATTTCCTCTCTCCCCTCCCCTCTTCCCCAATCTGTTTTGGGGTTTTTCTCAATCCTCCAGAGGATATTGTGGAGAATGGGGGCACATGGGGATAGGGAGAGGAGAGGGACAGGAAGTCCTGTCTCAGATGGAAGCCCTATGCTAACATGATGGTTTTATCTTGTCCATTCCTATTCCATTGGAAACAGGACCTTCCAGAAATGACAGCAATTACATACTGGATATCATTTTCTCCAAGCTTTAGGCCACTGACAATATCAGCACTTGCTTTCAAGCTGGAGCAGAGTTATTGCAAGTGAGGGGAAGCTAAGAAGACCTGTAGGAGCTATCTGTGCACATTATCCTATTTGGGTCTACTCAGAGTAGACCCACTGAAATGAAAGAACCTTAGTTAATACACGGACATTAATTTCAATGAGAAGACTCTGAGTAGGACTAACAATGAATATAGCCCTGTTTTAAGGATAATATGCACTTAAACATAAGCCAACCATGCTTACAGACTATAAATAATAGAATTAAAAACTACAGCTTTTGGCAGAAAACCATCCCCCAAACAGTAACTGTTGTATGCCAAATCTACAAAAAGAAATACTACTTCATTTGGACACTATATATTAAACTCACAGACTATAACATTTCAACAAATTGAGGGTATGGGGTGGGGGCGGGGGCGGGAAATGGTTAACTGCTGATAATAATTTTCTCTGACATTTGGTCTGCCTAGGCTCCCTTCAGATGTATTTGACCACTAATGTGCATTTTCCCTGACATGGAAAGTATATCTATTAAAACAAATGCACACATACATAAATAAAGCCAGGCAAATTAGGTTTCCATCAAGCTATCAAATCAGAGATGCTATATTTTCCGAACATAATAACATTGTGCCTTGCAGATTATCTCCCTGTTCCACCTGTTCTCGGATCTTTATAGCCTGGCTATCTGCTTTACTATGATTGCTAAATAGAAAATAAACAGATGGGGTTGAAAAAATTCCAAAAAGGGGGGAAGGGGGAGAGCAAGGAACAAAATCTGCTTTGGGGCTTTTGAGCAGTATCTGCTTGCTTTTTTAAAAAAAAGGTATCCTCCGCCCCCAGTTTGTTGAAAGAGAAAACACCTGCCTGACAAAAACAATATATTTTGGTTAACATTTCACCATAGCTTGGGGTTGTTGTTTTCAAGTCTTAGATTTTTGTTAAAACCTCTAGGGCCTATGTTCTTTGGTTGTTTTATCTTGTTTGTTTTAGTAATCTGATAAATGAAGGATCAATATTGGTATTTTTGAACCTATATTAAACGTGCAAAAAAAGCGCCCTTCAATGCAGGGGACTCTATAGATTCCTTTTGACTGTACTGAAGGACTTCAGCACCAGTAATATCATTAATGGGATTGCTTTTCAAATAAAGGCCAGCTCCATTGATACATGACAAAGATAAATTATGCCTCCGATAGGCTTATGCTTTGCTGCATGTGCTTGGCCTTTATGTGTTGACTACCACTTAAAGCAAGCCTAGCTAAACATGTAGGCTTCCCCCCCTCCTCTAGACCCTCCCCCCCAAAACACTTCCTTATTATCTTAAGGAAGAAAACTTATCACCTATTTTTGTCATTGTTTACAGACTCAGCTGCAGTAAGGGCGACCTTCCATATGCCCTCTAAAGGTGTTGATTGTGTAGTCTCTCTTCCCCATCTATAAATGAAGATCGAAAAAGGGAGCAAAAACAACTCATTGAAAATCTAGAACCACCATTTTCAGAATGCAAGATGAGGACTGAGCATAGCTGTCAACTTTTCCCTTTTTAAAAGGGAAATTCCCTTATTCCAAATAGGATTCCTCACAATAAAAGGGAAACATTGACAGCTATGGGTCTGAGCACTTGCCTGATTTCCTTTATATGCCTTTGAGCCTCTTATGCATTGCTATGCTCACCTCATTTCTCTGAAAGATGAGAAGCTCCACATCCTAGACTGAATCTGGGGTGGGGCAATAGATGATGATGTGATTGGGTAGTGCTGCGCACCTGACCTCCGGTTGGTCACATTGCTTCTGCTTACTGAGACAGGCAAGGTCAGCATGCTACATACACTGGTAGAACGAATCCAGTGCTCCTGCTAGTGTATTTGCACCATACCAACCTCCCCGCTGCCTCACCACTCCCTCTCTACCTCCTGGTAAGCAGTAGATGTTGAAGGGTTTCTTTAAATGTAAAGGTTCATCATTGCTCCACCCGATGTGTATGTCTTTAAGGGGCCAGAGCAAGGGCCAGAGCAAGATAACGAGACCCAGCAGGTGCTGCTGAGTTGTACTGATTAAACTGTGTCAGCAATTGGGTGTAGAATATAAGGAGCAGCACCTAGCTCTCCCATTACCCTGGGGGATGGGTTGGTGGTTGGGTCATGGTTGTTTGTTGACGTATTAGTGTAAATGGAGTTTTTGTTTTTCTTATTAAAACCTTGTTTAAGTTATTTTTGAGTCCCTTTTTAATGCATGGTCTCCCCAGCAAGCTCTCTTCAGCGCTACCATACTGCAAATAGCCAACAGCAGAAAGGTGACTGACTGTCTGCTCCTTGGGGGTGGGGCTTTGATGCTCATGTGTTTTATCCTAGTTGTGAAGAACTTAATTAACATTTCTCTTCTCTACCCTCCTTGCATGCCGTCCTTTTTTTAAAAAAAAAACAATCTTTATTAAACATTCAACACATATTTACACAACAATTTGCCACGTTACAGTTTATGCACGAACACTACACACGAAAAAGAAAAATACAACAAAAAATAAATATAAAGAGAAATGAAAAGAAAATAAAGAATGAAAGTAAAGAAGAATAAAATAAACTTCTGATTGTTCTCAAAAAATTAAGTCTCATTTGTTAGTTTTTACACAGTATCATATTATTATACTTTGTTTCCTTAATTTCTTTCAGAGAAATGTTCTTTAGTTTATTCTCTATACAGTACAATAATCATTTAAGGTCTGCCAGGAGGTTTTTGCTATCATAATAGGTACATGCCATACTTTATAGGTGCATCTACATTTCTGAAATGAGAGAGGGAGAGGAAGACACACAGGACCATGCCAAAAAAAGGGAGAACCCACCCTGATAGACAGATAGAAAGGAAAGAAAAAAGGTCAAATGGTTCTCACATTTTAGAGACATCTCCAGCTATGTGGGCCATTGACCTATATAATAACCACTCCAACACCCTCAATGCAAATTTGGCTGGTGGGTTAGGGCTACCTTTCAGTTACTTTAAATGAAAATAATGTCAGACAACCTGTTTTGCCTGTGAATCTGATATTTGATGCTTTGATAGCTCAATGTACCCTACAGAATTTAGAAGCCCACATCTGCTGATCATGTGCAAAGCAGGTGATAGTTGTGATGTAATTGGCAGGTGGGTGGCAGTGTCCCCCCCTGCTAAATTTGGACTGTGGAGAGGGAGATAAGGATCTGACCCGCTGACCCCACCAGCTCCCCCGTAAAACAATACCAATTTAGATGGGCTGATAATCTGACTCAGTATGTCAGTTTGCTATGTTTTCCTATTCTCCTATGATGCATTAGTGCATTCTATAGCCTTTCTCCTGTATAACCACTTCATGGTCTGCATATGCAGACAAGACCAGAATAGGTATCATTTGACAATATATTCTAATGGGTCACAGCCAAGGAAGAGATTTTACTATCACAACAATCCTATACATACTTATTTGGAAGTCAGTCCCACTGGATTCAGTGAAAAATATTTCTGAATAAACATGCATAAGATCAGATAAATTATTCTTGTAGCAATAAGAATTCTTCTTGTTTTCTTAATACAGTGGTACCTTGGGTTAAGAACTTAATTTGTTCTGGAGGTCCATTCTTAACCTGAAACTGTTCTTAACCTGAAGCACCACTTTAGCTAATGGGGCCTCCCGCTGCTGCCACACCGCTGGAGCACGATTTCTGTTCTCATCCTGAAGCAAAGTTCTTAACCCAAGGTACTATTTCTGGGTTAGTCGAGTCTGTAACCTGAAGCGTATGTAACCTGAAGCGTATGTAACCAGAGGTACCACTGTGTATGTTATTATTTTTTTAGTCCCCTGCAAGATAGTCCTCAGAAACTCTTCAACTGTTGCTACAAACATAACTGATTATCAGGAATATAGGTATTTTACAAATTGTTGTAAAAAAAAATATATTACAACAGTAATCTATGACAGGTATATATTAAAAGTAGGCCTGAAAGTATTGGTCCGGTAACTTGGCTAGATGATTAATACCTAAACCTCAATTTTTAAATGAAGCTGCCTCTTGCCTCCCAGCTGTCTCCATGAAAGTTCTTCAAAATATCTCCCCTGTCCATATTAACTCTAATATTTACCCTTCCCCATTAATTATGGTGCCAATCCCGCTTAAAGTTATTTGCTGCCACTGAAGCAGTGTGCAGGATTCCAGCAAAACTACCCAATTAGCTACAAGAAATCAATAGGAAACATGCATTGAAGAACTCTGCCAAGGAAGTGTGCGCACTAAGCATCAAGAGCAGTTTGATTCTCAGTGCAAATCAAAGGATTCCTAGCCACAGGTTGTTGTTTTTCAGTGTGTCATGGTTCGCTGATGCTTGGAGACCCGGGGCATGTCTTTACGGGGAGATTGGGTTACAGATCATGGACGTGCTTATTCAGTTTATTTGACCCTGACAAGTTTCACAGTGGGGAGCGGGGAGTGGGAAGGCTTCCCTGCCCACATTATAAACAGGAAAGTGCAGACTGAGCCATGGGTGTACTGGGTCATTGAGGCAATGGCATGCTGCTGATGTGCGAAAGCCCCCATAGCACTTTCACGGCATTTCGCAGGAACTATTCCTGCAAAACCTCTTTCTTTTCTATCCTGTTTATGTGCAGGAAGCCTGTATGCAGGCATGCCTCTAGTTGGAATCTTTTTTCTCTAGTTGCCTCAACATCTCATACTAAAGATTGAATTTTTTAAAAAAACAACCAGTAGGAAGCTGCCTGCAGCATGAAAAGAGACAGACATTCTAAGGAAATTTGAAATGGAAGCTAACCTATTTCTGAATGATCAAAGAAATGCATGTAACAAAAGTAATGAGGGACTGGTGATAAATTTGATCATGGCAGGAAGGGTGTTATGTACTGAGTTGAATAGGATCCAGAATGCAGCAGTCTGATTGGTCCTAGAACAATAGGATTCAGAATGCAGCAGTCTGATTAGTCCTAGAACAATAGGATTCAGAATGCAGCAGTCTGATTGGTCCTAGAACAATAGGATCCAGAATGCAGCAGTCTGATTGGTCCTAGAACAATAGGATTCAGAATGCAGCAGTCTGATTGGTCCTAGAACAATAGGATTCAGAATGCAGCAGTCTGATTGGTCCTAGAACAATGCAGCAGTATGATTGGTCTGCAGGAGCCACCCAATCCAGCTCCAGATGGAAGTGAATCTACAACCTGATTGGCCTACAGGAGAATTCCAGAATTAGCCAATCACGTGCAGCCCATTTTGTAAATAATGTATATAAAGCAGATACTTTGGGGGAACTTTCATTCCTCCTCCCACTATGAGCTGAATAAAGAGCATGAAATCCACTCTCGACTCAGAGTATATTTCAAAGGGTTAGGCTGGTTGCTAATTTTTGGATGTTTCTGAGGTTTCTTTTCTTTTTTTGGCAGGAATAGTTACATAAAGTATGGTATGTCACGATTATGAGTAAAATGGTAACAGTGTTTCATCTGGGCTGGCTAAATGCGGCTCCATCCTGTCTCGATGGTTGGATTTTATTAGGAAACATTTGTTCAACATATTGTTGAGATGCAAGTGTTAGCTATGCTAAAAAAAAAAGTTTGTTAAATATGAAAAGCTACATTCTTCCTGATGTTTCTATGTTACTTGGTGGGAAAGAGGGGTTTGTTTGTTTGTTTGTTTGTTTGTTTGTTTGTTTGTCATCCCCCCACTCCCAGCCATGAGATTACCCATAGACACTGTTATTTAAACATGTTGCTCTTTAAGACCAACCAGTGAGAATCAACTTCCCAGAAGCTGAGCATATATGTCATGTCCAAAGTCCATCCATGCAGCATCTTATGTTTTGGTCACTCTGGAAGGAGTGGGGTGAGAAGCTGAATAGATCTGCATTGGCCACGGTGATCAGACAATGTGCTCAATAAACTATTGATTTCAGCTGAGCCTGCTTTTCAGACACACTGAGCAATTTGCCATGATTTTGCTCTGTTAACACTCCATATGTCTTAAACTCGTTTTCGTCTTCTTCTTAAAGGAACTGCTTGAAATAGGGATGGAGTTTTATTGGGGGGGGTGTTAATCAAATAGGAGCAAATCTGTAAATCTGTGACAATGCCATTAAAAAAAATCCTAATCCAAACTATTTGTAGCTCTGTTTGAACTATGAATTGTTTGATTTATTCATTAGCTGCTGGAAAATACTACAGTGGAACCTTGGGTTGCGAACATGATCCATGTGGGAGGCATGTTCGCAACCCTCAGTGTTCGCAACCCGCAGCACCGCGTCTGTGCATGTACGGGTCGTGATTTGGTGCTTCTGCACATGTGCAAAGCACGGTTTAGTGCTCCTGTGCATGTGTGAGCGATGAAACCCGGAGGTAACCCGTTCCGGTACTTCCAGGTTTGGTGTGGTACGCAACCCAAAAACGCGTAACCTGAAGCGTCTGTAACCCGAGGTACAACTGTACTTTGTCGGTAGCTTCCATTTGAACTTGAACTTCATGTGTGGGTGCCCGAGAGAGAGAGAGAGAGAGAGAGAGTAAATCTTGCTATTCCCCCCATGCCCCAGCTTTGACAGGGCATTTAAGGTCTGTAACGGACGTCTGTTGTAGCCTATTGAGTGAGGAACCTGTTATGGTTAAGTGGCCATTGCTGTAGTAAACTCAACCAACTGGTTAGCAGCCTGATAATAATGTGAACATTTGGGTTTCTTTGTCCCACAGATGTGTTAGAAGACAAGAGGAGCCTTGTGTGTGAGACTGGTTCCCATCTAGTCCAGCATCCTGTTGCCCACTTGTGCCCCTAGCAAGAAATGAGAGCATTGGTCCTGTGGGTTGTCAGAGGGAAGATTACTGAGCCCAGGAGCTGCAGTTACTGGGTGCAGTGTGTGGTATTTGTGGTACTGGATTCCTTCCTGATGGGCTGCCTGGGGTCGCTTGAGAGCTGTGTGCTTTCATCCTGTGCTATGGTGCCTCATGGGTTTGGCGTGCTGTGCTGTAGTTATGTTCTGTGCATATTGAGGCAGCATGGTGCTGTGGCCACAACCCAAAATCCAACAGATAGGGTGAGATCCCTCCATTTCTGAGCAGTATAAAGGTGTCATAGAGGGTTGTACATTCTAATTAAGCTTACCAGTTGTGGAATGAAAAAAGAGGTCATCCTACGGACCAGTAGCTTGTTAAGAAACGGGAAGCAGAATAAAAGAGATCTGCTAAGAGACAAAATCAGGCCAGCAGTATGATAGCGAAGTGTGCAATAATTCCTAGCAATACATGGACTATGTCTTGTAGGGAACATCCCTCAAGGCTTATTTGGGAAACTGCCTTACACTGAGTCAAAGCATTTGTCCATCTAGGTCAGCATTAGCCGCATCAGGTGTGTGGAATCTATGGCCCTCCAGAAGTTGCTGAACTACTACTCCCACCATCTCTGGCCAATTGCCATTCTTGCTAGGGCTGATAGTCACTGTGGTTCAGCAACATCTGGAGGGCCAAACGTTCCCCACCCCTGGTCTACCTTGATGAACAGAGAGCCAGTGTGGCATAGTGGTTAAGAGCAGTAGAGTCATGATCTGGTGAACCGGGTTCGATTCCCTGCTCCTCCACATGCAGCTGCTGGGTGACCTTGGGCTAGTCACACTTCTCTGAAGTCTCTCAGCCTCACTCACCTCACAGAGTGTTTGTTGTGAGGGAGGAAGGGAAAGGAGCATGTTAGCTGCTTTGAAACTCCTTTGGGTAGTGATAAAGCGAGATATCAAATCCAAACTCCTCCTCTTCTTCTTCTCTCCAATGTTTCAGGCAGGGGTCTTTAACAGCCTTATTGGTGATGTTGGGGTTGAATGTAGGAGATCTGCATGCAAAGCACACACACACATACACTGTACAAAAGGCACTACTACTAGCATAAAGTATCGTGATTAATTGCTGCTTGCCAGGCTTCTGGGGTTTCCAGTCTATAGCATGAAACACTGAAGTTGTCTGTGCCTGATTCAAAAGGGATATTTATTGTTTCTCAGATCAGGGTATTCGTGTTTCCTTCTGCTGATTAACACTTGCACCCCAAGCTCCAGTTTTGCAAGCCCATTCACTGGCGCTAATCAGAAATGTTGCATACTTTCTGTTCTGTTTGATAGGTCTCCCATGGGTCACTGTTTAATATAGTTAAATATAAATCACACCGAGAAGCATGAAGTCTTGTCTCCTAAACACAGCATATGCCCAAGGAGTAAATCAAGCAGATACGGTATCTGCGCTACTGTCATACATCTCCTCTGTGAAAAGCTGCAATAGTGATAAATAATATTTACATATTACTGCACCTGTGTGATGCTGTGTCATCATGACTCACTCAGAAATGACAGCCCAGAGGAAGGAAACTACAAAATGCTTATGGAAGAGTAAAGTAATAGAGGCACCAGGTTTTCTTTTTTTTAAAAGGGGGGGAAAGTGTTCTTTTGGCAAAAACACTTGTTCACATGCTTTTGTCAAAGAACACTCAGCAATTGTATTTTATTATTAAGCTCCTGCAGCTTCATTTGACATTTGACCTATAAAGGGCATTTCTTTAGTTTGTGCCAAACAAGTGCTAGCTAACACTGTGCCAGAATCTGTCCTTCGAAAGCTCAAGGTGTTTCTTCCCTTGCAAAGGGGACATCCATTTCCCCACCTCATTCTGAGGGCACTTTAGAATTTCTGCAGTTGCAGTGTTTTGAGCATTTCTTATCATTGCAAGATGGCCACAGGAGATGTGTCTGGGCTTTCCCCCCTGCCTGGAAAACATATCTTCAGCACTCTGCAGCCCCCCTAGCTGCCCACACTACCTGATCTGAAAAAAGGCTTCATGGGAGGAGTGTTCCTTCATGATGCCTTCACTTGGGTTTTCACTGAAGCACAGGCACCCAGGAAGGCTTCAGAGTGCAGACTGGTAAGTTCATTTGTAGAATGAAATGGAGGACACTCAGAAACACCCTTCACCCACCATAAAAGTGTGGTAAGTATCCTGCATCCCCCGCATGACGATTTCACCAAAATTTTACCTTCCCACTGATCATTTTCAAGTGGAACTTATTTACCCATTGCATGAGAACATAAAGAGCTTCCTTATACCAGGTTAAACCACTGGTCCATGTAACTCAGTACTGTCAACACTGATTGGGAGCAGCTCTCTGGGAGTCTTAGGCAGGGGGCTCTCCCAGCCATAACTGGGGTGCTATGGATGGAAGCTGCATCAAAGTAGATTTTCTACCATTGAACTATGGCCCTTTCCCAATCAATCAATCATTTGCTTATGAATCACATCTCACGAGGCATCCTGAAGCTATTTACAATATAATACACTATATATATATATATATATATATATGCAGGTTTTGGTGTCTTCGGGTGTCTTCCCGTGTAAGAGTCGGGGTGTCTGTGCGACGTTTCGACGAGGTCTCACTCGTCATCTTCAGGCTGGTCTGAAGATGACGAGTGAGACCTCGTCGAAACGTCGCACAGACACCCCGACTCTTACACGGGAAGACACCCGAAGACACCAAAACCTGCATTCCTGTACCCGTGAAAATCTACGAAAGCATATGCTTTCGTAGATTTTCACGGGTACAGGAATGCAGGTTTTGGTGTCTTCGGGTGTCTTCCCGTGTAAGAGTCGGGGTGTCTGTGCGACGTTTCGACGAGGTCTCACTCGTCATCTTCAGGCTGGTGCTTTCGGCTTCTTGTTACTGGAACAGAGCAGAGTCTGGTGTTTGAGTTCCTATAAATACTGTTGAGGGGTGTGGTGTATAGCCTCCAACGTTCTGGGCAGAGAGGAAGTTCCTAGATTAGTGTGCCTTTTCTTCTTTTGTTCCTTAATTACTTGAGGGATATCTTGGGTGATTTCATGAGTGATATTCTGAATATCACTGGGTGGGTCATTAAGTGTAGATTAGTTGCTAAAGCTTTCGTGTCTTGACCTCTTGAGCTTGTGAAGAGTTTTTCTGAGAAGATGGCTGTGCTGCATTTAGTTGTGCTCTGGTTTTTGGGGGGTGTTTCTTTTTGGATTAGCTTCGTAACCCTGTTTTTCTGGTATCCATTGGCGATTAACACATTTGAGAGATTCTGTAACTCAGTTGTCAAGTGGTCTTTGTCAGCCAGGCGTTTGGTTCTGGAGATGAGAGTCTTGGCTATCCATCCAGTAGCCAAACTATAGTGGCACCTCCGGATGCTGCACCCCCCTGCAATCCCTACACAGATCTGGCTGGCACAAGGCACAAAACCATAGCTCGCCCCTATACACGAAGCCAAGCCAGAGCACAACTAAATGCAGCACAGCCATCTTCTCAGAAAAACTCTTCACAAGCTCAAGAGGTCAAGACACGAAAGCTTTAGCAACTAATCTACACTTAATGACCCACCCAGTGATATTCAGAATATCACTCATGAAATCACCCAAGATATCCCTCAAGTAATTAAGGAACAAAAGAAGAAAAGGCACACTAATCTAGGAACTTCCTCTCTGCCCAGAACGTTGGAGGCTATACACCACACCCCTCAACAGTATTTATAGGAACTCAAACACCAGACTCTGCTCTGTTCCAGTAACAAGAAGCCGAAAGCACCAGCCTGAAGATGACGAGTGAGACCTCGTCGAAACGTCGCACAGACACCCCGACTCTTACACGGGAAGACACCCGAAGACACCAAAACCTGCATATATATATATATATATATATATATATATATATATATATATATATATTTACATATATAAAAACACTTGCATAGATAAAAACGATTAAACAGTTAAAATAAAATTAAAAAAACCCTTAAAACAACAACAGCACATATGTAAAATTGATACAATTCAAGATAGATACTAACCAGGTTAAGGATTTCAGAAGGCTTGCTGAAAGGACATATTTGAATGGCTTTGATGGAGAGCTGACAGAGAATGGTTGAAAAAAAGTGGAGAAATTATTGGTCCAGCACTAGTGTAAGTTGTATCCTATAACCTGGAAGCTCTGTCCCTTAAATGTGATGACTGCTGAGAGGCTGGGACTAGACAAAGAACCTTGATCTTCCTTGATGGTTCAGTTGATAGGCAATCTTGAGGAGTGCTGATTTTTTAGGCAATAGCTAGCAAATCCCTAGCCGGAATTAAGATTGCTGGAAGAAATATCAACAACCTCAGATATGCAGATGACACAACATTGATGGCAGAAAGTGAGGAGGAATTAAAGAACCTTTTATTGAGGGTGAAAGAGGAGAGCGCAAAATATGGTTTGAAGCTCAACATCAAAAAAACGAAGATCATGGCCACTGGTCCCATTACCTGGCAAATAGAAGGGGAAGAAATGGAGGCAGTGAGAGATTTTACTTTCTTGGGCTCCATGATCACTGCAGATGGTGACAGCAGCTGCAGAATTAAAAGACACCTGCTTCTTGGGAGAAAAGCAATGACAAACCTAGACAGCATCTTAAAAAGTAGCGACATCACCTTGCCAACAAAGGTCCGTATAGTAAAAGCTATGGTTTTCCCAGTAGCGATGTGTGGAAGTGAGACCTGGACCATAAAGAAGGCTGATCGCCGAAGAATTGATGCTTTTGAATTATGGTGCTGGAGGAGACTCTTGAGAGTCCCATGGACTGCAAGAAGATCAAACCTCTCCATTCTTAAGGAAATCAGCCCTGAGTGCTCACTGGAAGGACAGATCCTGAAGCTGAGGCTCCAGTACTTTGGCCACCTCATGAGAAGAGTAGACTCCCTGGAAAAGACCCTGATGTTGGGAAAGATGGAGGGCACAAGGAGAAGGGGACGACAGAGGACGAGATGGTTGGACAGTGTTCTCGAAGCTACCAGCATGAGTTTGACCAAGCTGCAGGAGGCAGTGGAAGACAGGAGTGCCTGGCGTGCTCTGGTCCATGGGGTCATGAAGAGTCAGACATGACTAAACAACTAAACAACAACAATAGCAAATTGTTTGAGTGTTTTGAATGGGAAGGGTATAAGAGCTTGGAAGATAACACCCACTGCACCCACCTACCCAAACATGTGTATATGTGGTGAAGAGCAACAATGAATCAGTTTTGGAACAGAGACAACAACAGAAATAGTTGATAATCAAAAGCACCTTCTGGCTGCAGGCATTGCTCTCTGGGGAGCTGATGTGGGCTAGCAAACTTGCTGCCTGTTAGAATAGAATACTATTTGCCTTCCCTTTTGTTCTGTGTATAATACTGTAAATAAAGCAAATATTACAAAAATGCCAGGAAGCCACCAGTGCTCTCTTCTAAAGCAAGCCAAATTGGTGTAGAACTGCCCCAGGAATTTCTGCTGCTTGGGGAAGTTGGGAGTCCAGAAATTGACTTTAGTGAGCATGGCTGAAATTAGCCTGTGCATAGTAAGTCCCTTACCAGTCTCCCAAATCAATTACTGAGCCCCAAATAGCTTTAAAAAATAATAATACAAGCAGTACTCTACATTGCTCATAGGAACTCTTTTCAAGCAGCCTGCAGAAGTATCCACATAGTTCATTTTAATTTTTTTATTACATTTATATCCCTCCTGCCTTTCACCATTAAACTTAAGGTAGCATACAGGTGGTTCTCAGGTGGTCTCCCATTCGGGCACAGACCAGATCCAGACCTGCTTAGCTTCAGCAAAATAATAAGAATAGAATAATAATTTTTAAAATTTATATCCCGCCCATCTGACTGGGTTTCCCCAGCCACTCTGGGAGGCTTACAACATATATAAAAACACAACAAAAACATCAAACATTAAAAAACAAGCAACAAATAGTTTACAGTTATACCCAAATTAAAACAACCACCAACCCCACCTACAAATTTAACCAACACGACAAAAACAAAACAGAGCAACCAAAATTAGAACCATTTAAAACATTTTAACCAGTTGCCCCAACCCATGAGTTGTTCCAGCAATGTCCCTCCAGCCTTCCAGGAGCCCCTTTTAGCTGTTCAAGGTAAGTCTGGGCCCCGCCCCCTAGGCCAGGTAGAAATTGGCCTTGCAGCTGGGAATGGTCTTCCTTCCCACACTCATGGCAGTAGCAATCTGCCATGTTGACTTCAGATCAAATAGTCTAAGGTAATACATATAATGCAACACTTGGCTTCCAGGACCATGGTTGTCAAGAATAAGTCCATGTAGGACACATGTTTGATGCTAGATTACTATAATCACACATTCTGCAAGGCTTTGTCTTTGCTGACTATACTGCTTCACTTATGTAAACTGCAGAGTCCCCCTCCTAAAGAGATGCATTCATCCTGCTTAGTGGCAGTGGCAGCTGTGTAGTACTTATGGCTGAGTAGTACTTATGGCGCTGTTGCCTGCATTGTTATGACAGCTAGTAGTTCTACTTTATAGGTGCAGAACTGAAGCAGAACCATGCTGTGCCCAAAGCCACATAGTGAGCCCAGAAGTGGTAGCAATCTGGACTCTAGGTCTATATCCAGGAATTTCATCACTGAATCCCAGCATACACACTTTCTGGAGTTGAAAATGTCACTCTGGGCTTGCAGATGTCCATGGCATTTAAATTTCAGGAAAACTTGTTCCAATGGCTTAGTTGGAGCTGGGTGAGATAGCCTTTTCCGCACTAGATTCCCAATTATTCTCATAAAACTGCTCTGTGTAGCATTAACATTCATCTGTTTATCGGTAGCCATTTTCCATTTATAGCACTTATAAAAAGAACCAGTGCTGTATGGCAAATGTCTTAATACTTGAAAATATGCATAAAATATAGCGTGGGAGTTTGTGAGAATTTCAGCATGCTGGCCATATTATAAATGGCCCATTAGAATGTCTGCTTGTGTTTATAGCTGGGATGCTTTTCAGATCCAGTCTTTCAAAGATCACAGTTCACACTAAATAAAGATAAGTTGTCATCCCAACTAACACCAGCAATAAAGCGATCAGCTACTACTAGTAGTAACAGTAAAAGGTAAAGGTAAAGGTACCCCTGCCCGAACGGGCCAGTCTTGACAGACTCTGGGGTTTGTGCGCCCATCTCACATCTATAGGCCGGGGGCCAGCGCTGTCCGGAGACACTTCCGGGTCACGTGGCCAGCGTGACAAAGCTGCATCTGGCGAGCCAGCGCAGCACACGGAACGCCGTTTACCTTCCCGCTGGTAAGCGGTACCTATTTGTCTACTTGCGCCCGGGGGTGCTTTCGAACTGCTAGGTTGGCAGGCGCTGGGACCGAGCAGCGGGAGCGCACCCCGCCGCGGGGATTCGAACCGCCGACCTTTCGATCGGCAAGCCCTAGGTGCTGAGGCTTTTACCCACAGCGCCACCCGCGTCCAGTAGTAACAGTAGCAGTATATATAATCACTGTTCCTCCACCAGACCACAGGGCAATGCACTTTTTGTCAGGCAAAAGAGTCATATTCCCCCTCACCAGATGTGAAAATTGCCAAATATGTCTGCTCATGCATTTCTTACCCATGCTGTGCTAAGGCTCATAGCATTCTGGCCAGGCAAACAGAATAATAGGTCAGTTTGCAAATGATCAGGACCATGGACAGCTCAATGAAACCAGGCTGGATACCAGACTCATTGACCAAACAGAAAGCTTGGAGTGTCCTCCAACACTACTTTTGAGCTAATGAAAGCTTTGGCAGGAGCTGCTGGGTCTAGAGGACTTTTCTGCAATGACATTCAAACATATGCTACCTTTGTTAGCGATGTCAGTTAACAGAAAAGCCAATGTATGTGCTGGCAGAACCACCCATCCATTACAGGCCAATTCACATGTGACTTCATGAGCACCCACCAGCCTCTTAATCCTTGCCCCCCTAAAAACAAACAAACAAACATATTTGAATGAATAAGGAAAAGGTAAAATGTGACATGGAAGTGGAAGTTTGTAATTCCAGTGAGAGAAGGAAAAAGTACACTTATTATACTTGGAAATAAGTTCCACAGAGATTTTGTTCCAAGAAAACAACCAAAATCTCAATGGAACTTTCCACTTATAATAAGTATATTTGGGCGTTAGGTATTTGTGTCTCTTACAAAAGTGCCTTAAAACTAGGGCTGCTCAGAATGTTCACTACTTCCCCACCCCCCAAAGGCTTCAATTAGGTAAATGTCACATTTTAATTGGTATTTTATTATACAACTTTTCCCCTTCAGCACAACTGTAATTGTCCTTTACTCCAGGGCTTCTCTGGTGGCATGTTTACCCCTCATTTGATTCCTTCTCTCTTCCTTCCTGAATTAGTCACAGGGGTAACCCCCCCCCCCCCACTTCCCTATCAGGGATTACATAGTAAATAGGATGATAGAACAATGCTATATCTGACATAATGTCACTAGACACCAGTAATTAAAATCCCTACTTCTCTGACTTGGTGATATACTGTAAAGGATGAAAAGTGATTTAAAAAATGAAAGCACACTTTCAAATAAGGAGAGTTGTTTCAGCTCAGCTCTGCCTGAAAGAATGCAATCACTGCCAGAGAGTGGCGGTTCTCTTTACTAGTTGCAATCTTTCAGTCCAAGCGCAAGCCTGACAAGGAAGGAGCCTCTTTGTCCCTCATGCATAGGAGAAAATGCTTTGGATAATTTATCCATGTGAAGTTGCAAGCTGCCAAGGTCACTAAGAGCATCAGAGATTTGCTGAGTAAGTGCTAGGCAAGCAATACAAAGGTGCCTAGTTCAGCTTTACCATATGGACCCAATTTGTCTTATTATTCTTCTGTGTTTTCTCTTTGCATAGCTACCGCTTGCAGTCTTCTTGCTCTTTTGCATCCAGACATTCCCCCCACCCCAGCAATACACATAGTATTTCCATCGTCATATCCTGTGCTTTTACGATAGCAGTTTTGCAATGGCTTCTTACACTGTATATTTCAGAATAAATAAATAATTATTAAATAAATAAATAAATAAGGTAAAGGTCAATGACCCCTGGATGGTTAAGTCATTACCTTTACCTATAAGGAATTGTACTTAGGAGCTGAGAATGCTGGAGGCTGGAGGGGTTCCACAAACACTTTCAGAGAGTTTTTGTCCTTCTGATAAAATCACTGAGGCCTAGGACACAATGCCTCCCAACTCAACATATATTCTGCTTTAAATGCTAGGAATTTCTGACATAGCATTTGCCAAGCACACACTTTGCCTGCCTCAACTCTTTTCAAAACTGGGTAGCTTAAAAAGCACATTGCAGTTCAGTACCAGGTGATTCATGCATTGGTAGCCTCAACGCTTGATTTTTGCAGTGTGCTTTATTTGGGTTATCCTTATATCTAGTCCTGAATCTCCAGCTAGTGCAAAATGTTGCAAAAAGACTGTTGGCGGGAACAGACTTCCACCAGCACATGACTCTAGTGCTTAAAAAGCTTGCACTGGCTGCTGTTGCTGGGCCAGGTTTGGTGTTCTTGTATTACATTACAAGGATTTTAACAACATGGCTCCAGGATATCTTAAGGTGCACTAATAACCCAGCCCAGACATTGAGAACAGAACATATGAACACATGAAACTGCCTTATACAGGGGTCAGATTGTTGGTCCATCAAGCTCAGTACTGTCTACAAGGGCAGTTGCTTGACTGGCAGTGGACTTTTGAAAACATAAAATAACCATGATGCCCATGGGTGTGCAGAGGCCATACCTGGTACCCACAGGGTACCCTCTACCACCACTCTCCACCCCACTGAAATTAGACCTGAAAGAAGCATTATACTGTGGACAACATGCTATTTTCTCTGATTTGCAAATGGGCCGAATAAGGCTGGCAACAACCCCTGTCAAGATGAACAACCAGCTTTTGTGATTAAGGTTTAGCAGACTATAGTGTCAGATTTCATCACTGTACCCCACCAGTGACATCACTAAGTCCCACCCAATGAGTCCCAGGATCCAGACTGCAGGCAAACTATCAACTTTAAAAAGCAATGAATTACGGCCAGAGCAAGAGGTAACTTGAAGGTGACTACACTTCCTTGCATTCCAAGCAGGCAGAAGCAAATCAAACTGTAGCCATTTGGAGAGACAGAATGAATGAATAAAGAAGAAAGAAGAATCCAAAATGCATTCTGGCAGATCCCTGTCATAAGATTCTTGTGAGCTAAATTCAGAAAGTTAAGAGAGATGAACTTTTGGAGACATTATTTAAAAAGGAAGTGTGGGATGTGAACTATTTTCTCTTCACATCAAAGTATAAATATTGTGATGGTGCTACTACTAAAACCCAGTTACAAAGTTTGATTCAATATGCTTTTTAGCTTAGGAAAACTAAAGTAAGGGGAAGCATGACAGAAGCGTATAAAATTATGCCTGGTGGAGAGAAAATGGACAGGGAGAAAAAAATTCTTGCTTAATTGCAATACTAGAACCTGCAGTCATCCAACGAAGATGAATGTTGGGAGATTCGGGACAAAGAAATGAATTTAGTTCTTCACACAATGTAGAGGTAAAGTACGGAATTCACTCCCACAACATGTATTCTTTAAAATGAATTAAACGAATTCATGGAGGATAAGGCCATCGTGGACTATTTACCATGGTGATTGTATCAGGTGGGGCTCTGAATACCAGATGCACAAGTGAGAGAGTGCTATTGCACTCCTTTCCTACTTGTGGACTTCCCATAGGCATCTAGTTGGCCTCTATGGAAAGAAAAGGCTGAACTAGGTGGGCCTTTGGCCTTATCCAGCCAGCCTTTCCTTCTGTTCTTAATTATCAACAACGACATAATGAATAAGAACAGAAACAGGCTGCTAATGCTGGCTGCAGACAGTTTTGCACCTGAAGAATTACAGAGACCAAGAATCAATGTTTTAATGATACAGAAAACACAGTTGGAAACTCGTAAGTGATGCTGCCTTCTGCTTTCTACCATATGAATTGATTTCTTCACTTTCTTTCATGGTAAGCCAAATTTCAAGACAAAATGTTTTACCAGATAACTTATGAAACTTGATTGATTAGGTATATTATTTCATAGAATCATAGAATCTAATGTCACATGTCTGTCCCCCACTCCAAAGACTTCTTGAAACAAAGTTTCTGGCCAATATTTACCCTATACATTTGCTCTCTAGGAATTGGCGTAGCAATGAGTGACTACATTTTTGGCATTATGTGGGATTGAGAGGTTTTGATTTTACAACAGACCAGATCAGAAAGAGGGTAATGATCTATAACATTTAAATCAAGGCTGAGAAATTCCTACCTGGCTTGGAACAATGCCAGCTGTTTTCCATTGCTCTTGCCAAGTCATACACTCAATGGAAAATTAATTCTACCCTTCTTTTATTAACAATTTATAATGTGCATCAAATGCAGCAGCACTGCTTCCTGCATAATTTCAAATGGAATGTACTGGCCATGAATTTTGGGGGAACTTTGGGATATATATGGGTCTGTTCACAAGTTGAATTCATGGTATCACTGACTGCATACAAATTTTCATCTGGAGTGAAAGCCAGCACAATTTTTGCAAAGAAATAAGGGAAGGGGAGGGGGCATTCATATCCTGCTGTTTCCTTCCCTGCTTCTACAGTTATTTTAAATCCAGAGTAGCCTTTCAGATCTGTATGTGAACCACTTCAGCAAGATCACTTGTACTTCTGTCACTGCTTCTCCTGATACAAATTCTTGGCCATCTCCTCTCCTCTCTTGGTGGTTTTGTCTTAAGAATCGATCTGTGTTCATAGACCTTTCTGAAATGGCCAGTAGGATAAAGGAAAGTGCTTGTTTTTATTGCATGAGATGTTACACAAACAGATATATGAATAACAATGTGATACTTCAGATCAGCAGCCCAGCAAGATGGCTGGGGTATAAATAATAAAATTATTATTATCTAAGACAATTGCTGCTGTTCATAAAAACATAAGAAGAGCCTGCTAGATCAAGCCCTGTCTTCATTTTCATGTTTTAATTTTGATGTCATGCACCAGGTAGGTATGTGCTACACAATTTAAAAACCTAGGGTGTCATGAGAAATAGCCACACTTTGATATTGTACGTGACCTTCTGTTGCCTTTCTCCCTGATGTGATGATAGTTAGATCTGTCAAATGTTTAGCTCTACTTCTCCCCTGAGGAACCCCACCACCACCACCAGTTTATAAGTCCAGGTTCCCAACATTGACATGCTAATTTCTTGTGAATTAAAATGGGCTGGAGAGTTATGTCAACATTCATTCAACTGGGGTTATAATCCAGATGCATGCATGACTTCATGAAAAGATGATTTAAGGTTCTGAGTAGTCTTGGCTGTTGATATGAAAAAAATCCTTGAAACCTCGGATTGACTGTAAAAAAACAAAACAAAACAAGCTATTCCTATACGGTGCAATGTATCATGTAGCTTCTTTGATGTGATGTTTGCCAGAAAACACAGTTTGTACTCTTTGCACACTATCACAGAGCAACCGTAAAACACCCGGCTGCCTGGAGAGACAAGAAATGTTCATATACATTTTTGATGAGAACTTTGCCGACACGAACAAATCTGTGCAAACATTTTCTGGTTCATAAGAAAGGTCCAAGGCGGAACCAAGGTGAAGCTAAAGTTTAATCTTCTTATTAATTACTTGTCATGGTTTCAGCTCCTGGGCAATAATCATTCCCCCCCCCAACCTATTGTAGTTTTGATATGCCCAGTTTATTAAATGATACATCAAGAAAAAGTTCCACATGCCAAGAATATATCCAAGCCTCACACACACACACTGCTTAAGAGCTACTTCCTTTGACACTATCCCATCCAGCTGTTGTATATTTGTGCAGGTCCAAAGCTGTTGAGAGGCCTCTGAGGGCTGGATCATTGGGCTGAAGGCATGCCAACAAAGCGAGGCTGAAAACAATGTAGGTCAGTTGGCTGTGAAATGCAGGAAGCCTAATACCATCCCAGGGGATACTTAAACCAAGCCAGCAACAGTCCAGGGGAAGGAGGACCTGGACAGCACTGGGAGAGGATGTGGGGAAGAGGCGTGCTTCAAGGCATATTGCCTTGGAAGAGGGAGGACAAGAAGCTGGTATGGACACTGAGCCCAGCTACGTGGTTTGTGGACCCGCCAGATCAGTCCTGCAGGCTACTGGCTCACCACTCTTGATTTAATAGACGGAACCACACAAAAATATTGTTCCTATGGCACTTTCTAAGTTCTGATCCAGTCTTGAAATGTCTCATCCCATACTCATCTTTCTAAGTCCTCTGACAGGGCACTTCTGGTGGCTTCTCACACCCTTCAGATTTGATTGGCCTTCAGTGGGGGACTGAGGCTTTAATGTGGTAGTCCTGCTCTGTGCAACTCCCTACTGGCAGACGTTCAGCAGGAACAACCACTGCCTTCTTCCAGTGGTAATTATGAATCAGAGAAGCAATTCCTCTTGCTCCTTTAACTCCTTAATGCTGTAAGCATGGCAAGGTACAAGTAGATCATTCCCAGAAGGGCTTGCAATATGTTGTAGTACATTTCTGGTGTGTCTTCAGGAATGTTTCTAACAGTGTGATCATAAAAGCATAAATATTACCATGATCAGAGAATCTCCACAGGCTCAGAACCTGTGGGTGGAAGTGAAAATGTACAACATTTTGCTAGCAAGCTGTGTCATTTATCAGCCTCCACTCAGCCCAAACTTATTTTTACTTGAACTGATTTAAAACCCAAGTAGAAGTGCTTGTGGAAGGAGATGTGTCTCCTTAATTAGAAAGTCAGTAATGGCTGATGTAGAATATTGATGCAAGATGTACAAAAACAACTTCAAAATGGAACACAATTAGGAAAACTCTGTGACCCTACTCCCTGGCTTCAGGTTTAAAATATTCTCTCTAATATTTACAGCTTTGACAACACCAACTGTGTGACTTGGCACCTTATAAATAAACAGATCTCTGGCTACAAGTGTTGAATACAGCCTAGCTCCAGAACAGACATGAAAAGATCAAAACACTGTAATATCCTCAAGTTCTTGTTTTCACTTAAATTTCTGTTGAAATGCTGTACTTTGGACACATTGTAAGAAGTGTCAGTCTGCTGCCAAAAATGACAGCATTATTTTGAATGTTCCCCTTACCTTCTGTAACATGTTCACGTGTTGCATTCAGTGAGCATGCAATCTGTGTACACAAATAGCTGAGCAGGACAGTCATACCTCTTTGCATGGAACAGTGAATGTGTGTACATAATAGTGCAATCTAAATCAACAAGTGTGGACACTTCCATATAAGCATTTGTACATGGGTAAAAAGAGCTTGTACCTCCAGAATTTAATTCCACAGAATAGCTGCAGACTGGGATAGAATACTCCAAGTAGACTTCTCAGAATTTACAATTGCCTGTCCTTGGGGCAAGTTGTATGGGTTAGTATGGGTGAGACACAGTGTTGTGCATATTTATAAAAGAATGTAAAAGCAATACATATTTGCTAACATTTTCCAAACCTACAAGCAACACAAGGTAGCCATAGGCACTTCTTTCAAAATGGTGCCAAGTGGGATGGAGCATGGACGCAATGGGTTGGAGGGGAGGTATTTGTACCAATACTCTCTAGGAATACAGTAGGAAATGCTGGAAGCTTCTGCTGTTAGTTTAACATACAGACCCCCAATAAAGTCTGTTCTAGACAGGTATTGCAAATGGTGGCAGCAACTTCAGTATAGCAGAAGTCTTATTATGTGAGAAGAAAATTACTGGCCCCACACATAGACCTAAAAGTTGTCTTCTTCTTCATTGGCAATCACTCATAGCCAAGTAAGGTTGTCTTCCATGAACAAGGTCTTACCGGTGTGTTCATAAGTGACTGTGGAGACCAATTCTGGATCCACACGTCCTTCCACAGTAGGGACATAGGTTTCCAGGTGGGAGTTGATCATGGTGAGGGTATGCCAAGCGTGTCTTCCACTTAGCTCATTTCTCCCTTTCTTACTGAGTTTGTGCTTCTTCAAAGTCCCTGGCATCTTTGGTATAGGCTGTTCTCCAACTGGAATACTCGCAGGCCAGTGTTTACCAGTGCTTATACTGGATTTTTTAAGGTTGCCTTGAGAGTGTCTTTAAACCTCTTTTGTTGTCCACCAGTATTTCGCTTTCCATTCTTAAGTTGGGAATAGAGTAGTTGCTTTTTAGGTCTCACATAAACCTAAAAGAAATGAATACGTGATTGATTTCACACTTTTCAACTCGTTGAAGATGCAGGTTAATGTCTAAAGATAATGAGTGGTAGTCAACTTACAAGCCTAACTAACTAACAACAGAAGCCTGAGCAAGGACTTATGCTAGCACAACTTGGCTTTCCCCCATCTCCTCCCCCCATGTGCCCCATCCCAAATTGGCTCTGTAGGGGGTCAGGAGAATCCCCAAAACAGCACACGGAAGAAGTAGAGGGAAGATAGTTCCATCAGGCAAGTAGAGAAGTGTGCACTGATGGAGCAAACTGCTTAGCACTACATTGAATTTCTCCCACAGTCCCACTGCTGGTGATGTTGAATGGAACTGTATGGAGCAAGGTATTTTTCTCTGGTCTTTTTACTCTGTGCTGAAGAGAGTGCTTTCAAAAGCTTGCTGTAAGCAATGGGAACATTTGAGCTTCTTTTGAAAAGGTGGAAGAATATTATTTTATCATGGCAAGCGATAGACAGTATAAATATAGGCATTACTGCTATGCCTCCCTGTATAATGTATCTCTGTGATAATTTATCACCATGAATTCCTGCTGGGGGAATCTGGATCTGGAGCTTTAAAGAGCCTGGCAATGATTTTTTTTTGTGTTATTTTTTTTGGCCTGTGATGGATGTGATGCATAAATATAGGGTTTGTGCATCCTTTCCTTGCATATTATGTTCCCTGCAGAGTGAAAACTTACACCAGTCGCCCATCTGTTCTGTTGCACAAGCCTTGGAAAGAAACATGCTTAACATAAGAAAAATATTTATTTCCAGAGAAGAAATTAAGGCAGACTGCATCTGTAATCAATTCTGAAAGAATTTTATAAATAACTATAAAATTGGAAATTACATCATTTGGGGTTGTGAGTGAATGAAGCTGTCTGGCATAGATCCTGCTTAGTTTGTGGTCCAATCTCTATGTAGTTCTTATATTGGTCGAAGTTTTATGTGAGCAATGGAAGTTGAATATATATTTACAATGGTATTTCCAACAAAGGATGTTTCCCGCCCTGCTATCTCCTACCTATAGTTTCCTACCCTGTTATTCCAAGAATATACTTAACTATTGGCAGATCCCTACTTAATGATAAACCACCTGTCTTTTAGTTTCAGCTAGTGTATGCAGAATATCTATAATTAGCAATCTTGCACCTGGCGTTGCTTAAGAATTCTAAGAATTTTTTTTATATAAAAAACAACAATGATGATGTTCTGAAAGATTCAGTTCACCATCTTGATTCCACATGGCATTCAACAGTATCCAAACATTGATGAAAATCCACTTCTTGACGCCAGGAACTGGTTACAGTATGTGCCAAATGGATAGCAAGCATACAGACCTCTTTGCAAAATACGTAGTAGACCAGGAGACAGTACCTTGTGTCGCCCATGAATTCTTAAAATTTATTTATATAGAAATTGACTTATTTATTTATTTAGGAACTGAATTGTGCCTTTCCCGGGACTGTGCATGTCTGCCTCCCCTGGTAATTTGATCCGGACACAACCCCACCTGGATACAGCCCTAAATTGATTTGGAGGCCATCCCTAACATTAAATTAGGGTTTTTGAACCTAAGAAAACATGCAGTTAGGAGGGGGCGGGGATGCTGAGTCGAGCAATCACCACATTTTTAATAGAGAGGAAAGGGTGAGAGGCAGGCTGTCTTCGCTCCTTCCAATACAAGCTGGGAGATGTATTACTTTTTGGTTAGCAATGGGTGCTATGTGCCTAGCAACTTCTTTTGTAAAAAGTGGACACTTACTGCTCTGGGCTCTGATGAAGTCGAAAATATAAAACAGTAAGTGGATTCTCTTAACGTTACAGTGTGTCCTGCCTATTGGTGCTAGAACCACTTGCTTCTGGATTGTTGCTGCTGTCTGTAATTTTACTCCACATATCATGTGGCTGACTGACAATGATTGGTTGTTTCCAATACTCGCCCTATTCAAAATAGGCCTATTGGAATTGATGGGCCTAAGTTAGCCTTGTTCATTAGTTGCAATGGCTGTACTCTGAGTAGGACTAGCACTCTTTTAAAGGTGCACTCTTTTATTTGACTGGATAGAATACTACCTGCACCTTTAAAAGAGTAAAAAAATTACTTAGATTCTACAATATTTCAAGAACATTAAACATCTATGAATATTTTATGAAAATCTTTGAATTTTCATTTAAAGTTAATTTTTGGATGAAGAAAAGTGTTTTGTTTTTAACTCCCTATATACATATATCATTAATTAGAAACAAAAAGTTATGTTTAATAATATAATAGATAGTAACATGGATTACCTTTTTTCTGACTGTTTCTAATGCATTTAGTGTCATCATATTGTGGACATAGCCATGCTTATATAGTTGAATACGTGCTTCCAAAGCGACTGTGCACAGAGTCCCACAAACCATCAATCTGCCACTGCTGGTAGGATCTAACATAGTATTACCACTTAACATTTACTGTAATGGATCAATATGGCATCTACACTGTATTTATTTGCAATGCACACCTGTCCCTTTCAAAAACAATTCTCATACATTCACCAAGCACAAGAGCAAGGTGTTACTAAAATTCTTGGTTTAGCTGGAACTCTGCACATGCCTTTGTTTACGAGCTTTTGCACAGAGCACTGAGTGTGATGCTATTGTAAAGGAGTCAGCGAAAGCAACAGTGCCTTGAACCAAATGCCCTCCCTTAAGAGGAGCCATAAGGGTTCCTTCCAAATTTCCTTCCATTGCTTCGGACTTTGTTATCCTCAACAGAAGTGCAAGCCTAATTAGCCACCAGAACCTTTCTTCTGTCTAATGCAAACATACTCAGCTTTTAATTAACTCTGGGAAAGAAACAAAGAGGTTTCCTCCAGCAAGCATCTTCCACTAGTAATTGGATTAAGTCAACACTTACATTTCTTGGGAAAGGTTTCCACTTTTCCCCACAAGGGACACTTCAGTCAACCGTTGGCTGAGTTCTGGTTGGCTAGAGACACTGTGTGACCTCCCAACCACTATGCAGTGGGAAATGTGTGTTGATATTGTTGGGAAACTGCCAGGGAGATAACGTCCATCATGGCCCCCAAGCCGGAGTTCGGAGGTTCCATCAGCCTCCCATAGTCACGCAGATCCAACAGTTAGGGGCACAAAGCCTTAGAAATTCCTAGCCACATTCCTAGGCTGGTGCACCCTCTTTATCAGCAGAAACACAGCCAAAAGCTTGCATCACAGAAGAGCATAATTTACAGACTTTATTTAGCGTAGAACAGAACAAAAGAAAACACGTCCATTCTCAGTCAGTGTCTCTGGCCGACTGACAAAACCGAAAGGAATATCAGAACATAAACATCCTGTGAATAGGACATGCGCAGACTCTGTGACTCACAAGCCTGCTCCCTTTTAAGGTGGAACGGAAATATCCCAACATCCTCCCCCTTTCCGTGTAACCTGTAGTACCTGTGATTCAACCCAATTGCAACCTTTGTGTGTAAACCTTAAGTTGTTCTCTGTTAACAACCTTAGACAACAGATCAGCAGGAATTTCATTTCCTGCCATGTAGGACCCCTGAATCAGTCCTTTCTGAATACACTCTCTTGCACGATGTAGCTTAATCTGCAAGTACTTAGTTCTCTGCTTGCAACTCTCGGAGTTCAGCAAAGCCAAACAAGATCTATTGTCTTGATACACTTGTACAGGACATTTCACAGACACTCTGATGTCCTTAAACAGTTGCATCAACCATTCACAATCCATGAGTGAAAATGACAGAGCATTGAGTTCTGCTTCACAGGAACTTAGGCTCACTGTTGTCTGCTTCTTGCACAACCAGTCAAACAGGCAGTGGTTGTACATGTAGCATACTCCAGAAGTGCTTGTACCATCCGTGGTGTCACTTCCAAAACTTGCATCTGCAAAGATTTCAAGACCTCCAGTCTTCTGACTGGTGAACCTCAGCCTGTAGTGCATAGTCCCTTTCAAATAGCAGGCTATGCGCTTCAGAGCTTTCCAATCCTGAATCGTAGGATTGTTGGCATGTCTGCTAAGCAGATTACAGCTTACAGCTATGTCAGGTCTTGAACATCTGGCAATGAAATTCAGCTTGCCTAGAATGCATCTGTATAGCGTTGTGTCAGAAAACGCTTCAGCAGTACTGTCTACCTGGTAACCTGTCACCATCAGTGTGTCTGCTGGGTTTGCATCAACCAAATTCAACCTGGTTAATACATCAGCAATTTTCTGTGTTTGGTGTACCAGAAAATTACCTGCTTGGTCCTTCTCCACCTGCAGAGAAAGATAGTTGGATACCTCACCAAGATCCTTCATGTCAAAGTGCTCCTTCAGCTGAGCTAGGATGCTTTGATAAAAAGCCTGATTCTTCCAAAACATCAGAAGATCATCAACAAAACATAAACAATACAGTTTGTTTTGCCCCTCCTCTTTGACAAACACACATGGATCAGCTTTGCCCTGGTGAAAACCTAGAGAAAGCAATGTCTCAGTGAGTTTTGTGTTCCAACACCTGGCACTCTGCTTGAGACCATATAAGGATTTCCGCAGTTTACAGACCATTCCCTTCTGTATCTGCATCCCATCAGGTGGAAGCATGAACAGCTCCTCCCCCAAAATCCCGTACAAAAAAGCTGTACTAATGTCATGATGGGTAACATGCAGTTTCTCCTCCGCAGCGACCTTGAGCATCAGCCGAATGCTCTCATATTTGACTGTGGGTGAGTAGGTCTCGTGGTAATCCTGTCCTGGTACCTGTGAAAAACCTCTGGCAACCAATCTGGCTTTGTGTCTGACTACCTTGCCATTCTGGTCTGTCTTGGCCTTGAAGACCCATTTGCTGCCAACCAGTCTCATTCCTGGGACTACCGGTACCAATTCCCAAGTTTGGTTCCTGTTCAAGGAATCAACTTCAGCCTTCATGGCATTAAGCCAAGGCTCAGCATCTTTAGAGGTTAACTCCTGAACCTCTTTGAAGCTTGAAGGTTCCCACACCTTCTCTGAGCTACTAAGAACAGCAGTAGCTGTCTTAGCAAACTCATCAGCATACCTCTTTGGAGGTCTGCCCTTGGTCGCCCTTTCAGACCTACGTACTAGACGCAAGTCTTCTGGACTCATCTCCTCTTTCTTAGGAGAAAAATGACCAATGGTGAACAGTGGTTTTTCCAGTTCATTGTCAGACGCATCAGATGGTCTGACTGAGGCCTTTGCGCTCTCGTAGTCTGCTGTGTCATCACTGTCACTGACACCAGCAGCAGCAGCAGCGCCGCCCACTGAACTGGAATCCGAACTCTGATCATCATCATCATCCTCATCATCCTCATCCTCATCCTCATCAGCAGCAGCAGCAGCTTTCTCATCTTTAGCTGCTTGCTTGACATCACCTTCATCCTCCTCTGGGTAACTCTGGAAAATTCCCACATTTTCCCCCCACTTAGGATTGTACTCAACACTCCTTGTGAACTTAATGGACTGAGAGTTAGTCATCCATACCCTGTATGCACCTTTTTCGTACCCCATGAACAAACCATGTGCCCCACGCTTCCCAAGCTTGTTGGTTTGTTGTGTGCGTACCCACATGTCCAAACCAAATATTTTCATGTGTTTGGTGTTGGGTTTCTTGCCAAACATCTTCTCATAGGGTGTACAACCAATGGGTGATGACAATCTGCGATTAAAGGTGTAAACCAAATTCCCCAGAGCCTCCCCCCAAAACTTATCAGGGAGATTGGCATCATGCAACAAGGTTTTGATTCCTTGCAGCAATGTCTGATTTGCTCTCTCCGCAAGACCATTCATCCATGGCGATCTGGGCGTTGACATGTCATGCTGGATTCCATTCTCAGTCAGGAAAGTTTCAAACTGCTGAGAAGTAAACTCCCCGCCCCGATCAGTAAACAAAGAAGAAATACGTTTACCGTGCGCATTCTCCAACCAAGCACAGAATGCCTTAAACTTCGGAAACGCTTGCGATTTCTGTTCGAGCAAAAACACATGAATGTACCTGGTAAAAGAATCAATCAGAATCATGAAGTACCTTGCTCCTCCTAAAGAGGGTGCAAGTGGACCAACCAGGTCTGCATGCACTAGCTGGTAGGGCTTGGAAGCCTGCCTGCTAGACTCCTTGCCTTTTGGAGCAACCTTCACCTTGTTCTCTGCACAAGATACACACTTCATGTGAAATTTACAGGGTTTGATGTTCAAACCCTCAACCACCTCTGGCATCTTGGCCAGTGCCTTCCAAGAGAGGTGACAAAACCTTCGATGTGCATCGTGAATGCAACCTGCATGAAGAACTTTGTTAGTTTGTGCAACACAACAAGAATCAGCCTTAGATACAACAGCAGTGTCATCATAAGTTATATGGAACAAACCATCCATAAACTTTGCATGCAAATAGTCCTCTTTGCCTTTACTGATGACACAGACGCTCCTCTTGAAGGAAATCTGAAAACCACGTCCAGTAAGCTGTGGGACGCTCAGCAAGTTGCTTGCAGCTCCTGGAACAAAAAGTACATTACTGATGGTAGTGTGCAGACTTGCAAGTTTCACAGTCCCTTCTCCTGCAATCTGCAACGTCCTTCCATCAGCCAGGTGGATCTCACCTTCCTGAGGCTTGAAGGAGATAAAGAGATGCCGATCCTTCGAGATGTGGCGCGTACAGCCTGAATCAACAACAAAACTGCCTTTGGCTGTTGGAGCAGTCCTTACAGCAAGCAAACCCTTGTTTTCCAGCGGTGTGGGCTTTTGCAGCTTGCCCCCCCTGCTTCTGGTCAGCAGACGTGCCTTTAGCCTTTGGTGAAGCAGTGCCAGCAAACATCGCTTTGTTTTTCCCTTGCGCGGGCTTTCCACCCCCCTTCTGCTTCGGGCCACCTGCAGGCTTTTTCTTCTGTTTATTTCCAGTCTTTGGACAAAACCTCTGAGTATGACCTTGGTTCCCACAGTTCCAGCACTTCACAGCTGCCAACGCTTTGGCTCCCCCTGGAGGCTGGAATGTTGTCCCACTTTGCTCCCCCTGAAGCGCACAAGCCGACTCAGCTGCATTCCTTCTATCGTATTCATTCTGCAAAGTTGCCAAGACCTTTGTAGCAGTGAGGTCTTGTGCAGGGAGGGTCGCCAGCTGACTTGCCACGGCATGATAGTTTTCATCCAGGGAGTCCAGGATGAGAATAGCAAACAGTGACTCAGGCATATTGAAACCTCTCTGAGCCAATCCCTGTCTGAGATGCTGCAACTGTAAAACGTGGGCTCTAAGATCTTCCCCTGGCTCCAAACGCTTCCTGTGCAGCTTTCTGAAATAAAGCAACACAGACCCAGCCTCTTGTCGGAGATGACAGGCTCTTAGCCCGTCCCACATCTCACGGGCAGTTGCCTTGCCAGCCAAGGTGATTAACTCTTCAGGAGCTACTGAGAGCAAAATTATTCCCATGGCTCTCGAATCTTGTGCTTTCCACTCATCTGTCACAGGGGCTGGGGGGTTCTCAGAAACGGTATTCCATACTCCAAGCCTTCTCATCTGGCCCTCACAGTACCTTGCCCAGGTCTGATAGTTGTGGCCATTCAGCTTTAGTGGACACGGAGCAGTTTCTGAGGTCTGTAAGAGATCCATCTCAGCTTTTTACTTGAGCCGTGAGCCCTATGCCTTCAAAGACTCCTTATCTTGGCAGCTATTAATCACGAAGCCTTTTTGGCTCAGCTCCCAGGCCAATTAAGCCTTGCCGGAGATCAAAAGCTCCTTGCGAGGTAAAACAGAAAAGCGTCCGTCCCTTCCTTTCGCTTTTCCCCCAACATACCTCAAACGCAGTCTGTTGCAGCATTTACTCTCCTGTAGGTGCCGTGAATCTGGGCCCGAAACCTTGTTGTTGGGAAACTGCCAGGGAGATAACGTCCATCATGGCCCCCAAGCCGGAGTTCGGAGGTTCCATCGGCCTCCCATAGTCACGCAGATCCAACAGTTAGGGGCACAAAGCCTTAGAAATTCCTAGCCACATTCCTAGGCTGGTGCACCCTCTTTATCAGCAGAAACACAGCCAAAAGCTTGCATCACAGAAGAGCATAATTTACAGACTTTATTTAGCGTAGAACAGAACAAAAGAAAACACGTCCATTCTCAGTCAGTGTCTCTGGCCGACTGACAAAACCGAAAGGAATATCAGAACATAAACATCCTGTGAATAGGACATGCGCAGACTCTGTGACTCACAAGCCTGCTCCCTTTTAAGGTGGAATGGAAATATCCCAACTAAGACCTTGAGTTAACTAATTTCAATGTCCTGTCTATCCACTGCATTCCTTTGTGCTGTGAACTAGCCCCATAAGGATGCTCCTGTCCTATATTAGATCCTCAAATTTTTCAGCTATTGGGGATTCTCTACTTTATTCAGTTCTGAGGGTCCTGAGGTCATTGGACTGCTCTGTGTCACTCTTCTTCCACCCTGCTCTGACCAAACCTTGCATGACATTTGTGAGTATATAGATCAGGCCAAGAGTAAGCAGCTGACCCAAGTTGGTGAGGGGGAAAACTATGAGAAGTGAATTTAAAATATGAAACTGCACATGCTCAGAGTATTTTCTTTTTGTTTATTAAAGGTTTTCTATGAGTTGTGATGCATAGAGAATTTTTATAGTCCACAGAAGCTTAAGTAATAATTAATTTGTGAGTCTTTAAGATACTTGAAAACGCATTTTCTTGTATCGTGTTTCATGCATGCCTTTTGGGGGGAAGGGAAATACTATTTGGGAAATTGCACTAGAGCCCCAATCACCTCAATCTGTCCTTAGAACCATCTCATCGGTGATCTTTGACTGGCCGAGATCCAATAAACTTGAGCTCAATCCAGATAAGACTGAGACACTTATTAGTGGGTAGTTCCCTAGGCTGGCAGGTTGCCTGCTCTTGTTGTAGTTACACTCTCCCTGAAGGAGCTTGGGGGTACTTCCGAATCCATTGTTGTCACTTGAGTCTCAGGAGGACATGTTAGCACGGAGGACCTTCCATCAGCTTTGGCTGGCAGCCCAGCTGCCCCCCTATCTGGACATGTTTACTGTGCATTTTATATCATTCTGACCTCTCACGATCAAATGATACATAAGCATACATTGTGCATGTATGGATTATATGTTACATTTGCACTATACCTAAGAGATATATTACAGCTAAAATATTTGTTAACCATAACCACCCAAGCAACACCGTTTTTTCCCAGCAAGGTGTTTTCTAAAGACTACCTGAGTAGTCAACAGACATTTTAGTGAACATTTTAAATCAACTTTACTTCTTTTCAGAAAGGATTTCTTGAATGTGTAACTGTAGAAATACAAAGTGTGACTCAAATGTATAAATAAGCAATTCAAATGCTGTGAGCTCCGTAGCTGTCTAGGACTGTGCCAACAAGTATTATTTGTGACTGCTATCACCCATTCACCTTAAAAAGACAAAGATTAGTGTGTGAATGAATCTCTGAGGAATTGTGTATAACGCATTGGAAGATTTTGTAAAAAATACTTCGCACTGAAAGGCTGTAACAGGCTCTCTCTTCTTCCAAAGCAAATGTCCATACGCAGAGTTCTGTTGAGTAGTTTGCTGGACAAGGAGATTAGATGTGGAATGTAGGAAACTGCTTTCCACCAAGTTAGACCATTGGATCTTCTGCCTCAGTATTGCCTAAAATGACTGGCAGGAGCTCTCCAGGGTTTTACCCAGGAGTCTTCTCCAGCCCTATCTGATGCTGGGGATTGATCCTGGGAGCTTCTGCGTGTAAATCAGATGCAAAGAATTAACTATAAATGCAATGCTTTGCATCCATAGAGGCCTACATATGTGTGCAATACGGTGCAACACACAAACCAGTTAGGAAATAACTGTTCCATATGGCTCATAGGGTTATATGCCAGAGGTTATCTTGAGCTCAGAAAGACTTTCAGGATACATGAGCAGTTAACGGAGCCTCTTCCTATATCTCATTACCAGCTGCCCCTCAGTAGCTCTACCAGGCACGAAGAATTGCACAAACATGAGGACTGCACACGCTGAAACTCATGCAAATAAGACCAGCTGGACCAGTCTAACATTCATTAAGATGTCCAACTGAATCCAACTAATGGCCATTGCCATCAGCAGCACTGCTACTATTACTGGTAATGCTATTCAGGAAATCAAGGTGATGTGAGAATTTGAGCAGGCAAAAATAAAAAGGCAGATTTTTCAGGATTGTAAGAAGCTCTTGCAGGCTGCATGAAATTGCCCTGGGTGCTCCACATAGCCCATGGGCCTTGTATTGCTTAACCCTTCTGTAAAATTACAAGGCAACTTCAAAGGTTTTTTTTTAATGAGACATGAAATGGCTTATACAGGGAAAAGAACCACCTCCACATGTGTGCAAGGAAACAACTACAGTAAGCGAGTTAATTGCTCTACATTCTGCAGGACTAAAAATACCGCACAGGAGGCGAGACAATGACAAAACATTCTGCACGGCTATGCATAGCACACCATGTTGCCACTTACAGCAGCTGCTGAATGCTCAAACAAGCAGTCCTGATACAGGTAAATAACTGTAGAGCCCAAAGCGCACTATCATGCTCATAAGCTGTTCTTCAGTTCTTTCTTCTCCTTTTGACTTTGTGTGTGCATGCACAATAGCTCAAATGCAGAATCTAGACTTCTTTTTACAGCAAAAATTGTTGTTGTTGTTTAGTTGTTTAGTTGTTTAGTCGTGTCCAGCTCTTCGTGACCCCATGGACCAGAGCATGCCAGGCACTTCTGTCTTCCACTGCCTCCCACAGTTTGGTCAAACTCATGCTGGTAGCTTCGAGAACACTGTCCAACCATCTCGTCCTCTGTCGTCCCCTTCTCCTTGTGCCCTCCATCTTTCCCAACGTCAGGGTCTTTTCCAGGGAGTCTTCTCTTCTCATGAGGTGGCCAAAGTATTGGAGCCTCAGCTTCACGGTCTGTCCTTCCAGTGAGCACTCAGGGATGATTTCCTTAAGAATGGATAAAAATAGCACCCTTCATACTTGAGTCACATGAACATGGCATCACATAATTATTGAATGTGGACATCTGCACAGATGAAGCCATTCTCTAGTAATGCATGAATGACCTTCACAGGCTTCGCACACAAAGAAGGCTAAATCATAAAAAACACACCAAATAAGAACTTTTCCAGAATATGGGTACTGTATAGTTCTCAAATCACCTGCAGTCCACAAAACATAGAGTACTATAAATCTTTTCCAAAGAGCTTCTAAAAGCTATGCACATGTGATAGGCAAAAGAACAGGAATTGGACAACCAATCAGAATAAATAATTAGTTATGCCTCACAAATTCTAGATCAGTACATCCTTTCCCTCCAAGAACTGACTCACAGTTCAAGCTAGCAATCTGAGAACAAGAATGTTTCTCTATACTCAATTCATATTAGACCATCATCACACTGGCAATGGGCAGCACATAGTCCAGGGCAAGAGAAGCACCAGTAGCATGGTGGCTAAGTGAGTATGCCAGCAGGCAAGTAAGCTGGGCTTGTGGTGGCAGGATAAGTAAGAGGGGTGGCATGAGCAGAGTGGGTGAGCAAGTGGGGCAGTGAGCAAGTGAGCTGAACTTTTGCCAGGGGTCTGAAGTAGGAGAGTGAGTTGGTCAGCATTGGGTGGGCTGAGTGAGAGGGGCGGTGCAGTGACATGGGCAAGCAAGCAGTGGGCAGAGCAGGCAAGCACCTTGAACTTGTGGTGGTAAGGCAGGTCAAGTGAGGTGGGTGACGTGGGCTTGCAGTAGTGAGGCAGGTTCAAGCAAGAGGAGCTGTGAGGTGGCATGGGTGAGCTGCAGAGGCATGGGGAGGAATAAGGGGAGGTGCTTTGGGAAGGAGTACTTAGGGGGATGTTAGGAAGGGGGCAGATTGGGTGGGGGAGCTGGTGAGCAAAGTGAGCAGGGGCCTCAGCCCCTAGAAAAAGAATATGTGGAATATGTCCACTAGATGCAGTTTTGATACAATATGCAAAATTGCATTAGTCATATGTAAATTTGCTATGTAGTAGCAAAACCTTGAAATCTGGGGTTGGCTTGGAAGGTACATCCTGGAGTCTCCCAGGGCTCTAATTCTATCCTACGACAAGGGGAGAGGGAAGACAAGGATTGGCGAAGGACCATTGGAGCAGACAAGATGAGACAGGACCTCAAGCAGTGATAGGGACTTGGGTGGAGATCAGATATCATAAAACATCAATTGCAGGGAAGGGAAACAGTCTTCATTCCATGTACTCAAATGTTGGGCACTGCATGCACCACTGCCTGGAGCAATGTGTATTTCAGGTTTGCGATGCTGCAACAAACATACTAGGTGTATCCAAGAGTAGCGCTGCACCAATTTATGTTCGATTTTAGATGAGAATGCTGCTGTTTTGAAGTGCAAAGAAATATCCGCAAACCTGCTTACTTCCTACTAGTTCACAAATCTTTCATCTCTTAGGAAGTCATTGTTGTCCTGATCTGCTGCTTACACAGTGCCGTTTCCCTACTATAAAGGAAGTTGCCAACACGTTTTTTCCAGCTGTGAGCTGATCCTCGGAAACAGCTGGACTTTAGAAACACACACATAGAAATGCCTATTGGAATTTGGGAGACCTGAAAATATCTCTTGAAATGGGAAGTACAAAACTCACCTGGCTCAGTTCATCATGGCAATTGAGGAGTTTAGAGGTGGTCTCTATGCTTCTGAATTTTCAAGACTAGCACTCTCTCTAAGGCAGATTAGATAGTTTCAGGCTGACAATCCCCAGTCGGTAAGTGTCTTGGCAGCAGGAAATTTCCCCAAGATAGACAGGTCTACTTCTGAGTTTCAGGTATATCTCCTACAAAAAAAATTACCCGTTCAACTAATACGTTGTTGTTGCATATTATTATACTACAGTTGCTCTACAATTACATTCACTCCAGGGATGTTGCCATACAAAGCCATAATTCTTAGAATTGCAGGTTCTGATTATCACACTACAATTCTCTACACCCCAACCAAGTAGGTGTTCCTAGCGCCTGCTGGTCAGGTGTAATGTGATGTCAGTAATCCACATGCTAAGGTGCCTCTGTCAAGTGTAGCATTTAAGCTCGTCCTTAAGCAAATAAAGATCACAGGAGGTGTCATAGAGATGACTTTGATCTCATGATTACCAGATTTGAACAAAGAGGAAGGAGCTGCTCTTTAACATCACTATACCACAGTGACTCTGGCTAAGTATTCAGATAATGTTTGACCTCATTCAGAACAGGGGACAACTTTAATCAAAACCTGATGAACGCCCATTTCGACAATCTCTGCCTTCCAATCCCAAAGAATGGCAAGGCACTTTAACATAATTCTGGCATGTACTCCATTGCTTCAGTGATACTACAGGGATAGAAATATTAAGATTAGTGCTGGAGCAATGTCTGTTGAATCTTGCCGATGCAGCTTGTGGTTATTCTTACCAGGTCTCTGGCTGAAAGTCTTCCTTACACACTGGTCTTATCCCAGGCCCTAATCTTCAGTTGTGCAGCCCATCAGCTTTTTGGTGCAAGGAAGGTGCTCTATTACAATGTAATACATCACTAAGATTTGCAAAGATATACCAACCAAGACTTGTACATGAAGAAGAAGAAGTTGTTATCAAATTTCTATACCACCTTCAACCAAGGATCACAGGGTGGTATACAATATAAAATATAAAAACACAAAAACGCATACCACAATAGCAAACAGAAACAGTAACCCCCTTCTCCCCTCTCCATTTTAAAGGCCATAGATTGTTTAATTAGCCAAACACCTGGGAGAAGAGGAATCTTTTTTGCCTGGTGCCTAAAGATATGTAAAGAAGGCGCCAGGCAAGCCTCCCTGGAAGAGCATTCCACAAGTCACTGCAGAAAAAGCCCACAACTGCAGAAAAGGCCCAAGTTTCTAATTGATGGTCGTGGTGATTTTTGCATTTAAGCTTAATTGAATCAACTTCTTTAATGTCATAAAATATAAACTATGTCAAAAATAATAATGATTAGTGTATTTGCACAGAAAAAAGGCTAGAAAAGCATATATAAATATACACACACATGCTCAATCATGTCTGGGTTTTCATGGAAGGAAGCAGAATGACTGGGGCTCTGTTGAAGAGCTTGCACATCTGCTCATTCTCACTAACTCAAAGTTTGGGTTAATACTACATGCAAACTGGGCCATGTCTGAGCCTAAAAGTGAAAATATAAAACGAGGGGAAGGGGTTGACCAAATGGCATCTCTTAGATGAACTCTTACATAACATAATAATAATAGCCTATTACATAATGATGATGATGATGATGATGATGATAATAATAATAATAATAATAATAATAATAATAATAATAATAATAATAATAATAAAGTGTCCATACAAGAGCAAGCTTTGAGTACAGCTGGAATTCATCTGTAGAATATTCATGTTTCTTTGGTATTTACTAAAGTATTTGAGGTCTCTCTTGCGTCATTCCTTCTCCATTTGGGTATTTTACTCATCATTTTGGATGCAATCTGCTGCTTATGTGGAAGTTGTCTTCTCATGGAAAAGCTTAAAGGTAAAGGTAAAGGTACCCCCTGACTGTTAGGTCCAGTCACGGACAATTCTGGGGTTGCTGCGCTCATCTTGCTCTATAAGCCGAGGGAGCTTCTCGCAAAACCAGAGCAGCACACGGAAATGCTGTTTACCTTCCCACCAGAGCGGTACCTGTTTATCTACTTGCATTTTGACATGTTTTTGAACTGCTAGGTTGGCAGGAGCAGGGAACGAACAACAGGAGCTCACCCCGTCGCGGGGATTCGAACCGCCGACCTTCTGATCCGCAAGCCCTAGGCTCTGTGGTTTAGACCACAGCGCCACCCGTGTCCCTATGGAAAAGCTTAGGGACATTAAAAGAGGGAAAACTTCCTTACAACTTAATGTGTTAACTCAGCTTTCATTTGCTTGAGCTAAATCTGTCCTCTCTTGAGCTAAATCTGTCCTCTCTTTCTTCCATCCGTACAAGTGCTTCTTTAAGGGGCGGGGAACACACACACAACCTGACTGCATTTTCTTCTGCTCCCTTTTATAATAATGAATATCAGCTGGCTCACACACTGATTCAATGAGCACCAGAGAGCTTGTGGATTATACAGGGCTAAAGTTCAGGGCCTCTCACCTTCCTTGCACATACATCAATGGCATTAATAGCATTGCTTCCTATGAATGCTGCAAGGAGACTGCTCTTTTGTTGCTTGCTTGCTTTTGGATATAAAAGAACCTCTAAAGCTTTTACTTTCTTAGTGAAAATCTCTCCGCTAAAGAATCCTTTTCTTGCTTAAATAAAATGTATGTAAAGTCACTTCAGTTTGAGAAAGGACGGAGTAGACAATTATAAGCCAGCTACACTTGTCACATGACCTGGTATGTGTCAGCTTCGATGATGAAGGAGTCCCTTCTGGCTCATGTTGGGGTGACTTGGAAAGAAACAGAGCCAAATCCCATCTACCCACCCCCAAAATCACACCGTATATTTGCTTATTTCCACGGAAAGCCAAATATATCTTGCTTGATTCTCCAGTCCTCCTTCCCCCACTTATGAGGCTGGAATGATGGTAGTATTCTGGTGATGGTCAGAAGTACAAAGAGGAAGGAGTGTCTCTTCTTCATCCTGTTTCTAGAATTGAATAGTAACATATCAGACCAGGGCAAAATATATTATGGAGAATCTGTCCCCGCCCCCCCTAATAGTGATACAGTGGTACCTCGGGTTAAGTACTTAATTCGTTCCGGAGGTCCATTCTTAACCTGAAGCACCACTTTAGCTAAATGGGGCCTCCTGATGCTGCTGCGCCACTGGAGCACGATTTCTGTTCTCATCCTGAAGCAAAGTTCTTAACCTGAAGCACTATTTCTGGGTTAGTGGAGTCCGTAACCTGAAGCGTATGTAACCCGAGGTACCACTGTATTTGAGAGAGGTCAAAGGGATGAATCTGAGTTGGCTCAGAAATAGGCTGAGATACTTTCCAGTTGGGTGTGGGTGGGTGTGGGTGGGTGTTTATCTTCTATTTTTATGTTGTGAACCACCCTGAAATCTACAGGTGAAGGGCGGTATAGAAATGTAATGAATGAATAAATAATAAAATAAATATTTCTCAGTTCATGTTTAATGATGTACAGCGGTCCACCTTTTTAATCTAATTAATTTCTATTGGACACAAGTTGGCTCAGTACTAGGCTCACCTAACACCAGTGCAATACATAATTTATCTAGAAGCACATTCGAAGGACAATCATGTGGTGAAATGATGTGGCACTATCCCTATGTAAGCATCATTTACCACCTGCCCACTACTCAGTTCCCAACTTACTCTGCAAGTATAGAATGGATTTGGCATACAACCAGTTAGGGCTGATTCCAACTGTGAGAAGGTACTCATTATTTGTGCTGTGCTTCTGTTTGTCTTTGGCGATGAATGTTTTGCTTGATGCTACATGTCATAGGTGCTATCCCTTATAGATTTCTAAAGGAGCCAGCAAATTGGGTATATCGAGGTCTAACAATCACACAGACGATAAATCATAGCCTGCCCTTTTCTTTTAATCACTCTGCAGATATGATAGCTTCAGCACATACACAAAGCTTCAAAGCTTGTGTTAATTTAACCTCTCTTTATTTGCCAAAGACACCATTTCTTTTATGGGGAACAAGCGAGAAAGATACACGAAGTAGAACATGTATTTGTTAATATGTCAGAAAATCAAGCCAACCATAGCATTTTAGATTTGTACTTAGAATGACACTACAATGAAGTGATTCTATTATTGACATATAATTATTGTCAATAATCTGGTTTATGAACCTGGGGAAAAATATACTTTTTGGGTTTGGGATGGGATTTTTTGCAGCAGAAAATATGTGCATTTTCCTTTAGTACGGAGAGGCTAGTAGCCTTCAGTGCCTAACTGCAAGCTATGATTACCTGAACAAGGTTTATTTCTTATTCATAAACTGCAGGGGAATATTTTCACTACTCCTTTAAAGTTGTAATTTCCTCATTATTTGCAATTGCCTTTTAGAAGCAGAATGCTGGTGCTTAGGAGATATTTGGTATAGTTTTGACTTGGGGTGGGGGAGGGATGCATGTATTTATTTTACATTTGGAATTCATCTTGATATGTCTTTGAGATGTGCATTGCTTCATGACATGCAAAAGCCAAACAGATAACCAAATTCCAATCCACACATTCATTCGGGAAGTGTGGATCTGGTGAGTTCATATTGGAAGTTACTGGATTCTGTATCCGTAACTTACGAAGAGCAACAACAACCTTAATTTCTTTATTACGAATATTTATACCCTGCTTTTCAAACAAGATGGCATACAAGCAACAGCAAATAACACAGAAACAAAACCCATCACTCAAAGATACACACAATTTAGTAGTGGTCTTGCTTGTGGGTGAGGTGAGAGCATGCTTCCTTTTGGTTTTGCACTCTCAGAGCACTGGTTGGCTAGAGCTGAATGTTCTTTCTTGAAGGGTAGGAGAAGCAAGCTCACTGCAGTTGTTCCCTCTCTGTGATCACTGGGTGGTACCAGTTCTTTCCGGAAAGCAAAGGGTGCAACCTCCCTCTGGCCTTTGATGCCCTAGCTGTTGGCGGAGACCATGTTTCCTTTGTGCTCCCCAGTCCCAGGTAACTGTCAGTTGAAGCCAGGATTGCCTCTCCTCATATGAACCGACCTGGGCCCTGCAGTCATCATCTGAGGCACCTTATCCGTGTGCCCCTGCCACGAGAGGTGGCAACATGTTGTTGTTGTTATTTAGTTGTTTAGTCGTGTCCGACTCTTCGTGACCCCATGGACCAGAGCACACCAGGCACTCCTGTCTTCCACTGCCTCCCGCAGTTTGGTCAAACTCATGCTGGTAACTTCAAGAACACTGTCCAATCATCTCATCCTCTGTCGTCCCCTTCTCCTTGTGCCCTCAATCTTTCCCAACATCAGGGTCTTTTCCAGGAAGTCTTCTCTTCTCATGAGGTGGCCAAAGTATTGGAGCCTCAGCTTCAGGATCTGTCCTTCCAGTGAGCACCTTTCTGTGGTGGCTCCCTGTTTATTGAATGCTTTCCCCAAGGAGGTTTGCCTGGCACCTTTAGCTTTACATATCTGGTGCTTTAAACTGTGTGTGGGGGGGTGTTATGTTCTATGTGTTACTATGTTATATATCTTTATGTTTTTATAATCCTTGGATGAAGTGTGGTATAGAAATATTTAATGAATAAAATAAGAAATAAATAAGTCCGTTGATCCTGAAAAATTGTTTCCCCATGCACTCCAAATAGGATTGTAATATATCCTTAAACATTTGTCACATACATTTAAGAACATATGAAATAAGGAAAGGCACAACCTCCACAGCCTGACCAATTTCAACCAAACAGCAAGGAAACAGAAGGGGAAAGTTTGCCTAACTGATTTAAAATGGTAAATACAGTGGTACCTTGGGTTATATACACTTCAGGTTACAGACTCCGCTAACCCAGAAATAGTACCTTGGGTTAAGAACTTTGCTTCAGGATGAGCGCGGCAGCAGCAGGAGGCCCCATTAGCTAAAGTGGTGCTTCAGGTTAAGAACAGTTTCAGGTTAAGAACGGACCTCTGGAACGAATTAAGTATGTAACCAGAGGTACCACTGTAGTAACTACTTAATTATTAATTTTAATTTAGTTTTCCAGTTTTGATATACAATACAGTAGTTTAGTGGCGTTTATTGGTATTCTGTGGGACTCTATGTGGGACTATTCTGTGGGATTATATGTGGGACGCGGGTGGCGCTGTGGGTTAAACCACAGAGCCTAGGACTTGCCGATCAGAAGGTCGGCGGTTCGAATCACCGCGATGGGGTGAGCTCCCGTTTCACAGTCCCTGCTCCTGCCAACCTAGCAGTTTGAAAGCACGTCAAAGTGCAAGTAGATAAATAGGTACCGCTTCAGCGGGAAGGTAAACGGCATTTCTGTGTGCTGCTCTGGTTCGCCAGAAGCGGCTTAGTCATGCTGGCCACATGACCCAAAAGCTGTACACAGGCTCCATTGACCTATAAAATGAGATGAGCGCCGCAACCCCAGAGTCAGTCACGACAGGACCTAATGGTCAGGGTCCCTTTACCTTTATTGGTATTCTATGTATAGTTTTTGATGGTTTTTGCTAATTTTGTGCAATTTGCCCTTTGGAATTTCTGTAGTGTATTCTATGATCTGTGATAAATAAAATAAGTCAAGTGCCATCTCACCATGCTATAACAAAAAATAATAATGATATATTGTTGAATTGGTCATTGCTTGAAGTGTACTGATTAATTTAGTCAAAGCAACCAATCACAGTGTTCACAATGTGCATTTGGAAAGCAAAAACATCTTAAAATGTAACAGCCATTCTTTTGTTTGCCTTTTTTTGAAAAAAAGGTCTTCATTGCTATTATGCTGTACATTTATTAGTTAATACTTAATAGCCTTTATTATAAAATGACTGTCTTTTTCTCATGCTAATCACATGACATTTATAAATGTCAACACCTTATCAGGCCCATACAGCCTGGGTTTGGTGTCTCCTGTATGAACTATATTTGTTTATAATTTTCCCCGTGTCTAGCGGGGAAAGAATTCTTTATTGTTGTTTTTAAAGGAAAGCCTTTTTGTGTTGAACTCTAAATGTCATTGAACTTCTTGTTAATAAGCTAAATCATGAATACAATGTAAAAAAAAATTTAATCTCTAACATCCACAATAGATAATAAAAAGTTATGTTTAAACATGGTACTTTAAAGACTAGAACATTGAGGTATATGTCTCTTTGCAATCTTAGTTGTCTTAGAAAAAATTCACATCCCTTGAACTACAGAACTTCAGGCCTTTCCTGGGCTGTTTTTAACATTAATTTTTTGTCCTTAGCTTTCTAACCCAAGGTGTTAATTTACAATTATAATTATAAGAGCACCATTTGTGAATTACCTCATCATTTCTATTCAAAAACCCCTAATTTCAGAGTTTGGTAACTCAGTCATAGATTTTTTTTCTTTTGCTGTAGGCTCAAAAGCTGCATAGAGGGCTTAACCCTGAAGCATTTTTCCTCTGAGGAGGGGAAAGTTCAGTTGCCTTTAGCAAAAGAGCAAAAAACAAATTACTAGCTATTTCACACTTCTCAGAATGTGCAAAAGGAAATTTAGTTCTTAACCTTTAGTTCATGGTCAAATCTCACAGTCCTTAATTCAGACAAAACTCCTGCTGATTTCAACTGTGGTTTTGCCAAGATAATGAATGCAGGATCGGGAGAATGTTCACATGAAAAAGAAGTATCATTTGGCCACATTCCTAGCCAGAGTAAATGAATGCAGTTCTTCCATTTCAAATATATTAGAAATATATGCATCAACAGTTTGCCAAGTACAATCAAGAATAGCTACCCACACCTGACTTATCAGACATTTGGATATTGAAGCTGGGACAGCTCAGTCGATAGAGCATAAGACTCTTAATCTCAAGGTTGTGGGTTTGAGTCCCACATTGTGCAAAAAGATTTCACAAAACTAGATGACTGTCATGGTACCTGCAATGACAGCAGCCATGACAGATGGCCATCCAACCTCTGCTTAAAAACCTCCAAGGAAGAAGAGTCTACCAGTTTCTTCAACTTTTTCAAAAAGGGGGGAAAGAAAGACCCAGGTAACTACCGACTGGTGAGCTTGACATTGATACCAGGGAAGGTTCTAGAACTGATACAGTGGTACCTCGGGTTACAGACGCTTCAGGTTACAGACTCCGCTAACCCAGAAATAGTACCTTGGGTTAAGAACTTTGCTTCAGGATGAGAACAGAAATCGTGTGGTGGTGGCGCGGCGGCAGCAGGAGGCCCCATTAGCTAAAGTGGTACCTCAGGTTAAGAACAGTTTCAGGTTAAGAACAGACCTCCAGAACAAATTAAGTTCTTAACCTGAGGTACCACTGTAATTCAACCGTCAGTCTGTGAGCACTAAGACCCAGCATGGGTTTCTCAAAATTAAGTCATACCAGACCAATCTGATTTCTTTTTTTTCTTTTTTTTCTTTTTGATGGAATGACAAACTTGATGGATCAGAGAAATGCTGTGGACATAGTGTATTTTGATGTCAGTAAGGCTTTTGACAAAGTCCCCCATGATATTAGCACGAGGAAGCTGGTAAAATGTGGGTTGAATGAGGTAACTGTTAGGTGGATTTGTAGCAGGTTGACTGACCAAACCCAAAGAGTACTCATTAAAAAAAGTAAGGTAAAGGACCCCTGGACGCTTAAGTCCAGTCAAAGACGACTATGGGGGCCTACCTCAATTGGATCCACAGCATCCTCAGGACAGAGTCCTCAGAACAAGAAGCAAAATAAATAAATAAACAAGCAAGCAAGCAGGATATATTGAATAGCCTGTAGAACCCCAAGGTTTGCAATAGTAAATTTTTAAAAAGCATTAGAATACTACCATAAATGGGGTGAATGAGAAACTCCCAAAAGCCCAGTAAGGACTTAAAGAGCAATCCTATAGCAAGATCCACCAGTAGGATGCAGCAATTCTCTGGCTCAGCCAGTGGATTTATAGCTCATCCAGTGTTAAGTCCCTAATCCTGGTTCGGCTGAAGATATGCTGGCGCAACTGACTTATCCTGGCTCAACCACAGCCTGGTGTAAGTCCCCCAAAACTGAGGCCAGTGTAAGTCCCCAAAAGGTAGTGTTCTGGGGATGAGACAGGGATGGGAATAGAGCACTATTCTGAAGACTTGGTTTTCCTCTGCTAGTGTAGGTAAAGCAGCAATGTTGAACTGAGAGGTGAGGAGAGGGAATTGAATGAAGTGACTGCAGTCTGAATAGGGAGCAGTCCACACTTTGAATTTTTTTTTCATTGCAGGTTCCACTTGCACAAGCATAAAGGTGTGTCCAGGATTGTTCCTTCAATTAACACGGTCCTATCCTTAATTTCCAAAGTAGACGTTTTAAGACGTCAGAAAACGAGAGATGTGCAGATTCCATTGTACAAGAGACGCAACAATTCCATTGTTTTCTTGCAAGGCTTCATTCTCCAGGCTGTCAATCCAACATCCTTCACCAGCACTAAATTCACTTTAAAAATATGTCTGGATGATTTATTGTCTCAGGACTTAATGCATCAGCTTGGCTGTCTTTCTGGTAAAGACATTTTATCTACGGTGACACCAACTTCTCAACTCCGGAACAAAGTTTCCCAGAGCAAAAGAGAAAAGGCACAATGGGATGCACAAATCCACCAGGGAAAGCTGAAACCCCAAAGGTCAAAGAAGCCCCATGCTTTTCCAAAGAGTTAATCAGAAAAAAGAGCTTACTTTCTCACATAGAAATAACATAGTCCAACTGCTAATGAACAACTTGCTGTGATGTAGGAAGAGCTGTTTTAAGGGCTCAGTCTGCTTTGCAGACAGAAGGTCCAAAGTTCAACCGCTGGGCAGCATCTTCAGGTAGGACTGAAGCCCTGGAGGTTTGCCTAACTATGTTCCTACTGCCCACAGTGACACAAACTTAAAATCATTTCAGAACTCCAGATAAACCATAATTATTGAGCCCCATCCAGCCCAAAGAAGATTAGGTACAGGTATAGGTACAGGTACAGGTATAGGTAGATATAAGAGTGCAAGAGTCCTGGAGTTCTATCTATTCTAGCATTCTATTACCCACAGTAGCCAATTAAGCATTTCTGGAAAGCTCACCAGAGAGACATGATGGCAGCAGGGTTCCCATCAACATGATATTCTGAGAGTTCATGGCATTCAAGTTCCATTTAGCCATTAAGACTAAGAGCATCTGAGAGACCAAGCCTCCATGTCTTTGCCTAATCCCCTTTAAGTCCCCTTTACCAGCCCACACCACATCTTGCAGCTATTAATTCCATAAATTAATCATGCGTTGCATCAAGAAATGCTCCCTTTTCTCTGTTCAGAATCCATTACCAATCACATTCATTGGATGTCCCTGAGTTCCGGCTTTAAGATCTACAACATGCATGATTTCATAAACCTCTGTTATGCTTCCCCTTTAGCTGTCTATTTTCTCAACCTTTTCCAGCTCTATATCTTTTTTTTTTTTTTAAGATGGGGTTACCAGAACCACACACTATTCTAAGTGTGACTGCACCATTGATTGGTATAAAGGTATTATGACACTCGCAGTTTCTGTTTCAGTCCCTTTCCTTGTATTTTCCACTCCTGTAGCACACTATATTTTTCTGCACCACAGCTCCCATACCTTTTTCCTGGTCAGTCACTGCCAGCCGAGATAGCATCAGTGTTTACATAAAGTCTGATTTTCATGTTCCAATGAACATATGTTTGCATTTATTCCCACTGAACCACATTTGCCATTCTGTTGTCTGTTCACCCTACTTCATGAGAAGTTTGCAGCACTCCTGCAAATCTAACTGACAATGGTAGAATGGAAATAATGGAGTGAAAATGTAGTTTTTAATGTTTGATGTATTACAGTATTTTAATATTTTTTTGGAAGCCGCCCAGAGTGGCTGGGGAAGCCCAGCCAGATGGGTGGGGTATAAATAATAAAATAATAATAATAATAATAATAATAATAATAATAATAAAGTTGTACCTTGGTTCTCAAACAAAATCCATTCTGGAAGTCCATTCAACTTCTGAAAACATTCAAAAACCAAGACACGGCTTCTGATTTGCTGCAGGAGCTTCCTGCACTCAATCAGAAGCCACAGAAGCCCCATCAGATGTTCGACTTCCAAAAAACGTTTGCAAACCGGAACACTCACTTTCGGGTTTGCAGCATTTGGGAGCCAAAACGTTCAAGTCGCAAGACGTTCAAGAACCAAGGTACAACTGTAATAGATTAGAGAAATCTGGATTGAATTTTGGAGATGAGTTATGGCATGGCAGCATATATCTGAACTAATATAAAGATGTATGTTAATCATAGAATAAAATCCTGTTTAAAAATAAGGAAAAGGAAATACGAGAGTTGGGTCCTATACAACCCATAGACATAAATATACACAAAAGTTGATTTGAATATGGTTGTTGTTGTTTGTATACCGCCGTATACCCACAGGTCTCAGGGTGGTTCACAGGATAAAATCACAACATAAAAACATGAAATACACAATCAAAATGAAAACAAATTAACCCCAACACATTTTAAAAGGGCACTGGATGGTTAGAGTCTGGTTTTTTGTTGCAAAAAAAATTAGTGCATAACTGGAACAAAGTTTGAAACACCCCTGCAAAATAGCATCAGTGCCGTGACATCTTAGCGTGTTAGATTTAGGTTTCCAGTCTTTTCAGGTATAAGAATGCTGAATATCATCTAGACTACCCCACTGTCCTAAGGCAAGATTTCACCCCATATATCAACCCCTCTACAGGCTGTCTACATTAATCTTTATCCTGGGATGCCAAAGACAGACAACAGGAGCAAGGAAAATCGACCATGACAGAGGTACCTAAACAACACAATCATAAAGCAATCTTGTTAGATAGGATACACTGTTGAAAAGGGAGCTTAAAAAACAACTTAGAAACAGCTGTTGTGGCTTATTTATGCATTGTAAATATTATCTGTCTGAAGGCACTTATTTCGTAATGCGGCAATGATCTCTCTTTATTTAAACATTTGCAAACACTGAATAAACTCAAGGCTAACGGTGTCCTCTTTTTTTAATATAAATGATTTTGATTGGTGTCCTTCAATTAATGTGCACATTTTGTTCTTTAAGCAATGGTAAAGAAAATACTGTACTTGTGTGTAAACAGACTTAATGGATCTATTTGTGTATTTATTTGAAACAATTGTATGCTGCCCTTCTCACGGAAAAGTTCCCCAAAGCAGATTGCACAAAAATCAATGTATTAAAAACAGCATAAATACATCAAAGCAACAAGACACAACGGACCAACAGACACACACACACAAAATTGCAGCAGAAATGAAAAACAAGACAAAACAAAAAACCCCACATCTATCAAAAACCATGGTCTTGACTGTTTCAGGAACCGTAAGCCAAAACTGAATGAATTTGAAGTGCCAGAATGATCTGTGTGCCAGTAATGAAGAGGTCATATTGCTTGTAGTCACCATCTTACTTCCGAAGGTGACAATGCATGGAACAGGACAATCATATGGAAGAAAGCATTCCTATCCCTTGCCATTTGGCACAGGGATGGGGAACCTGCAACCCTCCAGTTCCTTTTGCACTCCCAGTCCCATCAACCCTAGTCAGCATGGCCAGTAATCAGGGATGATGGCAGTTGTAGTCCAATTATATCTGGATCTGGAAGACCACAACTTCCCCCAACCTGATTTAGAGCTTTGCATTTAGCCAAGAAACCAGTTGAGACCCAGTTAAAGTTTTGCAATCACCAAATTACAGCCCCCATTGAAAACATGCCAGACCAGTTTTCAGTAACTTCTCAAAGGCAACCAACTGTATGGCATTTGGAAGTTATCATCAGGAATGCACAGGAGCTTCTCCTGCCCAGAAAGAGAATCCAGCTGGTGTACCAACCAAATTTCAAAGGTGGAATTGACATCTGGGGGGTGTGATTTCTGAAAGGCGGTACTTTGTCCTACATCTTAGGCAAGTCAATTGAAAAATCACGATTTTGGGGGTTTCCTGGTTTTTACTTCTTGAAATATGGCAACCCTAGCTGGATCTGGCTGGCAGGTCATATCCTTATCTCCACCTGCAAGATAAGTGTGACAAGTGGGCAAACTTTCCCACCTGTGAATTACCTGGCATCATGATTTTTGCCTGCATGGTTTGAAATTAAACCATGTGAGTGCAAGCATACTATGTGCAGAGCACATTCCCTTTTCATACTTCCTGTGTAGTTTGCATCCCAGGGTGCAATTCACTTACGTCCCCCATGGAATGAGAGACATAAGCTCCACAGCTGGAATTCACATATCTTCCAGCAGGTGAAATAACAACTGTTCCCTTGAACATTGGCCAGGAATAATAAAGGATGCAAAAATTATTCAAAGATCTTCTGTAGATATTTCAGCATAATATCTTGATGGAATATTTACACTTTTTTTAAAATGTAGAACTCTCAAACAGCACCGCCATGTCCAGTTCTCCTGCAATTTGTCTCATATTCAGATAACATCGTGGGAAGAATCTTGCTCCCCTCTTCAACTTGTAGCTGGCTTTTTTTAAATGTAGAATAGAGACAGGAAAATGCAAAGTGTAATGAATGTCAATATGTCAGATAAGTTATACTGCTGTTATGAAGAAACCTGACATCTGACTGCCACTTTTGGAAGCAGCTGTGTTTCAAATAACATGCAAAGTGTAGTTTTTGTCTTATGTCAGGTTTACTTCAAGTCTAGAAATTCTTTTTGTACATCTCCATTTCACAAGTAATAATGATAATGATAATGATAATAATAATATTTATACCCTTCCCATCTGGCTGGGTTTCCCCAGCCACTCTGGGCGCTTCCAGCAAAATACAATAATTCATCAAATATGAAAAGCTTCCCTAAAGAGGGCTGCCTTCAGATGTCTTCTAAAAGTGAGGCGACGGGCCTCCCACGAAAAGAAAAATGAGGTAAATGCCCCATGTTGTTTATGTGAAATGCTCTGAAATCACTATTTGACTGGGCTTCTGATTTTTGCCTTTGGGGATTATTTCCATGTGGAACTTAAAGTGAAACTCATGCAGTGTTATTAACCAATACGGAACAGAAGAGCGGGGGGAGGAAATGCACCCAAAACCTTCTGCACAGAAAGCAAAAAGAAATACACGGAACCCTGGTTTTAAACAATCCCCCAAGGGACCAGCAAATGCCCTTCTCCTAGTAAAGACGGTCTTGGTATTTAATTAAAGGTCAAACAAAATTGTGCTGCAAACCCTGGGGATACTTTAGTGTAGTAACTTAAGACAGGGTTGTCTAATGAAGATTTCAATGTATTAGTAGGGGGGAAGTGGGGAAGTTCATTTTCAAGATACAAGGGACACAGGGGAAAGAAAGAAAGAAAGAAAGAAAGAAAGAAAGAAAGAAAGAAAGAAAGAAAGAAAGAAAGAAAGTTGATGGCATTTGGTGGATGGCTGGACTCAGACTGCAAACAGAACTAGTGCAGGAGAAACTTGTTACACTAGAAGGGAGTAGTAGTGCCAGTTGTGATGCATAGTGCCATTCAAGGATTATTGCATTGGGGACAGGAAGCAGACAGAGCCCTGGAGGTTCCTGCTATGCAGCACTAAATTAGCTTCAAAAAAATTTCTAGCTATAAAAAAGACCAATGCAACCTTGCACACACAGCTTTATCTGTCATTATGGGGTGGATAGGATATTTGCTGGACCTCATTTTTCAGGCTGGAAAAAGCCAACTTAAGTTATGGCAAGCAAGCTGCTGTATGCACTACCACTGTTAATTGTGGCTTGTAGGGCTGGGCTCTAAAAGCACTTTCTGAATGATAGATACACTGGATCTGAGGACTGAGAATCTCTGCAAAATGAGATAATGAATGTGTGGACAGTCCCATCCATACTCCCATGAATAACTCAAAAAGAACTAGGGTCTGTTGCAAGTACTTTGAGGCCTTCTCGTCATATTCTGTATAACCAACCGTATTTGCCTGTTCCCTTTGCAGGTGTTAAAATCTATAGGGCAGTTTTTATCAATTCAGGTGCATTTAATTAATGTTCCTTCTCAAGGTAAAGCCTATATTTTCTTAAAGCAGATCTCTCAGTTGTCGGCTATGTAGTATGATTACACAGAAAACATGCTTTTGAAGGTCAATACGTAGGAAAACCTTGTCCAAAGTGTCAGCTTTATTATTACAACTGATCTTTAAAACAGTCTGCAATTCAGTTTTAGAGCTGGATTTATCACTCTGGCTGGGAATTGAGACTTTCCTCCCAAAATGGGCCAGATCCAAAATATGTATCTGGAGACCTTGATTTGTGATTCCACCCCCCCCCTTGCTTTCCCTTCTGATGTTACTGATGAGTTCATTTAGAACTAAAAGGGTGGGCTTGCGGAGTTTAAAGAACAAGAAACAAACACAGCCTGGTGCAGCATATGCTACACGTTATCTTATTTGTTTATTCATTCAGTGATGGACTATGAAATGAGATACACTGTCAAAAGCAATGCAGCTCATGCCACAGCCTGCAGAATTATTTATTTATTTATCTCGCATGGAAAGGCACCCCTGACTTTTTGCCTGTGCTATCTATTCAGAGATGCTCTCGGTTGGTTTTGGAGTGCTGGCCCATTTCCATGGTTGTGTCTTAGACTTCTGCAACATTGCCCCACTAGAATTGAGTCTTAGTGCAACCACGCATTAGCCAACGTCACAGGGATATTTTTCCAAAACCTTCCAGTTGATTCAGCCCTGCTTTTTTCCTATGTCCAAAATCTGATTATATTTGATACCAGCCTTTTCCCACTTCTGTTTTATCCGGATCAGAACAGAAACCTTAGGCTAGTCCTCTGCCTCCCCCCGCCCCCTGCTCCAGACTCCTAGCTGACCAGACTTAATCAAGTGGACAGCCTTCGTTGCTGTTTCTGTTCTGTTCTGTTCTCTGCTGCCTTTAGCTATCTCTTCTCTACTGAGTTTCTGTAGCGGCTCCTCCAATCTTAGCTGGCATTCTTCGCTTAATTGCCACCAGCTGGAATAGAGCTTGCCTCAAGTAATACAGCTAGGCCAGCACTTTGCAAAATTCCTGAAAACATTCTTGTGGAGGATGCCTCCCTTAGATTCATTTCCCCTGGGTTATCCTCCAAGCTCTGCCTTCCAAAGCACTTGGTTACAAGCAAAGGCTGGGGCAATTTCCAGCTTGAGTTAAAATGTCCAATTAGTCTCGTAATGTCACTTCAAGAAGAACCAGAACAGAGTCCTGTCCACGCTACATTTTATCCAGGCATGGCTCCCATATGGTGAGGATTCTTAGAATGTTGTCAGGTCTCGTCATTCAATAGCTTTTCCTCAGAGTTTCCTGGGGAAATGGAATGATAGTTAAAACAGTTTAAGTTCATTGGCTAGATATATCTAATAAATCTATGCTGAGCTGAGACAGGATTGGGTTTAGAAGTTGGTTTGTCTTTGGATACTGAATCAGCAGTGGGGAACATTTTTTTAGACCATGGACAACATTCCCTTTGGGGCAATCTTCCAGTAGGTTATATGCCAGCAGTGAGTAGGACCAGGGGCAGAAATTGGCAGAGTCTCATGCTGAGCGACAACAAGCAGAGCTCAGTGGAGTGGGAGGCCAACCAAACAGCAGAGTCCCTGAAGTGTACTGGCTTGGAGGCAGAGTCAGTATCCAAAGGATGAAGCAAAGCAGGATAGGTGAGGGGTCTTGCTTGGAAGGGGGTGTGGTCTGAGGAGGCTTCTGAGGGCTGGGTAGATAGTCCTGGAGACCTAAAATTGCCCCAGGTCTGAGGTACCCATTGATATTTGAACCACTGCTCTAGCTGCTTTCTAATTCCTTCTTCTTTATACTCTTAAATTAAAATTAAGCTTCTTTGTATGTTTAGGTATTCTGAGTCTTGCCCATTCACCCAAACTACTGTTCTGCTATTGCTTTATAATTTTTTAAATACATATATATACCATGTCACTTCCAAAGTTTTTTTAAAATAATAATTGGAATAAATATTTCCCATTAACTTTGTCAAAAGCCTTGTGGGCATCTACAAGGTACTCCTGAGGCTTTTCCATATTACCCAGCATTCAGCATTTTGCAGATGTGGATTATGTTTGGGAATGTATTTGTCATTCTTTCCGCCAATAGGCCCATCAACATTTTTGCATATTGCCCAGTTAATGAGATAGGCCTATATGATCCTGGATTTTCTGGGTCTTTACCTCGTTTTAATATCACAACAATTCTATAATCTTTCCATGGCTTAGGCACTGTTAAACAGTCTTTGCATGTGGGGCAATAGTGTCTCAGATTATTTTTTAAAATATAACTATTCTGGTAGTCCATCCATGCCTTTATGTGGTTTAAGTTTCTTAATTACTCTAGAAATATCCTCCAGGAATATCAGAAATCCCTGATTACTTTCTTGCCCCAAAGCTACCAAAGGAAATGAAACTTTCAAGTCTTGTGTCTAAATAACGAAACACGTACTTTATAAAAGTAAATGTGATTATCTGGAAGTATTTACATGAACGGAGCATTTCCCACACTTGTCTGAACACAGATGTGCAATTATTATTATTTTTAAAGTGTTTCTGTGTTGTAAGATGCTGTTTATTACATGATTCTTGCCTTAGACAATAGAAAAACTGCATCCTTAAGTGACTCTCCTGAAGTGCTTGCTACGAGTTCTGCAAGAGTCCATTCTTTTACGAGTTCAGCATGAGTACATTCTGCCACTAACAGGGAATTAAACTTCACCTTTCCAGTTCTCCTTGGAAAGCTACACAGTGGAGGTGGGTGGGGAAAGAGAGGTTTCCATCTGAAGGGACGGCACTGTTGTCAGGATGCACGAGATCTTCGCTGTTGTGGAGGGGAGCATTGATTTGTTCCTAACGCCAGGAGCTGTTCTAATAAGGAGGTGCTGATATGTGAAATGAAACCACAGAGTGCAGGCACGTGGAGTGCAAACCTGTGAGCCGCATTAAATACAAACTCAACCTGCACTAATGTTAATTGTCATTCAGTTTATATCAATGTGAAGCTTATTAAACCATAAAGTGAGGCATCTAGCACCAAGTGCGGCACTGGAGACAATTAAGTGTAATAAGTGTTTCTCTTAATCCCTCCAAACCCTGGAGATGCACAAGTTACAGATGAACATCCTGTTTGCATTAAAGGCACCGCTTGCATGGCAGCTGAGCACACACACTGTGTCGAGAGATCCCAACTCAGATATAAAGCCAATTCTTCCCTGAAGCCTGAAATCTAAATTCCCTTCCTTTTGTGTGTGTGTGTTGGTGGCTTACTTCATAGTCACCCCCCCTTCCTTACTCACAAGTTTAATTTCCGAGACAGCTGTTCTTCTACAGCTACTACTATTAATTATCTGGATTAGTGCTGAATTTATCAGATTGAGATGCCTGACTCCCTGGGTATGTAAAAATTAGGGCCTGTGGGAGAATAAAGCATAAATAACTGATAGCTTGTGGAATGTTGAAGCTTACCTAGCCTTTCCATAGTACTATGAACAGGCATTGTAAATAAAAGCACAACAGAAGACTAAGATCCAACCGGGTCAATATATACAGCAAAGAGCAATGACCAGTATCTCTTTCCAGATCAGTGGTATTTCTTTGTGGTTCATGTGTGAGCGAGCCACTCCCACAAGGAATTAGTTACAGAAACCACAGGAGCATTTTTGAAATGTCATCTTCAAACTGTATATTCCATCATGAGTTAGAAGTCCGTGCTTTACATTCAGAGGTGTCCTGAGACATTTTGTTGCCCGACATGACAGACAAAATTGTACTCCTCCCACACCCCCTGTACAGAAGCTGACTGGATTGACAGTTATATTTTATATTGATGCTGCTGATGAAGCAACATCCTCTACCACACTAGCTTACGTAAATGGTGCAGGGCAGGCCACAACACACGCAAGTGTGTCCTCCAGAACCTTGATGACACTATGTGCTCCAGCATCATTCGCTTCACTGTGCATAATGGTATAGCTGGCACTGCTTTCAACCCCAAATTTGTTTCAACAGCTGCCAACCCAAAGATCATGCAGCTTTCTCTCTGCCCCCCCCCCCCAGAAATCATATCACCCACCATCTTTGTCCCACCACCATCACTTGCATATAGCAAGCAGGAAGTTAATTTTGTTCTACAACAGGAAGAAGAGTATGATGTGTGATAGAGTATATATAGTTGAATAGGGAAGGATGCACGACACCTGCGTATTTTCTTGCTGCTTCAGAGTGTCCACAGGGACTGGTGGGTTCTCTTGGCAGCCCCAACCGCAATATACCCCGTTCTCCAAACACTAAAATGTTCAGAGTGTCAACATTCAGTATAGATTAGCAAAGCTGCGAGATCGGGTTACTAAGGAAGTTAGACAGTATTGTGCCAATCAAAATAAGTGCATTTGGCAGCTTATTTACCAAGTAGGTACAAAAACAGTTCACATTCACAAAAGGGTTTTTTTAAATTAAAAAAAAGAATTAAAAATTAAAAAATTAAAAGTACTATGCCTATTAAATCAATGTAGGGTATAAAGCAATATAAACAAGTAGTTTACTTTATGGAATATTTCTAAATGAACAAATTAGGGGAGGGAGAGCTACATCCCAGTGGTACAACACACCCTTTGCATGTTTAATGCCACACTAGTAGCTTACTTCTGTTAAAAGGCTTTCTGGTAGAAGAGGCCTGTGAAATACCGTATTTTTTGCTCTATAAGACCCACTTTTTCCCTCCTAAAAAGTAAGGGGAAATGTGTGTGCGTCTTATGGAGCGAATACCGGCTGCGCAGCTATCACTGAAGCCAGAACAGCAAGAGGGATTGCTGCTTTCACTGCACAGTGATCCCTCTTGCTGTTCTGGCTTCTGAGATTCAGAATATTTTTTTTCTTGTTTTCCTCCTCCAAAAACTACATGCGTCTTGTGGTCTGGTGCGTCTTATAGAGCGAAAAATATGGTACTTCTGCCTCTGAAAAGCTTCTCTCAGGTTAGGACTTGTAGACCTTAGCAGCAGGCAACTCTCTTACACTATAGTTAGTAAACTATGAGGAGTGAGTAAAATTATCATTATGGAATGGGACTCCCTATTTTCATTGGAGAAATGTTGGAAGGTATGGGCTCGAGCCTCATGTTGGGCAAAAGATTCCTGCATTGCAGCGGCTTAGACTAGATGACCCTCATGGCGCCTTCCAATTCTACAATTCTATGAAAAGCACACAGCCTGATACTGGAGGGAGCTTGCTGAGAATCTCTTGTGGTACAGCCTTAGAGGTGGGTTCTTGCATTGAGAACAGGTAACAATTCAGCCAAATGATATGGAATGGAAGAAGAACAGGTAACACTTTTCAAAGTGATGATGGTTTCAGGTGGTTTTTTTAAAAATTAAAAACAGTCTCATAAATTGTTTAATTCTGAAGCTGAAATTTAGAAATACTAGTTATTCATATAATTATATTCTGATATAACATTTGTGCTTTAAGGGATGCACTGACAGCTAGTTTGTCTACTGGTTTTAAAGGAGATCAGTGATAGAGTGATAACAGAGCTCATGCTTCACTCACATAGAGAGGGCCCAGGTTCAATCCCTATAAATATTTCCAGTTAAAGGCTCAGGTAGCAGGTCATGTGAACATCCTCTACCTGAGAGCCTTGCTAGTCAGAGCAGATAATACAGGGCTAAACAGGCAAGTCATTCCTATATTGTAGCCACTTTTGTCACTACTGAGCAGTAATTGCCCATCAAGGGCTTAGTGATGAGTGTTCCAAGTGTTACTAAAAAGACTTAAAAGTAGGATCCACAGGATTCTGCTAGTGGTGGTATGTAAGAACCTTTGTTAGGATCTGCTCCAGGAAGCCCCATATTCTCAAATGAGTAGGGTTGTTTGTTACCAGGATCAATGTGTTCTCTCTGGTAGCCACTACTGGAACCCAGAGTATGGACAGCTTTCCCCAGCCAAACTCCTTGCTAATATTTAGACTTGAGTTATATACTTTTGTATATGTCCAAGTACGGATGGAATCTAATTCCTATCTTCTGTTGGATTATTTGTTTGGTTTGCTTCTGGCTGTTGCCTATTTTATACTATACTTGTCTTTTCCTTCTTCTTCGGTGATCACTCGTAGCCGAGTAAGATTATCTTCCATAAACAAGGTTTTAACAGTGAGTCCGTAAGTGACTGTGGAGGCCAATTGTGGATCCACACATCCTTCCACAGTGGGGACATAGGTTTCTGGGTGGGAATTGATTGCAGTGAGAGGGTTTGCCAAGCATGCCTTCCTCTTAGCACGTTTCTCCCTTTTGTCCTGAGTTTCAGCGTCTTCAAAGCCCATGACACCTTTGGTAAAGGCTGTTCTCCAACTGGAGCGTTCGCAGGCCAGTGTTTCCCAGTTGTCAGTGTTTATACTACATTTTTTTAAAAAAAAGATTTGCCCTGAGAGGGTCTTTAAACCTCTTTTCTTGACCACCTGCATTACACTTTCCATTTTTAATTTCAGAATAGAGTAGTTGCTTTGGAAGACGATAATCAGGCATCTGCACATGACCAGTCCAACAAAGTTGATGTTGAGAAATCATTGCTTTGAAACTGGTGATCTTTGCTTCTTCCAGTTCTATACTTGTATTGGATTTTTAACTATATTGTTGATTTTGTTATGGGCCCCCCCTTATTTACCAAAAGCAGCATGGAATTGGGGGGATGGGACTAACTAAACAAATAGCTATATAGAAAACACTTCTGGTAACAATGAGGATCAGGAACCCACATATCAATACTATGTGTTGTTTACTTGGAAATGAGTCTCAATTCTCTTTAATGAGGGCTTATCATAGGACTGCAAACTCAGAATAGCCACCATTTTATATTATCAGGGGGGAAAGGGCATAGCTCAACTAAAAGCATGGCGTAGTACTTATAGACTTGGACCCAGGATCAACCACCAACAATGAAATTCAATGGATGATCTTGAGCTAGTCACTCACTCTCTCAGCCTCACCTACCTCACAGATTTGTGAGGTAGGTGAGAATATGGGTGGGGAACAATTTGGGATTTGGGAGAATATGGGTGGGGAACAACACCATTTGCTCCACCTTGAGCTCTTTGGATAAAAGATTTGTTAAAAATATATTAAATTTATTATATGCATTTATTACCTGCCCTTCACCAAAGGTCCAAGGGCGGGTTATATAACAATAAAACAGTAACATACATTACATAATGAATTACTAAAGCAACAGTACAACCAATAAAATCATTAACAGGTGATGAGCAGTAATCAAATGTTCCCAAAAGCCTGAGTAAAATGGTGTGCCTTTGCATCTCTTCTAAATAACCCCTCAAATTGGGGCTAAATAAAATAAAGAAAAGTACTTCTTCTGTTGCACACTCCATTGTCCTATCACATCATTTATAGAGTTTCTGGCAGCCAATATTACCAGGTGTGATTTTCAGGCAAGTAGGAGCCTGCCATTTTCTATCTATCTAGAGTTAAACATTTGCCACTGGCAACCATGAATTTTCTTATTGAAACAGTCTTCACTAGGTTCTGTTTTGAACACAAGGGCCATGTATCAGAGTCCTGGAACATGTGAGGCCCTCTGAGGTTGTGCAGGATGCCTTTCCCTCACCACTGAGTAACAACAGATCACCTTCCCACATTCAGGAGCAAGGATGTTTTGGGACCCGATGCATTCCTCCCCATCAAGGGTGCAAAGGCAGGAGCAGTTGCCATCTATTCACAATTATTTCTCTCCCTCTTGGTAGAGCAGGGATTGGTAGAGCTACTAGAACAGGGGTTATCCAACAGTGGCCCAAGGTCCAAACTGTGGTCTGCAAGCTTCATTCAGAAAGGCAGGTGCAGTGTGTTAGTCATATTGATTTTTTATTCTAATTCATTTCCATTATTATTATTATATACATTACCCAAACTGTATATGTATGTTGCATTTTATTGTGAAATACTACTGTTTGAGGCAGTTTCCCAAACCAGTTTCACACCAACTGCAGCTCCATTTTTCCTCCAGATGTCACTGGGTTGCAACTGCCATTGTCCCTCACCAGTGGCCATGTCTTCTGAGGCTGATAGGAATCATAGAGTTGGAAGGGGCCCTGGGGATCATCAAGTCCTATTCCCTGCAACGCAGGAATATGCAGATGTCCCTTATGGGGACTGAACCTGCAACCTTGGTGTTATCAGCACCACACTCTAGCCAACTGAGCTATCCATCAGAGTCCAACATCATTTTGCTGGGATGGGAAAAGGTTGACCCTCCATAAGTTGGACTACAACCAGTATTTCCCGATCCTAGGGTCACACAGGCTGGGGCATATGTTGGGTGTCTAGCAACATATAGAGGACCATAGGTTCCCTTACCCTGGCCTATTAAAGATATATGTTTAATATGCATAAAATGTAGTGTCTGGATGAATTGATGTAAAGAAGACTTATGAAAGGGTTTGCATTTGCAAAGAGAAGTTTGCATTAGACAGGAGGTTAAACTCTCGGTATATGCCACAAGGAGGGTGTTTAAGGCTTATTGGTGACTCATCCTGGAAACAAGCTGAGAGCTCTCTCAACAGGACATAAAACCTGAGAACTCAGCATCTTCCCCAGTCTTTGGAGCCAGCAGCAGTAGAAATGAAGCTGGGCTATCCTGAAGAAGCAAGATGCTTGCACAGGATGTCTCTCTTGGATCAGAGAGAGTAAATCTACTGACATTTATTAAGGACCAAAAAGAAGGCGGCACTGCATTGTTTTAGAGCAATGTGCTCTAGAGCAATGTGTTTTAGAGCAATGTTGTATTTTGCAACTTTTATTTGCAACTATTTTAAGACTGTTCTGCAGTCTAAAGCTTCTAAGTCCGTTCCCCGGGTGGAGAGCTAATTCATTTCCGCTCTGCACAAGGTCTGGATCAGGGATTCCGTTTGCAACAACAACTCTGAACATGGCCTAGATAGAGTGGGTCCCAAACCTCCCAAGTCAGCAAGCAGCGGTGGTGTTGCTGGTGCTCCTCAGCAGGAGCCCATCCGGAGATGGCGCTTGCGGGTTGATGCATCCAGGCTCGCCAGCTCGCCCGCGTGCATGTGTATGCAATCCATTCCCGTTCCATGAAAATCAATGATACTCTTGCTGCGCGGCGGCGGCGGCAGCAGCAGCAGCGACAGAGGCTTCTCTTCCCCTCCAAAGGTCTAGTGAGATCTATGGGTTGCTTTTGCAGCCGGGATGCGCACGTGCCCGCACACATTTTCCCCCTCCTTTAACCACGCCCCTCAGAATCCCTCCTAGCTAAAAAGAACCTGTGCGGCTCTTTCTCCCTTCGCCCAATCTCTACTGCAGGGCAAGAGAAGGAGGGAAAGAAGAACGGAACCGGGTGAAGAAAAGGGGAGAGGAGAAAAAGAAGGAGAAGGTGGGGGAGGCGGAGCTAACACTGAAGCGGCTCGGATAGTTGGCAGACGCCGTGTTCTTCCTCGCCGTTCTTTTAATCTGCCTCTCCCTCACCCTCGCCGCCCCACCGGCAGCCGAGGAGTAGATTTGGGGAGGAGGAGGAGGGTGGGGTTGGCTCTCGGCGACCGCCAACACCAGCAGCGCCGCCGCCGCCGCCACAGCGCCCCCAAATTCGCCTCCGTCCGGCATTCCGGCTCCTCAGCAGCCCTCGAGGCTTCGCGCCCCGCAGCGGGAAAGCAGGACTCTCCGGGCGCGAGCGTAAAAATATAATAATAAAGCGCGGAAGGGAGAGAGAGAGAAGAGCCGCCTCAGCGCGCCGCTACCACCAGCGGCGGCAGCGGCTTGTCTTGCTTGCTTCCTTCGCCAGCCTGGGAGCTCTGCCCGCAGCCGCTCGGAGGAGCCTCTTGGCAGCTTCCCGCGTCAAGGTAAGGCTCGGGTTGGGCTGCGCGTCCCGGAGTGCAGCGCCGTGTTTGTTGTGAGGGGAAGGAGGAGGGGGCGCGCGGGCGGGTGTGGGGGAAAGAGCGGGAAAAGGTGCCTTTCTCTCTCTCTCGCTTCACAGTGGCGGGTCGCTGCTGCCTTTGAAGGGAAAGAGCAGGTGCTTCCACCCAAAAAAAGGAGGGGGTTCGTTTGGGTATGTGGAGAAAGAGAAACAATTCAAGGCAGCGTCTGCACCACCATCAATCCCACCCAGGCTGTCCTTTCCCCTCTCGTGCACAGCCTCTGCCTCCAGCTCTTTTTCTCTTAGCTCGGGCATGGATTCAGTCTTATTCTCGCGGGAGGTGGGTGGGCTCCGGGCTTCTCTTGGCATGCACAATTTTGGCCCTCGGATTTGGGCGACACTCTCCCCCACACTCCCCGAGTCAACAAGTTTTATTGGTCACGGCGCGAGGACCCGGGCGCTTCTAGTTCTCCTTCGAGCTGTGGAGGCTGGTGTTTTGCCAAACTGTCTGCTGGGTTTTGCAGTTTCGCCTGCAGCACTTCGGCTGCGTGGTCGGTTTGCTTTGAAGCCCCGTCGTGCAGAGCGTAGCGGCCCGTGATTTGCCTCCGCTCAAAAACAAACAAACAAAAACTTCCCGCGCGCTTACTTCAGAGTAATTGCCTTGCACGTCTGTCCGCGCCCTGCTCTGGGGTAAGACAGCGGATGCTGCAAGACCTGGGCTCTGTGAACCTGGCTGTAAAATTAGCTCCGCTGAACTCGGTGGGACTTGCTCAGAGTGGTAGAGCTTTGCATGCAGAAGGTCCCAGGTTCAAACCCTGGCATCTCCAGGTAGAGCAGGGAGGGAGGGAAAGAGACCTCTGCCTGAAACCTTGGGCGAGCAGCTGCCAGCCCGTGTTTTCATTACTGAGGTAGATGGACCGGTGTATGCTCTGATTCTGAGCAAATATGCAGGACTGGAGTGTGGAAGAAGGTGGAGTGGCTGAGATTGCCACCCAAACAGAGTTTGCATAAGGAGCGAGAGTGCTCTGGTAGGGAAGGGCTGCTGCCAAATAGATTTTCCTACTGAAATGGAGTGGGGAGGGGGAAACTATGGTATGCAAAATTACGACTCCCCCCCTCCTCCCATGAAAAGAAGTAGTGATGGTGCGACAGGGTACTGATGGGCATCAGACTCGATCCTTCTTCCTATGTGAGTCTATCTTCTGCACAATTCCCACTCAGGGTTTACCCAGAGGAGTACAGATACGGAGATTAACTTTGCTAGATAGCAGTTATCTTTTCCAGTCACCTTTGCAGAGAGACGGCAAACAGACGATATGTATCAGCCCCTCGTTCTTGTCTTTTAACAAATGGAATGAGCAAAAAGGAGAGAGTCTGGGCAGTGGTGTGGTGGATCCTGGGATAAACAGACGTTTGGATGATAAAACCCTGGTCAGGTTTTGCCTGAGCTCCTATTAGTACTCCAGTGTTGGTCCAGAGATGTTCAATTATATCTTTGGAAGTAGAAACAAGCAAACACAAAAGCAACTGATGTCTTGCAGGAATGGGAAGCTGGGTGTTACAAGCAGCAAGTTAACAGCTCTTCCACTGCACACCCTCCTCCAGTGTCGAATACAAGGAACTAGCTTCCTTTTATTTACTATGCAAATTAAAAGATTGGGTCTTTATGTAGGTTGAAATATGCCTAGGAAAAGGATAAGAAAAGTGATACAGGGTGTGTGTGTGTGTGTGTGTGTGTGGTTGTTTGTGCATGTACACACATGTAGAGTACAACTATTGGGTTAATCTTGTGTAAATTCTTGGGACAACTTTTACTGGATGCAAACAAGTGTTCCTTTTTCCAGTTTTCAAATTCTGTCTTCCCAAGGGTGGTTGTTAGCTTTCTGTGTTGCGAGCAACATAATGCAGCATGTTGTGTCACTTACCCAGACAGAAATGACTTGCTCAGTAAACTACAAATGAAATGATGCTGCTTGCATAACAAGTGAGGCTAGTTAGCATTTTACATACTGATTTTCATTTAAGGTAAATGAAAGCAGGATAGCTGTCACTGTGTTTATGGTTATTTGTGCTCTGTAGGAAAGGATATACTAAAATCCTAGAGATCTATCATTCAAAAATAATGAAAATATATTTTATTTATATTTATTCTCCCCTCCCCCCACCCACCCGACTAAGCTACTTTTTGAAATGTGTTTAAAATGATCTATATAAATCCAGACATCATTTTTGGTTTTTGTGTTTTTTAAGGTTGTTATAGATTTTGTGTTAAAACTTCTGTACTACCTTAATGAAATTATTACTTTTAGAATAATAAATGATGCTGTTGAAAGTGCTAGGTTGAGTGTGAATCAAAAACCACAAACATTTCATTGCTTGGGACCCTGAACACACTAAATTAGAAATAATTACCGCTTCTTCTCCAGGGACCAACTTTTGAGCAGGGGTGAAGGTGGGCATACATTTTTAAGTGGGTTGGGATGGAAGTAGTTTGGAAACAGCTCTGCTGCATTTTGAGGCATTTGTTTCCATCTCACTCTTTATAGGCTGAACTGCGCAGTTTTGAATCTCTGCCTGTGCCTGTGTTAATTTATGGGCAATCATTGCTTGAAGTTGTGTATTTCCATAGTATCTCTCTTGCCTTGTGGATGCAAGTTACAAAACCATTTCTGTTTGACAGTAGTTGAATGCCACCATCTGGATTCATTCCTAATATTAGGGGATCACAAGATCAACACTACTGCATTTTTTTCTTTAAAAAAACAACAACCCAGCAGCTGCTGTGGTTTATCTGAGGGTACTTCTATAACTGAAATAGGCTGTAAGCCACAGCTGGTAAGGAAAGAATACGTTGACACACACCCAGTCAACAAGGTTTGACATGAGTGTTATAACGCAGAGGTGATAATTATGACTGCTGTAGACAAACAGTTCGTTGTAAGCAAGTTCCATTGAAATCAGTGGTACTTTGCCACACATGTATAGTGTCTAAAATTGGAATGCAATGGTAGTTACTGCCACTTGTGGAAATAAGCAAGACTGTTTCTGTGCCTCCTCAAACCACAAGTGCTGTTTCCCTTACCAGTGGTTGGAATTACGTCGTGCAAACTGAAAATGTGAAATCGCAAGGCATATTTATAAGCTGTTAAAACAATTTAGATGATAAAATAGTTGTCAGTTGCATGGTACACACAGGCCAAGTACAGTGTGCTGTCAATTGTGTGCTACATGATGCATCTTTCACTTCTGGTATGAATAGCTTTACTGGGTCATTGATCTGGTTTCTGACTATAACCATATTCAGATGCTTTTCTGTAGGTGTTAACATCATAGATTAGAAAACTTGGTTCCATTTTGCAGTTAAAGTTGTCAGGAATATCTAAACCTGCTATTCATTGGCATAGATACCCTTAGTATCATAATAGCTGTTCATTCCCCACCACCACCACGTTTTCCCATAATCTCATATATATTGCACTGCAGGAAATGTATGTCTCCTTATGTATAACCCTTTGCCTTCTCATTGTAAGCTTTCAAGCTTGGCCATACAGCTTGTCACAATATAACCTCTTATATCTTCTACAGAACTACTTGGGAACATAAAAAGAGTTATAGTACATCAGACCAAAGATCCATCTAGTTCAACATCCCTCTTCCACAGAGCCCTACCAGAAGCCTCCGGGAATCCCTTTCTCTTTAATAGACAATGATTTTGTTCTCTTGCAGCATGTGGCGTCTGTCTGAGTGTATGCTAATATTCTACCTGTACTCTAAGCATTTTATAGTATAATGGAAGACCTGATGCTTAGCCAATTAAAAGACTCTCATTGACTTTGCCATGGCCTAAGCACTGAATTCATAGGAAGCTATCCAGTATAACATTTGCAATGTGGACAAAATTACTTTCTAGCTTGACTGATGTTGGGAAATAATGCATTGCTGGTAGCTTAAAATAGTCGGAAGAAGTGCTTGCTAGTGCTCTTTAACCTTTTCAGGCCTGTGGACAAATTGAGCAAGGCTCTTTGGCCCTTGGGCAGGAATACTGAGCAGTGTTCCCCTCCCCCAACTGGTAGAAGCACTATGTCTGCTTCTTGATAAGATATCAGTCTTTTAAATTTTATTTCTGGAAGACAGAAAGAATGAGGTCGTCTAAGTTAAAGATAAGCACAGAAGTGTAGCAAAATCAGTTCATTCTAAAGGATGGATCAATCTATGATTTCAAGTTCAATTTTAAAAATTCAGATTTCAATTCAGAATTATTACTTTTTAGTAATGTGAGCTTATCAGCATTTTAGTGTTATCCCTGGGTTTCATCCTAAAATAATATGACTGCAGTACACAAGCTTTTTCTGCAGGAAATTGTTAGCCAGCATCCTTAATATCAATTGGATATAAATGAATTTGAGGACTTTACAATAGCCCCTCTAATTTCCTCACTTCTCATGTGCTGCATTAGCCTCAGTTTCACTGTGTTTATTATCCTGTGGGCTTAAACTGTTCTATGATGGTTAAGGATGACGCCACTACTAAATGCAGCTAGAGCTTGATTCTTATATGGGCCCTATAATTTATATCTGTTTCCAGTGAGTATAAACACATTATATTGTACAGGATTGGAGAAATGGAAGGATAAAGGTACATTAGTGCTAGAGGTGCACACCTTTCTGCATAATACAATAATTACTTCTACTGTTTAGTAGTCATATCACACTTCTAGTATGCAACATGCTTTACAGTTTTTCATTCTCTTTGCCCTAACATAATCCTTGGAAGTATGTACAATATTCCCATTTTATGACTGTGGAACTGTGACCGAGAAAATAATTTGCTCAGGGCCATGGCAGGGTAATGATTCAGACCCACATTTCACAGAACCAAATACAGTGGTATAAATCTGGCATACTGCACTGACTCTCATTTATTGCTGGTGTACACATTTTGCTTATGCACTTACTTAACTTTATTTACATGTATCACCCTCCTTGGTTACTTGTGTGTGTATGTGGGTCTATTCAGATATGTTTCATGGGACCAGTGTTGCTACACATGCCATTTCTGTAGCCAATAATTGCCACAAGGCAGTAAAAGATACCATATTAATCAGATGAGGGGTGGCTATCCTGAGTGCATTTTTACATGGGGTTTCATTCATTCTCCATTAATCCCATAAAACAGAGTTAAAATTGCATGTATCCCCAAAACTGTTGCTTGAGTTCCACAGTTGCTCAGGTGAATTAACTAGTGGTGTGTAGCAAGAAGTCTTGCCATGCAACCACCCCTTGTGTTTTCCTCTTCCCACTTCCTGCTAAGAACATTTTCCAAAAGTGCTACATCCCCTTCGGTTATGCTTATGTAATTACTCCTTTTGTCATAACTGTTCTGGTTGAGTCTAGCCTTCTGGCTGAAAGCAGGAATTGTAATGCATACCTTTTGTACCTATGAAGCAGAAGAGGAGAGCATGGCTGAAGTACATGCCTTGTCCTTTTTGGAGAAAATAACTGCAATTGGTAACTCGCCAGCCACATGTTCACAAGCAGCTTGGCCACATGCCTCTTTGCTGTTCTACATTTGGAGCCTGCTTCCAACAAATGTCCATTGGGTGATGTCAGTCCATGTGTATCTCTGTGCACCTACCCTCATAGCTGAATAGAGAAGAGTGTAGATTTTGTGTCTTGTGTGCTCCGCTTTGGAGGCTCTCTGTTAAAGCTAATAAATATGTAAGATCACATGCCTAAAATACAAGGCTTTTGCTTTGATTCATTTATCTTTTTTAGCCCAAGTCTCATTAGCTCTCTTAGTCAATAATGCCACGTTTACAATTAAGATATAGATCTGGATCCAGAATTTTTGCATTTATAAAACTGTGCCTCCCTACATTCTCCTCATTGCATCTCTCTGTGTTCCCCAAAAAGCCTCTTCTGAGAGTCAGGGGCCTGGTGCTTGGAAGGAGAAAGTGGGAGTAAGTATAGGCAGCTTCTCTAGCATGACTGTCTCCACAACACTCATGTTAAGTTTTTGTTTCTGACACCACTTAACTGGGATGGGGTTGTTGGTCATACTGAAGTTAAGCTGACCTACTCTAGCTCATGGGTCACCAATATGGCAGGTGCACACCCACTCACAGAGGCTTTCTTTGGCAACTGCAGTGTGCCTTCTATGGCACTCTTCCTTCTGCCAAAATTAGCCTTGAAATAGAGTACTCTATTGCACCCAGTAGAATAGTTTACAGCGTGTGAGTGTGTGTATGCCCGCAACACCTTTTTCTTTTTACAAATGTGCCCATGGGCCCCAAATGATTGTAAACCATTGCTCTAGTCCAGGGGTTGGCAACCTGTGGTCCATGGGCCACCAGCGGCCCACGGGGGTTGTTTAAACGGCCCACAAGCCGCCCCCGAATCGAGCCACCCACTTGGCGAGTCCCCACACTCTGCACTAAACCGGTGCAATATGGAGCGGGGACTCGTTTCCGCGGCGCTGGAAATCACGTCTGCGCAGACGCGATCCGGCCCAGGCAAGGTAAATCTTGCCGACTCTTCTCTGGTCTGCTGAACGTGAAGATGCATATGAATCATTAATACTTTGAGTTGTAACCGGCTGTGTTCTACTCAGAGTAGACTCACTGAAATTAATGGCCCTAAGTTAGTCTGATAGTCTATTAACTTCAGTAGAACTGCTTTGATTAGGCCTAGTAAACTTCCAGATGTATTAGGTTGAAGAAGTCTCTCTTGACTATCTTAGAACAACTATTTGAAGTATTACAGCAGATGAAAATATACAAATATTTATACAAAAATAAAAATGCAGTGATACAAGACAGTATAAACAATATCCTTAAAAGCACACCATGCTGGCAGACAAAAATTCAGGGATAATCAACTAAAGAAAGGTGTGAAACTGACCATCCCATTTCTTCAAATGCCTGGGAGTAGTGTACATTCTATTTTTAGCTCTAAAATGGTAAGAGTCCAGGACAGACTATACCCATATATTCTTTTCCCCAAACATGTAATTCTGCTTTATAGCTTCCCACGTGCCTTTTTACTGTGTAGCAAAGCCTTCAAACTGTTGTCAGTTCTCAGTCCTGATTTCCAGTAATGCCTCCTCACCTAGGCCCTGTCTAGGAAATGAAGGATTAAACTTCACATACAACTGAGATTTATAAGATATGAAGACAAGCTTTTTGTTTATTTGCATATTTTGTGATGGGCTCATGAAGTTAGAGGAGAAACCAGGAATTCCTTTATCAGAAAAGTTCCTGAGGAAAGCGTGGTAGGGAATGTGTTGGCCTTGTACACACGTAGCAGCAAACCATAGTTAAGGGTTTAGTGTGAATGTATGGATATTGCCTGCTTTGCTCTTTCCTACTAATGTGCAGAAGAAGCAGATAGCAATCTTTAGCTTAGTGTTGTACCTAAACTGCAGATTGCGGAGGGCATTTTGCTGCAAAGAAACAACAGCTTGCTGTAGCAAGATTTATTCTTGGCTTATTAACCATAGTTTGTTTCAGCAAAACCAATCACAATATCTGCTTCAGAGATACCTGTTATCTCTGTGTACGTATACAGTTCTTACGCATGTTTAATGGCCTTAATGTTAACTTATGGGGGTTGCATGTGGGAGATAGCAGGGTTTGCCCCCTCCGTGTGTGTGTGTGTGTTTACAAAAAAGTGGCCCTTTACAGTTTGTGTGCATGTCTGTGAGGGAGATTTTATTGGTCTGCTGTTTACCATGTTGCTTCTACAGCACAGATACTTGCAGTTCTATTCATATTTGATACTTTACAGAGTATATCCTTCTCCATTAGTTTTGCACTACATAAGAAAAGTCACATTCGGAGCTCTCTCAGGGGTTAACCTGGCAATCATACTTGAGATTACATTTTTGCTGAGAAAATGTCATAGCATCCCGAGCTATGTTTTAGTGAATAAATAATCTTGTGTGCTGTTTTTCAGAAGGTACTTTTTTCCCTGCAACACTGTGAGTAGCTGCAATTTGCACATTAAGAGTCTATTTGGTTTTATTTATAGGAATCCTTGTTTGTGGTATCTTGCATGCTATTTTTATGCAGTGAATTGCCTTGGCAGTATCTGTCTTAGGTACCACTGGTAAATATAAAACATGATAAACATCATATTTACTCTAGAGGAGTCTTATGAAAAATAATACAGTTGTAGTAGAGTAAGCAGAATATGCAGAACAGCCATATGGCACAATCTATGCATGCTTACTTGGAAATTAGCCCTGCTGTGTTCAGCGGGGCTTAGTTTTTGTTAAGTGTTTAAGGATTGCAGCCCTAGTCTCGTTGGTGTATGGATGGAGAGGCACATCTCTGTATTCTTAAGTGTGTTTTGTTATAAGACTAACAATAATCCTAGAGGTATTTGAAACACTTCCCTCAAAATGTTGGTATTATATGCCATCTTCAGACATCATTCATGTAGTGGACATCTGGGTACTCATAAACATCAGCAAGCAACAGGAAGTATATGAAATACACCAATGTCAAATTTTGACTGTAATTTAAGCTAAATACCATAATTGATGGTATTTATAGTGATAAATACAAATATGGACATAAATACTTTACCACTGGTAATTCATTGATTTGATTATCAACTCTGTTATTCTTAACTATTAAGTCTAATTCACCAATATATTAATTGCTTGTTGTCTGCATACGTTTGCTGTAAATGAAACAAGCACAGCCAATTTGCATGGCTCTTCTCTTTGACTCTTCTATAGTTTTGCTCTATTTTTCCTGAAATGGTAAGAACTAAATGCATTATTTCAGGTTGCAGTATTTCACCTGCACAAAATTGAGTGATTATTATCTTCTCCTGAGTCACTTGTTTTTCTTTACTTTGATTTTATGTTCTATGGTTTTGAAACTAGTTTTGCACCTGGTATTCCAATCTAAGTAAGAAACTTTTAATTTTAGTTCTCCCCACTATAGTGTTCGAAATTTCAATTTTTTTGTATCATTAGCAGGTTTGACACTACTTGCTGCTTCCTCTAAGGCATTAAAGAAAAGAGATTTTTACTTGTTAAAGTTAATGAACAAATTAGGGTTACTCTGACTAAAACATAGTTGAATCAAAGTAATATTTGAATGCCAAGATAGGAAAAAATGGAAGACAACATTCATATGAGTTTGACTCATGTCAAATTTTGAATTTTGAGGCATTTATACTTCAGTATTATTTGTTTTTCAACCCATGCTAATTGCTGAAAGGCCCCACAATATACAGTGCTGCATATGAACTGTGAAAATGACAAATGCCTAGAATTGCCTAGAATGACAATTCATTTTCACATAGTCATGTGTAAGGTTGATCAGGTAGCTTGCAGTTGGTCAAAGCTAGGCACGTGTATTTATTTTTCAGTCAGTGTTATAGAAAACTCATTAGGTTTGTAGATAAGCACAAACCATTTTTTAAAACAGCAAAACAAAATTGTATACTGTCATCTGCATTGTTCTGTTGACATCAGAATCTATAATAATCTAATACGTGTACTCCTAAAACTGCTGCCATTTATAAAAACCCTTTAAAGTCTTTGTGGTTTATTCTTAATATCCAGTCTATCAGCTTTTGACACCATACATTTGTACACAACCTGAAAAGTGTGTCGTTTTAGAATTGATGGTATGGTAAAGCCACAACAACCATCTCTCAAGGTTTACTAAATCATTCTTGAAGGATTCCAAAATGAATAAACATAACAGGATTGATGGTAGTTTCTAAAATTAGATCTAGGCCTTCTCTTCCTCTGCTGCTTCCACTGGTACTTGTCCTTATCCTTTGAGAGCCCCCTGCTTCAGTCTGAAAATTATACAGCCTAGTTGTAGCTCCCCCCCTTTTTTGGGGGGGACGCGGCTAGGACTTGCTGATCGCATGGTCAGCGGTTCGAATCCCCGCAGTGGGGTGCACTCCCGTTGCTCGGTCCCAGCGCCTGCCAACCTAGCAGTTCGAAAGCACCCCCGGGTGCAAGTAGATAAATAGGGACCGCTTACTAGCGGGAAGGTAAACGGCGTTTCCGTGTGCGGCTCTGGCTCGCCAGAGCAGCTTCGTCACGCTGGCCACGTGACCCGGAAGTGTCTGCAGACAGCGCTGGCTCCCGGCCTCTAGAGTGAGATGAGCGCACAACTCTAGAGTCTGTCAAGACTGGCCCATACAGGCAGGGGTACCTTTACTTTACTTTAGTTGTAGCTTTACTACCACAGTCATAATTAGATTATTGAGTCAGCTGCTTAAAACATTGTATCATAGTGATGTGGCATGGATACCGCTGTTTCATAATATCTTTTCCTGGGGGTCCACAAGTTATGTCCAGGCTTGATAGGAAAGTAATAATAAACATTCTACTAGCCTGCAAGGAGCATCTGACCGTACAGAGGGCTGCCCTCTTTCTTCCAAGCAAGTGCTGCCTGCTACTATCACAGAATTAAGGAGAAAGACTAACAACACAGAGGGCATAGCCCTCAGTCCGTTCTGAAAATTAAGCAGCACATATAATCTCTGCAAGTTTGGTACAACTAGAGAACACCCACCCACTCCCTGAAAATTACCAAACTCATAAACCCATAGCTCTGCAGGATTAAAATTCTCCCCTTCCCTTAACTCTCTGGTTCCATTGCCTTAGACCACCTTGCTGTTCTCTGTAGCCATCCTGACCAAGGTCTTTACTTGTACCAGAGCAGGCTAATAACTTCTATGAGTTTGTTTATTTATTTAGAAGGCTGAAATAGTACAAGGCAGCTGTGTTCAAAGTGCTTGGATGTGGATAGTTTGCAAACACAAATCAGGCAGATGTTATTGAATGAACAACTTGGCAGGTGTGAGCAGGATCCCAAGTAGAAATATTTAACAGCCACATGAGCTTCTTTGTGGAAATATAACCTGACCTATCTTAAGCTTGACTAAATCTGCATTTTAAGGCTTTTCTCCTTTGACCTCCACCTGCAGTTTATTCTATACTACTTCGCTAAATATGCACTTAAGCTTTCATACCTTAAAATGATATGCCAGCTTTCTTCCTTTTACGTTTAGCTGTAGTCTAGGTTTAACTGCGGTTGATGCTTAATGGCTCCAGCAGAGTTGAGAAGCTCTAGGTTGTTACGTCTTTATTTCCTCAGGACTCTGCTTTCCATTTTTGGTGACTGTTGAGCAGATTTCAGCAGATAGTGCCACCAACTTCTGTTGCTGACTGATGCTTTATTGGTAAAAGCTTGGTTTTTTAAAAAAAATTAAAATGGCAGAGTTCAGTTGCTGTTTTACTCTCTCAGCTTCTCAAGTACATTTTTGAACATGAGTCAGCTGCTAGCTCATGGGGAAAAAGTACTTGTTTAGTAGTTAACAGAAGAACACACATTTTTTTAAAAAAAGAAGGGTTAAATGCATCAGATTTTAATAGGAGTGATCTTGTGTGGGTATCATTTAACTGCACAGCTACAGAATGCCCTCTGCTGAACATGTGTGCAAGTAAAGGAGTAAGAATCACTCTTAGCAGATTGTAGGAAGGCATTTTAAGCAGGATTTCAAACCAGGCCTTGAGGTATGCATACAAATTAGTTTTTTAAATAGATGCAGCAGATTGATAATTTGAAAATGCAGGTCACTTTGAATTGCAACATTTTCCATTATTTTTAGCATATTTGAATGGTTATTTTCATTATATAGCTATCCTTTACCATCCGGGAAAACTTTATTCTGTTTTATATTCAGCTAGATGTAGTTATTCAAGTTCTGTCTAAAAACAATGTTTCAGCTTTGGTTTTCATTTGAAATTAATGCAGCCAGTATTTGTGATTAGATATATAATGGAGGTTGTCGCACACATGTCACTTGTTAACATGTTAACAGACATACTGTAAGTCTTACCACATTCCTTGCTGTTCTCCTCAGCTCTTCCTGTCTTCATAGAATTGTAGAGTTGGAAGGGACCCTGAGGGTCATCTAGTCCAACCCCCTGTAATGCAGGAATCCTGCCCACAGTCATCCCTGTGTGGGCTCGAACCATCAACCTTCTGGTTAGCAGCTAGGTGCACTGACCCGTTGCGCCACCTGAGGGATAAAGACAAATTTTAACTGCCAACATGCACTTGAGCTGTGACCTCCAGAGATGAAAATGATTTCAGATGTTGTATAGAGTGGAGTAGAGCCATGATTTCCTAGATCCGATATGATTTTGATGTTTTAATTGGTTGCTACTAGGGTCTGTGGCTGTGTAAACTAAAGCTTGCACAGTCTCGTTTGGATTTAGAAGCAGGATTACCCAACAGTGAAGTATTAGCAATGTATGTTGTTCTTTATGTGACTCTTGGGAATAAGGACACTTGACCAAACTAGCAATGAATGAGTGAGCCAATGAGTAGGTGTTATGATTTCCCTTTTCTCTCCTAAAATTTGGTAACCTTTAAAATGTTATCTAAAGGTATGGGGCAGACATGTTTTGTTGCTGCTGGGCCAGATGAAGGTGTGTTGTGCTGCTGCAGATGCACCACGGCGTTTCTGAGGAAGGATAAAGGATTTCACTGTCAATAGGGTCTATGTCAGGCTTCCATCTCAAAACACAATGACTCTTGCAAATAAGGAAGAGGTCTTTCTTCAGGTAAATAGCCGTCCAGGCTGAGCAGCAAACACAAGGTCCAGAATGCAAGACTTCAAGGTATATGAGCAAGGCAGGAGGTTCAGAAGTGATGAAGCTTTTGCCAAGCTTTTAAAGATGACTACTTATAGGTTCAGTTATAGGACTCTCTTGCTCTTTGAGCCTGCTGCACACATATGCTCTGTTGGGGTGGATGCCTCTGATCCCACCTATGAAGGTGGCAACGGGATCTTGGTGACAAGGTTGTCTTCTGCCCCTTTGCCTCCAGCTCTGGCACTGTCACTTCCTGTCCAGGCCCTCACTCGCTGGTCTAGGTCTCTCTCCCTCACCCCTAAGACTGTTCACTCTGCAGGAAGGGCAGGGGGGAGAGCTGGCAGTGCTGCTTCCTTCCTCTGTCATCTAGAGTTCCCTAGGTGCCCGCTTTCTGTTCTCCCATCTTCTGCTACTTCTGCTTTCTCCTCTTCTGTTTGGAACAGCCAAATCATGCCAGTTCTTGATGAAGCCAAGGTTCCCGTGATACCTATTGCTCTGGTGCTTTCAAAATGTGGCCATGATGAAGACATTGCCTGCAGAAATGGTTTTTTTTTAAAGTAAGTCTTTGTTTACTCACATAATTGCCAGTATTTCAATTTTTGGCTTTGCTCTGTATTCACATGTTGGGTGTTGTCAGATGCTGCTAATTTTTCAATCCAGTCTTGTGGTGAGAACATTAAGTCAGAGTACATTTTGGTTATGGAGTAAGGAAAGTAAGGAAAACATTTTGGTTATGGAGTAAGGAAATACTAGGACTCAATTTCTTGACTTTAAGAAAGCCGACTTCATAAAACTTAGGGAAGTGCTGGGTGAGATCCCATGGACAACAATACTAAAAGGAAAGGGAGTTCATGATGGCTGGGAGTTTGTTAAGAGGGAGATAGTAAAAGCACAACGTCAGGCAATACCAATGAGACGGAAACATGGAAGGTGCCTAAAGAAGCCAGGGTGGCTATCTAAAGAACTTTTAACTGAATTAAGATTAAAAAAGGATGTGTACAAAAAATGGAAAAGGGGGGAAACCACCAAAGAGGAATTCAAACAAATAGCCAGCACGTGTAGACACAAAGTCAGAAAAGCTAAAGCACAGAATGAACTCAGGCTTGCTAGAGAGGTTAAAAGCAACAAAAAAGGCTTTTATGGGTATGTTCGTAGCAAAAGGAAGAACAAAGAAACAGTGGGGTCACTCAGAGGAGAAGATGGTGAAATGCAAACAGGGGACACAGAAAGGGCTGAACTCCTCAATGCCTTCTTTGCCTCAGTCTTCTCCGATAAAGAAAACAATGCCCAACCTGAAGAATTTGGAGCAAATGATTCAGCAAAGGAAACACAGCCCAGAGTAACTAAGGAGATAGTACAAGAATATTTGGCTAGTTTAGATGTATTCAAGTCTCCAGGGCCAGATGAACTGCATCCAAGAGTATTAAAAGAACTGGCAGATGTGATCTCAGAACCACTGGCAGTCATCTTTGAGAATTCCTGGAGAACAGGTGAAGTCCCGGCAGACTGGAGGAGGGCAAATGTTGTCCCTATTTTCAAAAAGGGGGAAAGAGAGGACCCAAATAATTACCGCCCAGTCAGTCTGACATCAATACCAGGGAAGATTCTGGAGCAGATCATTAAGCAAACAGTCTGTGAGCACCTAGAAAGGAATGCTGTGATCACCAATAGTCAGCATGGATTTCTGAAAAATAAGTCATGTCAGACTAACCTGATCTCGTTTTTTGACAGAATTACAAGCCTGGTAGATGAAGGGAACGCAGTGGATGTAGCCTACCTTGATTTCAGCAAGGCATTTGATAAGGTGCCCCATGATATTCTTGTAAAGAAGCTGGTAAAATGCGGTCTTGACTATGCTACCACTCAGTGGATTTGTAACTGGCTGACTGACCGAACCCAAAGGGTGCTCATCAATGGTTCCTCTTCATCCTGGAGAAGAGTGACTAGTGGGGTGCCACAGGGTTCTGTCTTGGGCCCGGTCTTATTCAACATCTTTATCAATGACTTGAATGATGGACTCAAGGGCATCCTGATCAAATTTGCAGATGACACCAAACTGGGAGGGGTGGCCAACACCCCAGAGGACAGGATCACACTTCAAAACGACCTTGACAGATTAGAGAACTGGGCCAAAACAAACAAGATGAACTTTAACAGGGAGAAATGTAAAGTATTGCACTTGGGCAAAAAAAATGAGAGGCACAAATACAAGATGGGTGACACCTGGCTTGAGAGCAGTACATGTGAAAAGGATCTAGGAGTCTTGGTTGACCACAAACTTGACATGAGCCAACAGTGTGACGCGGCAGCTAAAAAAGCCAATGCAATTCTGGGCTGCATCAATAGGAGTATAGCATCTAGATCAAGGGAAGTAATAGTGCCACTGTATTCTGCTCTGGTCAGACCACACCTGGAGTACTGTGTCCAGTTCTGGGCACCACAGTTCAAGAAGGACACTGACAAACTGGAACGTGTCCAGAGGAGGGCAACCAAAATGGTCAAAGGCCTGGAAACGATGCCTTATGAGGAACGGCTAAGGGAGCTGGGCATGTTTAGCCTGGAGAAGAGGAGGTTAAGGGGTGATATGATAGCCATGTTCAAATATATAAAAGGATGTCACATAGAGGAGGGAGAAAGGTTGTTTTCTGCTGCTCCGGAGAAGCGGACACGGAGCAATGGATCCAAACTACAAGAAAGAAGATTCCACCTAAACATTAGGAAGAACTTCCTGACAGTAAGAGCTGTTCGACAGTGGAATTTGCTGCCAAGGAGTGTGGTGGAGTCTCCTACTTTGGAGGTCTTTAAGCAGAGGCTTGACAACCATATGTCAGGAGTGCTCTGATGCTGTTTCCTGCTTGGCAGGGGGTTGGACTCGATAGCCCTTGTGGTCTCTTCCAACTCTATGATTCTATGATTCTATGAAAGGCAACTGTAAGCATTTATTGGAAACTTGGGTATTTCCTAAAATATAATCTCAGCCAGATGTCTTTTCTTAATGTGTCTGCTCAGCTTGATAAAGACTGATGTTTTAAAGCTTATGAGATAATACTCAAATCAAGAAGATAAGTATGAAAAAAAGAGATCTTCCAGAGATGACTGGGAATTTTTGTTGTTGCTTCTGCTTTCGGTGTTCCTCAACACCAGCTGATACAAGCTCTGTCCAGCAAGCTACTAAGCTCCTGAATTGCAAACAGATGCCCATTCTATTGCCTGTGCCTAGGACCGTTTGTTTGCACATTACCTGTTTGATTCCTCCATACCTTAGTTTTTTTCCTTCTGATTGACTGATGATTCTTTGTTCCTGCTCCCCTCTCTTAAATATCTCCCCTGCCTTTAAGTGGATCAGATAACCTCTAACTCTGCTTTCTCAGCTAACCATGGATTTGGTTTTCCTGTACTTCAAAAAGCTGCACTAATACCAGGTAAAATGTGTGGCACTACCCAGAGCTCATTCATCTGAGAACGGTTTGACTGCTGAGACCCTCTGCTTCCATTGTGCAGCATTCTAATAAGTGAATGTTCCCTGTTCATATTTTATTCACATGTATCTGAAAATTAATGCACCCTCTTCATTTTTAAACTCAGAGGAATAACAAAGTTGGTGTCATGGTTAACACAGAGTGCCAACGATTTATTTATAGAAGAAGAATATAGTATCTTGCAGTTTGAACACACAGGTACCAGGAAGGAAAAATACAGCCAAGCACATTTCATATAAAATTCCGGAAACATACTACTTTTGATAAAAGAATTGGTGAGGTGAGCTTAATATTTGATATGTCACTGGTAATTGCAGATGTAAGGTGAAAAACGAGTAGCCAGATACATCTGAGAATGAGGAGCAATGTGCTTAAACTGACTTCATTGTATTCTCAAGTCAAGTGGAAAAACAAAACGCAGGCCTGGAATCCTGCAAAGGTCAAACTAATTTTCAGTTGTATGACAATGGGTAATCTTGCTAGCAATGGAAAGATGATTGTAAAGTCTCCCTGGTTTCCTTCCTTTACTGCCATGATTTATTTTTCTGGTAATTTAGACTCCTTCAGACAACATTTTGCCATGTAATTTAGTTTGGCAGGATTCTTCTGCATAGTTGTCTGTAGTATGCTGATTGTTTTCTTTAACTATCAGATGACTTAGGCACTGAAAATGCTGTTAATGGAGAAATTGATTCCTAATTGTTGCTCTAATGCAAAGCTTGGTTTTCACATCCATGTAAACAAAAGTATTTTACTCCACGATTTTAAGACATGAAAAACACATATTTTTGCAGTTAAATGGTACTGGTATTCTTTTCTGCTGCTTTCATCTGTTTAATACCTTTAGACATAGGTTTGGGGTGCTCCTGGTTCTGCCTTCGTCACTTGAGGCACATGTGGCCTCAGTAGCTAGGAGTACCTTTTACCAGCTTTGGTTGGTAATACAGGTGTGGCTATTCCTGAACCAAGATAGCTTGGCCACTGTGATCTTGGCACTGGTCACCTCAAGACTGTCTTACTGCAGTGTATCCTTCCTTTAGGTCTAACCCAGTAAGTAGGATAGAATAATAGATTAATAAAGTAACACAACTGGAGAGAAAGAGAAAGAGAGTCCCAGCCCTACAGAGGCAATTTGATGAACATAAGTTGATGCTTGCTATGATTGAACTTAAAGAAAAACAGACGAATCTGAGGATTAGAGTTCACCTTTGGTGGACATGCCCAAGGATTAAGACACTCTGGGAGATGATTTATAACGAAATGAAAAAGGTATTTAAATATACCCTTTTGAAGAAACCAGAGGCCTTTCTCCTGGGCATGGTCGGCCAATTGGTGTTAAAGAAGGATAGAACTTTTTTTACGTATGCAACAATAGCAGCAAGAATACTCATCGTGAAGTATTGAAAGACACAAGATTTACCCACCCGGGAAGAATGGCAGATGAAGTTGATGGACTATATGGAACTGGCGGAAATGACTGGCAGAAATCCGAGACCAGGGAGAAGAGTCGGTGGAAGAAGACTGGAAAATGTTTAAAGACTATTTATAGAAATACTGTAAAATTAATGAATGCTAGAAGAATGTTGGAATGAAGTTATATGGCTTTAGTAGAAATGTTATAAGGAATTAAGTATAAATAGATTAATAGAATATTAAAGGAAAAAATATGGTTAGAATGTGTTAAGATAATTATAGGATAGAAAACAGAGGAAGATGGAAAGGAATTGCTGAAACAATTAATAGAAGTGGAATACAAAAAGGGAGGTGTGAGGAGGTCGTTGAAATAAGTGAATGAAAGATAAGATATTGAAATTGTTTGATGTGTTTAAAATTGTTTTTGTTTTGTTTTGTCAGTTTAATGTGTGAGTGTTGTGTAGTGTTTGTGTATTGTATTGTACAGTGGTGCCTTGCAAGACGAAAATAATCCGTTCCGCGAGTCTCTTCGTCTAGCGGTTTTTTCGTCTTGCGAAGCAACCCTATTAGCGGATTAGCGCTATTAGCGGTTTAGTGGATTAGCGGCTATTAAAGGCTTAGCGGCTTAGCGGCTAAAAGGCTATTAGCGGCTTAGAAAAAGGGGGGGGAGCGAAAAAAAATTGGAACACTCGCAAGACGTTTTCGTCTTGCAAAGCAAGCCCATAGGGAAATTCGTCTTGCGAAGCAGCTCAAAAACGGAAAACCCTTTCGTCTAGCGGGTTTTCCGTCTAGCGAGGCATTCGTCTTGCGGGGCACCATTGTATTGTTCTTTTTGTATTATTATTTTCTTTTTGTGTAGTGTTTAAATTGTTGAAAAAGAAAAGTCATTCGTGTACTTCACTGCCCTTAGTAGAGTGTTAGCAAAAGTTTTTTTCTGCATCACAGAGAGTACAGTTTGTAGGCTGCATTGGAAATCATTTGCTAAGCAATAGCTTACCTACATATTATCAGGAATGCTTTACTGTACTGTGTAATATTCTAGACGTTTGTGCAAAATGTATCTGCATCCATCACTGTTGCAGAACCCTGGCAATTGGAAAAGTGCTGCAAGGAAGGGTAGCTCATGCAAGAAATTAAGGGATCCTAAGCTTCATTCACTTGACACTCTCATGTACATAGAATTAAAAGGAAGTGACACCATACTTTATAAGGATGTATCTCACATAGCCTGCAATACTAAAATGCTGTACTTGAAAATGGTTTAGTGGCACATGTGCAAACCCCATTCATGAGAGTGCCTAGTCCCCATGCCTTCATTTAGACCAGGGGTAGTCAACCTTTTTATACCTACCGCCCACTAATGCATCTTTCTTGATGGTGAAATTTCCTTACCGCCCACCGGTGCTCGATGGAAGGAGGATTCAGCTTGTGCTGTAGAACCCCCTACCGCCCACCTAGAATCCTGAAACGCCCACTAGTGGGCGGTAGGGACCAGGTTGACAACCCCTGATTTAGAGGAGAATTTCAGAAGCAAGCGTATAGCATGAGGTTTGGCAGTCATACATGTAAAAATGATCTTGGAATTGCAGCTGATCATAAACTGAACATGTTTTGACAGTGGTGTTTCTACCAAAAAAGATGGAGAGAGAGAAATGGTAGCATGATTTTAATAGAACTGCAGTTCCCAAGTCATAGGATGTAATGTGCTAGTCAGATCTTATCTGGAGTGCTGTATCAAGTTCTTGGCATCACGCTTCAAGAAGAATCTAGACAAATTGCAGCAGGTACAGATGAGGGCAGTGGTGAGATGTCACTTGATGTGGATGAAATAAGTGGGTGAAATTAATGGTATTTGGTCAATGGAACCAATTGCCTAAGGGAGTGGGCGGATGGGCTCTTCCTCACTGCAGGTTTGCAAGCAGAGGCTGGACAATCATTTGTTTCAGATGCTGTAGCTCTGGGTGTCCTGCATCAGGAAGGGGTTAGAAGTCTCCCATCCAAGTTTATGATCCTCAGAAATCAGCTTCAAGTGATTTATCTCCAATGCAAGGACCTCCAGGTCCAAGAAGAGATGCCTGACTGTTTAAGAACCAGGTCTTAGTTACAGATTTGGAGCTTGCTTAATCGATTTGGATTGAGAAGTAAGGGACTACTCTTCTCCCTTCAAGCTGACCGTTCTGTGATCTTTTGCTAATTTGTAATTAATGTGATGTAAAAAACAGTCCTACAGTTCAGAAGAGTAGGTGTTGCCCACTATTTTTATTTTCTCCCCAGGCCAGCTCCTTTGTTTTCTTCTGCTTAGCTTGAAAGGTCTGCCTTGGTTCTCAAACACAATGTGGAGTACCCCCCTTGAACTGCACAAACAGCTCTTGTCTCTTGCTGAGTCTCCTGCTTCCTGTGGTTTGCTACTGCAGTTCTTGCAGGCAACAGGCGGGTACCACACGCCCTACAGGTTCATTCTGGTAAAAGAAAACAGTTCTGGCTCTTTGTTCAGAGGCACCTTGATAAACACACATGTATCTGTGAACCTAATGCATCCAGTTCTATATAAGAGAGGGTTGTGCAGTGATAACAGTATTAACAAGGAACATGCCCTGCAGGAATGAGAATTGGAATTGTTTTAATAGATTAGGATTATATGAAGGCACAGCATGTGGCTGTTGGCCCTAAATGGGCAAAAGGACAATATTTGGTTTTTGGGTGTGTGTGTGTGTTGCTTTGTTTAATCACTTTTTAATATACTGATATAAAGCCACATCTGTCTGGCTCTATTTTCTGTTAAATTGTCTGTAAACAGAATAAGGAGCCTTGAGGCTATGCAAAAGTGAAAGATATGTATGGAGAAATTGCAGATAGCTCTTCAGAGGAAGGTGAAAAGGCTAAGGTGAGGAAAAAAGGAGATTGTTCTAACAATATGAATGGAAGATTACAGCATGAGATACATGATTATTTAGATTTGGCAGCAGTCCCAAATTGATGCAAAGAACATCTAAGGACATGTCTAGTGATGAATAAGTTCCATTGGGTCTCAGCTAAACAAGGTTAGGATTGCAGCCTAATACAATGGTAATCCTGAACATTGTATAATAAATTTGGTGAAAAAGCTTGGTGTTTTCTTCCTTTCCAATATTGTTTGCCTATTTAAATTTGCCCATTAACAACTCTCAGGTGTGTGTGTGCACTTGCAGAATAATGCTGCTGCCAGCCTGACCTCCCCTGACCTCACTATCACGTCACCCCATCCTGTTGAGCAGCAATGCTGCCAGGAGAGCACCAAAGCCACTCTGTCCCCTCAATGCATTGATTCCGTTGGTAAAAATCAAGCCCTTCGCATGACAATTTTTCTTGTTTCACAGAAACAATATATTCTGCGATATATGCCCTTGTGGATGTTCCGTGTCACTAGCCTCTTTCAAAAGAATTACTAAAGATATCAGTTTGGAGAGACAAGTTTGTCCCTGTGTGCAAATTGTGGGATATGTTTAGCAAATTATAACATCTTGGAGATCCTGGGCCTCAGGGAGATTAGGCTTGCCTCAGCCTTGGCTCTGGCCTGGTGGAACGCTCTGCCACAAGAGATCAGGGCCCTGCGGGATTTGACATCTTTCCGCAGGGCCCGCAAGACGGAGTTGTTCTGCCAGGCCTTTGGTCAGGGCTCAGCCTGACTCCCCTCTCTTTTTGTATAACAACAAATATGAAAGAGGCCTCCCAGCATTCTCACAGGCCCATATAAGAACAGTGTAAACACCTGGGCCTGATGAGCATTTACTGTTACCAACCCTAATCCTGCAGAAAGCCATCTAATTAGATTTTAATTTGATCCTGACTTGTTTTTAGGAGGTAACTTAATTATTGTTTGATTTTATACCAATGTTATATATCTGATGTTAGCCACCCTGAGCCCGGTTTCGGCCGGGGATGGTGGGATACAAATAAAAATTGATGAAGATGATTATGATGATGATACAGAGGAAGCTGAAGCAGCAGTATATGCCACCCTAAATCTGCAAGACATGGCATGCAATTCTAAATGTATAGTAATTACAAGCATATTCTGTTTATGGTGAAGATGTGTGTGAGGAGAAGGTAGGCTGTGTCCCTGCAGCTTGGAGCATAGGCCAGACAGTGGTTGAAAAACTACCAACACGTTTACAGGGTTCTTGGTGGCATATAAGAACTGACAACTTCACCATCAATGTGCCATTGGACAGGGGACTTCTGGCTGGGATACTGAAAAACATTTGAAATTTCCCTGAAATTCTTTGCCTGCAAAAGGATCTTCCTACTTGACCTACTTGTCTAGAGTTTATTAAACCCCAGTTTGAGTCTAGACACAGCTACTTTGTTTAGCATATCAAGAGAAGCAGCCACAGAACTGATTGGACTTGCTACAGGGGGAGGTGTCATCTTTGTGGCCAATGTAATAATAGACAATTGGAGCAGTGAACTGTTCCATGTAACCATTTTGTCTGCCCCACTTGTGCAGTTAAGAAATGCGATTGTGCATATGTTGCTCAAGTAATGTGGCTCTAATGGCTGGTCCACCGTTCCCGTTGTGGGGGTCAGTGCATTTGCAGAAGAAGGTACCAGGCCAGGAGGCAGCACTCCGAGCGAGGTGGGACTTCTAGTCAATGATTATCTAGCCCTGCTATAAAACTCAGCCAGTTGCTCCACGATCATGTTAAGACAATCTCAGTGTTCAGTGTCATATGCAGGTCCTCATATCCATGGTCCTGAATTCACACCTTAATCTTACCCTGCCTCACCATCTACTTGCTTGACGAACCAGAAACTATGGACAGTCATTGCTTGCACCATCACCTCTTTTGAGTTGGGGGCATCCTGGCAGATCACACTTGACCATATTGTTTTACTGGGAAAGGAACTATCTCAAGGATAGCATGATTTATTCATTTTTAGTCTGTGAAGTCACAATGTGATGCAGCATTTTGTAACGCAAAGCAAAAGTTCTTTATTTTGTTGTTGTTCTTTAGAAGTGACTAAAAATCAAGGCATACACTGCTAAACTGGCTCTTATAACCAGCTGGAAATCATTGTTTTGCTTATACTTTAATTAAAAGAAACCCACACACCCTAATTGGGTAGCCTGGCCCGGTAATCTTCTGTGTAATCTTCTGAGGCAAACTTACTTTTTCCAAAGTACACATACTTACTAATTTTGTTTGGAAGTCTAACACTTACATAGAGGTTGCACACTAATTGTTTGCACCTTACTGGAGTTTCTCAGCTCCTTTTACAGTAGGATATGCCTTAAAAACAGGTATGGAAAACCTGTATTCCTCCAGAAGTAGTTGGACTCCTGTCAGCCCCAGCCAGCTATGCCAGTGGTGAGGATGATGAGAACCATAGTTTAACATCTGGATGGTGCTAATTTTGCATTACAGTAAAAGTTATTTTCCTTCTCTCTACTTTCATAGTGATAAATACCTTACTCTGCATTTTATTACAAAATCATCTTCTTACGCTGGAGAAACCAGAGGGATTGACATGCGTAGAAAGAGCTTCAACTAATATCGAGCCATGGATTCACCGTGGTGCAACCCCATTATTCATTTTGGTACTGGCTAATGAACGCAAAGACAGTATCGACTATATGTCCTGGTTTTGATGAATTTTCCTTTGTGTTGTGTCACCCATGGCTGTTGTCACTCATTCCCTCCCCCTTTCAGACAATATCCTTGTGTATTCCAGGTATCAGATTTGATCCATCCTTCAGCTGTCACTACCTTGGCAGAGATTCCAAATGTATTTTCTGTGCATGTCTTTTAAGAAAAAAAGAAGTGTTGACCAAAGTGTGCAAAAGAGGTTCTCTCCACCCCTGTGCAAAATAAATTTCTTCAGAATTGGTTGCACAATGAGTTTTCTAATTTAATTTTAAAAATTCAGTATATAATCTGTTCTTGTAAATATCTCGGGTTAAGAACTTAATTCGTTCTGGAGGTCTGTTCTTAACCTAAAACTGTTCTTAACCTGAAGCACCACTTTAGCTAATGGGGGGGGGGCTCCTGCTGCCACTGCACAATTTCTGTTCTCATCCTGAAGCAAAGTTCTTAACCCGAGGTAATATTTCTGGGTTAGCGGAGTCTGTAACCTGAAGCGTATGTAACCTGAGGTACCACTGTAAACTCTTATAAGAAGTTCATTAGACTTTTTGAGGATGCAGTCTTTAAAATATTTATTCACCTAGGCATTAGATTCCTTCACCATGATTTTACTGTTGCTTCCCATTTGGGGTGTGGGATGGGGAATCTGCACTGGTATGTATGAGTAAGACAAATGTTTACCAGCCAAGTATATTTATTATCCGATTATGCTTATCAAGTCAAGACTGACGGCAGTGATTTCACATTTGGAAATTAAATTCTGGGTTTTCTGGCAGGTAATCTAGATGCCACAATCCTAATCCTTTATGGTTTCAAAATTAGGAACATGCTGCATTCTCTTCTGATCACTCTGTTATAGAGCAGATTTTCTCTTGCTTTAAATGGGATGTGATTACCGTAGGTTTCTATGACACCTGAATCAAACAAACTATTGTTAGCTTTAAACCAGGAATTTATTCTAAACCATGATTTGAAAACTACACAGTTCAGAATATTCCTTTTCAATTACTAGTTAAGAACAGCTTTGTCCTGGTTTGCACATCTTGTAAAGCTGAGCTTTAGCTTGCCAGGAGCATACAGGATTCAACATAGTGCCAGCTCCCCAAGGATTGGGGTGCTGTGGCGCCCACATTTTAAATAAGGGGGCTGGGCACCCACAAAGTATAGTGTGACCACACATACATGTTGCGGGGCATGTGCACACTATATCATCATGCCCTCTGGTGTGTGCTCGCTATGTCGCCATGCCCCATTATGTGTGGAAGTGATGTCAGCATGCTATGGGGTGTGATGATGTAGTGTGTGCAACCCATGGTGTGCGTGCATGCGTACCCCGATGACGGTGCGTGACCCTGGGCACCCACGGTCATGGGGCAAGCTGATGCCGTTGGCCTCAGAGAGGAGCTTACAGCTGCTTTAATCTTCCTTGTTCTTTTTTACACCTATACCACAAACCAAAGTTTGGCTTAGCTTGTCCGAACCTGGGTTTGTGATTCAATTATTTCCATGCTAACTACAACTGTAGCCAAAGTCTGTTCTGGGATATTTGTGGAACATGACCTTTGTAGCCCATTCTTGTTAAGAAGTGGCATGTCAAATTGTGCATCAGCTTTAATTCCCAAAGAGTCCACCACCACTCATTTCATACTGCAGTTTTAACCAGGTACCCTTGATACAGTGTCCATTGCATGACATTTCCATAGTACTGTGGATATTAATTTATACATAAGCAAAATTATGAGATCACCAAAATCAAGAAAAATAACAATATTCCTTCAAAACATAACTAGGCTATTAACAATATTTCAAACGTTCAGCCACTGGGTCGATGTTTGCTCCCTGTATAAGAGACCTCTGTTGAACAAATGACCTGGAAAAGTGTTTCATAACATGTTTTCCCAATGTAATTTTTAAAATGTAGTCTTTAAACCCCCCCTTTTTTTAAATAGTAAGTGGTAAGAGGTAATATGAACACTAAGCAAGGAGGAAATACATTTCTCAACATGGCAGCATAGACTTAACCGTAGTCATATTTTGCAGTGCAAAACCACATGGGCAGGGTTGAAGAACAGTTTTGCCTCGCTAGCAAGCTCCTTTGCAAGATGGATTATTCTATATCATTTATTAAATTTGTATACCACCCTTCATCCGAAGATCACAGGGCAGTTCACAACATAACATGCTGGATGTTGGCACTGAATATAAAAACATTTTCTGAAGGTTAATAAGTGCTTAATAAGAGGATTAAAACTCAGTTAAATTAAATGAGATGCAAAGTCTATTTAAAAAAACTTATAAAGGTTTATCTGCCCACACAATTTAGCTTTCCATTCATTCAGGGCCAAATTTAAAGTTCTGGATTACGACCTTTAACCCTCTGATGTGGTTTGGAACTGGGGTGTTTGAAGTGTAATGAAATGTGCAGTTCACACATGCAAGCTTTCAGGAACTTTTGACACTGAGACCAGAGCATGTCTCGAAAGTAGCACTTCATGGAGTCTAAGAATACCACAGAGTATCATTCAAGCAATTTAGTATAATAAAAGAGAATTAGCATATTCATTAAAAAGATGTTAAACAGAATCAATTGACACTGACTTTTATAAGTAATGCACTAACGTTAGACTTAATTCTTTGAAACTAGCCTCACCATTCCAGATAACAAGCAACACGATGACCAGTATACTAGATAGCACTGCAATTCCTATTGCATAATATACACAATTTAGTACAACAAAACCAAAAACAAAATGTGTACACTTGTAAATTCTCTAATATATTTGAAATCAAATGAACACACGTCTGTCAATCTTTGAAAGTCCGTAGAAGTATAATAAGTCTATATATTAGAGAATTTACAAGTGTACACATTTTGTTTTTGTTCTATTATATTATGTATATTATGCAATGAGAATTGCAGTGCTATCTCTAGTATACTGGTCATTGTGTTGCTTGTGTTGTTTGTTGTGTTAAGTTTGCAACACAGGGGTTTGTTGTTCTGCATCACCATTCCAGATGAAAGTTCCAAAAAGCATGCACTCTTGGATGCAGTAAATTGGTCAGGGAAAGTGTGTGTGCTGACTGAAGCTAGCGGGGTGGGGGGTGGGGGCAGATTTGACTGAAGAGAAAGAAGAGGTATAGTACCTGTCTTTAATTTTGGAAGGAAGCAGCTTGGCATTGAGGGTATCTCTCCAGCAGAAGAAAGTGATTGAGAATGCATGAGAAGGGGAAAGGGGGAACATAAGACGGGGTTCCTGTGCAGAAAGTTTCTTTTAACAGCGCCAAAGATTCTTAGTTGCTAAGGCAAAAAGTTGTGTTTTTATGCCCGAAGTCTGCTTCCCTTGTCTTGTTTGTCTTCCCATCACAAGGGGTTGTAATAGCTCTGTCTCCATTTCAACTTTTCACATTGCAACACCCAGGACTGACTGACTGGAACTTGCTTGTAAACACAGATGGAGACAATGTAGATAAGTAGATAAATATTACATGCAACCCTTCATCCTTGCCAGTACCAGGGTGGCTTATAACATATGCACAGATAAAACCAGTTATGCCAAACATAAAGCAATATTTATTATATTAAGTATTATATCCTGCTTAAGCTTGTAACAATTTAAAACTACAATACAATAAATATGTTAAAAACACACTCCCTAATCTAACCATTCTGAGTTCTAAGTCACAATCCTATGAGGAGATCTAGTACTTAGAAGCGTACTGAAATTGCTGCTAAGATCTCATGGATATTTTGATCGCCCCAAGAGACTGGAGAATTTCTGTCCGGAATGCAAGGTTTGTGAATCTAATTAGATAGCTTTGCTTAAGACTGCATATCTGTTAAATATACAAGGCATATTATATATTTTTTTAATTTAAAAAAAGAAAGAAAGCATAAGCATGCCATGCTAGTGTCCATATTGTATTTCCAGCATATAGTTTATTTTGCTTGAGGAAAGCATATTGTCTGGACCATGTGCAGATTTAAGAAACAAAAAAAATGGGCATTTTCTATTATAAATTGGAAGTAGAGATTTTGGTGCTTCACCTATTTGTTTCTAGCCTTTCTAAAATAGCAGGGCAACTCAGTAAGCATCCAAAAGTTACTCTGCTATTAGGCTGCTCAAGGAAAGATTGAAATTAAGACTTTTTGTGTCTCTTGGGGCTTCTTTTTATCCGTTGTCTAGAAGCATCTTGCTTCCTAACAAGATGATGTTCATATATGAAATATTCATATTCTGTCATAACTTGTGCAGCTCTAAATATCTGAATTGGCTAGGGTGAAATTTTATTAGCATTATATTTTCCTACTGACTACCCTTTGTCAATGGTAGAAGCCTGCTAAATACATTGGCTTGAAATTTCAATAGCGTTTTCTGGGCTTCTGTTCTTAAAAAGTACCATATAAACAAGCTTTCACTGATGGGTTTAGAGCCTATAAAAATTTATTTCTGTTTGAATTATTTTGTTATAACTTAAACTTTTATATGTAAAAAAACCCCTGTCTTAAAGTTCTGAGAAACCTAACAGCAACTTGATTGGAATGGGGCTTGCAGTGTGATACTTTAGCCTTTGAGTTATATGCTTTCTTTGGAGCTTCTGCAGATGTAAATTGAGGTTTACTATTTTGCATGGTTGCAAACCAGAATGTAAAATTTCAAGGTAAACAAATGCAGCCTTATGAACAAAAACAAAAAACAGTTAAACTTGCCTTACCTTCCTTTCGCTCTCTGCTACTTGCATTAGAATCATAGAATTGTAGAGTTGGAAGGAGTATTGATGGTTATCCAGTCCAACCCCCTGCAATGCAGGCATCTGCCCACAGCCGTCCTGGGTTGGGCTTAAACCAACAATTTTCTGGTTAACGTACAGACACACTAATTCATTGTGCCACAGCGAGGAGCAGCTTTCCCTAATCTGGTGCCCTCCAGGGGTTTTGGACTTCTCCAATAAACCCTCGCCAACATGGCCAATGGTAAGAGATTATGGAAGTTGTAGTCCTAAGTATCTGGAGAGACCAGGTTGGAGAAGGCTGGTATATAGCCATTATGTGATGGAAAAGTGGATATTACGCACCCTCCTCCAGGTTTCTCTCTCCTCTTCCCAAGTACTTTGGGCCTGCCTCATGTCCACATGTTGAACATAGCAATAGAAAGTCCATGTTGTTAGCTGTAATTCTATGAAAACTATCTGTAACAATTGGGGGTTGCAGAGTTTGCAGATTGAGCTCTTTACATATTGCGGCGAACACATGGGCCTAGAGGCTGTAAATGTAGACTCTACAGCAGCGGTAGCAAACATGGTTGCTACCAGATTAGATATGTAAGAAATCAGCAATTTCCATTCAGACCTGTATTCATCATAATCAGCACTCTTTCTGTTCCCTTGCAGTTTGATTTCTACCAAATACTACCTTATTCATCTGACTGACTGTTATAGTAGCATTCATCATAATTTCTATATTATTTCTGTTGTAGTTCTGTCATAATTATTGTTGCTGTTGCAGCACAGCCCTGCAGAAAACAGGATTGAACTCCCGGCCGATCACTTGATGAGCGGAAGGTTAAATCCTGTTTGGTTGGCTTCATTACAGTGGTACCTCGGGTTACATACGCTTCAGGTTACAGACGCTTCAGGTTACAGACTCCACTAACCCAGAAATAGTACCTTGGGTTAAGAACTTTGCTTCAGGATGAGAACAGAAATTGTGCTCTGGCGGCGTGGCGGCAGCAGGAGGCCCCATTAGCTAAAGTGATGCTTCAGGTTAAGAACAGTTTCAGGTTAAGAATGGCCCTCCAGAACGAATTAAGTACTTAACCCGAGGTACCACTATAATTGCAATGTAATGAAATGTCAAAACAATTTACCAGTGTCATTAATTACCATAATTTGTGTTTTTGCTGTGTTGTTTTTTTAAAAAAACAATAACATTGTGAGCAAATGCCAATCCATATTCACTTGATTGAGTTCCATTCCTGACCACAGACAAACGTGAACTGAAGCAGTTGCTGCCTGTGGAGAGAAGGGACCAGAATTAACCACCTAAAGCCCCTGGCAAACAGGATTTATAGTATTATAAGACAATAGGCAATTGACAGGCACTACTCGATTTCTTCAAGAAAACAGTTGTCTTCTGCAATGTGATACTATGGAACAGGCACCCCCAACCTTCGGCCCTCCAGATGTTTTGGACTACAATTCCCATCATTGACCACTGGTTCTGTTAGCTAGGGATCATGGGAGTTGTAGGCCAAAAGATCTGGAGGACCGCAGGTTGGGGATGCCTGCTCTAGAACCTTGCTAAGGAATTATTACTCACATAACTTGCAATTTATAGAATTCATTGTGACAAGTTGTCAGAGGTGGATTTGGGGCAGCACAACCGGTTCTGCTGCACTGGATGCCGAGCCTAGAGGGTGCCGCAACGCATCACAACTATGACGTAGTGAATTGAGCAGAATGGAGAGCAAGAGGTGAGGGGGGCATCAAATTTTGGCCTCACACATTGTGCCACTGAAATTTGAAAGAGCAAAGTGTCCCCTGGAGTTGTGGAAGTAGCCATTGTTTAAGATTGGACGATTCATGGAAGCTAAGTCTGTTAACGGTTAAGTCACGATATGTAATCGTTAACCAGAACTAGTCTCCTGAATATTTGTTGTTCAGAAGAGCAGTGTGAGAGGGGTAGTGCCTTCATGCTCTGCTTATGGACTTTCTAGCAATATCAGGCTAACCACCTGGCAATGATGCCGAACTAAGTGGACCTTTTGAGTTGATCAACTTTGCTGCCCTTAAGAACATGTAAGAAATAAGCTGTTGTTTTTGCCACAACCATCTGTAGACATCCTGTGGTTGCGCTTGTATGGAATATATTTATTTTGTTTAGAAGAATTGTACCTGGCTTTTGCATTGCTCTTGGTGCCTTACAGAAATTAACAACAAAACTGTCCCCTAGGAAGCTAAAACAGCATAAAATGGAAACAAGCTCAGCACTTTAAAAATACATACGCCGTATTTTTTGCTCCATAAGATGCACCTGACCATAGCACACCTAGTTTTTAGAGGAGGAAAGGGGAAAAGCCCCTTTTTTGAGGATCAGCTCAAAGTTGTTGAGCTTACTTTGCAAAGGGAAAAAAATCCTGTTTTTATGGGGTTCAACTCACAGTTCTGCAGCTTCTTTAGGAAAGGAAAGGGAGCCCTTTCTACAGTTTCCAGATAGATAATCTAATCAGCCAGTTATATGTCGCTGGGGAAACAAACAGCCACTGTCATCAGAACATTCAATGATGGAGGCCTGGGCAAGGGGGTGGGGCTGGAAAGGGAGCCAGCGATCAACTACACACTCACTCGATAAGACGCACAAACATTTTCCCTTGCTTTTTAGGAGGAAAAAAGTCCATTTTTATGATGTGAAAAATACAGTATATCTAAAATAAAGGTCTGCCATATCAATCATCTTCATCAACCTGGAAATCCTTACCAGAACCTTGCCTCCTCTCTCTCAGCTGTCATCTAGGGACAAACATTCCATCAGACTCTCAACAGGACAGAGAGGAAGGAAAGCTCACCCCATTGGCTTTGCTGGAGGCCCAGCTCCATCAGCCCCCTCCTGCCTCCAGCTGTGCAAGCTGGTCAATTTAGAAGCAACTGTCTAAAAATTGGTGCCTGAGTTTTGATTTTGATGTTCATCTTCTTTCCTTACCTTACCTTTCCCTTGCTTGTTGTGGTTTTTCTTCTTTATATTGTAAGCCTGTAGGTAGGGGGTTTCTTGTTTTGATTTTATGTAAGCTGCTCTGGGAACCTTTTTGGCTGAAGAGCAGAGAACAGATGATATAAATAAATAAGAAATAAAATAAAAATCGCAAGAGAGGAGAACAAATGGATCTCACTGGATTAAGGTATTCCACTCAGGTGCAGCCATGAGGAGGCTTTGTTTCACTTTTCCTCTCAGTTGTGCCTCAGCCATAGACAAGACTCTCCCCATATAAACAGTCCCAGACTCTGTGCTCATCATCTGAGGTCCTTCTTTGTGTGCCTCCTCCACATGCGGTCTGGAGGGTCACAACACAAGAACGGGCCTTCTCTGTAGTGGATTCCTGTTTGTGGAATGCTCTCCCGGTGCCTTGTCTGGTGCCTTCATTATTTATTTTTAGCTGCTAGGTGAAAACATTCCTTTTCAACCAGGCCTTTGGCTGATTAATACAGTGGTACCTCGGGTTAAGTACTTAATTCGTTCCGGAGGTCCGTTCTTAACCCGAAACTGTTCTTAACCTGAAGCACCACTTTAGCTAATGGGGCCTCCCGCTGCCACCGTGCCGCCGGAACACGATTTCTGTTCTCACCCTGAAGCAAAGTTCTAAACCCAAGGTACTATTTCTGGGTTAGCGGTGTCTGTAACCTGAAGCGTTTGTAACTCAGGGTACCACTGTATTCTACAGCCTTTTAAATATGTCTGTGGGAAGGGGGGTTATTGTTTTGCTGTTTTGTTTTACTTATTTGACTGTTTTTATCCTGTATTTTATTCTGTGAACCACCCTGAGATCTTAAGATGGAGGGCGGTATATAAATCTAATAAATGACAATACAATACAATAATACGGGCCTCCCTCACAGGTCTTGGGCAGGCTGGCATATGGCGTAACTTATTTTTCAAAGCTCTTTTACACCTGTGCATTTTGTTCCAGCATACCTTTTTTCTTTTCTGATTCAGTCTAGATTCCCTGCCTTGCTTGCTTTAGAGTAAGCCCCATTGAAATTTAGTGGGCAAAATGTTGGGTTGCTGTTTTCCCTTTGTATTCTATACTCTGTCAAGAAACTCAGTATGGGTTTCTGTTACATAACTTCGTGGTGCATTTGTAACTATGCAATTATTATTCTACAGCCATTTCTTCTACATAGTAATTTTACCGCAAGGGCAACGTGATAGCAGAGGTAGACATTCAAAATCCTAAAGGAGTTCCAGCTTTTCGGTAATACTCATGTCGCTTAAAGGCAGCTGGCTTATTTGAAGAGTATGTCTGTGCCGATATCCTCTGTAAAGGAAGGTTCTCTCTGTTTTAATGGTATGGGTTGAAGCTTTAGAGTCCTCCATTCTCCTGATTATTAGCATAATAGGAAAAACAAACAGCGTAGAATAAGATAATTTTCTTACATACAGCTGTGTCATGTGGATAAGGATCTGACAAGGCTGTGACCCTTTCATTTAAAGAAATAGGCAAGGTTTGACCTTTCCAATCATATTAATTCATTGTTTTAAAACTCATCCTTTGTTTGACAATCTTAAGTAATGCTGCACATAAATGAAATGCTACTGTTTGGCCTTTTCTGGATTCTGAGGCTTGCCTTAGGCCATGGCTTAATAAAATAGCCCAATGATTTGAAAACAATGCATATTTATTTTTGATTGCTTCATGCAAACAGCTAGCCCAAGAAAATTGAGGAGGGACTCGTGGTATGGTACGCACAGAGTGTTCTACAACAACCTTCTCTCCTAAAAGTGACAGTATCTGACCTAAAAAGAAATCTAAATCTTTAGATTCAAATTTCTTTAGATTGAATAATTTCTAATGTACAGTAGAAATTTACAGGTGCAAGTTTGTTTGAATAGAACAGTTGCATTCATTTAAAAAGCTATCCTATCTTGACATACCAGTCATCAGCAGGAAAGGGGAGGTTGGTGCCTTTGGGGATTGGTAAAACAGAAGGCAGGGATGCCAGCACTGGTGGGGGCCAAAGGAAATGACTGGCAGAGCTAAAGGCAATGGAGCCAACTAATTCTGCTTTTGACCCCATCCTCTTTCTTGCTGACTTCAACAAAGGCAACACTGAGACTAAGGAGGAAGAGGCTGACAGCAGTATCATCCCCTATATTGGTTTTAAGTTAGGAGGTAGGTAAATGGAGGCTAGCTGAAGGCAGACTGAGCTTCATTGGACAGTGCTACTGTAATGATCTCAGGCAGGCAAGCAAGCGCCGAGAAGAATTAATGAGTCTCTGGCAGTTTTATGTACTTTTATTTACAATTTAAATCCAGAGAGCGGCTCTGGTCCTGCCGCCCTTAGTTGGTCACTCTGAGACTCTGCCCTGTCACAGCATGAAGGGCGCCAATGTCCAGTCCTTTCTCTCTTACACTTCTGTTGCATTTCAACCCCTTTCAGTTCTTCTGGTTTGGGGAGGTGGGTGAACTCCCCCCCCCCCCGCCACTATCAAATGAAGATCCCTCTAAATGCTGCCTCCCTCCTGGTTGCATAGCAATTCCCTCAATGTCATCTATCTCCTCCCCTCCCTATGCCTTTGAGCTTTCCGAGTCTGGCAAGTCTTGGCGAAGGAGGGCCGAACTAGTCCAGCTCTGGCTGTGGCTGCAATTCCTCATCTCTAGAGTCAGACTCTGCCTCCCTATGTAGAGGCATTCCTTCATCTCCAGAGTCTGACTCCTCCCAGGCATTTGATTCAGCCACATCCCTGACAGCTACTCATCCTAATGGAGCGGTCTCCACTGTTTCTCAGATTTATGGCCTGAAGGAACTCCCTACATGTTCTCCTGAACTGATGAAGATACTGATCAGCTTTCACAAACTTTCACAAAACTAATGGGCTAGATCTTGGTTTATGCTTTTTCACATGTGGCTTTTGGATAATATGTAGTTTAGAGCTGAGGTAGCCAAAGTGGTGCCTTCCAGATGGAAGTCCAGCATCCCTTACCATTGACCATGCTGACTGGAGCTGATGGGAGTTGAAGTCAGATAACACCTGGAGGGCAGCCCATTGGTTACTCCTGGCTTATAGAGAAAGAATGCAATCATTTATCTCTTCAGGTGACAACTCAGAAGTCTGTATTAGTTCTTTTCCATGCCAGAGATAAGCATGAGCTGCAGTGGCTGCTAAAGTACTATCAAGGACTCTTGTCTTATGTCTCTGCCTTTTCCCTCCATTCATGATACAGAGAGTTGAAGGGGACCTTTCTGACATGTACTCAGTTTCTTTACAAGCATCTGCTTTTAAGATAAAGATCTGGTTTGTAAGGCTGTAACCTTTCAGTGAAGGAACAAATTCTTTTAAAAGGAAAGTGAGCTTCTTTCTCTCTGTTATTACTATGGCATTTTCAGGGATTTTAAAGAACGATTTAACCACTGATTGGAGAAATCCAGAATAGACTTTGTAACAGAAGCGCTACTGAAGATCTCTTGGGCATCAATAGCTATTGCCAACAACTGTTGCCTGAGGTATCTATAAAAATATTAGAGGCATTAAGATACCTTGGCTATCTGTTTTTTCTGTAGTTGGTTCCTGGTTTTCACTTTTCCTGTTCAATATTATTATAACAGGAAAACAGAATAAATTCCTATGGTCCTGGCGCTATTCTGCTAGAGGACATGCTACTGTCAGGCTGACAGAGATGTACACTGAAATACAGCATGTGTAACTTAGGAACAACACCTGTGGTATCAAGAGTGCCTGTGTAGTGCAGCAATAAGAACAGAACCTTTCCAGAAAGGAGCTTTTATTGAGAGAACAAAATGTATGGGTTAACAATTGAAGAATATTCCAGAAATAGAAGATGTAAAGGGGAATGAGATAGCAATGAGTCAAAGGAGGCTGCTTGGTGATGCATATGGAGAAGGGGCTGCAGTGGTGGAAGCCAGAAAGGTGACAGGGGTAGAGAAACAGGGCAAATTAAACCTTGCCTTTTCTTCTACTGTCTTCAAACACATGGTGAACTGAAGATCCTTAGCATCAGGGTAAATTGTTATGAAGAGGTAGGAAGAGAAGAATGCAGCTATGCTTGACCGGACAAGGATTGATTGAGAAAGGGGGCACAGAAATGAGCATCCGAAGTCAGGAGTTTTAAGGGCTGGTACTGTAGTGTCTGCAAACAGGAAGTATTTCATTATTTCCAGGTGAACAAAATATAGTTGTCTTTTCTTTTTTTACTCTAAGCAGGTGTGGTACTCTGCTGCTTGAGAGTGTTTGTTTGTTTGTTTGTTTATGTCCCGCCTTTTCCCCTGACATCTTACAGATACAAGGCATCTTACAGATACAAACAATAACCACTAAAAAACACAGAAAAATGAATCATAAAAATATAATTAAACATTGATGGAATTAAAACTATATACATATGCATATATAAAGTATGTCTAAAATATACCCACAATTGCAATAAAAACATCACAGCACCAGTAGTCAATTCTGAAAAGCCTGTTGGAACAAGAAAGTCTACACCTGCTGGCAGAAGGACAGCAAGGAGAGAGCCAGTGTAGCTTCTCTAGGGAGAGAGTTTCAGAGTCTGGGAGCAGCCACCAAGAAGGCCATTAAATGTGCCTGTGAGGGCGACAGGACCTGGAGAATGGCCTCCCTTGAAGATCTCAAAACCTGGGCAGGCTCGTTTGAGGGAATATGGTCTTTCAGATAGCCAGTTGATAGGTGATGCATTGTTGCCCGTGACTCTGGCTTATCCACTTCTCCCACAGGAAAGCACGTTAGACTTTCTCAGATTTTTTTTTATCCAAGAAGAAACCCTCAGATCTGAGTCAAAGAAATTTCTCTGTAGTGATCTTTCAGTGGCAACTCTACTCTGACTCTCGTTCTGTTATGTTTAGGTTTGTAATGGTGACTGTTGATTCCCTTCTTCCATATCTGTTTTCAGCCAAGCATAATGACAAAATTCTACTCGACTAATGTATATTCTGCTGCATTTATATTCTAGCCTGCCAGTGGTAGAATTACAGCTAAGGACCTTTCCCTTTTTTAAAATTGTGTGTTCAGTTTCATTGTAGTAAATGTATTCCCACTTGACTAAGAATATTGCAGTACAGAAAAAAATCCTATTCCCATGCATAGTTGATCTGTTAGCAGGTGGAGAACATGTCCTGTATCTTAATAACTTGTTTCTACTACGTGTTTCATCAAATTACTGAGTAGCTTTCCCATGATGCGTAGCAAGTAGCCTTTTGTCAACTTCTGTGAGCTGCTTTTGAGTGACACTGGTGTTAAATATCCCTTTTATCTGTTAAAAGCACATTAGAATTTAAAAACAAATGTTGAATGCTCTGGCTGTTAACAGAACTTGGTGTTTGTGGTTCAGCTTATGTTCTAACCTGTCCAAAACAAACATTTTTTATGATATGGAAAATGATTGCTGCATTGTAGAACTGCTGTGATAACACAAAAGGGTTAACTTCAAGGTGCTAAACTTTTAATTGTTCGTTTGCTTCAGTTTTCAGGCCTTTCTGAAAAATCAAAATGTTTTTCCCTCTGAAGTTGAGATACTCATTTTGCAGCCATAGGAATATCAATAGCTGTCTGCCTCGTCTCCGTTGTCTGTTTTTTATTTGTTGCCATTTTTGTATATATGTTCACATCACCAAATAAAATTATATCCTTTGTTTAGTATTGATAAACAAGGATAATACAGTGATACCTCGGCTTAAGTACTTAATTCGTTCTGGAGGTCTGTTCTTAACCTGAAACTGTTCTTAACCTGAAGCACCACTTTAGCTAATGGGGCCTGCTGCTGCTGTGCCGCCGGAGCACGATTTCTGTTCTCATCCTGAAGCAAAGTTATTAACCCAAGGTACTATTTCTGGGTTAGCGGAATCTGTAACCTGAAGCGTATGTAACCTGAAGCGTATGTAACCCAAGGTACCACTGTAATAAAAAAATGAAATAGATTGCGTTGTCATATATACCACCTGTCCTAGAAGAGTTCAGTGTTATATTTGAATTCTATGTAGGGGATATAAGAGTCTTGATTTTTGTCCTACTGAGGTTGAAAGTCCAGAAGAGGGACATAATTCATTCCCTTGAATTTTTATTTTATTATATTATTTCCCACCCTTTCCTCCTGCTGGAGGCCGGTGATTAATGTTAACTATAATCAAGGCTGTTCTTACCAAAGGATTTGGGGGAAAGACTATAGTTAAATATAGCTATTTTCACGCTTCGTTCCACATATTTATTCAATGCACAGAGCGGAGCAGAAAAACACCAGCTGGTTCTGCCCTCTCTTCCACACTTTAGGTGGAACAACAGGCTTTACACATCCACAGCTGTATATGTAGGCCCTGCACACTTGCTAAAGTCTAGGACGACGCATACAGTTGTACACGTGTAGGGCCAGCACATGGAGTCAGGGGCAGTCATCATAATTTCACATTTCCTTCCTCTGCATTCACATTTTGTTTTTTCTTGAGGCACAGGTATGATATGTTACGTAAATATCTTGTCTAAATCTTATATATTTTGCCTGAAGCATCTACTTTTTTTAGAACAGAGAATTTTTATTATTTGAAAAAGCAAACAAATAATCTATGTTTCCTGAGTATGAGAAAACTGACTTGGGGTAAAACAGTTGTTTTCAGAAGTCTCTACCAGACTAGAGGAAGATCTAAGGATAAAAACCACGGAGGACTATCTTTTTGTCTTTGTTTGTGTGGCTGTGTCTCGGCAGAAAAGATGCATCACTAAACATTCACTAGTCAGAAAAAAATAATGTTACAAAAATATACCAGTGTCAAGCAGTAAATTTTTTAGCCGTTTCCCCTTCAACTTTACTGCACTTCCGGATTGATTTTCATTAGCATTTTCCTGCATTTGCTGACTTTGTACTCTCCTTCTAGAATAGATCTATGTAGACCCACTTGTTGGGTAAGTTCTTATGATGGGATGATTAGCTGCTTGTGCGTAAAATCGTGCTCCCTCAGAGTTTGTGCGGCTCCACAAACCTCTGTGTGTGACAGAGCTCCTCAAACATGTCTGCTCTAGTCACTCGTAGAGTCTGACAGTGGCTGTCTGCGGAAGCGCTTCCAGCAAAGAAGCTCCTTAACGGAAACGCGTCTCCTGGACTCACGACGTGGCAGCTTCCGGCGAAGCATGGGTCTCCCTATGGTTGCTTCTGACACCTCCCCGCTGTTCTCGCTGGACGTGTCTCTCACCCCTCCCTCTTCCCTGCTAGTTCCTGCCGTGGCTGCTGCGTCTCTCTCAGCATTCATGAGATCCTCCTCCAGAGTACCCTCTCTCCCCCTGCTGGTCCCTGCTTTAGCTGCTGACTCCCTCCCAGCCTCTGGGAGCCCTACCACCTCCCTTTCCTCTGATGTCAGTTCCCTGACATCCACCTCCCCTCCAGGGCCCCCTTCCCCCCCGCCCATACTCTCCTCTGGGCGGTGAGGAGATAAAACCCCGAAAAGAATCCTCTTCATCTTCAGACGTCTCGAACATTTCCCTCCATCGGTCTTCGTTCCGGCTCGCTGAATCCTCCTCTGCCTCGGAATCAGAGAACCCCTCCAACTCTTCTTCTTCGTCGGTGGTGGCAAAGTATTCCCTCCGGAACCTCGCCACTGGCTGAGGTTTACGAGGGAATCTCTGATGAAAAGTTTCTATTAAAACCTCGTCATCTACATCCTCTGCCATGACCCAGGTGTTTTCCGACTCCGGCTCCCCTTCCCACATTACCAAATACTCTACTTGATCTCCCTTCCACCTGGAATCGAGAATCTCCGCTACATGGTAGCTGTGTTCCTTTTCCTCCATTGCTGGTCCCCTATTGACCCTCCCTTCTCTGTCCCCTTTATACGGTGACAGCAACGACCTGTGGAAAACTGGGTGCAGCTTCATGTGGTTCGGTAACCGGAGTCTGAAAGCCACTGGGTTGACCTGCTGCGTGACTTCAAATGGGCCCAGCCTTTTGGGTCTTAACTTCTTACAACCCCCTTTGAATGGTAACCCTTGGGTAGACAGCCACACCTGGTCCCCCACCCTAATGCTTTCACCTTCCCTTCTGTTTTTGTCTGCCTGCCTCTTATATTCCTCCTTAGCCCTGTTTAAGTTAAGTTGGAGCTGGCGATGGATCGCTTCCATTTCTTCAACGAACTGTTCTGCAGCTGGAACGCTCCAGTTCTCCCCTTCCCCCCCTGGGAAGGCTCGGGGATGGCACCCGTGATTAGCCAAAAAGGGGCTCATCCCCGTGGACACGTTCTCTGCATTGTTGTAGGCAAATTCTGCCAACGCCAGCTTCTCCACCCAATCATTCTCTCTGTCATTCACATAACACCTCAAATATTGCTGGAGGACACCATTAGCTCTTTCCGCCTGCCCGTTGGTTTCTGGATGACGGGCAGTTGAGAAATTAACCTCTACATGCAGTAAGCTCATGAGCTTCCTCCAGAACCTGGAAGTAAATTGTTTCCCTCGGTCTGAAACCACCCTCAAGGGGGCGCCATGCAACCTAAACACATTTTCTACAAACAATTTAGCGGTTTCTTCTGCTGTGACCGCATGTGAGCAGGCTATAAAGTGGGCCATCTTGGTTAACAGGTCTACCACAACCATGATGGCTGTTTTCCCTCTAGACCTTGGCAGATCAGTCATGAAATCTATTGCCACTGTTTCCCATGGTCTTTCAGGTGTGGGTAGTGGTTCTAATAAACCTGTCGGTGCCCGCCTCTCCCCCTTGGCTCGTTGGCATTGGTCACACCCTCTCACATACTCCCGCACATCTTCCCTGACCTTGGGCCACCAGAATTCCCTGGTAACCAGCCACATGGTTTTGTGTTGCCCAAAATGCCCTGCTGTGGGGCTATCGTGCAGTTGCTTGAGTACCTTTTCCCTCAATTCCCCTTCAGGTATATATAACGCTCCCTTGTAGTACAACGCCCCGTTTCTCTCCTCAAAACCCCCGGGTTTGTCTCCCTCCCTTCTGAGACCCCTGAGTTTGTCCTGGGCGTATTCATCATGCACCGTTCCCTCTACCAGTTCCCTTTGCCCCACCAATGCCGCCCCACACACCCAGCGGTCCTCTGGAATGACATGGGTCTCTTCGGGTGCTCCCTCCCCCTCCAAATATTCAGGTTTGCGTGAGAGAGCGTCCGCCCTAACGTTCTCTGGGCCTGGCACGTAACAAATCTCAAAGTTAAATTTGGAGAACTCCTGGGCCCATCTCAACTGCCGTTGGTTGAGCACTCGCGCAGTTCTCCAATACTCTAGATTCTTGTGGTCCGTGCACACTTGCACCTTATGTTGTGCACCAATTAGCAGGTGCCTCCATCTCTGGAAAGCCTCATGAATAGCAAGAAGTTCCCGGTCGTACACCGTGTAGTTCCTCTCGGATTTGTTCAGCTTTCGCGAAAAGAAGGCACACGGTCGCCACTCTGACTCCTCCTTCCCCGGCTGCAGAAGAAGAAGCACTGCCCCTATGGCTCTGTCAGATGCGTCTGTTTCGACCCTCAGCTTTTTTTGTAAATCCACATGCAGAAGTTGTCCTTCAGAGGCGAAGGCCCTTTTCAGTTCCTCAAACGCTCGCTCCGCCTCCGCCGTCCAAACAAACTTCTTTTTACTGCTGAGACAGTCCGTAATGGGCGCCGTCAGGTGGGCGAAGTTTCGGATGAACTTATGATAAAAGTTTCCAAACCCTAGGAACCTCTGCACATCCTTCTTGGTTTTGGGTGTTTTCCATTCCAGCACTGCTTGAACCTTGCCGGGATCCATGGCCAATCCCTTGTCTGACAGGCGGTACCCCAGGAATTCCACCTCCTTGGTATGAAACTGACACTTCTCCAGTTTCACCCACAGCCTGTTGGCTTGCAGCCTGCTCAACACTTCTCTGACGTTTCTCACATGTTGCTCCTCATTCTCCGAATACACCAACACATCATCTAGGAAGGCCACGCAATTCTTGTAGAGCAAAGGCCCCAGTACGTGGTTCATGAACGATTGAAAACACGCGGAGCCTGCTTGTAATCCAAAAGGCATCACGAGATATTCAAATGCCCCCAAAGGGGTGAACATGGTGGTTTTCCATTCATCCCCTTTCCTTATACGTATTAGGTTGTACGCCCCCCTTAGGTCCAGCTTTGTAAAAATCTTTCCCTTCCGCACCCTGGTCAAAATATCATCAATCCGGGGCATAGGGAAAGCCACCGGTTCTGTCACTGCATTTAACCGCCTGAAATCACATACAAGTCTCGGCTTGTCCGTGTGCTTTTTATCCACAAAAAACACTGGGCTACCCCCCGCTGCTTTGGACTCTCTGATGAAGCCTCTCTTCAGGTTCTTGTCAATGAACTCTCGCAACTCCTGCATTTCCCTGTCTGACATGGCATACAACTTGCCTACAGGAAGCTGTGCTCCAGGGAGTAAATTGATCTGGCAATCAAAGGGCCTATGCGGGGGTAGTTGGTCAGCTTCCTTCTCGCTGAACAGGTCGCTGAGATCTGCATACTGTGGTGGTACCTTCACCTTCTCCATTACTTCAGTCCCTGCTAGGGTGGCTTGGGCCCCTGCTGAACCCTTTTCCCCCTTGCAGTGTTCTAAGCAATGTGCTGAACCGAAGGAAACCACTCTTTGATGCCAGCCCACCAGCGGATCATGTAGGGCTAGCCAGCTCATTCCCAAAATAATGGGAGCGCCTCCCAAGGTGGCCACATTAAACGCTATCAGTTCTGTGTGCCTTGCCACCCTCATTATCATTGGGACGGTCTGCAAGCTGACTCCTCCTCCCAACAGCTCCCTGCCATCGATTGTGGTCACCTGCAGGGGGTTGCTTAAAGGGATCGTCTGTATCTGGTGTTCAGCAGCAAACTCCTTGCTCATAAAATTGCAGGAGCTGCCTGAGTCCAACAGCGCCTTTATTTTTAGGGGGTGTCCATTTTGCAGCTCTAGCGACACTTCAATCACTAGAGCAGGTTGAGGAGCTTCTGGCACGGGCACTTTCACTGCTCTTTGGCCTGGCTGCAGTGCCCCGACTGTGGCAACCAGGCGTTGGCTTTTACCTGCTCCGTTTCTCCCTGCTCTCCTCCCTCAACAGCTCCCACCATCCCTTGCCATTCCTTCCTCTGGGGGCAGACTCTGGCAAAGTGGCCTGGCTGTTGGCAGAGATAGCATTTCCGGGCGCCCTTTCCCTCCTTCTTAGCCCCCTCACTGGGCTTTGAAACTGCTCGCGCGCGCGCTGTTCCGATTTCCATCGGCTCTGCCGGCGGGAAAGCTGGCTCAGGAATGTCTGGAATGCGGAACTCCTTCCAACGTTCCCCTCTCCCTTCCCGCCTCTCCAAGGCTCTTGCCTCCTGGCGCGCTCCTATGGTCAGCGCAGATTTGGTCAGCTGATCCATAGACACCGCCCTGGGGCTCCGGGACAGTTCGTCTTTCACAGCCGAAGAAAGACCTTCTTCAAATAGCATCTGAATGGGGGCCGCCGATAAATCCCACCCCAATCTGTGAACCAGCATGGTAAATTCAGTCCAGTACTCACGGACAGATCGGCTTCCCTGCTTGCAAGCCATTAGCTGTCTGCGCACCACCCCTTCCTCAATATCGCTGGAAAACATGATATCCATTGCACGAAAGAACTTCATAGTGTCCTTTAGGATGTCATTGTGCGTTGCCATCAGGGGTCGAACCCAGTCCCGCGCCCCCTTCTCAAGATGCCCAATTACGAAAGCAACTCGCGATTCCTCATCAGGGAACTCATCAAACTGCACATTAAGGGCATATTGCATCTCTGTCCTAAAGGCATGGTAATCCTTGGGGTCCCCCCCAAACTTCTGCACCAATCCTGGTACCTTTCTGGGGAACTGAGTGGTTCTCCCCTTCTTGTCTGCATCCTGAGCCCTTCGCTCCTCAAGCCTCGCCGTCTGCAGCGCAAGTTGGACTTCCAACGCTCGGTACCTTTCTTCCAAGCTTGGACCAGCTCCAACCCCTGCTCCTCCGGTTCCGGCTGGGTCGCTCATGATGCTTTCTCCTGCACAGGCAGCGTACAGAGACTGTCAGACTGCTATGATGGGATGATTAGCTGCTTGTGCGTAAAATCGTGCTCCCTCAGAGTTTGTGCGGCTCCACAAACCTCTGTGTGTGACAGAGCTCCTCAAACATGTCTGCTCTAGTCACTCGTAGAGTCTGACAGTGGCTGTCTGCGGAAGCGCTTCCAGCAAAGAAGCTCCTTAACGGAAACGCGTCTCCTGGACTCACGACGTGGCAGCTTCCGGCGAAGCATGGGTCTCCCTATGGTTGCTTCTGACACCTCCCCGCTGTTCTCGCTGGACGTGTCTCTCACCCCTCCCTCTTCCCTGCTAGTTCCTGCCGTGGCTGCTGCGTCTCTCTCAGCATTCATGAGATCCTCCTCCAGAGTACCCTCTCTCCCCCTGCTGGTCCCTGCTTTAGCTGCTGACTCCCTCCCAGCCTCTGGGAGCCCTACCACCTCCCTTTCCTCTGATGTCAGTTCCCTGACAGTTCTCCTTGTATGTCTCCAAATATTTTCATGGCTTGAATCAGGATTTCCAAGCAATGTAGTATACAGCAAGCACATCTTACGTGGGGGTTACATTCTGACGCTATTGCGTAGAACCAAAATAGTGTATAGACAAAACACATTGGGTGCATTGATGGGTGGGATTGCCAAAGTCTTTGCCCCCAGATGCCCAATTCCTTTCCTCCACCATTTTATTTTATTTTTAATTGCCAAGCACATAAAGCTGAATGCATAGAAATTAAATGTGTGTGAGTGTACTGTAGTTGCAAAAATCAGCTAGGCATTGAGGAAAACGGAGACACAAATATGTCTTCAGTCTTTGTCCTTTGGTGTCCCTCCTATTAAGTTCTTTGTGGACAATATTTCTAAATTGTATTTCATGTGTAGCGCTCCCCTGAGTAGAGCAGCCACTGATGAATCAGGGGTAATATGGAGGTTCCTGCTTGGGTGAAATTGGCATTTTTGTGGGAAACAAATCTTTTATCACATATATATCATATCATATTTCTTATTGAGGATCAAGTTCAGGGCCCCATAAAAAACTTTTAGTTGATGTACCTTGTTGAGGGCTTGACTGATGTACCTGTTAAGGGTTTGACTGAAACGTTTAGTGGGCCAGATTGATAATAAATTGGACTTGAGTTTTGCTTAAGATAAAATTTCAAAGCAAAAAGCATTAGAGGTTCTTCTTTGAGCAAAGTATCCATGGAATTGTGGATGAAGTGTAGAAAACAACAACAACCATAATAAAGTTTTGCTAAGACTGGAACATTTCCTAGGGTGGTATCGCTATTCATGGGTTGTGTTCATTTGCACTGTAGCATCTGACATTTAAAGAGCAGAAAGTTTAGTTAAGGAGAAGTATCTAGAGTTTTATTACATGCAGTTTCAAGGTTTTTTTCTGCTATCAAGATGCCTGTTGTTTATTAAACATTAGAATATTGGCTTTTAAATAAATGAAATGTTGTCCTCTTTTATAATCAAATCTGTCAGGATGCCTGTTTGAGGATAAAATAAGAGCCTTGGATGTAGTTCCTACAAACTAATTTTAATGGATGTATTGAAATTAATAGCCCAAAGTTAGTCATGTCCATTAATTTCAGTGGATGTACTGTTAGGATATTTCCGTTCCACCTTAAAAGGGAGCAGGCTTTGGGAGTCACAGAGTCTGCGCATGTCCTGTTCACAGGATGTTTATGCTTGCTGTTCCTTTCGATTTCGCCAGTCGGTCAGAGACGCTGACTGAGAACGGTCATGTTTTTCTTTGTTCTGTTCTACGCTAAATAAAGTCTGTAAAATATGCTCTTCTGCGGTGCAGCTTTCTGCCTGTGTTTCTGCTGATAAACATTGGGCACAAGCCTGGAATGTGGCAGTCTATTTCGAGGCTTCGTGTCGCTAACTGCTGGATCTGCCTGTCTACGGGAGATCGATGGACGTCCGGCAGCTGGCTTGGGGCCATGATGGACACTATCTCCCTGGCAGTTTCCCAACATGTACACTGAGTAAAAGTATTGTTGGACACAACCCAATGTGGCTTGTGAGAGCATATGAGAGATTTTGAAAAACCTGTGTCTGGGGTTTGGGGACCATGCTGTAGGCCATACCAGCTGGGGCTGTTAGGATTTGGATTTCCAACAATGACTGAAAGGGAAAAGTTCCCCTCTCTTGTCTTATAGGGTACTCCTTCCACTCATGTCACAGATGGGAACTGAGCCAAATATACATTGAGTTAGATTAGCTATTGTGGCATAGTTTGAACCTTCCTTTCCTCTCCTGAAATGGTTGATGACAACAATAGAATTCAATTCTGTTGATATTTTGTCCAATATGTGAGGCATCAAAACTTGACTTTTACATATTTACATATGGTTTGGAATTTGTTTTAATTTTGCCTGCTTTTAACGAGGTAGCCTTTATCCCCAAATTCTGTCTCTGGTCTAATGTAAAGCCTATACTGGTCCCTCCTTATTATCGGGGGGTGGGGGGACCCCTGCAAGATTAAAAAATGAGGAAGTGTAGAAGTCTGTTAGGTGATATAAGCCTTTGGTTTGCCAGGTTTTTATCTGGGGGTTTTGTGCTGTGTGATGTGGGTGATGTGCCAGGGGAATTAGTGGGGATGGGGTTGGGGACAGTTTACCTATTTCTGCTTTCCATGCTTTAAGCATAGTCTGTATGTACCTGTTTAGTGTTGTGGGAATTTTCCTTAGTTTGTTTGGGAGGAACAAATGAAACTGATCTGTAGAAAATGTAACTTGGGGGAAAAAGACATTGCACATACTTTTGTAAACCAAGAAATCTTTAATAAAAATATGTTAAAAATGGGGGGGGGGATGAGGCTATGGCTATGCACAGAAGCCATTTCATGTAATCTAAAAGGCTGAGGGGAAAAGACATGGATAGAGTAATAAAAAGGTATGCTCAACATGGGCACTAATAAAAGAAGAACTAAGCATCATTACAAGGTCAATGTAACTAAATTGGTATCTTCACTGTATTATAAGAAAGTAATGAGAAACACCTTCAGTCTCAAACAGAAGTCAATAGAAAATCAACAAACAGCTACTGCAGACATCCTTTATCTAGCAAGAATCAGAGTCAACATGCTAGCATTCTGGAATAGCACACAAAAAGTCTTTTAAAAGAGGACAAACAACTTCCAGCAAACAGCAAAAGCAGCCATCCCCATTATTTTATCTCTCCGCAGCATGTTGGTGAAATAATGAAAGAAATACAGGTCAAACCAGCATTTTTTCAGGCATAAAATTGCACACAATTTAGGTTTATAGCACCAGATGGCCACAGAAGTGAAGCTAAATTGAGTGCTGCGTGAGGCAGGGAGAGAACAGGGAATCTGAAATGCAAGTTAAAGATAAGGTGGCAGACATTTCTCTCCCCAGACGTAATCACAGCAAAGCACCCTATTATCAACAGCATTAGGAACATTTTGAGATAACGGATAATGATTGAAATTATGCTAGAGATAATTGTTTTAGAAATGAAGATCCAAACGTGTGATCAACCTACTTCAGAAAGGTGAGTTCCAGACACTGATATAAGACCTAAACTGCTATTTCAACACATCATACAACAATATAGTGAAATAATAGATAAGTGATTAACTATGCATTGCACTTAACATCTAACATAGCACTCAGAGTGTAATCGCCCTAATTTGCAATTGTAAATCTCTTGTTATCAATTAATTTACACTGCACAAGTAACCATCTGATTATCTTCTTACATACCAGTATTTACACAGTAATTAAATTGTAACTAATTAGCATGTAATTGCACATACTTATTTGTACCTTGTAAAGTGAATGATGTATTTAAACATAGTTGAAATACTTGCAATTAAGAAAACATGAATACTTTTCATGTCACATAATTATGCATATGACTGAACAGTCTCCCAAGTGATTTGTCTGGGAGTGGGGTGCACTGATTGTCTCAGTTGGCCTTATGAATATAATTTTGAAGGAGTGTGCCCTTTCTTTACTTTTGTAGCTTAATACTTTTTAAACTACCCAGAGTTAGGAGTACCAGTAAGTAATCAAAGTATGCTTATTTTCAAGTTATACCTTCATGCCACTTTAAAATGTTCCTCCAAATTTTACTCAGAATTAGAACTTACAGATGAGAGTCCTATTGGAGTCATCTGAAGCCATCTGAAGCAGTAAGATAATAACCTTAACACCTGGCATGGACAGATGCACACTGCAAAGTAACCATAACCAAAAGACTACCCTATTAAGATGCTTTTGGAGGATATGCTGTATGAATGTCATCAAGGGCAATGATGTGTGATTTGTCCAGTCATTTATAACTCAAGTTTTATTTTTATGTTTCTTACCTTTCCAACAGTGTGAATTGCTCTGTAGAAAGGTTTTGACTTTAGAACAAAACTCTTATTCTCCTACATTTGAGCAAAAATGAAACACTTGAATCTATTGGTTCCGGGTCCTACCCTCCGAATCAGAAGAAAATATGTTTGCTCCGCCTTCCATGTATGACAACCCTTTATATACTTGAAGATGGCTATCACATCTCCTCTCAGCCTTCCATTTTCCAGGCTAAACATACCCAACTCCATCAACTGTTCCTCATAAGACTTGGTTTCCAACAACAGGTTTGGTTCAAACAACAACGGGCCCAGAAAAGAACCCTGCAGTACCCCACTTGTCACTTTTCCCCAGGATGATGAGAAACTATTTGTGAGCACTCTTTGATTCTCCAGAGGTTTTGTTTTATTGAGGTTTTATTGAGGTTTTGTTTTATTGCCCACCACCAGTCCGCATGGACATGTTTCTCTGTGTTGCATTACTCCAGAGGTTTGACTTCTGCAATGGCCGATTTTCCTCCTCCCTCGGGGCACCCCACCTGCATTGCTGTTTCAGGACAGCCCACTCTGCTCTGTCAATAAATTCTTCATCTTGCCCAACAGCTGGAAGAGTGAATAGGTGGGCCTCATGTTGCTGTATCTTCTCTTCCAGCAAGGCAAACAGCTTGCACTTGCTAAAGGTGTAGTTTTGTGCATTCTCAGACAGGAAGGCAAACATGGCACAGCAGCTCCTTCACTGTCCTTGTCTCTTGGTTCTATGTCCACTGTAAGACAGCACTCCTGACCTCCATCTCAAACTGCCTCAGTAAAACTCTGTTTACAAGTCCTAGTCACAAGCTTCCAGAGCCTGCAAACAGCCAAACAGAACTGCTACTGGCTGCTAACTTGATGATGGTGGCCGGGAAGATTGGGCTCCAAAGCCCAGAAGCCCAAGGTTGTAACCTGTTCTGGAATCCGTATGGTAAAGGGCCAGTAAAAGTCAAACAAACAAAGCGGACACATAAATAAGTAAAACAAGCAGGACATGAGTGCAAGAGCACTCTTTCCCCTGCTGGAAAAGATTTAGAGGTGTAACATAAATGTACTTGACACCGAGAAAGCAAACTTGCATTGCCTCCCCACTTAAAAAAGCAAAACAAAAACTACCTAAGATTGGCATGCCATGTTAATTATACATTGTTATAAGTGGTGTAGTTGATTTATTCTATGCAAATAAGGAAAGAATCACTTAATCAGCAGTTCAAACACAGTATGTGTATCAACTGAAAGCAAAGCAAATTGCAATGTGTTTTATTTCAAGCTGAAAGGTAATGAATATGCCGGAGTGTCATAGTATGAACTATATTTTTAAGTAATCATTTATTTTCACTGACAGGTGCACTCCTCTTGCATTTACCTAAGAAAGCTGCTTCCCAGCATATTTTTTCATATATATCCCGTATCTTTATTTTTAATACATTGGAGTGCACAGATGATTCTCTCTAGAGCATATGAAAAGCATACATTAAATAGGAAGGAAAAAATAAGGCCGAACAACTAATATCCTTGGCTTTTAAATAAGCCTGTAAATCATGCTTTTTTCTTTACTTCTGACAATTGTTGCAAATAGGTCGGATATCTAAGGATGATATTGTCAATACAAAGCCAGGAAGGTCAGTGTTCATTTCATTTGTAAAGCTAATTACATCAAACAAATTTCATTTTCAAACCCCCAAATCAATTGATGTGTAAAAATCTGTTCCCTAATGATGGATACATTCAGTTTGTTATCATCTTGTAACGTTTTGAGATTCAATTTTCACTTTTATGGAAGTGGTGAGCAAATTGCTTTTGCTTGTTTTACTCTACAGTATTCAACTAATCCCAACACTAGGTATTTCCCCAACAGAAAAAATGATACTTTCAAACTGTTTATTCCAGAATTAGAAGCACTCATGTAAACTATCATTCAGTTATATAGAATTGTGTACTAACTACAACAGCTTTAAGGTACAGTAGGCTCACAATGTGTGGGGGCTACCTTCCGGGAGTGGGTGTGTGGGTAAAGGTGAAATTGTCTCTACAGTAGTCAGAACCAGCCTGGAACTCCCCCACCCAACCCCGCCCATGCAACCATCCTGACCTTTCTGAAGCTGGTGTGCTGAGCAGGTCTCCCTCCCACTCCTGCAAGATGGAGAGCTTTTAAGCTTTGCACCTTGCTTAATAGGCTCTATGATACTTTCAAGAATCTGGGCTGGACAGAATCTTGTGAAAGCCCCTCAGAGCCTATGTGATACCTTCCCACAGCCTGGTAAGCATATGTGTTTAACTTATGCGATCGCACCTGGCTGGCTACCAAGCACTTAGAGCTGCAATAGTGAACACAGAATGCACAAGTTGTGAGTTGACTGTGCCCTGATCAGATATCTTACTTTTTTTTCTTGGTGGGCAGTGAACTGCTATAACTGTGAATTGACTTCATTTTACCAGCACAAAAAATAACTTACAGCACCACAGTTAGTACATAGTGCTTGCAATTTCCCCATCGTCAGACCATGCTAATTTGTACACATGTGCCACTCTGTAGCTTTGATTACAGCATCATATTCTGCACCAAAGTATTGGAAGAAGCCCTGCCTTGTATGCCCTGGATTTCATCCAGTACTAGTCCTACTTAGGGCAGAACCATTGCAGTTAATTGAGATGACTAATTTAAATCCACTAGTTTCAATGGGTGTACTCTTGAGTAGGACTTAGTTGGATACAACCCACTTTGTTGTATGAGTGCACGATAGCAGTTGTTCATATTCTTAGCTAAGGTACTAAAATCAACCAGTCTTGCTTCCAATAAATTTATTTAGGAAAAGCATCTGGACACTGCAAGTTCATACTGATTTCTATTACAGAACAAATCACCCCAAACTATTCCCCTTTAAGCCTTGAAAGTTGGCTTGTGGAACACCTTCCTTCATCAGAGAGATTACACTTACCAGACATGTTTCGACTGATGTCAGACATTGTTTGTATGGAAAGGAAGTGAATATGCCTAAAATGTGTATAGAATAGATTTTAAGTTTCAGGTTTTCAAAAGTGTCTCACTCTCCAGTTTAGCTGTCATCACCAATCTATTGTGTTAATGACAATGAATGAATTCATGAATAGGAGTGGAGCCTGTGATCCAAATATTGTATGACAAAAAGCTGTGATGTACTTTATAATTTATCAAGTACAGCTGGAAGATGAGTTTTGGGCAAAATCACTGTTTCTCTCCACAAGAGAGTCAGCTTTCCTCTTACTGGCCCATGTGGACTTAGGATGGGAGGGATCGGCTCTGTCAAGATCACAGTTTCATCTTCTGGTAGTGGAAAGGGGTGGAATGGAATGAAACTATAGTACCACACACTTTTTATATAGTTCACTTTAGTAGAATTCACCATTACTAGCCCTGAAATTGTAACATCACTAACATAATCATATTATTAAACATACTTTATATTAAATATTACTACTTGATGCTTATTTTCCAGTATGCCCAGTTAGTTCACTGGATTCAAATACATCCTAAGTTTTCTATATCAGGGGTTCCCAAACTGTGGTCTTTACATTGGTAATCTTCACATTCTAGTTTTTGGATAAAGAAATCTACATCCTCCACTTTCAAGCAAACCATGGTTTCTGATAGAGACTCCAGCCCAGGATCACTATCTTAATGTGGGTTTTCTTCATCATCATCCATTTGTTCCCTTCATATAATCTCATATCAGAAACTCTGATTTTGAATGGTTTGCAAATACATTCAATTACCTTGAAGTATTGCTCAGGACCGCCTCTCTCCACATGAACCTACCTGAGAGCATCTTCTGAGGCCCTTCTTTATGTTCCTCCTACATAACAGGTCTGGAAAGTGGCAACATGAGAACAGGCCTTCTCTGTAGTGGCTCTCCATTTGTGGAATGCTCTCCCCAGAGAGGTTCCGCTGGTGCCTTCATTATGCACCTTTAGGCGCCAGGAGAAAGTGTTCCTCTTTAACTACACCTTTGGCTGATTGACATCCGATACCCTTTTGAAATGTGTTATATAAGGGGGAATTGTTGGGTTGTTTTTGTTTTTATAATGTATATTATGTTTTTTATACCTGTTATTTTATGTTGTGAACTGCCCTGAGATCTATGGTTATAGGGTAGTATACAAATTTAATAAATACTAATAATAAAAATAATAATTAAGAATAAACTGGTGACTCTTCATGTTTGAGCCCTTTATGGTGCTAGAGTTCTCATCCTGTTCAACTGGATGCCTGTCGGAAGCTCACAAGCAGGATCTGAGTGCACTTACTGGTATAGAACAGGTTTTTGTTTGTAGACAGGATTCTTGAAAACCTCCTACACATTTTATTATGCCTTTAGCGAAAATTGCTTTATGCAAAAACATTTTCTGTTTGATAGACAGTTCTAGTACCAAGTCAAAATGGATAGCGATGGAATCCCCCATGGCTTTTGAGATTGCTAACATATACACAGAACAATTGGAAGAGACATTAATGGAGTGGAGTCCACATTTCCCCCCTCCCTCCATGAAGTGTTTCCTAATTGATGTTCACGCTATTTCATATGAAATGGGGTCCTTTCTTTGGGTACAGCTGAGAGAACAAACCTCAGTTCTGATGGGCAGAGTCATATTAAAAGAATGTCACTCGTATCTTTGAATCCAATGTCATACTACTGCTCTTGACATTTACAGAAGGCTACGGAAATTTCTGAGAAGCTTATAGCTTCACACAGTCTTACTGTAATGCATTATATACTGTTGTATAGGAGAGCATTATGTTTGTTTCACGGTAATTTCATAGTTATGACTCCCAGCGTGATCTCTGCTTGTGAAAGATGCAAGCACTTCAGTTGACGGAAGCTGACATACACTTGTTTTAAAGTGAAATTGCTTTGGACTTGCTGAGTACTGGGTGTTAACATAGTTTAAATGCATTAGATTTTAAGTGTAGAAATATGGTTTCTGTGTGGCCTGTAAGGATATAAGAACAATAAACACCTCAAATGTGTATCTACAACAGTGGCACATACTGTACTTCAAAGAAAGATGGGCGAATTAATTTTTCAGTGCAGTGGAATTAAAAAACCCTCATCTTTCCTTATAGCAGATCCTTCTAAAGAGAGGAAAAAGCCTATAAGCTTCAATTCAGGCTTTTTTTCGGTTTTGAAAAGTCTAATGGTTTGTATATTTATTCTTGTTCAAACACACATCTGCAGGCACAGACAAATATTACTAAAGTAACAAAATCAAAGCGGACAAAATTCACTAATAAAATCACAACAAACTTACATTTTTAGTAGTGCTATTAGCAATGAACACCATATGTCATGGAACTTCTCAAATTAATGTGATGAAAGGGTAAAAAACTAGAAATAGTGAATAAGTGAGCAATGGGAATAGAGTTTTCAAAGCTGTGAATGCTTGAAAACCTATTTTTTGTGATTTTAGCTTTATTTTGTACACATAGCATCTTTTAGTGATTCCCACACAGATCTGGGATGATGGAAGGGCCTAATAGGTTTTGGAAACTATGGATATTCAGTGAACTGCACAACTATATTATGTGCCCAATAATGTTTTCAGGTTTTGGTGTTAGACTAGCAGTGGACCCTTCTTCCTGGATGCCTGCTTTGCAAAATACTTTTGAACCTGCAGGCGTGTTCAAAAATAGTTTGTAGCATGTCTGGAGGTTCCAGTATTTGGGTTCTTGAGCAGAAGGTCTGTTGCTGGAGGTCCTCCCTGAATTTGACATGGTGCCTTCCAGTAGTGCTCCACCAGTAATGGGGCCAAAACTGGAGCATTCCGGGGAGATGTCTGGGTGGCCAGGGACCCATGTAATCCTCAGCTCCCTTGTGGGAAACTACTGCAGCTTGAGAGCTGGCACAATTAATTCCCTCCCATTGGAATCAGGGGGAAGGGGGGAAAATGGTTGTCTCCTGCACCTTCTGCCTTAGCCTGTGCTGGCAGGGTTTAGGAAACGAAGGTTGCTGTTCTGCAGATTACCCTCCACTGCTAAGATTTCTTTGTGGTTGTCTGTGCAAAGGGGGAAAGGGAGAAATCCCACTGGGCATTCGCAAAGCCTTGGACCCCAGTTCCAGATTGCAGCCTGCATGTGATACTTTGGGTAGATCATCAAGACAACATTGTCTTGGGCTGCCATACATCCGGATTTCAAAGGTGGAATTGACGCCTGGGGGGATTTCCAAAAGGCGTCTCTTTGTCCTGGATCTTAGTCAAGTCAATTGAAAAATCGACAACTTTGAAAGCTCAAAGCTCACCAACTTTCAGGTTTTCCTTAAAAATCCTCAACAATTTTGGTGGTGTCTTGGTTTTTACTTTTTGAAATATGGCAACCCTAGCTTTGTCTTTAGCTTGCTTTATAAACTGCTTGACAACAATCAGTCCTCATAACATTGGTTCATATGAACATATGTGTTCAAATGAATTGCCTCCAGTAGTATGAACCTTTAGAGTTTATATCAAAATCTACATAGCTATTACACAAAATCTCAAATATTTGCCTTCTTGAGCCCTCGTTATGTACACATTTGGGTAAAGCTCAGTCTGTGTCTCTCGAAGCCTCGGTGTTATTCCCATTCTGAGAGGCCTCAATTCCACACACTTCAGATGAAGCCATAATGCTTGAGCTGGAAGAAAACTCTTCCCTCCAGCTAATCTGAATGAAAGCTACAACAGCGCAGAGAATAAAAGATGTGGCACTAATACTGCAGAAACAGGGCTGCTGCTCTCTCTTGGAGTTTATGAACATGACTCACAAGTGCTGGCTAAGATATGTCAAAATTGGTCTCCAGGTTAGTCTAATTATATGTGCGTAGTACATACTTGTTATGATGGAGCTGTAACCCTTCCATTCTGAAACAGTAACACATAATTCTACCTCCAAAATTATAGCTAGCAAAATTGTTAAATAAGCTAGGAAGTAAGTGAGTAGACTAATGAATCCAGTAGGAGCTTTACTTCAAGGTTCAATTAAAGGCAAGGAATAGGATATTCTTTTCTTTCTATTTTTTGCAGGGGAAGAGAATAGCTTCTAAACATGCTTTGGTAGTTCTATATAGCTACTTATTTTTTGCTATGCACGTTGGGTTGCATTCTTATGGCAGTTTATTCATTTCCTCAATGTTTCTCTGTTAATTTCCTTCTTATATTTGAGCTTTCACACGAGCTAAATGCACTTCCAGAGATATAACAAAATATAGCTCATGCCATTTGTTCCCAGAAAAAAATAATCTGCTTGTAAATAACATGTTCCTTTGCTACTACATCTTTACTTGCTCCACATCACATATTGCATTAGGTATGGGGTAGGTGTGTCAGCTGGGCCAAATGTCGTGCACAGGCGATGTACTGTCAGGCTGCCAGAAAAGCCCTTCTGTCTGTTGTCCCATGCTGTAAGCAGAAACAGACACACTGCTTCTCAGTAATTAACTTTATTGCTCAGTAGCCAAGGAGTCAGCACATGACACATCCATCGGATAAGCAAGTCAGTTGCAGAAGCTAAAGTCCCTCTTCATCCCTTATTTATACCACCCTCCTTGCATTTTTTTTATTTTTTTTTTGCTGTGACTCGGCTTTTATTAATTGTTCTAGCCTTTTCTCAACCCTTTGTTCCTGCGCTGAGAGCGAGGGAGGGGAAGGACCCAAATCAGGACTGTATTGTAGAGCAGGAGGCACAGCCCTTGTGCCTTCTCTATCAGCGTCTGTGGATACTACAAGCCTCTCCCCTTCACCCAGTGGCGTAGCTAGCCAATCGGGTGCCTGGGGCGGGTGTGTGTCCTGTAGCCGGGAGCAGGGCGAGCCGCCCATGGGGGCGGGGTAATCTGCGCCCGTGGGAGTGGGGAGATCAACCTGTGGGAGCGGGGCGAGCTGCCCATGGGGGCGGAGCGAGCCTCTCCGACACCTCCCCTTCAGCTTTAGGACGGCTGAGGGAGAGGCAGTAGGCAGACGCAAGTCCCACACTGACATTTCAGGCAATGCGAAACGTGCAGGCACCTAAGCCACCACGTCACTCCTCAAAAGTTCTGTGAAACCATTTTTTATTTAGAAAACTCATTTTGTCACACACACCCCTCAGTGATGACACCCTGCTTTTAGAAATGGAAACCTGCTTTTAGAAATGGAAAGGGCCCACCTCCCTTTTAAGTAGACAGTATGTAACTAGAGAACATGTTCTCCTTAATACGAAGAAATTATACAGTCTCGTTTTTTTGCAACTCCTCCCTAGCAGCTCTTCATAAAAATATTGTCCCTGCTCCACCCATCCACCAACCAGCCAGCCAACCAAAACCACATTACCCTTTGCTTTTAGGCAAGCTCTCTCCTCTGTATCCACTCATACCTAGACTGTGAAGAGCTGTATTTAAGTGGGAAAGCATCTGTTTTGCATGATGAAGATTCCAAGGTTCAAACCCTGGCATCTCCAAATGGGGCTGAGAGTGGCCCCTGCCTGAAATCGTGGAAAAGCCACTGTCAGTCATTGTAGACAGTACCAAGTCAGATGGTCCAATACTCTGACTTGGTATAAGCTAGCATTCTGTGTTCCTGTGTGTTCATTCTGGTACGCCCAACAATCCATTCTCAATAGCTAGGAAGAAAGCACAGTGAACACAATGATTTCCTCTGCCAGGGTACAATCCCGGTTTTGTCATACCTGCTTCTTGGCAACATCTGCATTCTTCACAAAATAGCCCAGTGGGGAGCTTAGGAGCAGTTGGTATAAAACCTATATTTATATCTTTTATCTTAAGCAGGGGATTGGGGAAAGAGGCCAGTGATCTCTAGACAGTGCTTTATTTCTGACAGAATGCCATCACTCCCCGCTCCACAATTGGCAGCCATTGTGTGCCATGGCACTTTTATCTAGATGTAAGTACTGACACCTTGTTTCTTACCAAAAAAGCACTGGATCAAGCTAATTGTTCACCTGCAGGTGCTGGTGCAAGTCCATGGAAATGTGGGGCGAGGGATGAAGAAGAACTCTAGCATATGAGAGGCAAGTGCGAAGGAGCAGAACAGGATATGCATTCAAGTGGGAACTGAAGGAGTTTGAAAATGGTGTTGCAGTTTCCTGCTCTGTATGGTTTAGGTGTTCTTTGCGTATGGAGAGAGGCAGATTGGCTGTTCTCTCTGGCTTTGTCTTGGGATGTCAGAGAATTCCACCAGAAACAGGAATGGAAATTGCTAATATTTGCTTAAGTCCAGAGAAGTAATCAATCCAGTGAATGTGATTGTTGTTTTCATTCCACAAATGGTACCTAATTGATTAATTCCCGCCTCCCTTGTCATTATGTTTCCCTTGCATTAAAATAATGGAGTTGAATAACATAATTAATTCTATAAAAACACTTAAGAAATAGGTTAGTTTGAGAAATAGTGACTGGCTGACATGACTGACATGAGATGTGAACCTTGGTGTCATCAGTCCTAGTCTCACTAACCACTATGCTCTACTGGTTTTCCAGTGATTTAATTGCACAGAAATGGTTAACTAGAAGTGTTTGTGAATATAAAAAAATCTCCTTTTTGGAATTTTAGATTTTGTCTCCAGATTTTATGTCCCCTCCCCCCAAAAAAATTAAAAATAGTTCCCTCAAGCTGTTTGTTCTACTCCTGGATCCACTACTGTAACTTCATAATATTAGGAAATGGACAAAAAGGATCACAATACATTTATTGAAATGGAACAATACAATGTAGGAACACTTCATGGAACAGTCTTTCTGTTTCATGCAGCTACATGATCTGTCAAGGGAGTCATTCTAAATCTTCTTTCTGGCCACTTGATGGAGGCAACAGCTTAAATACTTTGATCTGTTTTTTAAGTTGATGCTCGAGGTAGTTGATTAGATGCTGATTTGTACTGTAGTTTTGTGAGTTGTGTTTGTAGTCTCCATGTTGTGTGTCTGATGAACTTTATGTGTTATAAACATACAGCGAAAACCATTTGCTGGAATAACAATTACAACCCATCATTACTGCTAAACACTGAACTAGGATCTATTCGGCTATATCCTAGAATGAGAAATTTAGTAGAATGCAAATATTCTTAAGTGCTTCATATTTTAACATTTACCGAGGTAGCAGCATGATTTTAAAGTAAAAAAGAAAATGGACATGGGTAAAAGCAGTGTATATCTTCTTTAAAAAGTAAAATAAAATCTTAGTTCTCAATTCAGGTAGGTAGCCGTGTTGGTCTGACACAGTCAAAATAAATGGAAAAATATAAAAAATTGTCCAGTAGCACCTTAGAGATCAACTAAGTTTGTTCTGGGTATAAGCTTTTGTGTGTATCTGAAGACGTGTGCATGCAGAACAAACTTAATTGGTTTCTAATGTGCTACTAGACAATTTTTTAATTTTTTAAATTTATTTCGACTTAGTTCTCCAGTTTTGATTAAAATCACACTTATTTCTGTGGTACCAACTTCATGACCACCCACTTTTCATATTCACTGCATCCTAAGCAGCAACTTCTTTTTTGTAGTAATTCCATCCCAGTTTCCATGAAAGGCACCAAAATCCAGCCTAAAGGGTCTCCTGACAATCACTTTTGGCTTTTAAATCCAGAATTTGGACCCAGTCATTTTGACCCCGGCCATTTTAAGGGAAACACATGCTGAGATTCTTTATGCAGCTGGAGACTGTTAGTTCCAGCTTTGAGACTGCTGACTTTGGCACGCTGAGAGCATCTGGGCAAACAAGAGAAGTGGAAGGTTCCAGAGGGGCTTGGCAGGCTGAAAAGAGCTTGTTCTGCCCAAAGTCAGTTTTGGACAGCTGGGTGTTGAGTCCAGGCTGCCGAATGATGAGGTTCAAATAGCTACAGGTGGAATAGCTGAACTCAGAGCATTGAGAGCTGTGCACACAGGAGGCCTGAGAGTAGCGCATAGCTGTCAAGAGCTGCTCAAGAGAGAATAAAGAGGTAACTCAAGTAGAAGGAAGGAAGCAGTGATTCATAGAGTGGAATAATCCAGGGGAGTGCTCGGTTTGGCATTTTTTGTTTTTAATTCATGATTTTGCTATGCTAAATTAGCCTTGTGCATGTAGATAAATATTCAGATCCCTTTTGTGTACAGGAGGAATATTCGGAGGAAAGCTAATTCTTGTAAGAATAGCGTAATGTTTCTAAGCAACAGAAACATTACTCTTGCTCAATTTTATAATTTGTATTGATTCATAATAGCACCTCCAAACAATTTTAAGGGAAATGGATCAGTCTGCTTATATTCACTGTTATTAAAATTGAAGACTGAATCTAATTAGTAAAATAACTTTTTTTAATCAATACACATGGTAACATTACATATATGTTCTTACAGGTGCTGGTGAACTGAAACAGGACTCTGTATCATGCCTTGAAGTAAGTAGAGTTTGTATCTTAGTGTTGTTGCTTATTCTGTCACATCATAATGATTTATCTCTTAATATTTTGTCCCAAGCTTCTGAAAAATGGCAACTTGTGATGACAGATGGGTCTGTACAAATGCTTGTTTATTTTCATCTGAGGCAAGATCAGGGAAGAGGGGCTGTTCACACGATAAGTTCTGAAAAAACCAACACTTTAACCTATCATTTGTTCAGACTTACAATGTGAGATTCAGAATTTGAACTGAGTTGAATTAGAGGTTGGCAGTCACTGAGTGAATCAGAAGTTCTGGACAGATTCACATAGACCCTACTTGGTACCTTAAGTTGAAAGCATTGGGAGTGTGGAGCAATCTGAGAGAATAATTCCTTAGATATACTTTCGAGTTAAATTCATTTAATTTTTAATTTTTTTTTTTGTTAAAGTTTATGAAATCTGTACGTTTGGGGGGAAAGCACAGTTTTGAAATACTGTGACTTCAGAATAGGCATGATCCAATCCAGAAAGTTGTTTTGAAGTAGTTCAGTATGTAGAGCACATTCTTTTTTTCCACTCAACAATACATTTACAAACAGTAAAATGCCTAAAAATAAGAGGAAATATGTTGGGCCTGTTGTTTGAAGGCCAATTCTTTGCTAAAAGACGAGTTTCCTTATATCAATCATAGTCTATTGAAGGAGGTTATGCCATTGCAGTATTGGTACAGCTCACATTACATTCTTGGTCCTAATTGGTATAAGTGTGGGTCCTCTACTAAGTGATAGAGCACTTGCTTTACATGCAGAATGTCCAAAGTTCAGTCTCTGGGATCTCCAGGTAGGTCTGGAAGAGCCCCTGCCAGTCAGTGTAGATGATAATGAGGAAGATGGGTCAACAGTCTGAATCAGTATAAGGCAGCTTCCTGTGTTCCTCGCTTGTATAAACTGTTATTGTATCAAATCAGTTCCATGTCCTCGCTTGTATAAACTGTTATTGTATCAAATCAGTTCCATGATTTCTCAATGAAATTGAGTAAACTTTGATTTCACGTGAAGATAATTTTACCTTTGAGTTACACTAAGATAGTTGAATCCTAACTACCTTGCTCATTCCCTAATGTAGTCCCTATGTCCCCTGAGAGACAGGTGACACTTGAGAAATGTGTGGGATTGCTGCTGAAGAGTAAAGTTGGGTGGAAGATGCAGAACCCACCCTTGTGCAACTATATATGCCATCTTCATGCACTAATATCTGTTCGAATCCTGCTCTTTGCAGATTTGCAGATTATTTAGATGTGCGGGAGAGATGCATGAGTGAATTGTATTTCCTGTTGTTGTGCAGCTGATGTCATGATCACAAAGGATGTTGAATAAGGGAAGTTATAGACTCCGCATAAAAATCTAACGAGCAGTTTACGTGCTACAGTAGTTTATAAAGACATACAGAATTGCTGAGCTTGAAGTTCTATATGGGACTAACTAAAGTGTTGAAACCATGGCTGCTACAACTTTATTGTTGTTACTAAAAAAAAAAAAAAAGAATAAGTATGATAAATCCTTGAAAGTAGTTTTTATTGCACCAATTCTTTTTGAAGGAACTCTTGTCTGCAGCAACGTGCCAGGCTACTTCTGTATTCTGCGCAGTCTACAAAGTCTTCACAATCATCTTTTGAAAGCTAATATGTAGGGGATTTTGAAATTTTGAAATCAATTAATAATCTACTGAATCATTTCCCCAGTGCTGTTCTTTTACTCTCAGATTTTATTACTCTGTCTCTACTGAGTGGTTGCAGACGAGCAGATCATTAAAATATTTATTTTGTCAATTGTTCTCCTTTTTCCAGATTTGAATTATTCATATGTTTCTCTTGGGTTGCTAGCATGTTGTTGAGAATGCTAATTGACCTTATTTTATTGTTTGAAATAATAAGAGAATTGAAGACACTTTTTTCTGAACCGGACGATTCAGTTTCAACTCAACATTTCCCCACTTCTTTCTATTTCCCTCTTCTGTTGTGCATTGTTTAGACAGTTTTCAATTTCCAAATATGCAGAAAGGATTTTTATATTTAATGCAGGATTTTTAGATTCTCTTCTAAGAAGTGCAGTGCTGGGAATTCTACAGTTAATGCTGGATGCAGTGTTTTGGCACACTGAGAACTCTTCATATGCATTATCTCAGTAATCCTTTCAGTTGACCTACAAGTTAGATCAGTATTATTATCCCCATATTGCTGTGGGTGGCTGAATGTCATCTAGCACGTTCATAGCACAAATGTAAAGTTTGAACTGGGAAATTTTCACAGCTCATATTGTAACACTTCTCTGTCTGTCTGTCTGTCTGTCTGTCTGTCTATCTTATCTAATGTTCACCCTGCTTTTCAAATGAAAGAGGGCCCCAGATTGGCTTATAAATATCAGTAATAAGATAGTCCCTGCTCATAGGTTTATAATCTACATGACACAAAAGGAAAAGCAATTTGGAGGGAGAAAAGGCAGATTTCAGAACTAGTTATTAGTTAATGTTTTAAAAGGGATCCAGGTTGGTTGTTCCGGGAGAGTTTGTACAAATCATCATTAAATATAGAATCACCAAGCGTACAGAAGAACAAGTCTTGCTGAAGAAGAAAACAGCATGGCGTCTGCAAGAATAAGCACAATAGAGTTCTTTGAATGTCAATCAGCATACAGATAAAGGGGATCCAGTCAACACTGTGTGTTTAGACTTTTAAAAAACAATTTGATGAAGGCTTGCAACTTTTAAGGAAAGTTACTTCCTGAAAGGATTACCTGTTTCAGTAATGACCGCTCCCCGCTTAAAACGGGGGGCGCCCTTTGCGTGGACGCACGCAGCCCTAGATCTGGAGCGGCCCCATCAGCATAGGCTTGGCTTTGCCTTCCCTCAGGTGGGATACCTGGAGGTCTCCGCCTACCTCAGTCAGTTGTCCAATCCCACCTGGGGAAAGCGTTGCCAAGGAGACCAGGCCAGGTAGGGGAGGGATTGCCTGCCCACACAATAGAGGGAGGATCTTACCTGGGAATCCTCACTTGGCTCTAGGCGGCGATACCAGGGTTCCCCGTTAAAGGGGTTTCTGGAGGGAGGCTTTGACCGTACGCCGAAAGGTCGTCATTGCTCTCCCCTGCGGCGGCGGCATAACGGGGGCGGCTATCTCTGCTTGAACATATGTTCTCCAGAGCTGGCCCTCCCCCCCCACACTGGATAACCCTGAAGCTCCCTAGGTCCCCGGCTGGGGACTGGGGAGGGAGAACGCCCAATGCCTGAGCCAAGGTCTACCCACATTTGAAATTTAATAAAGTTGTGGCCAATTTAATCCCATAGCACGTTGTCTTGAGTCATTATTCCACATGATGGGGGGGACCGCTCGGGATCTGGGGACTCCGCCTGTCCACGCAATATCTGTATTTCTCCATGTAAATCTTTTCTACTTCCAAGTGAATACCAGTAAAAGGTAAGAGGCGAGGGTCTTATACCCACGGATATCTGAACAATTGCCCTGTATGTGAACCTGCTGTTTACTGATTCTCTTAGATAGTTTAGTGTTGTCTTCTTCAATTTCATTTGCAAATCAAATATGGTCCAAACCCAATTTGTTTTACATGGCATTTTTTTTGCCCACGGTATTTTTCCATATTTCATGATATACGAGTAGCACTGTGGTTTACAAGTGAGCATTTAGTCTTCTCTGCAATCATTTTGCAGCTGCTGAATATTTATATTCTTACATCAAGCATACATGAATCCTACTATAATTCCTTAATGCAAATGTGACATTTTATGCTGACTTTGTAATATGTAAAGAACGTTCTGCTGAAGTATGATAAATTCTTTAAAAAAAAACACAACCCATTCCTGACCCCCTTACTTAGTACAAGTCTTTGCTATCATTGGCCTTCCCTGTTTCACTTTATATTGTGTGTGACCCTTGGTAAGTAAAAGTGTAATTTCTGTCCTTGTTGCAAGTAATTTCCTTTATGTTTGGTGGGTCAGCTGGATGCTTTCCTAAAATAACATTTGATCCACTAACTACTCTGAGCTGATCCCTAATGAATGATTAGTTATTGGTTCTCCTGGAGAACTTCGGAGTTTCTTCTTCAGCATAGCTTTATTTGCTTCCATTCTTTGGTCCATGGTATACATGGTGTCTGTTGGACCTTTTAATCCCTTGTATTAACAATATCTCCATTTTTGTTGCTCAGTTCTCCTTCTTTACTTTCCAGTTTCTTTGCCACATAATTCCTTTTAAACCACCTTGACCTTTCTATGGTCAGCTGTGCTTGATTTCTAAGGACATTTCCACATTCAAAATTCACCAGAATAAAACTTCTCCAGTGCTTCTTTACTTGCCCTTCTTATGGCTGGGTCATTAGTTGATACTTTTGGTAATTGTGGTGAGCTTGGCACTATGTATTCTGCATTCTGTATAGCACTAGGCCTTAAGAACTTAAAAGACACATTGGATCAGACTACAATATCTGGTTTATCATACTGCTTCCCACAGGAAGGCTGCAAGCAGGGCATGAAGGTGACAGCACTTTCCTGCTGTTTTCATCCTAGCAACTGATTAATATAAACTCAGAATTTGGCTAATTGCAAAATTTGGCTTGCACCAAATGTGGCAGTGTGAAGGGCTCCTGTTCACAAAGCCAGCATGAATTACATCACCATTCTACCCCGCCCCCTTCAGCTGATAACCAACATTCTGTGGTTACTGAATATGCTGTCTTCATTAATATTTTGGTGTTGTTTGGGGAAATGATGCAGGCAATATGCAAACCAGTGGGACTGACTTGCTGCCCAGCATTTCCTATAATGGCCTTATTCAGATGCTACAGTAAACCATAGTTTGAAACAAAATTTCACACAATGCTGCTCCCCTACTTCCACTGCCATACTTCAGACAAAACAAGCCAGAGTTTGGTTCACTGTATTGTCTGATCCAAGATACTTGATTTGTTTCCTCCAAACAAATTGTGGGTGATAGATAACCAAGGTTGTTTTTTTCTTTGCTTAATTCTCATAGCTCGTTTGTAAGAAAACAAGCCATGAGCCTAGGTTAGGCAAGACAACAATTCAGGCTATGCTTCTTGATCTGAGGCATGGCAGCAACAGGAGTGAGGGAAGAAACAATGGTTTAATGTGATGTGTGAGCCAAGCCAGTATCTAAAGTAGAAAATTTGTATTTTCCCCTGCAGACCAATGGGCAAGCTGCAACCACATCAGGACATCTGGCAATTCACAGTAGGAAGACATGTAGAAGTTAAGCTTCAGGTGTTGTTTATACCAGTCTTCAAGTTAAAACTGCACAATAATAATCATAAATTAAATCACAAAAAATGAGAGAATAAAATCATGTAGGTTTTTTAAAAGAACAAGAGCAAATGAACTACTGAGAGAGAGAACTAAAGGTAACCTTCCAGCCGAAAGGTAAATGTTCTTATCCATTATTTAGAATTACATTATGTGGTGACCCAAGGAGGACCTCTGGTTAGATTGGAACCACAGCTGACACAAAGTTTTGCTCCATGCGATAGATGTCCCACAAAAAAGTTTCTCCATATAAGGCCTCATTTGCAGATTTTAATGTTTGAGGATGTTTGTACGCAGGATATTACAAAGAAACATGGACAACACAGAACAGAAGTTACCCGTGGTTCCTGACACCCTGCCTCTCCACCATCAAATAATGGCTTTCATTAATACCATAGAAGTTACTGCTTCCAGTGATAGACTTGTCTTTTGCTTCATTCTTTGAGCTATCATTGCAGTGATTTGGTTTAATGAAATAACATAGTTACTGTACAGTATAGGCATTCCCCGTGTCTTAACAATTTAAATTCTACTCAAGCACTCTCTATTTTAATGCAATACTTATTTGGATTAGTATTCTGAAGTAGTGTCAAACATCAAATACAGCTAATTTTCTCCCATATAACTGGATTTATGTATTTAAAAAGTGTAAGCTCTCTGGGAGAAAGAGAAAATGCTTGAGTTTTTAGAAATTGTGTAGACATACCCTCAGGTTAAACAGAAAGCACAAGCACCCAACAGAAGTCATCTTAATGTTTCTGCTATAGACTGCTTTGTCACATGTATGTCTCAATGAATCACACAACCAAGTATTGTGTTTCCCATGGATTCAGTGTGATGTTTGGCCATGATAAAATCTCTGCTTATCCAGAGATCACATTAGATGCCCTAATCTGTTTCATAGGGCTGCAATTTGGGGATGAGAGAATAAAAGAGATGTAAAACACATTGTACACTGAACTATGGTGTTGAAATGATTGATAAGTAGTAACTTATTAGGCTTGGCTAAGCTGGATGCTGTGCTTTGTTGCTAGATATATAATGTGAGGTGGGAGTTCTGTCACAAAATTCAAGTTTTTGTATGTGTTAGTTCTCATCAGGGCAGCACTACTGAAGTCACCATCTGATCTCAGCGAGCTAACCAGCAAATAGTAAATTGCTTCTTTATAGTTTGTTGTATGCTGCATCCTGGAACCTTCAGGATTTAAGCTTGTATGCTACATCCAGAGATGATGTAACTGGAGAAGGATGTCCAGACGATTTTGCCATCTATGACTTGCTCTTGAATTCTGTTTATTGATTCTTGTTGCTCAAGCACATAATGCTCCAAAAACCAAACCAATTGCCTATTAAGTCAGCAAGTGCCGTTGCATGTTTAGAAAGGAGAAAAATAAATCTGCATTAAGCAAATCCACTTTTCTGCACTTAGCTCAGGATGCTGAATAGAGATCATTATGGCTTTCTAGGAAAGCTAAGAACTAATTCAGTTAAATATGGACTGCAAATAAACATTGCCACAAACTGCTGTCACCAGCAATTGATAATGGTGATGAGTTTTTAATCTGTATTTCACAAATGACTATTATTATTATTATTATTTTAAGGCTTCCAATCTGTCCACTTCAATTGTGGGTTTAGGGATTTTGTATTATCAATGTAATTTCTGCTGAAATGAAAATAACACATGATGATAGACATAGCGTGAAATATCCAGCTATTGTAGTGTGTTCTTTGTATATCATATTTGAATGGGGCACGTGTTAAATATGTCTTTACTGAAACATTTACTAAGTGTAATGGTGGTGGTATAAAATTGTCTCCATGTAGAGCACTGTGAGTTGGCCAGTTTTCTGGCACATCCATTGAGAAGTGGCCAAAATACACCAGTTTAATAATGTTTCTTCTTGGAACAGTTTATTTTGTTCTGTCAATTGCTTCCCTTTCACCTACAGTTTGTGTTCCATATGTTGTCTTGCCCATTTCAGTGCATCACAAAATGGAGGAAATTGCAGGGAATTGTTTTTCTGAAAACCCAATGAGTATTCACAGTCTTTTCAGCTTTTAAATTGGGAAGGTTATTATTCTACCCAATCTCAGGATCTGATTTTCTCTTCCTGGTTAACCATTTTCCTACAGTGAAGATGGCTCCTTCCAGATTGAGGAGTCTTGTAGCTGCTGTAGCTACAAGTAAGTAGATTGTAATGATTGAAGGGCAGCATTCTGGGGTGTCTAATGGAGAAATAGCTTCATAAAAATAAGAGAAAAGTAGGGATGAGGGGGAAATTCAATTCAGTTTGCATCCTAGATTCATACTTTCTGAAACAATTCATGAATTGAAACACGGTCGTCATGTGAAAGCCACACTTCTCTGAATTTCGCAGTGTAGTTCTACAGCATGGAATGTGCACAAAAATGCATATACTAAACTGTAGATTAAAAATTTGTATACAAATAGAAATAAAATATGAAAATGCATTATATAAGAGGAAATTGCTTTGCATATATCAGACAAAAATTGTATATTAAGTAAAGTTCACAATAAAAGGATGATGAAGATGATGATGAAGAAGAAGAATATTTGAAGATTCAGGACAGATAAAAGAAAGTGCTTCTTTATGGAGTACCTAGTTGTCTGGAACTGACTCCCACAGAAGGCATGATGGCCACCTACCTAGATGGCGTTAAAAGAGCATTAGACACACCGGAAGGCAGCAATACTTCTGAATACCAGTTGCTGGAAACAATGGGAAAAGATTGTGCTCTTGTCCTCAAAATCTACTTGCAGGTTTCCCAAAGGCATCTGGCTGGCGGCCCCTGTAAGGACAGGAGGCTGGACTAGATCAATGGCCTGATTCTGCAGGTCCTTTTAATGTTGTTATTTTTAATGTTCTTCATACTTCTTAATTCTAGAATGCTGTGTCCATGTAAGCAAAGGGAAATGCTTGATCTAAGTGTTCCAACATTGCAAGGAGTGGAAAATGAGTGAAGTTTCTTTAACAAATATGTTCATGTTGTAACTATTAGTCTGAATTGCATTGTTGAGAAAGTGAAGATTGTTGAGAATTGTGAACAAGTTGACATTTTCAGTTGTGGAGAAAATCTGCTAAGTGGAAAAACAAGTATGCCTTGTCCTGACACCAAAGAGATTCAGTCACAAATTGCTTACATGTAAGGGCAGCCAAGCACTTCCACTGCACTCGTGAGTGATGTTTTTAAGGCTGTTCCTTCTTGTTGTTACTATTACAATCAAATGTAAAGCAAGTCAAACAGAAGTAGCCTTTTTAAACTGCTCAAAAGTAAGGAGCTAGAGTTCTAATGTGTTCAAAAGTGGCTAGAGTTTAAACATAAAGCGCTCTGGGCTAAACTGATTTTTTATTAAATTAAAAAAGGTAAGGAGTTTTTAGTTAAGAGCTGCTGCTGCTGTCATGAAAAGTGCTTTTGATGACCTGGTTTGTAAAGAAGTTCACTATTGTGAAAAATGAAATGTTGGGGTGCTAGAAGGAAAAGGATGGAGAGAGGCTGGGTCTGAAAAGCATTTCAGGGAAAGGGGTATTTTACTAAGATGGATTTCTTCCCTCAGTAATACTTATCTAGTGTACCTATTACATTATTTTTCATGACAGAAAGCGGTGCATGTTTGGTGCTTGGCTGATTAGTTACAGATCCTCAGATATTTCCAGTACTGGCAGGCTTCTGGTTTGTTCTGTTTCCCCATGTGATGTAAGTACAGTGGTAGCTCGGGTTACATACGCTTCAGGTCACAGATTCCGCTAACCCAGAAATATTACCTCAGGTTAAGAACTTTGCTTCAGGATGAGAACAGAAATCGTGCTCCGGCGGCGCAGTGGCAGCAGGAGGCCCCATTAGCTAAAGTGGTGCTTCAGGTTAAGAACAGTTTCAGGTTAAGTATAGACCTCCGGAACGAATTAAGTACTTAACCTGAGGTACCACTGTAGTGGAGAATTTGTCTTTCCTGAGGGTAGAGCAGTGGTTCACAACCTCCTCCCATAGACCACTTGATGATTCTGGTGGACTGCTGAATTGTTTTTCTGCCTATTGAAACAATGCTAATACACTGTGCTAGTTTCTAATTATATTTTTAGTGCTTCTTCTATTTCTCATGTCATATTTGTTATACATTCTAATACAGTGGTGCCCCGCAAGACGAATGCCTCGCAAGACGGAAAACTCGCTAGACGAAAGAGTTTTCCGTTTTGGAGGTGCTTCGCAAAACGAATTTCCTATGGGCTTGCTTCGCAAGACGACAATGTCTTGCGAGTTCCTGCTGGTTTTTTCCCCTCCCCCCTTTTCTAAGCCGCTAAGCCGCTTATCAGCTGATCCGATCAGCAGATAAGCTGCTAAAAGCCGCTAATAGCGCTAATCCGCTAATCCGTCAATGGGCTTGCTTCGCAAGACGAAAAAACCGCTAGACGAAGAGAATCACAGAACGGATTCTTTTTGTCTTGCGAGGCACCACTGTACAATAAAATACAAAATGAGAAATAAAACAAACAATAAAAATAGAATACAATTAAAAACACATGCAAATATTTTTATGCAGACTTGCCACGGACCACCTGAATGAAACTTGTGGGCCACTGGTGTTCTGGGAGCCATAGATTGGAAACCCCTGAGTTAGAGTATTTTGCAAAAGCAAATTTTTAGATGTAGATTCTAAGATGTGAAATTTTCAACTGCAGAATCACTTGATTGAGCAGGCATAGCCCAGTTTTTGACTCTGGGTTCAAGCTGGGAGACTTCTGTCATAGATTTGTTCAAGGACTGAGAGGAGACCTGCTTTTCCTCTAACATTAGTGAAACAGACAGGCAGAAACCCAGTGAGATGGATCTGTTGCTACAATGTACTGTTTGACACTCCAAGGCCAGACACCTTCACATAAAATAAGTCTACTCATGAAAAACTGACATTTTGGGATGAAAACTCTTATGTTAGGCCTCCTTTAGCATATTAGTATGGGCAGGAACATTGGAACATCTATAGCTGTATTTCATTATTCTATTCAGTACTCTCCATTTTTGGTCCAAAGGACTCCCAGAATGGCATACAGTGGTACCTTGGGTTACAGATGCTTCATGTTACAGATGCTTCAGGTTACAGATTCCGCTAACCCAGAAATAGTACCTCGGGTTAAGAACTTTGCTTCAGGATGAGAACAGAAATCGCGCAGCAGCAGCGCGGCACCAGGGGGAGGCCCCATTAGCTAAAGTTAGCTAACTGTTAAGAACAGTTTCAGGTTAAGAACGGACCTCTAGAATGAATTAAGTTCTTAACCTGAGGTACCACTGTAAATTAATAAAAGAACAAAGCGAAACAATAGAAATACTATGCAATAGAGCAATACATAGTGCTAAAAATATCACAGCAAAATGATGCATTTCTGAGTAAAATAAAAATAAAAATTAATAGCGTCATTCCATCAGCCTTGCAGTGAAAAAAGACAGTATCCACAAAGAAGATTTGTATTGATTAAAATGTCCAAGGTGGATTTGTAGATGTCAAAGACATTGACAATTTCAACCCATATTTGCTGCATTAAAAACAAATGCCTCAGAAGGTAGACAACTGTCACCATGTATGTGTCATCATAAAGTATGGAGGGCAAGAGATCTTGCTGTTCATGCTTAAAATGTGAAAGGCAACATCAGGAATATCATAAAAGGGTTGCATATTACTTACACTTTCTCATTCATGCTACATGCCTTGGAAATTGTTGTGGTACTTTTGAATTATAGAAGGTGCTTCTTTAGAAAGTAGCAGGATATGGTTGCTGGTGCCTTTTTGTTAGTCTTCTTTGGCAAAGTAAGGGGTTGATAGATATAGTAGGCCATACAGGTTTTACAGGTTTTAAATTTCAGATAAGCTACCAGTCACTTTGTAAATTTCAGATAAGCTACCAGTCACTTTGAATGATCTCAACAGTGCTCAAGTAATCCATATGTAGGCAAAGCTTGGCTCAGTTGTGCAGCACGCAAAAACTGGATCACTCCTTAGAGTAGACTCACAGCAAGTTGGGTTCATCATGATGAATGTTGTTTTTCTCCAGTACTGGATTGTATCCAACTGAGTTCTATTCAGAGTAGACCCATTAGAATTAATGACCCATTAGAGTAGACCCATTAGAATTAATGGGAGTAGAATTAATGAGTAGACCCATTAGAATTAATGAATTAGAATTAATGAACCCAAGTTAGTTACACCAATTCATTTCAGTAGGTCTACTCTGAGTAAACATTGGCTCAAACTAGATCACTGGTAATCGTGAGCTTTTGTAAAACCATTCAGAAATGTTCTAACTACAGAGTATAGAATGAGTAATAACTTCATAAAACATGTTCCAGTGCTTTGTGTAACATGGCCTAGTTGGTGCTGTATCATAAGTCCCAAACTTCCTACATGTTCAGCACGAACTGACCTAACACATCTTTGCAAAAACCAACTTACAAATATTATATTTGCACCACCGTTTAGCTGGTTTCTAAACAACCTCAGAAAACTGAAATCCTTCTATCAGCCACTAAAGAACAATTACGGCATGTAACAAACATGCCTCTGTATGTGGCCTTTCTGCCCAGTTTCTTACAAGAGCATTATTGTTCAGTCCACTTTCCTCCTAATTGCTTTTTGTACTTCATAATTTATCATTACTGTCAGGGGTTCAGGAGCAGAGGCAAGGGCAAGGGAGGAAACAGAGAGCGAGGGGGAGGAGGCAGAAGAAAGGATGAGTGATGACGACGACCCGAGATCTCCGAGTCTTTCCAGTGAATCGGAAGATTCACAGAAAGGAGCACCAGTGGCCAGGGCAAGGGGGGAGCCTAGGGGGACACCCCAGGAGGAAAGGGCCAGAGGGAGCTCAGAGGGGAGCAGTTGGAAATCGGGACCAGCGTCACCAACAGAGAGCAGGGGAGAGGAAGGGAGTCAGGTATCAAGAGCTGGCAGCTCACAACAGGAGGGAGGGCACGAGTCAGGAGTGGCCACACCTCCATCAGGGAGCGAAGAAACGGTCAGACGGAAAGTGGAAGGTTGGGCGCGCGCGCCAAGTTCAAATGCACAGGAAGGTGGCGCAGTAAGCAGCCCGGAAAGGGAGCCAGGTCCTAAAGCCCGGCGCAAGGAGACAGAAGGGTCCGGGGGGTCAGCGTCAGAAGAGTCCCGGAAGGAAGAGACCCCGGGGGGCAGAGGGACCCAGAGAAGAACAGTCAGGCGGAAAAGGTGGAGTAAGGCTAGGATATTAAGTTGGTGTACAGGAGGCGGGGACCCAGACAGAGCTTCGCCGATCTAACCATAAGACGTAGAGTTGCACGCAGCAGCTTGAGAATGGGAACTGTAACTCAATAAAGACTTTTACTAAATGATCGCTGGCTAGCGTGATCCTCTGTGAGCTAGGATCGGGGAGCAACTCTGACAATTACTATTATCTAGCTAAAGGATTCTTAATAACATGATTTTGCATTGGATTAAGTAGAATAGTCTCAATTCTGATTCCACAGTAAAAACACCTAAGAATTATCTTCATGGAACTTAAACCCTTAGAAAACTGAACTGTGCTACATGAAAAACCTAACAATACTTTTGGAATGAAACTCACTATAAATGAAACAAAAGTAATCCACTCACCCCATCTGTCTCTCTTTGAAATGTTTGTTTACATTTTCGCTAAACATTTTCCTTTGCTTCCCAAGGGATATGTAGTGGCTGGTAATGAATGAAAGTGCTTTATTGCATGCCTCGTGTTCAGCTGAAGTTTCCTTTCTATTGCTTGCTGCAGTGTCTGCAGTAAAATATTTATTGGCTTGCTTCTGTTGTGTTGAATACTATACTCTGCACAATGCTCCCTTCTTCCATGCTATAAATTTTTATAAGAGTGTAAGAATATCACCCCTGGACATATCCACCAATCCACCTACACTTTAGAACTGGGTAGTGGTACCTTTTTTCAATCCAAGGGCCGTGTTGTGGACAACCTGGTGAACAGCCCACATCCCATACACTCCAGCATTTCTCCACTGAAAGTAGGGATGTTATTATTATTCAACAACAACAACACCCTGCCCATTTTGATTGGGTTGCTCTGGGCTCTCAGGGTAGCTTCCCACATATATGAAACATTAAACATTTAAAAACTTCCTTATTCAGGGCTGCCTTCAGATATCTTCTAAAGGTTGTATAGTTACTTGTCTCCTTGGCTTGGGGGGGTGTCACATAACTCCATACCTTCCAACATTTCTCTGGTGGAAATAGGGACATCCTAAGGAAAAGTGGGACATTCCAGGATCAAATCAGAAACTGGGATGGCTTCTGTAAATACGGAACTGTCCCTGGAAGATAAGGGCCCTTGGAGGGTCTGATATTCCAGTGTTGGGCAGAACTAGAGGGAAAATGGGTAGAGTGCTGAATCTGACTCTTACGTCTACATTTCAACCACATAAAAGGCAGAAGTTTATATGCACATGCCCTTTTCTCTATCTGCATTCTAGGCAAGCAAGAAGCGTTATTACACTTCAAAGGCTCATTTCAGTCACAATATAGCACTTGAGGCGGTGGAGTTTCTCACCCCACTTTAGGAGAAGACCTCAGTTTCATATTTGGAATTTGGACTTTTCAGAGTGTAATTTGGATAATTTTATGTAAAATGAAATTTGTGATTAGGCTATTCTCGGGGCCCTAGGATAAAAGGCCCAAAGAAACTGTTTCTGCAGATTGAATATGGTATACACTCTTTATATTTACACAACATTTAGAAAGGAATACAGGGTGCAATGTTCAGATCAGAAGAATCTTTATTTGCATCAGCCACTAGCCATAGCAATAAAATAAGGGTGCAATGGTTTATAAATGGAACAAATCGTCTTTGCTTTCCGTACAAAAAAGATATCTATGTGTTGCATTTCCAATGAATGCTTGGAACACTTTATTGTTATTTGTTGATACACCTCAGCAGCCAGAGCCAGCTCAGGCAATCAGTCAGTGGGCCTCTTGACCCCTCACTCTCCTCCTCAAACCATACCGTTCCTCTTAGCCCCATCCCTTCAAATTAAAACAAAGTTTGGCCAATAGGGCTGTTGGAATTCTGCCTGGGTCAGAGGAATGTGCCACAGCGTAGGCACCGGCAGATATTCCTGTCGACCTCCCCGCGTCTCCACTCTGCTGATAAGCAGGCGAGGTCTCGGTGATTCTTCTCAGATATGTGAGAGGAACACACCGTTCTTCCTCTCTCCCCTTTGGTGTCCCCCAGGGAGGGGAAAGAAGCAGACAGAAAACTATTTACATCTTTTATTTCTGTCTCTCATATCAGTACAGAGAAACATGTCTGCACTCGACAACAGCAAGAAGAAACTCCACCCATGTACTTCCAGTACGGGTCATATGACACACACACTGAGCTAACATCCGGTGCTCAGTACAGAATGGACTGCCCCTTTGTTCCCATTGCAACAGTCACAAACATCCTGTTTGGCTTTCCAGCCACAAGCAGCTGACTGAGCTGCTGGAGCCTTTGCTTGCTGCAGCATTGCTGCTTTATGGTAACATACTCCCCCTAAAGTATCAATGCGTGCTGCGAGCAAAGCGTCATCCAGAGAAGAAAACAAACAGTTGTTATACTTATAACATTCCCCTGTTGTTTCAGTTCCACCCTTGGAACTACCCGCCACTGGTTTTACCAATGTACCTCTCTGGTTGTGTGACTTCACATTACCTTGGTTGACAACTCTCTGTTGTGCCTTTGTCTCTGACTTAGACACTGCTTCAATTTGTCCTTGGTCGTTTACAACAGCAACATATGCTAGGTTAGCAAACTCCTTTGAATACCTCTTGGGTGGTACACCCTTCGTTGCTCTCTCAGACCTACGTAAGAGCTGCTGCTCTTCTCTGCTTTCTGGTTCAGCCTCTGAACTCTCTGGAGAACCAGTACTAAGCTTAATTAGTGGTTCATCCTCCTCTTCTGAGGGTCTAGTCATTATTTGAGATTTCCTCTCAATGACTGTGACAACTGAGCTGTCTGAGCTATCAGTGTCATCATCAGTACCACTGAACTCTGTAAGATCAAACTCATCATCATCATCATCAGAATCATCTGTGGAAAAAGTGTGATCAATCACTCTCTCCTGTTCAGGAGCACTCTCTAGAAATTTTGTGAGAATCACCTGACCAGATTCAGACAAAATTACTCTGTAGAGACCTTTTTCATAACCCACGAAGATGCCTCTGGCATTCTTTACCCCACTTGGAGTTTCTGTTCTCACATGAGACCCGAAAACCTTAAAATAGGCAACAGAAGGTTTTCTATTAAACAGCTTCTCAAAAGGAGAACATCCCAACTGTTGAGACCTTTCTCAACCACACATGAAGATAGGACGCTAGAGATTCGGCCCAATATTCATGTGGTAAATGTGAACTCAGCAATTGCGCATGCATCCCTTTTTGCAATTCTTTGTTCACCCTAACACAGACACATTTCTTCCATGCTTCTTCGGAACTAGCAAGTTTGTGTCTTATCCCTTTTCCATCCAGGAACTTCTGGAAATCCTGTAAAAGAAAAACTGGCTTGTCATCTGTGAAAAGACAATCAATGTTAGCATCATGCATACTTTTAACCTTGTAACAAAACTCCTGAAACTTTTCTAAAGTTTCCTGCGGTTTCTTCATCATATAAACCCAAGAATAATTAGTGTGACAATCAACACACACAAGGTAATATTTTGCACCGCCTCTAGATGGTTCTAGGGGACCAATCACATCAGCATACACCCGCTGAAAAGCTCTGTGGACCTTCTTGGCCACCTTCTTGGTGTCCTCTTTGGTCAGACCTGCAAGAGAAATTTCGTTAGAATCAGAAGTATTACATTTCATGTAATCATTTTGATCAAAAGTCAACAAATACAGTCCATCTTTCTCTTTGGCAGTAAGAAACAGTTCTCCATCTTTGTAGATCTTGCATCTTTTAGCATCATAGTACAGTTTTAGTCCCTTCTTTGCAATCTGTGACACGCTCAGCAGATTAAATTTCAGTTTCGGAACCAGGTAAACATCGTTTATAGTCAAGTTCAGACTCTCAAGATACACAGTTCCAATTCTGGTCGCTTCCAGTTCTTGACCGTTGGCTTGTTTCACAGTGAAGCTTTGCTTCTTCAACGTCGAAAACAGTTCTCTGTGTGGGCAGAGATGCTTCGTGGCGCCCGTGTCGATTATGAATGCGTTCCCAACATCTGGCGTGGTTCCTTTCGCCATCATAGCCTTTTCAGGTTTCACCTGGCACATGGTACGGCTTTTGCTTGACGCCTCAGGCTTCGTAGAGCTGTTCTTGGCTCCTTTTGACTGTCGCGGCTTCTTACAGTTTCGCTGTAGATGCCCAGTCTGTCCACAATTGTGGCATCGGACGGTACTCAATGCTACGGCATGCTCTCCAGTAGATTCAGCAGTGGGAAGATTTGAACTCTGTTCTTGCCTCCCTCTGTCCTTCACTTCCAGTGCAGCAAGTCTGTCGTGTTCGTTCAGGACGACGGCACACACCCTCTCCGTGGTCAGATCCTGAGCAGGTAGCGAACCAAGCTGACTGGCAACAACCTTGTAGGTGCGATTAAGGCTGTTTATCATCATGAAGCAAAACACTTCCTCCTGTAGATGGAAATTGCGTTCCACCATCTGTTTACGCAGGAACTTCATTTCTGTCAGGTGCGCTTGAACATCTCCATCAGGCGCTAATCTCAGATTGGTCAACTTCTCAAAATACAGCAACGCTGAAGAACCAGCATCTCTCTGATGCGTTGTACGCAGCGTGTTCCAAACTTCTTGCGCATGTTCCAAATGCTGAATATGCACCAATTGATCATCTGAGACGCACATAATTATAGCAGTCCTAGCCTTCACATTCTGTGACTCCCAAGCACGCGTTGGTGCTGCAGGGATGGGATTTTCAATCACCCCAAACAGTCTCTGATTCTGTAGCAGGGCCTTCATCTTTACAGACCAAGATGAATAATTGTCATTGGTCAGGAGGGGTGGAGAAGGCAAGCCTCCCCCCTTCTTGGCATCCATTTTGAGTCCTTGCATTGACTCTAAAACACAAGCCTCTAAAATCCAATAGCTGGCTTGTTTACACTCTTGACACCTGGCAACTCTGACACTGGCTGCGTTGGAAAGTCCCTTCCAGCAGTTCGTGAGGACCTAGTCATAACAAACTTTGTTTTCGCCTCTCTGAGGCATAGATTGACTGTCCAGCCCTCTCGAGTAACTTTCCATTTCTCCTCTCTGAGGCACAGCCTTCACTGAAGGACGTTGCTTAGCAACAGCGCATTCCTTCCTTGGACAGGAAACCACAAGAATGCCTGGAATGCAGGCCTCTTCCAAGTTGGAGCTGCTTTCCCACACACGCTCTCCGTGAAGCAGGGAATGAATCATTCTGCATTCACTCTTTTAAGCCCTTAAAATCCCATACCTTGGGCATCGGCTTGGCTGTCAGCTTCTTCTGGTCAGCTTCTGGCTGCAGAGAATCAGCCTCTCCCATCAGGCTTCCATGGAGCAGAGGAGGACAATTCACCAGCCTCTCATGCAGATGTCCGATGGATCGAAGAAAATTGCAACCATCCGAAGGCTGCCACTGTTGGAATTCTGCCTGGGTCAGAGGAATGTGCCACAGCGTAGGCACCGGCAGATATTCCTGTTGACCTCCCCGCGTCTCCACTCTGCTGATAAGCAGGCGAGGTCTCGGCGATTCTTCTCAGATATGTGAGAGGAACACACCGTTCTTCCTCTCTCCCCTTTGGTGTCCCCCAGGGAGGGGAAAGAAGCAGACAGAAAACTATTTACATCTTTTATTTCTGTCTCTCATATCAGTACAGAGAAACATGTCTGCACTCGACAACAGCAAGAAGAAACTCCACCCATGTACTTCCAGTACGGGTCATATGACACACACACTGAGCTAACATCCAGTGCTCAGTACAGAATGGACTGCCCCTTTGTTCCCATGGCAACAGTCACAAACATCCTGTTTGGCTTTCCAGCCACAAGCAGCTGACTGAGCTGCTGGAGCCTTTGCTTGCTGCAGCATTGTTGCTTTATGGTAACAAGGGCAACCCCCTGTTGTCAAAGAAAAATACGAATTTTAGAGCTAGCATAATGGGATTTCTCCCCACCTCTTCCTCTGTGCATGCCCACACCCTCCACAACTCAACTTAGGAAAGTTAGAAGAACCACCGGAACAGTACATGGCAGGAAAAGAGGGGAGATTATTCCACCTGGCAAGCAAAAATGCTTGCACTGTTGGAATTATCTCCTTAGACATTTAATTCTGCCCATTGCATTTTGTTACTTGCCTTTTTATTTTCAGTCAACTGTATAATTTAGAGGTAACTTCATTTTCTGTTTGATACACAGTTACCTGGGTAAGTCCCAATGAGTTCATTGGGCTTTCCAGTCTTCTCCTTTGAGCCATGCGGGAGGATGAAAGAGGAGGAAATCAAGAGCCCATGGGTTTCTTTGCATTATTTAGCATTACATAGTTTAGTTGCATCCTAACAAGGTCAATTTCTTTTTCTTTGAGTGGATGCAGTGAAGTTCCCATGAGAGAAGTATGACTCCCAGTGATGTCTTGTCAGCAATAGACTACAAAAGCTAATTCCACAATAATTTTGTTAGTCTTCAAGGTGCCACAAGATTCTCTTTGTTAATTTAATTTTTTCAAATAATAACACATCTACCTCTATGAAATTTGCATAATGAGGGATCAAACTCCTTGGCCCATTCAAACACTATCCTATCTTGCAACACTTCTGAAATCACAATTATCTCCTTTTTGTTTGTTAATACATAGTCCAAAATTGCCTGAACTCTATCTCCTTGCTCTTTGATACACAAGGTTATCTTCAAGCACAGTTCAGTGGTTTCTGTGATGACTTTTTTTGTCAAACAAAAGCTGCAAGTTAAAATTACCTACCAGTTGGGAAGTGTGCGAGTATGTGTATAATTTTTTGTTCAGAATTACATCTCCTTCCTTTTGGCTTTGTTATTGGTAACTGTTATCTGCAGATAATTCTCTTTGCCCACTCCCCACCTTATCCCTTGAAATGATTATATTTTTTCTGTGCCAGATAGGTTTAGTTCCTTCAGGGTCTTTGACATGAATTGTTGTCTGAGATAAATTGGTCAACAAGACTGTCTTATTTTTTTGACCTTATGATCCTGAACACAATATGCAGTGGTTATAAATGTGCTTTTCTGCTCCTCAAAGGTTCTGCTTTATTGCAAGACTTCAAGCTTTTGAAGAAGCATAATATTTTCCTAAACCTTTTGTGCCAAATGCATACTGATTGCTGCTAGCTTTTGAATACGATTAATTTTATTTTCCTAAACTTTTTTTGCCAGATATATACAGCTTGTTACTAATCTGTATACTCAGTTCAGTGGAAGCCTTTTTTGTTTGTTTGCTTGTGAAAATATGTCTACTAAATCATGTATTATTTATTAAATTTCTCTACTGCCCCCAGCACAGTATGAGGCAGGGTTTATTAATAGCAGCTTGTATACTTTAAGGATCTAGTTTGTTTCAGCAAACCTTAGTTAAGATTATATCCAAACCCTAAACCAGACATAGGCAAACTCGGCCCTCCAGATGTTTTGAGACTATAGTTCCCATCATCCCTGACCACTGGTCCTGTTAGCTAGGGATGAAGGGAGTTGTAGTCCCAAAACATCTGGAGGGCTGAGTTTGCCTATGCCTGCCCTATAGTTCAACAATGATTACCAGTTACAGATAGGTAGCCGTGTCGGTCTGCCATAGTCAAAATAAAAAAATTCCTTCCAGTAGCACCTTAAAGACCAACTAAGTTAGTTCTTGGTATGAGCTTTCGTGTGCATGCAGTGTATCTGAAGAAGTGTGCATGCACACGAAAGCTCATACCAAGAACTAACTTAGTTGGTCTTTAAGGTGCTACTGGAATGATTACCAGTAATCTAAAACTGACATAGAAATTTTCAATCTCTGTACAACCATGCCAAAAGAGGAGAAGGGAAGGGGGCATGTATGACCTCAAATATTGCTACAACTCATCCTTACAGTACTAAACTTTGGTTTTACTTTACGTTTGAAAACTTCAAGTGTGTTTCTCAGTATTTGTTTTGTTTTTTCCACAGTGAAGCAGCCCTTTTGGTTTGGTGGACATGTGATAGACACCATTCAGATTTGTTTCTGTATGCTTGGAGTTTATACATTCTTATGAATATACACGCTAGCACAGAGTTAGTGATACAATGGAATAATCTAATTCAAACATGCCATGTCTATGTGCTGGATAATGGCATTTTGTTTAGAGAATTTCTTCGTACACTTATCAGCCCAACGTGTGGGGGTAGTTGTTGGTTTTATGATGATTTAACCATTACTTCTCCACACTTGCCTTTCCCCAGATATGTTTTGGTTTCATGTTTCAATATGACTCTGCATGCATGTGTGCTTAGAAATCCAAGCAAATGTGTTTTCAAATGCTCAGATGGGAGTAGTGGGACAGATTAGGTTACCCCAATCCCTTTTCCGTGTAACTGGATTGAACATATGCGTTGGGAAACATTCATAACAAAAGAAAGTACATGACATATGTAAGAGCTATAGAAAACTATAGTGCCATACATTCATATTTTTAGCAGTTTGAAACACACACAGGGTAAACTAAAACCCAGAAAATAAAGTACAGTGATTTGGAAAAGTGTATATGGATGTAATTAGAAAATTAGCTTACACATAAGCTGCATGCTGGTGAGCACAGTCTAAGCTTTCTTGGTTCACTCCCCTCTTAGGTGAGGTGGCTAGGTTAGCATGATATTCAACCTGAAATCAATGTTCATTGTTACATTCTGGTAGTAGCTTGTTTGCAAGAAACAAACCATGAGTGCTGGTTCAGACTTGATGCTGATCCAGCTACTCTGTGGTTTGCTTTCCCCAGGGAGAAATGAAGCATGAAGTGAAGTGAGAACATTCTGGGTGCTTGCACAGGTAAACAACACACCTGCAGGCTAACCTGCTTAACTTTGGTTAATGGCTTTGTGTTTTATCTGAATGTTGCCATTATCTCTGTCTTATGCCAGACACACCTAGCTTTCAAAAACAGTGTTTGCATGTGTGTGTGTTTTTAAAGAACACAATGACTTTTGTTTACTGTATCCCCACTTATATGGGTATTTCAGGCATTGCTGTAACTCACATATATAGCACACACAGACCAGTTTTGAAGAAAATGTCACTTGCAAAAGATAAATACAGAGATGGTGCTAAAGGGCTGCATTTTTCCTTTTATTTTCTCCTATGCTGGGAACCAATTTTTAGATGACTTTCACTTTCATTTCTGTTCCACCTTCCCTGTGCGGTTGTGAATTCTAAATCCATTTGTGCATTCAACCAGCCTAGTCTGTGGAGTATTTTGACTAATGAGGTGTTGCTACCAGCAGTTCGACATTTCTTGTAGCTGCACTGCAAAACAGCTAAAGTTCATTTTAAAGAGAGAATGCAGCCTGCAAAGAGTGCCAAACCAGTAAGAGGCACATTTATTTTCATGCATTCTTCTGAAGAAAGAATCAGAACTGGCCTAGGATCAAATTAAATGTTCCATTTAGTGAAAGATGTCAGCTAGGAATTGATAATGCATTCCCACTGAATGGCTTCAGCATTATCATCCTTCCTGCGTTGTGCAAATGGGCTCTGAATGTTACAGAAATGTCAAGGTATTGGGGAAAGTTTTAGGTTTAGGTTTAGGTGTGGGTTTTGAATGTTATTTCCCAGCAGGCTTTTCAAGCTTTCTGGTTAAGAAACAGAGAGTATCAGTAAAGTGTCAGCCTTCCTACTTTTAAATATAGAAGCTGGAAAGACAAACACCCAAGAGTCATTAAGCTGAATGGAAGCTTGTGATCTATTCTTGCTGCTGACTTTGAATGAAGAGACATACATACATATCACAGCAAGGGACTAATTACATGTTTCAGGCAAATATGCATGTAACAGATCTGGGAGCCTCTTTTGGCTGAAGTACAAATGCAATAGATAGATCTATAGAACCCTTGGCCTCATCTAGAAGGCTCTTCTTATCATCTTATCTTCTTAGAAAACTAAAAACCAGGGTATATGTGTGCTGTATGTCTGGGTATGGGGCACATTTAAGGAGGCATGTTACATGCCTTCCACGGGGCACACCTGGCAAAGTGGTCAAAAAAAGACTGACTCACATCTGCTCAGCTCTCTATCAAGGTTTATTCAAAAAATGTTGCTTCACATTACCTGCTTTCACCCCTGCCCCAGATTCTTTCCAATCTCCCTTTTACAGTCCAGTATCCTCGAGACTAAGTCCCAAACCCCAGGGACAGTCAGTTTGTCCCAGAGCTGCTTCAGAGTTCCAGGGGAAGCACTCTCTCAATAAGGAGAGGGATATTCTGCATCCATGCCTTGGACAGACTTAAACCCAGGACTTCTATACCTTCCTAAGAAGAAGAAGAGTTTGGATTTGATATCCTGCCTTTCACTCCCTTTAAGGAGTCTCAAAGCGGCTAACATTCTCCTTTCCCTTCCTCCCCCCCAACAAACACTTTGTGAGGTGAGTGGGGCTGAGAGACTTCAAAGAAGTGTGACTAGCCCAAGGTCACCCAGCAGCTGCATGTGGAGGAGCGGAGACGTGAATCCGGTTTCCCAGATTACGAGACTACCGCTCTTAACCACTACACCACACTGGCTCACTAAGTAGTGTGTGTGTGGCAGTGAAATAAGTATAGACTGTTGGTATTCCCTCTCTAGTCATACCTAATGGGGATTCAGAAGGACACCTGCAGCAAAGAGTCTAGGGGCAGATCTCTGCAATCTGTAGCCATACCTGACCAAGGCAACCAGTTTGCCTAGTCTGTTTCCAGTGTTGTCTTTATTGCATTAGAATATAGGGGATTTTTTGGTATTTGCATATCCAAGAATTTCAGAGCCCAGAACAATTAGAGTTAAGATACTGGTTTTTCCCTCTGATAATAAAAAGTGACAACTGGTCCTGCATCAGGCCTAGAACTAGCCAGCTAGGAAGTTATAGACAAAATGGAAGAGTGAGGACAAAATGGAGCTCATCTGGCAAAACCCTTTAAGTGTACTTCCTCCCTTGGGGTTGCAAATGATTCATATTTTCATTGGCAAGCACAGGTTTGTAGAACAGTTGGGGTTGGAGGAGCCTGGAGGCAATTTGGAGCACCTTGTCCTCTCTACTCTAAAGTCTCCTCCTTTAGCCATCTGGCTTCTACAAAATCTGGGTAATTTTGTGCAGTGCTTTTTTCTGGGGTGATGCAGGGGGATGCGTACCCCTAAATATTTTGTGAATCTTTGTACTTTTGTCCATTTACTGTATTTATTTTCCCTGATTTGAACTATAAAATGGTGATTTTCTTGAGTCAAAATGAGAAATTAGAAAAAAAGCACTGATTGTGTGTAACACATAATTGAAAAGGCATTCAAGAAGGCTATAGAATCATAGAGTTGGAAGGGATCCCAAGGGTCATCTAGTCCAATCCCCTGCAATGCAGGAATCTCAGCTAATGCATCTGTGACAGATGGCCATCCAACCTCTACTTAAAAAACTCCAGTGAAGGAGAGTTCTCAACCTCCCGAGGAAGTCTGTTCCACTGTTGAACAGCTCTAACTGTCAAAATCCCCCCCCCTGGTGTTTAGTCAGAATCTCCTTTCTTGCATCTTGAATCCATTGGTATGGGTCCTACCCTCCAGAGCAGGAGAAAGCAAGCTTGCTCTATCTTCCATGTGACAGCGCTTTCAATAGTTGAAGATGGCTGTCATATCTCCTCTCAGTCGCTCCTTTCCCAGGCTAAACAAACCCAATTCCCTCAACCATTCCTTACAAGGCTTGCTTTCCAGTCCCTTGATTATCTCGTTTGCCCTCCTCTACACACGTCAATATAGCAGTTTTATATGAAACTCTTGAACACTTAAACACTCAGCATGCATGTGTGATGAATCTGCTGCTGGGCTGTACACCTTTAAGCAGTGTGGTGCTTAAAGATAGCCAGTGTGGTGTAGTGGTTAAGAGCGGTGGACTCCTAATCTGGTGAACCGAGTTCGCTTCCCTGCTCCTCCACATGCAGCTGCTGGGTGGCCTTGGGCTAGTCACACTTCTCTGAAGTCTCTCAGCCTCACTCACCTCACAGAGTGTTTGTTGTGGGGGAGGAAGGGAAAGGAGATTGTTAGCTGCTTTGAGATTCCTTTGGGTAGTGATAAAGCGGGATTTCAAATCCAAACTCCTCCTCCTCCTCCTCCTCCTCTTCTTCTTCTTCTTCTTCTTCTTCTTCTTCTTCTTCTTCTTCAGTAAGCAGGGGATGGTTTCCTATACATAATATATCACTCATGTAGAAGACTAGGACAGCTGTGGTTTTGTTTTTGTTTTTTGGTGGGATGACATTCCTTTTCTGAAATGTAAAGTGGTAGAGTACAGTTGCTGATTCATGGCATCACCCTGCTGACGAACAGCTTCAACAGGGAAATTCCTGTACAAAAAGTAGCTGGCTTATAAGCTGTTTCCATTTGACCCTGGGCAAACACTGTGAGAAGCAATTGCAATTCTGTTTTTCCCCATGAAGCTGAAGTAACATCAGAAAACCAGAATGAAGGTGATAAAAATTGTATGTGAACACATGTAAAATATGCCCTCATCCCTGTTTTCTGGCCATGAGGCTTGATTAAGTGATATTTTCCCTCATAGTTTTTAATGATAAAGAATTTCACTCTTACGGTGCTGTTGTTATCTTCAGTAGTAGCCATGAAAAGTTGTTATGTGTGTCCGGAGAATATCCAAGTTCATGCAAAGTTTAAAAATATGTTTTAAGTCAATATTCAAGCTTTGTATGCTGCAAAGGTGAAATTTCACAGTGCTATAGATAGCTTAACTTGTTTTCTGTAGTAATACTGCCCTCTGCTTAAGAAATGCCAAACTTTATTGAATAGTTGTAAGTGTATGTATTCAAAGGAAGGGCATTTTTATAGATTGGGGGGAAACTAGACAGTTATACATATGACATCTTCTGAAATGTTTATGCTGCACTCAGAGAACTCAGAGAAAAGACCAGAAGAAGGGTTCTTAATGAAATTGACCTGAGCTCGTTTCTATTGCTAACACGAGCATTGTTTTTGACAGAGATGTACAGAAGTAGGAAATAATTGTGTTATACACAGGCTTTGTGCCAGGATAAATAAAATAATCATTATTCCATTAGGGACATCTTGATTGCAAAAGGTCACCATGCATAAGAAATCAGCTAATTTACATCTGTATGAATAGCAAAATGGGTTCATCATCATTAATGCTATTGAAATGAATGCCAAAGGGTGAAATTATTATTTGCTGTTCATCTGGGACAATTTGAAGAGCAAGATGGTCAAGTCAATTCTTGTATATAAATATTTTCATTTCCATCTCTGAGCTTTTCTAAGCGTATCCTGTTTGCTGTGTCTAGTGGGATGGCCCTAAATCATTACAGGCAGAGCTTTTTTTCAGCCAGAACTCACCGAACTCAGTTCCGACAACTCTCAGATGGACACCATTGCTATTATAAGAGAACAAGAGAGGTGTCATGGTGAGTTCCAGCACCTCTTTTTCTACAAAACCAGCACTGATTATACCTGTATATTCCAAAAGGTATGTGCAAGACAGTTACCACAATACCCCATGTTATAAACCTTTTATTAATACTATGTTACTGATACCTTTCCATATACCACTCATGGAAAACATTGTCTCTCCAGATGTTTTTGGATTACAGCTGCCATCATTGCCACCCAGCATGGCAGCAGTCAGGAATAATGGGAGTGGTAGTGGAGTAGCATCTGGAGGCCCACAGGTTTTTCACCCTTGCTGTAGACTTTAATTCTGATGAACTCATAGGCTTTCTTCATGAAAGAGAAAGTTAAGAGTTTTACTTTGGTCACAGGATTTTTATTTATTTCATTTAACAAAAAATAGATGCTGCTTGACTCTAAGAAAATCTCTAAGTGGTTTGTGTAAATATAATTTTAAGATATCCAGGTATTAATGGCATTAAAAACTACTACAGCATGTAAACATCTGTATGGAATTTCCTGGTGATATTCGCCCGCCCCCCCCCACCGCAAACTAAGCCTTTTTTAAAATCAGGTGTTGTGGACCCACTCACAGTGACCCTGCCCCAGGGAACAAGGCCTAACCTGTGAAGGCAAAAAACAAAACAAAACTGGATAAGGCGATGTTCAGCGATTGAAAATTAGGTCACAACTTTATTTATTCCAGGTGTAGGTTGGACTTGACTTAGGCACTGGGTACATCTCCTCCCCCTGATGGATGGCTGATGCATTACAGCAGGCATCCCCAGACTCGGTCCTCCAGCTGTTTTGGGACTACAACTACCATCATCCCTAGCCAACAGGACCAGTGGTCAGGGATGATGGGAATTGTAGTCCCAAAACAGCTGGAGGGCCGAGTTTGGGGATGCCTGCATTACAGGGTCAAGCCTAGGATTAAGGGCCCTATGCAAGACACAGGAAACTCTGTGGCCCATCTGCTGCATGTCTTGGTTTTAGGACAGAGCCTTCTTACTAGCCCTCTCAACGGGGTACCCTGTTATTGCACAATTCTGTGCTGGGGTGATGCACCACTTTATCCACACGCCTGATGTTAGCCTAAAAGGATTCCACCTTATCAGCCACAGTTGTGTTTATTGCTATGGGGAAGGCAATCCTGTGCATGCTTACTCAGAAGTAGTCCCATTGATGTAAAAGGGCCTTACTCCCAAAAATATGAGCATAGGGCTGCACTGTTTACTAAACGGTCATTCCATTCCATGGGGCTCAATGTCGCACTTGGGTAAAAATAATTCCTTTGTTTAATTTCCCCTGATCATGGAAAATTTCTCCCCAAATTTCTGAGAGATAGTTCAACTTTAAACCCATCAAATTCCTGTTTATTCCTATGAATGAAGTATTGACACAAGTGCACATATAGCCAGAGGTTGTTTGAATATTTTTATTTCAGTTTGCCACTTGCAATAATAGGCAGATTTTGGAATCTGTGTTTTTACATTTTTATTACTTATTATAGGTTGAATAAGGCAAACTCAATTTCCTTCACCTATTCTTTAAACCATAGTTCTGTTTTATCTTTGCTATTTTAAGAAACCTTGATGTTTCTTCTCCCCCCCCCCCCCACTCCCCAATATGTATCTTTCTACTAAGAGAATACAGTGGTTCTCTGATCACTTTTCTTGGGCTTCTGTAGAATCTTGTACACTGAAAAGTTAAAATAGGAAATCATGGGAAAGTAGGACGAGACAGCAGATAAAGAAAGCATCATGAAAGAAAGACAGAAGGCTTGACACTTCTTTTCTTTGTGTCACAATGAAGTAATAACTCTGATGGATACCGTATCATTGGCAGCTCACTTCAGGAAGTTTAAACCAATTTATAATAACGTATTAGATGTCTGCTTGACAGAATGCAGGGAATAGGCAAGATCACTGAGGTCCCAGAAATAGCACATAATCTGGAAATAGCTAGCTGGGGAATTACCACTACCTAAACTATCAAAAGGACAAAGTTCTCTCAGGGCATGTCCATTCAACCACCTTTCTGTACTCCTGGATTGGTGCCGTCGAAGTCTATAGGGTAGAATAAATGCCTATCAACAGCCAGGAAACTTCACCTATTAGAAACAGGAAGAAAACTGTGTGGAATCACACACTTCAGGTGTGTTTAAACTGAATGGTACCGCCAGTGATTGAAGCATTGTAAGTTCTACAGAAATTGAATTTGCTGAAACAATCCTACAGTAAAGCTATGCTGATGTGCAGGATACAGTACAACCTTGAAGTAGCTGGGTGTGCTTCATTCCATGAAAACGAAAAGTAAACTGGACACCTCCTCTTGGCACATATGACAGAAGGGTCAAAGCTTTTTGCAGGCCCTTTAAAAACTCTTAGCAGTTTGTACAGTTTGTACGCATGTGTTCAGAGGCCATAAAGCAGACCCCAGGGTTCAGAGTTCAGGAACTCTGTGAATTAATCACATCTTTTAAATTTCAGAAATCCCTTTAAATGACACTGACGGAGCAGAATCTCAATATATATCAAAAGGGGAAATATTTAACCCGTTTTCTTAGGAATAACATTAAAAATGAAAATGAAGCTTAACTAGTGTGGCTAGGGTTGATGGGCCAAAGTTCAATCCTCTTATCAGCCACAAAAATTCAGTAGTTAGCATTTCCTAGATCATTATCCATCAGCCTGACTTAGTTATAAAGATGTTATTATTCTGAATGCTGAAGAGAAGTATTAAAAGTTATCAAATTAGTAGTTCCTCAAAATTCCTAAAAAGCTTTGGAAAGTTATATCTTTGTCAGTATCTTGTTTATCATTATATTTAGCCACCGTACTCTCACCTTTGTTTTGCCATTAGCCCTTTTCGTCAATCTGTTCTAGCACTGATCATAGTTGCTGTATTAGGGTCTTAAGCAAGAGACCACTTACATTTTTTATGGCAGAGTTTTATGGCTCGCAGTGACACTGAACTGTTCGAATTTCCTCTGCTGGGAGCTTTCCTCACTCCAGGAGAAGAAATTAATTAATCAGTGTATTATCCGCCAACGTGCCAAGAAAACATATCTGATTAAATTCATGTAGTAAAGTTTTGCAATCACTGCCTACATTAACTATTGATTAAATGAAAGCTTGGTAAGCACTCACTTGTGTTACAGGTTTATTATTTATTTCTCTACTTGCCAGTTTTGATGCTGGTGCTGTTGCTTTAATTAACAAACACACTACTGAAAGTGTTCCTATATATGATATGGAAGATGAACATTCTCCCTCGGACTCTATTCAAAGCTGCCCTTCCGGTGTTTTCTCGTCACCGAAAGGCAGCTTTGCACTTCATACTAGAATGGTGGACAAGAAAGGGAGGTGCAAAAAGTCCCATCACTTGCAGAAGCATGAAAATGACTACAGAACCACAGCGCTTCATGAACTATTGTGTGGATGTATACAGTAAAGCACATTCTCTCCCCCCCCCCCTTTTGCTCAAACCCAATGTATAAAACTAGATTTTAGGACTATGGACTTTAAGTTGACGGATTAAATCATTGGTTCCAGCTTTTATTGGTAAGAGCACATTTTAATCAGTGCTTGAGATGTACTTAAAAAAAATTAAAGGAAACAAAAACGTAATATTCTGTATTCTACCAATGGCCTTGGGAAACAAGGAAACACAATCAATTATAACAGAATCTTCACTTCCTAGGAAAAACACTCTTCATCTTCAGACTTTTTTTTTTTTACAGAATATACATCCAACAAGGTTTTTTCCCCAGCCAGTTTCCAATGGATTTAGACATTCAGAAGCAGGTTTTAACCTCACCTCCCACAGATTGATGTGTGTGCAGGGCCAGAACTATTTTGCATGCAAGGTGCATGCCCTCTGTTTGACCATCCCAATGTGAGATCTCTGAAATTTGAAAGCCAATGCTTTAGAGAAGCTGGTGGTATCAGAGAGGGAGTTCTAACATCAGATCTCAGTTTCCAGTGTCAGGGATCGAGCAGATCTCTTACATCCTCTGAAATACTGTTCTGGAGACCATAAGATTTCACCCTAAAGCTGGAATTTTCATTCTATGTTTAGGGAAGTTAAACTGTTGTAAGATCCACTTCCTAACCACCAGGAAAGTTCATGTGACAAATTATTACCGGCCTTGGTATTTGCAACTTTCTAAGACAAATATCAGATACAAGCAGAAAATCGTAATGATGCTAAATTAATCTTGATGTATTGCAAGTTGAGATTTATTGTGTTCAGCTTTGATAATTGGCAAGAAGAAATGAGAGTCTAGTTTCCTATTAATTACCTGCTACACATTTCAACCACTTAATAAATGCAAGGACTAGTCATATTCATGCATCTGTTGGTAGGGCGGGTAGCCGCACAGCCATCAAGAAAGAGTAGAAAATGAGTAAGACAAAGTATTAACTTGCCAAAATTGCACATCTTTCCATCTACGGAAGTCTGGAATTTTCAGAAAGCTGATATGCATAAATTAGCAGCACCACATAAGGAAGCTCTAATTTACAAAGTCACTACGGACCCAATTATTTTTTTTATAGCGAAAAAAGAGAGAAAGAAAAGTGTTTTGCCCCCACAAAGCAATAATGCATATTAGTGCATCCCTGATTTAACTCTTCATTCGAATAAGCTCAATAAAAAAAGCTTGTGAAGCCTTACTAAAAGCTACCTTTAAATAGGAAAGCTATTTATACGTGCTATATCATTTCTAAGTGTTATTGATAACAGAAGTGTTTTTTGTGTTTTATTTTCTACTAATACTGACTTCTTACAAAAATTAGTGAAATTGAACACTGTGATCTTGTAAGGCTGTTTCCTAACTCCAGCAATCTTAGATATATTTATTGAACTGGATTCTTCTCTGAGAACCAATATATCTTTGTTACATATATTTAGGCACCAGACAAAAGCATTCCACCTTTCCCAGGCCTTTGGCTAATTAAACAATATATGGCCCTTTAAACTGTGTGTTTGTGTGTGTGGTTATTGTTTTTGTTTGTTATTATGTTATGCATTTTTATATTGTAAACTGCCCTGTGATCTTTGGATGAAGGGCATTATAGAAATTAGATTGATTGATTGATTGATTGATTGAATATAGGTCTGATCACTTTTGAATGGCTTAGATTTTTTGGGTTAACCGCCATCCCACCCCCACCTAACCAACTACTGCTATTTCTTGCAAATTAGAACAAAGCAAAAGCACCCAACCTTGTTGGGCCTGGGGGTATATTTGGAAATCTAAGCAACTTCAATGGACACCATGAAATATCCATTTCACAAAAGAAAAACTAGCGATTCTCAAAGACTACCAAGTAATAAAATAGCTCTGATGAAACAGAAGAAAAATAAAATACAGACAAAGCAGTCGACCCTGCAGAAAAGAGGCAGAATTCCCACCACCACCACCAAACAATCTCCTGAAAGGCCCCAAACTCAGTTTTAAAAATCAATAAATTGAAGAAGCAATGGAGTTGGAAGGTACCTTGGGGTATGTCTCTACTGGTGAAGTTTTGGGGACCCCACAGCATATGTGAAATAACTGTATCTCAAAATAAGGGAAGCAAAACAATCCTCTCAGGGTTGTTCATGAGCCAAAATTTCAAGGCCTAAAGACCAGTGGTTCTTTGCATGATCTCAGTTTGATTAAAGAATTGCCAACCTTTCTGTTTCTCATGTTCCTGCCAAACAGAGATATTTCTGCCCTTAAAGCACATATTCAGGCCTGCTTAAATGATGAGCAACAGTTGCATCCATTCCATTCCACAGATTCTAGGGCAGGCATCCCCAAACTTGGCCTTCCAGCTGTTTTGGGACTACAACTCCCATCATTCCTTTCTAACAGGACCAGTGGTCAGGGATGGTGGGAATTGTAGTCCCAAAACAGCTGGAGGGCCGAGTTTGGGGATGCCTGTTCTAAGGTGATCATGGTGACTCCGAAAAATTTTACACATCACTTGGGAAGACAGGCGAACTAATATCAGTGTACTGGAAGAAGCAAAGATCATCAGTGTTGAAGCAATGATTCTTCAGCATCAACTTTATTGGACTGGTCATGTTGTGCAGATGCCTGATGATCGTCTTCCAAAGCAACTACTCTATTCCGAACTTAAAAATGGAAAGTGTAATGCCGGTGGTCAACAAAAGACTGTCTCAAGGCAAATCTTAAAAAAGTAGTATAAACACTGACAACTGGGAAACACTGGCCTGCTAGTGCTCCAGTTGGAGAACAGCCTTTACCAAAGGTGTCATGGACTTTGAAGACACTTGAACTCAGGACGCAAGGGAGAAACATGCTAAGAGGAAGGCACGCTTGGCAAATCCACACCGTGATCAACTCCCGCTCGGAAACCAATTTCCCCACTTTGGAAGGACATGTGGATCCAGAATTGGCCTCCACAGTCACTTACAGACTCATTGTTAAAACTGTGTTTATAGAAGACAATCTTACTCAGCTATGAGTGATCGCCAAAGAAGAAGATGATCACCTTCATAATTCACACAGATTCACCCAAATATTACTGAATACCTGGATGTTGGCTACTATAAACTCCTTTACAAAATAAGCACTTCAGTGGTGTATTTAAGTTCCTGTTTCAGCTGAGGGTAACATAGACTGCTTTTTATCAGCTGTCCAGGGAAGGAACACTGCAGTCATATCAACTACTGCCTTGTTCTTAGAATGGCCGTGGCGTCTCTTGGAGGATATACCTGATTGCCCTTTTAGGAAGAATTTAAGTTGTCATGAATCTCTTGATAGGTTTCTCAGGGGGGGGGGGAAATAAAGCAGAAAGGGTACGGTGTTGGAAAATAACACAAAATCTTGGAGTCTTACAAACCAAGCTCAGTTAATGGGAGGGATTGCTCAGGTGGTGTTAAATGCTTTAATAGACACCTTATCTTGAGAAGGGAAGAGCAAACAGACAACACACAGAGGGAAGGGAAGCCTTTCAGAAACCTGTCTTTCAAAAATTGGTAGAATGAATCAGCTCAAGGCTCAAGGCTCCTGATTCTCTAAATCCTTTAGTTAATGGAAATTTTGTTTTTCTCAGGCAAAAGATCCAAGAAGATGGATCCAGGGACGCGGACTTATAAAAAATATTGGGGGGGCCCGGGAAAGCTCGTGAAATGTAAATAAGCTCATGAATATGCAAATAAGCTCATGAATATGCAAATAAAGTGGCGCCGCCCCCTCATGAGCGAATAGGGGAGAGCGTGCTGCTGCCTATTTATCAGCTCCGGAACAGCTGATATGCGGGAAACCTGGGGCTAGAGGCAGGAGCCCCCGCCCCCGGGGATTCCCCTGTTCTCGCGGGGGACGGCCGGGGCTCTCCGGCTAGGGTGCGCGGCTGGCTGGCTGGCAAGGGAGCAGGTGGGGAGGAGGCGGGGGACGGCGGCGGCGCCCGAGATTATTGGGGGGGCTGAGCCCCCCCAAAAATTTTTTTGAGGGGGCTCAAGCCCCCTCAAGCCCCATGGAGTCGGCGCCTATGGATGGATCTGGACTTCAGTAATACTGTTTGTCCTCATAATAAGAAACACAATCCTTTTCAAATCCTACCTCTGATATTGTCAAGCAAAATATGCAAACTAAAAGCAACAATATAAAACAAACAATGAGTTAATAAGAATATAATAATATTGGTAATGTTAGTAATATGGCAGCTGAGGATCTAACATGGAAATTACCACAGGAATGAGACTAAGAGTTAGAAGAGGTCACTGTAAAGTTACCTTTCCCTAAACAAATACAGCTAATAGAGCCTTCAGATCTTCCCACATTAATTGCAGATTAAAGAATGTATAGCTTTCTGATTCACTAATTTGGAGATGTAAGCATTAAATTATTAAACATGAGTAAAACTCAAGCAATCTCAAATATCGTGTGTGTTTGTGAAAATGTACATTTCCATGATATCTGCTCTATCCTATTTAATGCAGTAAGTTGTTCTCTTGGGGAAAACAGATATGATTTCAATTATAGTGAACATTTTGAGGTAAAGTACTTGGGAGTAAATTCCTGAAAAGAAAAATGATCTCCCTTGCTGCCCTTTTCTTGATTAAATGTTATAACTTCATCTATTATTAGTGACCTCAGTCACACATGAGAAGAGAACTTTTGGCTTAGCCTAACTGTAGGATGCTTGAGGAATCTGATCTTTGTGAATTCCATTACAGAATGACTTGACTCGTGTATCTTGGACTAAGGTACAGTTCAGAACTTAGCTGTATAAGCACAGTTCTTGGTGGTTTTAACGCATCAAAATATGTATTTCAATGTATATTTTGAACTGAATTCTTTAGAAGTTCATAGGTGAATGAGGGAATGGAATAAGAGTCATGGTATAAACATACAAAAGATGTGCATACCAACAATAGAGGAATTCAGCTGAGGGGAGCGCGATTGACATTCCCTGCAGCGAGCAGTTAAAGGAGCCCCGATGTTCTGTCCACTCATCCCTGAGCTGAATCTTCCCCCTTCTGTGCAAAGCAGCCCTGGCAATCCTGCCCCTTGTGCGCGAGCGGCAGGAGTGCTGGGGCTGACTCAGCTAGGGAGCAGGAACCTTCCTGATCCCGAGCTGAGCTGAACCCGCAAGCTGCATTGTCCCAGCCCATGAGCGACTGGGTGAAACCGCCTCAGTTTCCCAAGGTCAGAGTTGGGGCAGTTTCACCAGGTGCCTCATGGGCAGAGGACAGTGCAGCTTGTTTTTTCAACATCGCAGTGTATCCGCAAACCGTGATGTTTGGCTGCCGATATACCGCGATGTTGAAAAAGCTGATATTGCCCAGCCCTAGAACTAACTAGATGTTAGTTAAGGTTAATTAATTAATTATTGTATTTGGCCTGTCAGAATAACAATTTTTGTAATGTGGAAAGCATACAAACTATACCCTATGTCTGCTGAATTCAAGGAATTCCAGTACCTTGAAATCAGTTCCTGCTCAGTCAAAAATAGAATTTTAAATAAATTTTATATAAAGACTGATCTCTGGGTATGCATGTTTGTGTATCTGTATAGGTGAAAGGGAGCGGGGTGAATCTGTACACACTGAGAGAGCTATAATTACTTTTGTCATTTTTTTATGCTTCAAAGCTTCCTTGCTTTGGGTATTTTTACATGTTGGAAAATGGCTGTGCCATGTAAACTTTGTAATGGGAGGCATTGATTCTGCACAAACTTTAAGGGTGTTTTCACTCATATGCTGTGGTTATGTAATAAATCTTTTTCAAAAAGTGGTAAGAGGAACAGTAATCACTGAAATGATGAAAGTTTGTTTACCTTTAAAGTCTGTTGTTGAATAATGTAAAATGAATCCTTGATATGTCTATATGATCTAGTACTGGTTGTATCAAGAATGTTTACTAATGTCTTACACAAACAATATTTGCAGTAAAAAAAGAATTATAGAAGGTATGGGATTCATTTATTTTGTTTAGACTTGCAGCAGATTAAAATTCACCAACATTATAGCTGAATATAATTTACATGCAACTCAGAATTGTATACATATTTATTAAACTTTCTCTGCCATTATTTCACTTAATATGTGAGCACTTTAATTAGGATAAACATAGTTAATTCGCAGAGAACTTACAGTTCCTGTATCATATTGCCTTCAGTATGAATTAATTGTGTTTTCCTTTGGTAGTGCTGTTACACAGTCAGCTGACTACTGTGCTGTTCTGAGGAAGAAGGAAACCAAACTGAACTAAAGGAAAAACTGGCCATGAAGCAGCAGCCCACCGGGACTGCAAATGACGCTCACTCTGGAATGCCACCACCCAGATATGCTGGTTTCTGGTTCAGCATTTGAGGGCAGCAGAAGTCTGGTCCCACTTTGCCAGTGCTTTCCTGCTTCATGAGGAATTCCACACAAGTTACGCTTTTGGGGAAAGGAGGCAATATGTACGAAAAGTGCTCTCCCATTCCAGCTACACTTTAGTGTCACATACCGTAATTGCTAATTTAAGTAGAGCGTTTATATAACATTTACGGGTAGTTCCCACAGTTTCAAGTTTAGTATTTTTCACCTCGGCAGTTCCTGTTGAAATTAATAGGAATACTTTTAGAGTAAATCACAGTTGAACAGTGGTAGACTCAGGTTTCTGCATAATTAGAGTACTGCTCATCTTGATTTGCCGAGGCTCTGATGTCATACCAAGGAGAACCAATTTAGAGAGAATGCACTTATGGGAATAATACAGCAGTGAAGCCATGGACGCTTGGTATTTAAGGGATAATCATTTTCATGCTGGCAAGGTAATTTTCATGAGAAAATGAATGGCTCTCATGTGTGATTGATAACCTTAAAGCCTGTTTATTGCTAGCATTTTCCACTACTACATATATTACAGCTAGGTTAAAGAAGACAGAATCACCATAATGAACATATTCAGAAATTAAAGGCAAATGTTTCTTACTGTCCAAAGGCTTAAAAATGCTGTGCTGTTTCTTTCTTTCAATAGCGTAGCTGCTCCATGGATCTGTTTTGATTAATTATTATCCAAGACAATGGCTTACATTTTTAAAAATGCTATGAGCATTAATATTACTGTGGCTGCTCTATCAAACAGTTCAGCATTTTCCAGGGGCCCATTGCCCTCCTACCACTTATCTTCATATTAATGATTAATTCACCTTGATGGCTAGGAACTTCCCTTCATTTTTCTGAGTTTGGCAGTACCCTTGGTTTGGCTACAGTGCTGGCTCACAAATAGTTCGTATCAAATGCTCTGCTAGTAGGAAATAGAGCTATCAGATACTTTCAATGTAGAGGTTGCTAAGTTATGTGATATTCTTTCCTTGTAGACATGATAAAAAATTGGCACAAGGCAGTGAAAGCACAAGGCTTACTCCAAAGAGCCCTGGGAACCATAGTTTGCAAAGGGTGCTGGGGACTGTATCTCTTGGGGGCAAAGCTACAGTTCCCAACACGTATGTCAGAGCTAGTTCAGATGCAGGTCGGCACTCAAGGCGCAGAGATAAGCAAAAAAATTGGTTCTCTCTTCAAGAAAGCATACAAGGCCCAATGCCAACAGGCAGGACTGGCCCCTATGAAACAGTTGCCAAGACTGAAGGTCTTCACCTTCTACTTCCCTCTAAGTCTCTTCCCCTGCCAGATGATATCCAAGCAGCCTCAAACTATGCCAGATGTGCTCTTTCTGCTGCATGCATAGCCCTCCATGTCATTGGAGACTAGGGGGGACTGGAGGCTTGTACAGTAGGACCAGCAAGCTCATGAGATACTTCTGCATCATCTGTCCCTTCCTCCGTTTCTGCTTCATCAGCTGAGTCTAAATTGCTTTCTGCACATGACTCTTCTTGCTCACTAAAGCCTGTTGCCTCTTCAGCATCCAGCTAATACTCGTCTCCTTCCCCCTCTGACTTGTCCTCACAGTTTCGCACCACCGCTCCCTGGGCTCTGAGCCTTCCTCCTTTAAGGCTTCCTGGGTGGTGCTGTGGTCTAAACCACAGAGCCTAGGGCTTGCTGATTGGAAGGTCAGCAGTTCGAATCCCTGCGATGGGGTGGGCTCCTGTTGTTCGGTCCCAGCTCCTGCCCACATAGCAGTTCGAAAGCACGTCAAGTGCAAATAGATAAATAGGTACTGCTCCGGCGGGAAGGTAAACGGCATTTCTGTGCGCTGCTCTGGCTCGCCAGAAGTGGCTTAGTCATGCTGGCCACATGACCCAGAAGCTGCCTGCGGACAAATGCCGGCTCCCTCGGCCTATAGAGTGGGATGAGCACGCAACCCCAGAGTCCTCTGCGACTGGACCTGGACCTAACAGTCAGGGGTACCTTTACCTTTAGGGGGTTCCCCAGCTCGTGCCTCTCACTGAGAGCCAGTGTGGTGTAGTGGTTAAGAGCAGTAGACTCATAATCTGGGGAAACAGGTTCGTGTCTCCGCTCCTCCACATGCAGCTGCTGGGTGACCTTGGGCTAGTCACATTTCTCTGAAGTCTCTCAGCCCCACTCACCTCACAGAGTGTTTGTTGTGAGGGAGGAAGGGAAAGGAGAATGTTAGCCACTTTGAGACTCCTTCGGGTAATGATAAAGTGGGATATCAAATCCAAACTCCTCCTACTCCTCCTCTTCTTCTTCTTCTTCTTCCCCTCCTCCTCCTCCTCCTCCTCCTCACCACTCCTCTTCATCCATCCAGTCCCTGACACAAGACTTTTGGAGGGGAAGCATGTGCTTTAAATTCATGGTCTGTAACACACCTGTGGGTGTGGATATTCTCTCCAAAGAAATGCCCACACCTGTGGCAAGGGGCTGGTCAGGAAGGACAGTGGACTGAAGCCACTTCCAAAGATTGCAGTGTGTCCATGTTGGATTTCAATTGCTGAAGAAGAGACGGAGGGGAGGGGCAGTTACTCCAGAGTACAGTCCTGCTGGCATTTTTGATTACTCATAATCATAAATGTCCTACAAACTCCTTTGGGTTCAGCAGAAGTGATACTTATAAAACTGAGCAAATAAAGGGGTAATGCACGTTAATCCCTAGAGGATACCAGCTTTTTTATATTCTCACTCTACTTCTGTGAAGAAAAATTCCTCACTTTGGGGCCACAGTCGTTTGGAGTTACAACCCCTTTGGCTGTACTCATGTGCACATGAGCATGTACCTGACTCTTAGCAGGATTTACTGGGACAATATTTTCCTGAAAGGAAGAAAAATCAAGCAAGAATAATTGAGGCAAGAAGCTGTTAATGACTGCAGTCCATGCATTTTGTTCAATTGGTGTTTGAAGAAGTATGAAACTAGGTACAGTCTTGGAGTTCTCACCCCTGCCTGCATGGCCTTGGTTTGTGTTATTTGTAATTCATTGTATCATTTGTACAGTGGTGCCTCGCAAGACGAAATTAATTCGTTCCGCAAGTCTCTTCGTCTTGCGGTTTTTTCGTCTTGCGATGCACGGTTTCCCATAGGAATGCATTGAAAATCAATTAATGCGTTCCTAGGGAAACCGCCTTCAGACCAGGTCCGGGGACAGTCTGTCCCCGGACCTCTTCTGAAGGCTGGGGGGGGGGACAAGGGCTTTTCTTCCCACCCCCAGCATTTTAAAAAACCCCTGGACAGCGGAGGACTTCTCCGCTGTCCGGGCGATCTTAAAATGCTGGCGGGCGGCATTTTAAAATCGCCCCAGACAGCGGAGGACTTCTCCACTGTCCGGGGCGATTTAAAAGCCCCTGGGAAGGCAGGCAGGGGGGACAAACACTTTTGGGGCCCCCCCGCCAGCCTTCAGAAGAGGTCCTGGACCTCTTCTGAAGGCGGGCGGGGGGCGAAAGTCTTTGCTCCCCCCCGCCTGCCTTCAAAAGGTGTCCCCGCGGCGGCGGGAGGTGTCCCCTGCCCCCCGCCCGGCTTCGGAGCACCGGGAGAAGCGATCTCCCCGCAGCCCCTTGCTTCAAAAGAGGTCCGGGGGCAGCGGGGAAGAAGCGCTTCGCTTCCCGCTGCCCCCCGACCTCTTTTGAAGCAAGGGGCTGCGGGGAGATAGCGATCTCCCTGCAGCCCCTTGCTGCAAAAGACGTCGGGGGGCAGCGGGGAAGAAGCGCTTAGCTTCCCGCTGCCCCCGGACCTCTTTTGAAGCAAGGGGCTGCGGGGAGATAGCGATCTCCCTGCAGCCCCTTGCTTCAAAAGAGAAGACCCGCTGTCCCCGGGGCAAGCTTCGTCTTGCGAAGCAAGCCCATAGGGAAATTCGTCTTGCGAGGCAACTCGAAAACGAAAAAACCTTTCGTTTTGCGAGTTTTTCGTCTCGCGAGGCGTTCGTCTTGCGGGGTACCACTGTAGTTTATTCTATTCATCTGCTCTTCTGTACAAGATTACATCATTACTTTTCTTTTTGTTAAATTTGGTTTCTGTGACTCAGTTTGTCTCTTACCTAGAAGATAGGATGACCAACCCTTTATCACAAACTTGCTATAGCCACATGAGTAAATTAATATTTCCCCATGTTAGTATAAAAGAACAAAACAACCATTGGTGTCAGTAGCTACCAGAGAATAGCCACTGGGATGACTCTTGATATTTTCAGTTAGATTTTGTTTTTGTTTTTTAAGTGGTATAGTTTCAATCACATTAGTAAGACTCATTTGCAGTTCAATATTCTCACAGTGACTCACTTCTCACAGTGCAGTTAATGGTCTACTAACCTATAAGCTTGAGCAAGGCCAAGAGATATTTGCCATAGATTTTTTTAAAAAAATAAATAAATAAATAATAAAGGTTTTTTTTGAGCAGTGACAGACCCTAATTGGTTTGACGCAAATTCATTAAAAAGCTAAATGTGCTAATCCATAAAATGTTAATGAAAGGGCCCTATAAATATTGAGGTTGAACAACAATGGATGCACTAATAATCATGTGTTAATACGTTTTCTGCAAAGGATTGAAAATTAGCATTTTGATTTGGACAGACTGTATTCAACAAACATCACAATTTTTGACACAACACTTCAAGCGTGGAATGTTCAGGCTCCCAAAAGGAGTTCATGTGCCGTTTCTGGTGATTGCCAAGGATATTAAATAGTAAAGCTTGCTCACGATTTATGCATTTTAAATGCTCAAACCTAAACCTTATCAATCAATGAGTTAAAGCCTATTTCCCCTCGCCCACCAGGACCCCTGGGACTTGTAGCCAAGACCAGATGGGAGAAAGTAGCACTCCACACATCTGTCAGAGTGCTTGCTGCTACCTCTTCCACCTCTCTCCCTTCCTCAATTAAATTTTGATGTGTTTGGGAAGGCATCACTTCTGAAGTTTGGATTTCTGGTAGCTGTCCTCCTCTGAAAGGATGAGGGATTAAGATGGTCCACTTTTCTTCACACTATTGACCATAGTATCCTTCTGGACTGACTCTGTGGGAGTCAGTTGCACTGTGTTGTGGTGTCTCGTCGTATCTGCAGGGTTATGTCCAAAGAGCATGGGTAGGTAAACTAAGACCCAGGGGCCAGATCTGGCTCAATCGCCTTCTCAATCCAGCCTGCGAACGGTCTGGGAATCAACATATTTTTACATGAGTAGAATGTGTCCTTTTATTTAAAATGCATCTCTGGGTTATTTGTGGGGCCTGCCTGGTGTTTTTACATGAGTAGAATGTGTGCTTTTATTTAAAATGCATTTCTGGGTTATTTGTGGGGCATAGGAATTCAGTCATATTTTTTCTTCAAAATATAGCCTAGCCCCCCCCCCCCCAATGTCTGAGGGACAATGGACCGGCCCCCTGCTGGAAAAGTTTGCTAATCCCTGCCAAAGAGTAATCCTGGGAGAGATGGTTATGCTCTTTCATGAATTGAATAAGCCCACTGTATTGCAAGTTATATTGTTCTAAACTAAAAGAAATACTTTGCGGTTCTTCAGGAGGAGGAGGGGGGAGGGAAAACCATTCTCTATTAAAAGCCAGTGGGGACAGTCAGCTGCTTTAACTTTTGTTGATACTACTTTCAGTGATGCAGTTTAGACAGTTTTAAAATGAAATATTCATTAATAGTTTTGAAACATGTAGTCCAGGAGTCTAGGATATCTTAATGTTCACTAAATGTATTTCAGATAGAAATGATATTGTACCCAAATTCAGTTTGTAGAGCTAATTACTTTTAAAAGCTTTGGTTACGCTTGTTAAGAATAGATTATTCCCCATCATTGTCCTTACTATGGAGCTCACTAAAGAACATTAAAATTTATTAGAAGTGCTGACTTAAGATGCAGTGATATAGATATTATAGTTCTCTGAAGACAGAAGTCCAAATGCTGAAGTGAAGAAAATTGAAAAATATTAAGTGTAAGAGAAGTTGTTCTTTTTCATAAATGGAAATTAATGTGATACTTAGCAAGGGTGTGTAATCACAGAAACCTGTGAATTAGACAAAAGATCGGATATTGTAACCACATACAATCAGTTTCTAATTAGCACACAATACACCTTAATAACTTAAATTCATCTCAAACCCTAAATCGTGAAGGAGAAAAATGGTCTTTCTCATTGGCTGGGAGAACATTAGCTGCGTTAGGGTTTTCATACTTTGTTTTCCTGCACACAATCCCTTGCATTCTGTCAGAGACCACTCTCAATATCCTCCAACGTCAGGTAATAGATTTATAGATGGCACAGCAAAGGGGAGAGTGCCTTGAAGCACCACACTTACAGAACAAAATGAATCTGAGACTAAATGTCTTTCCTTTGAACTTTGTCTTCATCCAGCCCTGCCTACTATCCTTGTCCTAAGTAGTGCCTGAAATAACATTCTCTACTGCAGAACATTCTCCATCGCAGCAGAAAGAAGTATGCAGCAATTTTGGGAGGAAAGCGTTAGTTCTTTTGACTTATTTAAGCTCTTTAGATTTATTTGGTCCTGGTTTATAACTAATAGAATTCCTCTTTCCTTATTTTTAACTTTTCACCTTTTAATCTGTTGCCACCTATTTATATGTCGATTTGCTCTTTTATTTTAGAAGGCTGCACTTGCACATACATGTTTGTACAAAAACAACATGGCTGTTCTTAGTTTTATTTATGATATTTATGTGCTTCCCTGGGTGCAAAAACAAACAAACTTACAGCACAGTGTGTGGAGAGATGCTAAAATAACAAATAAAAACTTCAAAAATAAAACGAAACTTAAAATGTGGTAGAATCTAGACACATATAAAAAACGCTGTGAAAATGCTTTTTTTAAAAAAGCATTTTGAAAAATATATTGAATTTGCCATCGCCCTCTAGTATCACATTTGTATAATGCACTTAAAACGCACTTAAAACATTATATTTGAAACTGTATAACTGAGTCCTGTGACTAAGGCATGAAAATTCAGCAGAATGGCTGAACTAGGTCCTGAACTGCCAAGGCTAATGCAATATTGCTTATTACATGCTACGATGTTGTCAAGATTGGTGGCAGGTGAACCTCCCTCAGGAGCACATCTTCAGACAGAATGCCACAACCTGTTCCCAGTCACCATTCACCTAATTCCAGATAGTGCGGGGTAGGGGCAGGGGAGAGGAGAGGAGAGGAGGGAATATGATTACCAGGTCTCCCAGGGCAGCAAAATAGAATGAAATCATGAGGGATGAATGATGTGTCTTTTGACCTTGAACATTTTGGAGGGAGAAATCTTAACGGCCATGTTTGGATGCTATGCTAAACTAAGGTTTAGTTTAGCAAGATGTAAACAATCCTAGCCTCTTCCTAGGCTATCTCACTCTCCTCCTCATCACTCAGATTATTTCATTTTCACCCTCAGTTAAATGTGCTGCAAAACATTGTCCGTACATGACAAACTGTGGGTAACAATAACTTTGCTTAGTTTTAAGCAACCCAACTGCTGAAGTGGATGCTTCTGAACGCCTTCTCCTGGCTGAGTGGGTAGTGAAGAAGGGAGGGGTATTGTGTGGCCAGACTTACTAATGTCTTACAAAAGCTAAGCTGCAGCTCTCCAAATATTGTTGGACTGTCTCACAGTAGCTTCATTCAGTGTTACCAATGGTTAGGGATTATGAAAATTATATCCACCAATATTAGCATAGCCACAGGTTAGCTACCTGCAGAGCAGCAGATAGCTGGGTACACTTGCTCTTGGCCTTGAAGAGCTAAGCTGGCTGGAGGAGCCCGTCAGGGTCTGGCTGCTTTTTTATTTTTATTTTTTATTTTTTAACTTTATAACAAGACTCCCAACCCACGCCTCAGACAAGCTCTGCATAGGCTGGCCACCCCTGCACTGAAACCATGGTTGACTAGCATACAAACTCATCTATTGTCTGTCTCCTTTCCCACTGGCTGTGTGGCTTGAATCCAGCCATAGTTTTGTTGAAGTCCATGTGCATAGTTCCAAAGCTTCCTTTCAGCAAGCAGCAACAGAATTTTCTTTTCCATTCAGTCCAGATATGGCTTGGATTCTGGCATGCTTCCATGAGTGAAGTTGTATTGTTTACTTTCGATTCTTCTTTTTATTGCCAAAAACAAAACAAAAAAACTCCTTAATCACTGAAGCTTAGTGCACAAATGAAAATCTATATCTTAGACTGTGGTATTCACCCTCCCAGGTAGGCACATTAGGCCACTCAACTTGAGCTCTGACTTACTGGGTAATTGGTTAGGAGGTTATGTCAATAGTAGAATTCTCAGTTATATTTCTGAGGCAATGAATAGGTACGAAGATGTCCTTGTCAGCCTGTCTTCTCCCAATAAAGGTTGAGTGTGATGAAAAGAAGACAGAGGGAAGCTGAACAATGAATACATGGGAAGGAATGGCAATGCAAACAAAATACTGTTTTCCTCTTTAAGTATCAGTTACCGTAAAAACCATTGCAAGCAAAGGAAAATTACTTTTAGGATGGGAGAAGAAAACAAACAAAATCTATATCAATTTTAGGCTCTTGGACTCCATATCAACTGTTCCTGAATAATCCAGTTTACACTTTTTATTAAGCTATAAATACATTTTTAGAAATCCAGTTGACATTTGGGTATTTTATTAAACACGATAAATGCCAGGGAAAATTGAATTAAGAAAGCTTGTAACATGCTTTAGTACCAGTTTTAAAATTTTGCCTTGCAATAAATGGTGCTTCTTTACCTGAGGAATAAATCTGTTTGAAAACTGGGGAGTAATTCCACCCCCACTTTCATTGCCATAGGCCCTGACCTTTTTGTTGATGGCTGGTATTACCAGCTTCACCTTATGTTTTATTCTTTTGGATTTGTGTTAAATTTGATTATATGCCCTGAGCACTAGTCACAGCAAGAATAAAGTTTGAAAGCCAATTCAGTATAAAATGCAGCTCACATTCTAATTGATGGAGGACCAAGACAAAAGCAAACCAAGTCTGATATATATGTTTATATAAAGCACCAATGTGCTATTGTATTTCTTGCACTTTCCTCCACAAGTTGATTCCTCCCACCCAGACCCTGCTACCCTTAGGCTATTGACCGAGGGCACTGTATGGAGCCCATTAAAAAAGAATGAATGAGCTTCAGTTGTTCTTGTTGTGAGATGATCCTTCAAGCAGTTCTGCAGTTATTTTTTGGGGACTAAGTTCTATTTTCCATATGATGTAATTTATTATGTTTTCAACAGCTGCATTTGCTAGGTAAATGCCGGACTTGCTGAATGCTGGCCAGTTTTTGGCAAGATTTTCAGGAGGAATTTTATTCACCAACTACAGAAATTGGATCTTTGGACCACATTCCTATATTGACAATATACTTTCTTCTACTTTCTTCCTGACTTCCTTTCAGTGGATCTGTATCTCTGTCTATCATCTATCATCTATCTATCTATCTATCATCTATCTATCTATCTATCTATCTATCTATCTATCTATCTATCTATCTATCTATCATCTGTCATCTATCTATCTCTAGATATCCATTCTCTACTGAAGAAGGTGTACAGGAGAGGGGCATTGTCTTTATTGACAAGCAAACACACTAATCATCTCCCTTCAGTTGCAAGCATAATTTAGATCTCACGAGACTGGCTTTGGTAATTAGAAAAACAATGAAGTGTAAAAGGCAGCCTCTTTCTGACATTGTGTGATATGACCCATAAAATGCAACACCAGGGGACAGTGTACCTAGATGTACAATTAGCATCTCTTAAACTGTGATAAGATGAAAGTATTATTATTCTGAATACTGGACAATATCGACATCTTCATACAGTTGTAAATGCCTTTGACAACTGTATTCTTTTATTTATTCATCCATTTATTATTATTATTACTACTACTACTAGCAACAGCAGTGATGTGCAGAATTAAATGAATCAAAGAAAAAGTATCTGCTTCCAATAAAATGTTACACATAGTTCTTTTATATTGTGCACACTTACAGACAAACCAAGGGCCTAGGCTTCCAGCGCATATATTAGCAGAACTGTATACATTAGCAGAATACTGTTTACAAGAGCAGAACTGATAGGCGATATGTCTTGTTTTCCTGATCATCCTGAAACTCTTAAGAAATACTGCAGTGGTGCAAAAGATTATCTGAGCTCTACTCAGGATATATTTGACAGGGGTTTTTTTTTCTTTAAAAAGAAGCTACATTATAAGGATTGTAACAAAGCATTATTAACAAGTAACCTATAGCACGATAAGCAATGGTATACTGATTCAGTTGTGTATGTGAGTTGCAAGCTATAGAAGTGACAAAATATAACAAAGAACATAATCCTATAACCATCTGATCCAATGCAAATAAGTCAGTAAAAATATGACTTATAAAAAATAAACTTAAATCAATTAAAGGAATATTTCTATAATGTCTCTGCCTTAGAATTTAGTGAACATGTGTTCAAGCCACTTCCATGATACTTTGGCATCTATATCTAGGCTGCACCCATATTTGCCTCCAGTGTAGAGCCAGGTTTATTGAAAACCACGGCTACTTAATTTTCTGTACTTGTACAACTCTTTACTAAGCAGCTAGACAGCATAATGTTTGGCAGTTTCTGTCATATCATGGAGGAAGAGCTGCCAGGGAAAGATGCTGCTATTGCTCCTATCAGTAGTACAGGGAGCTTATGCTTTCTTCAGTTGTTAATGTTGGATCCCCCACAGGATAATTTAGCAGCAGTAGCTTACCCTTCAAAGTGTACTGCTTGCAGATGACTGATGGCTATATTGGAGCTTTAGAGTTTGTGCAGTGGCTTATTAGAATGACCCTCAACCTTTGGAGCTACAGATTGGTTGTTCATCTAAGCATATCAAATGGGTCAGCTGAATATAAAAACTGTTTCATGGCAGGTATCTATTATAACTCTCTGCAAGTGCCCTAAATAGCCCTGCAGGTTTTTTCTCCCTTGCTTGCTAAAAGTGCTCAGAAAAGAAAAATAATAATAACGTGAAATCATCTAAATGATGATGATTGAGCCCATTAAAGAATTTTCCCTTTAAAGTGTGCATATATATACATTATATAAGCCAGGAACAAGCTGTGTCAAGTTTCAGTTCAATGCTGCTTTGAATGGATGGATTATCAAGAGTTCAAAAATGATTTTTTTAAAATGGAATCTCTGACAGATTCCTGACTAAAGCATCAGTGCCTAGCAGGACGATAATACACTGTACAGTATAATGTGATGGCAGTTCATGCAACAAACACTTGAATAAAGCTCTTTTCATGTCTTGTCTGTCCAATAAGGCTAACCTCATAACTGGCCCTTAAAGTTGAAAAGCCTTGTGTTGGCTCCACCAGTATGGCTTTTGAAAGACAGCATGAATTTAAAATGATAAAATTTTAGCCACATGTACTGAGACAAATTGCACATGTGTAGATTAGGGCTTCAAATTGGTTAAACTGCTAGATCAGTAAACTTAAATTATTAATTTATTAATGGGTAGAAGCCAGTTTTTATTGGGAAGAGCAAAATAAATCTGTGAATTATGGGTAGATTTGTTTTCTGAGTTTTGGTTTAAAGACTATTTGGGTTGTGTTTTATTTATCTAATACTGCAATGAAAAAAGTTTTAAAGGATGAATAATAAGTTAAATTATTCTCCCTTCAATATTTCTTCAAAACATTTTTGTTATCCATTTTGCAGATTTTTTATATGTACATTTTTAAAATTGTAATTAGATAATTAAAGGGATAAAATATTTTTAAGATTGAATGTTAAATGATGAATGCTATTAATGAATGTTATTAAATGTTGATTATTGTTATTGAAATAGTTAACTTCATCCCACTTTTTTAAAGTACTTAATCAAAATTAACACTTTCAATGAAGCACTCAGATATTCAGTTGGCTTAGTGCCATTCATTTCTGTAAAGATGACAGAAATTTAGCTTTTGTTTTTATCTTGAAATGGGGAAGAGTGTTAGCTCATCGGAATAAACTGCATGCCTAGCAGAAAATAAACAGTGCATTTAGTGTGACTCTATAATAGTGGTTTTCATCTGCAAATACTGGCATATCAGATGCAAGACTTTATATTTGTTCTTGCTGGGTGTATGTAATTTTGCCCTGAATTGCATTGCCATAAACTCACATTCCTTGTGATTGCCAGAAAAATCCTTATCATACTACCCTCAGCAATGTCATTCGGTACTAGTAGGTGGCCACACTTTACATTTGCTCTGGATACTTCATTCTATTTAATCCCTAACAAATTTTCTCACCCAGCATAGCTGCTGTGAAAGAAATTGGAGTGGCTACCCTCTGTGTTTTGATACAGTTTGAAAAATGAAAGGTGGTAGACAGTAAACCAAACACAGCATGCCAGTAATTTCTCTAAAACTGTTGATGTTCCAGTGCTGTGAACCTATATCCTAGTGAGATGTCAATGCTTTTCACTACAAAGGAGATAGTAGTGCTAAAATGTTTCAGCTTTCATACTTCTGCTGAAACATTTGTATATTTATGCCAGATGTTTATAGGCTTCATTCTTTCCCCCTATCCTTCATGCCCAACTCTGACTCAATCCAAACTATAGTTGAATTAGTGGGAAAAGCCAGTGCGGTGTAGTGGTTAAGAGCGTTGGGCTCATAATCTGGTGAACCGGGTTCGCATCCCCGCTCCTCTACATGCAGCTGCTGGGTGACCTTGGGCTAGTCACACTTCTCTGAAGTCTCTCAGCCTCACTCACCTCACAGAATGTTTGTTGTGAGGGAGGAAGGGAAAGTAGATTGTGAGCCGCTTTGAGACTCCTTAAAAAAGGTAAAGGGACCCCTGACCGTTAGGTCCAGCCGTGGACGACTCTGGGGTTGTGGCGCTCATCTCGCTTTATTGGCCGAGGGAGCCGGCATACAGCTTCTGGGTCATGTGGCCAACATGACTAAGTTGCTTCTGGTGAACCAGAGCAGCGCATGGAAATGCTGTTTACCTTACCTATTTATCTACTTGCACTTTGTGCTTTCAAACTGCTAGGTTGGCAGGAGCAGGGACCAAGCAACGGGAGCTTACCTCGTCACGGGGATTCGAACTGCTGACCTTCTGATCGGCAAACCCTAGGCTCTGTGGTTTAACCCACAGCTTAGGGTAGTGATAAAGCGGGATTTCAAATCCAAACTCCTCTTCTTCTTTCATGTGGAATTTAGTTTGTTACTTGTGAGTAAGCATTCCAATCTATAGAGAGCCAGTGTGGTGTAGTGGTTAAGAGCGGTAGTCACATAATCTGGGTAACCGGGTTCACGTCTCCGCTCCTCCACATGCAGCTGCTGGGTGACCTTGGGCCAGTCACACTTCTTTGAAGTCTCTAAGCCCCACTCACCCCACAGAGTGTTTGTTGTGGGGGAGGAAGGGAAAGGAGAATGTTAGCCGCTTTGAGACTCCTGAAGGGGAGTGAAAGGCGGGATATCAAATCCAAACTACTACTACTACTACTACTACTACTACTACTACTACTACTCTTCTTCTTCTTCTTCTTCTTCTTCTTCTTCTTCTTCTTCTTCTTCTTCTTCTATTGAGTAAACTGACAAACTAATTATGCTTTCTCAGAAGTAAATCTAGGGTAAGCTGTCCATCTTGCTGCTTGCAGTGATAGGATAGCACACATTTCAATTTCTAGTTGTTTTCGTGTTTTTGATACCATCAGCCGTGGTATCCTTCTGGTATGATGTCTGAGTTAAGGGTGGGTAGCACCACTTTGCAGTGGCTCTGGTCCTACCTAGCTTAGCATTTCCAGAGGATGATGCTTGGGGAGTATTCTTTGGTCCCGTGGAGCCTTCAACACGGGGATCCACACAGTTTGATTTTGTCTCCCATGTTTAACATCTACATGAAATGACTGAGTGGGTTTATTTGGAGTTATGGAATACGTTGACAGCAATATGCTGATGACACACAGCTTTACTTCTCCTCTATGTCTGCAAGTGTGGCAGTGAATGTGCTGGTACTTTGTCTTGCCTTGTTAATGGACTGGATGAAAGCAAATCAGCTGAAGCTCCATCCAGATAAGACTCAGCCACTGTTAGTGGGTGGTTCTCTAGACTGGATGGATGGCAAGTTGCCTGGTCTTCATGGAGTTACACTCCCTCTGAAGGAGCTGGTGTGCAGCTGGGGAGTACTTCTGGGTCTATTGCTGTCACTTGAGGCTCAGGTGGCTTTGGTAGTATGGAGTGCCTTACATCAGCTTTGGCTAGTGGTCCAGCTGCACCCCTATCTGGACAGGAATAGCCTAATTCCTGTCATCTATGCTGAAATGCATTATACATGGGGCTACCTCTGAACTTAAACTGAACTTAAACTGGTGCAGAATTTAGTGACCAGGTTGCTCACTGGGGCAAGACAGTTTGAGCATATAGTGCCAATCCTGGTCTGACTGCACTGGCTGCCAATTAGTTTCCAGGTCCATTACAAAGTGCTGGTTTTGACCTATGAAGCTTTTAATGACTCAGGATTGCAATAGTGTGAACCAACCTGGACTGTGTGATCATCATCAGAGGCCCTTCTTCATATATACATCCTCCATGAGAGGTCAGAGGGTGGCAACATGAGAAGCCTCTTTTGTGATGGCTCCCTGTTTGTAGAATCCTCTCCTCAGGGAAGCTCTCCTGGCGCCTTCTCTGCATAACTACAGACAAAAACATTCCTCCTCCCAGGCCTTTGACTAATTAAGCAATCTATGGCCTCTTAAACTGTGTATGTGTTTGTGGAGGGGTATTGTCTTTGTGCATTATTATTGCATGCATTTTTGCGTTGTAAACCACACTGTGATCATCAGATGAAGGGTGGTGCAGAAATTTAATAAAGTAATAAACTAAAATAATGCATAGATAGATGTCCCAGCTACAGATTACAAACAGTAAGCTCCTTGTTGAGCAGATAAACTTGCTAGGAAAAAGAATGTGGAACAATATAGGAAGTGTCCAAGCCTGCTATAACACACTGCAGATTTGGCATGCTTACTAGCAAGTAACTTCTGAATTGGCTTTTGCATATGTAGACTGCATGCATGCTGAGAACAGTGTAGAAATGTTTTTTGACAAGGAGAGTTTGTCCCTTTTGGTCCTGGAAATAAAAGAAGTACCGTATTTTTCGCTCTATAACACGCACCCGACCATAACACGCACGTAGTTTTTAGAGGAGGAAAATCCGTAGGTATGCCACCTGTAGGCATTTCCTCCATAACACGCACAGACATTTCCCCTTACTTTCTAGGAGGAAAAAAGTGAGTGTAATCTCTGCTGATGGAATAAAGCCCAGTATCCCATGTGGAAGATTGGCACTTGATTTGGTGCATACAGTTATACATTTGTATGAATACTGGTTTCTATTTAATCCTTTGCCGTAATCACAACAACCAGTTTCACAAGAGAGTGACGAAAAGTTACATATTTATCCAAAATCTGTCAGTTTCTGTTTAAATTTCAATATCAAAGGTTGCCGGACTAAAACTGAGAATGACCTTGAACATGTTACAATATTTTGTCTGGTTTACACTGGTAGCTATGTGGCATGAAATATTTATTTCAAATTAAGAATTCAAATTCTTCTTTGCTGTAAGAAAGTCTAAAAAATAAATTTGAATTTTTTTTGGTCGGGAGCAAATGTGTTGTTTGTGGATTGGGGACTTCTTGATTATTATTCCTACATGATATTTCAGTCTATAACAGACCTTATTGCAAAGCAGCAATAATTTCAGTTTAAGCAATTGTCTGTAGGAACAAAGAGCAGCTCGGCTGCTTGGTATGTCATCAGGGAGAAAGAGTATGTTCTCTGTTGTTATCCAGAATGGCATTTGTCTGCTCCCCAAAAACTTGTTTTTATTTTAGGGCGGGGGTGAGGGGGATTTTAATTTTATCAGTCTTCAGTATTTTTGATGACTCCATGAGAGGTGTCTCAAGAGAAATGTAATTGGCACTTCCTGTCTAGTAATAATCTCTTTGAGAGTCTTGATGTTATGTGACAGATCTAAATAAGATCCTTAAAGATCATATTTAAGTAGCTTTAGCTGGAAAACATCAAAAAAATCGTCAGTATTTATATAAAAGGGCACCTGTCTCTAAGAGAGATTGCTTCAGCTAAGACCCAATTACCTTAAATATATATACAGATGAATGAAAAACTGAGATATATCAGACAACGTAAAAATAATCCAGTTTCTTTATGCAATGATGATTACAGTAGATGGTTCCGTCCTACAGCAATAATTGCCTCTAACTGTGTCAAATCCAATGACTTTTCCACAATGCAAGTGTCAGCTAGGATGTATTAGCTTGACAGAAAAAAAATCTGCCAATTATTTGGTAAGTGTGTAAAGTTTGATGCCAAGCTCAGTGAAAGCCAGCTAGCAAAGGAAAAAGTCTTCCCCTGGTGGTTATAGGGAAGCCTGCTCATTAGGATTGTCTCTGGGGATCAAAGACAAGGTCCTTTTCAGTTAATTCTTCCTCTTGGATGAGAGGCTCCACACATATTCAGGCTTGCCCTGTCTTAGCAACTGTTGATATAGCAGAGTCCTTTTGCACAACGGAATGATGAATAGTACGTGCCACATGCTTTAAGTTGCTTTATTTACAGTTCATTGTAGAGAAATTACAATCATGCATCTTGCCTCTGCGGGAGCAGAGAAGCAACCGGTCCTTCTCCTCGGAACTAACGAACACGGAGAGGGAAGAGAGAAAAACAGGAAACCAGTGTACGTCACATCCAGCTTCCCATTCCCGTGGGAAAACCCAACAGTGCTCTGACTGTGGAATGTAAACATTGTCCTGTGACAAGCACTTCGCTGCACAGTGAAGGAAACAGAAACCAACATCCTCCCCCTTTCTGTGAACATCACTGGGCAGCGTGTTCGTACAATATCAGTACAAACCCAACTTCTGTACATAGGTACAGTGTTGATCCCTTGATACAATCTTGGACAATACATCAGCAGGAATTTCATTACCTGGCATATAGGACACCGTTACGAGTCCCTTCTGAATATGTTCCCTAGCATGTTGCACCTTCAATTGCAAGTGCTTCGTGCTTTGCTTACAACCTTCTGAATTCAGCAAAGCCAAACATGCTTTGTTGTCCTGGTAAACCTGGATTGGACATTTGACAGGAATTTTCATGTCTTTGCACAATTGTAACAACCATTCACAATCCTTAAGTGAATAAGACAGTGCATTCAGTTCAGCTTCACAAGTACTTAAGCTGATTGTTGTTTGCTTCTTGCATGACCAATCAAATAGACCCTGATTGTACATGTAGCAAACTCCAGACGTACTTTTCCTGTCTGTAGTGTCACTTCCAAAACTTGCATCTGCAAAAATCTCAAGACCACCAGACTTCTGATTGTTAAATCTCAGTCTGTAATGCATAGTGCCTTTCAAATAGCGTGCTATGCGTTTCAGAGCTTTCCAATCCTTAACAGTAGGATTGTTAACTTGTCTGCTTAGCAAATTACAGCTAACAGCAATGTCAGGTCTTGAACATCTGGCAATGAAGTTTAGCTTGCCTAGCACACTTCTGTACAGTGTAGTGTCAGAAAATGCTTCTTCAGTGTCTTCTACCTGATAACCTGTTGTCATCGGTGTGTCTACAGGGTTAGCATCCATCAGGTTTAGTTTGTTTAACACATCAGCAATTTTCCGTGACTGGTGTACTAGAATGTTACCACTTTGATCTTTCTCTATTTCCAGAGATAGGTAATTGTTTACCTCACCAAGATCTTTCATGTCAAAGTGCTCTTTCAGTTGAGCTAGGGCATTATTGTACATTGTGACATCTTTCCAAAAGAATAAAATATCATCAACATAAAACAAACAGTACAGCTTCTTTTGCCCCTCCTCTTTGACAAACACACATGGATCAGCTTTCCCTTGCTTAAAACCTAGAGAAAACAATGCTTCAGTGAGTTTTGTGTGCCAACACCGTGCACTTTGTTTGAGACCATAAAGGGACTTCTTCAGAGCACAAACAAATCCCTGTTTTACCTGTACGCCATCAGGTGGAAGCATATATAGTGATTCACCTAGAGATCCGTACAAAAACGCTGTATTTACATCGTGGTGACTAATGTGTAGATTCTCCTCTGCAGCTAGCTTGAGCATAAGCCTTATGCTCTCATATCTCACCGTGGGTGAGTAGGTCTCGTGATAGTCTTCACCTGGTACCTGTGCAAAACCTCTGGCTACCAATCTGGCTTTGTGTCTGACTATCTTGCCATTTTGATCAGTCTTCGCTTTGAAGACCCATTTGCTTCCAAGCAGTTTCATTCCTGGAACTACTGGAACTAGCTCCCATGTTTTGTTCCTTTCTAAGGAATCAAGCTCAGCCTTCATGGCTTTTAACCATGGCTCAGCTTCCTTAGAATCCAAATCCTGGATTTCTTGGAAACTTGAAGGCTCAAATACCTTCTTGGAGCTTTTAACAGCTGCTACTGCTGTCTTAGCAAATTCATCAGCAAATCTCTTTGGAGGTCTGCCTTTTGTGGCTCTTTGTGACCTGCGAATTAGTCTTTGGTCTTCAACACTCTCCTCTTCCTTCTTAGGAGAAAAGTGACCTATTGTGAACAATGGTTCTTCCAATTCCTGATCAGAGCTTTCAGAGGGTCGCATAGAGGCTTTCGTACTCTTGAAATCCTCTGACTTATCCGATTCAGTTTCAGACTCAGAATCAGAACCTTCATCAGTGGGTGTGGGTTGCTGTTGCTTATCCTCAGTCTCATCACTGTCATCAGGATAACATTGGAAAATTCCCACATTCTCCCCCCACTTGGCATTGTACTCAACACTTCTTGTGAGCCTAATTGTCTTGGAGTCAGTCATCATTATTCTGTAAGAACCTTTCTGATAACCTAGAAAGATACCATGCAATCCACGTTTGCCTAATTTGGAGCTTTGTGGTGAATGAATCCACATGTCTGAACCAAAAATTCTCATGTGTTTGATGTATGGTTTCTTGCCAAACATCTTCTCATAGGGGGTACAACCAATCGCTGAAGATAACCTGCGATTGTAACTGTAAACAAAACACGAGAGAGCTTCGGCCCAATAACTCTCTGGAAGATTGGCATCATGCAGCAAGGTCTTTAACCCTTGAAGCAATGTTTGATTTGCCCTTTCGCAAAGTCCATTCTGCCATGGCGAGCGAGGACTGGACAAATCGTGTTGAATTCCTTTCTCAGTCAGAAAAGCTTCAAACTGCTGAGAAGTGAATTCTCCCCCGCGATCTGTGAAAAGAATTTTTATCTTCTTGCCATGCACATTTTCTAACCAAGCACAGAATTCCTTGAACCTTGGAAAAGCCTCTGATTTCTGCTTGAGATTGTACACGTAAATATACCTGGAAAATGCATCAATGAGAACCATGAAGAACCTATTGTCACCCAAAGAGGGCGATAGTGGACCAACTAAATCAGCATGAACAATCTGGTATGGTTCTGTAGCTTGCCTACTAGACACCTTACCTTTCACAGCCATTTTCACCTTGTTTGCTGCGCATGCCTTGCACTTCATGTGGTACCTGCAGGGTTTAATAGTCATACCTTCAACCAAGGTAGGCATTTTAGAAACCGCCTCAAAATGCAAATGACCAAATTTCCTGTGAAAATCATGAATACATCCTGCATGCAAACTTTTGTTAGAACCTGCAATGCAACAAGTCTCATTTTGCACAACATCATCATAATACAAAACAAATAAACGATCAACACATTCAGCATGCAATACATAATCGTCTTTCTTTGTGATGGTGCATTTCTTGTTCTTGAAGGAAACGTCAATGTTGCGTTCATTCAGCTGCATCACACTGAGTAGATTGTGTGTGGCATCCGGAACGTAAAGTACATCATGTATCTCTAAGTCCAAACTGTGAAGAACAACAGTTCCGTAGCCTTGACTGGGGATCGTGTGGTCATCCGCCTGGTGAATCGCACCTTCCTGCGGTGTAAAAGACACGAACAGTCTCTTATCGTTGCACATGTGGTGGGTAGCTGCTGAATCAACAACGAAGAAAGATCTAGACGTCTTCTGGACCTTTGCGACCTTTGGAGTGAAGCGTGAGACCATCGCCTTGTGCTGCGTTGTCCTGGACACTGGACCTTTGCCTTTGCTTTGGCCTTTTCCACGTGATGAGCTTCCGCTGCGCTGCTCTGTCTTGGCCCTGGGATATTTGCATTCCCTCTCCATATGGCCTAGACGTCCACACAAGTAGCATTTCACTGCCTTCAAAGCTTTGGCGCCCTCTGGTGGTTCCACTGCACTCTGGGATGACGTCTGTGAAGACTCCCCCATACCCATGCAGCTAGCACCCCGGCGATCTGCTTCATTCTGGATCACGGCAGTAACATAGGCTACTGTGAGCTGAGCAGTTGGTTGAACAGCAATCTGAGTGGCAACGGACTCCCAACTTGGTCCCAAAGAATGTAGTATCATGAAGGAATACACAGCCTCTGGAAAGTTGAGTCCTCTCTGTTGTAACTCATGTCTCAGATTCTGCATCTCCATCAGGTGTTTACGCACATCTCCACCTTCAGCAAGAGCCATATCATGCAGCTTTGCATAATAGTACATTGAGGAACCAGCTTCTGTCCTCAAGTGAGCCTGTCTTAAAGTGTCCCAAATTTCTCTGGCTGTGGTCTTTCCACGCAACAGACAGAGCTCTTCTGGGGATACTATCAACGTAAGCGTTCCCCGTGCTTTGGAATCCTTAGCATTCCATTCAGCTGTAACTGGAGCTGGGGGGTTGTCTGTAATAACATTGAACAGACCTTCTTTCCGCAGAATTGCCTCTGCATATAGCACCCACTCCGCGTAATTATTCTTATTGAGCTTAGGAATCCCAAAATCATCAACCAGCTTTGCGTTAGCCATTTTCTGCTGCTTAAAACAAGCTGCGTCACAGTCCTGCAGCTTCAGCCAAAAGCACTTGTAAAAGTACTTTCGTTTTCCCCAGCCATCCAAGCCTGTGAGCTTGTGCCTTTTGGAGCCTTGCCTGTAACACGGCAAAACGGCTTTAAAAGTTCAAAGTCCAGCAATAAAACCATAAACTAGTAGCTGGCAGGCTGCCAGGCTGCTCCGGGAGCATGAGCACATACCTTCATCAATCAAACTTGACGCGCAGAGCAGATAACGCGATCCGTTCCTCTGTACCTCTGCCGGCATTCCTCAGTTTGATTTACGTCTTTCTGGGCCCGGAACCAAAATGTTGATATAGCAGAGTCCTTTTGCACAACGGAATGATGAATAGTACGTGCCACATGCTTTAAGTTGCTTTATTTACAGTTCATTGTAGAGAAATTACAATCATGCATCTTGCCTCTGCGGGAGCAGAGAAGCAACCGGTCCTTCTCCTCGGAACTAACGAACACGGAGAGGGAAGAGAGAAAAACAGGAAACCAGTGTACGTCACATCCAGCTTCCCATTCCCGTGGGAAAACCCAACAGTGCTCTGACTGTGGAATGTAAACATTGTCCTGTGACAAGCACTTCGCTGCACAGTGAAGGAAACAGAAACCAACAGCAACCAGTAGAAAGCTTATTGTGCTGTTTCAAGTAAAGAGACCATTAAAAAGATAGAGAGATAATAATTTTGATAGTTTTTTGTATCTAGGATCAATTACAGTGGTACCTCGGGTTAAGTACTTAATTCGTTCCGGAGGTCTGTTCTTAACCTGAAACTGTTCTTAACCTGAAGCACCACTTTAGCTAATGGGGCCTCCTGCTGCTGCCGTGCCACCGCCGCACGATTTCTGTTCTCATTCTGAAGCAAAGTTCTTAACCTGAGGTACTATTTCTGGGTTAGCGGAGTCTGTAACCTGAAGCGTATGTAACCTGAAGCATATGGAACCCGAGGTACCACTGTATACAAGGGATTAGAATGCTTTGGCTTTTGTAATAACTTATTTTCCCACAGCAGCACAAGACAGACCTGACCAGTCACCCCATGGTATTTTCATTTTTTTTATATATAATTTTTTTTATTGGTTTTACAATTTTTTTTAGGACAATACAAACATGTAAAAAGACATACAAACACGTATAGTTTCATAACCTTTTTCATAAACCGTGTTTCTCCGACTTCCCCATACCTCCCCTTTCTGCATCCCAATGTCCAAAATTTTTAGGAACTCTAAGTACATCTGTCAGTCCTCTGTCCTCTTACTCTTTTCTTCAATCTAATCTTATTTTGCTGTAACCCTTTCTTACTCAAACCTCGACATTCTAACATTCAGCGAGTTTATAGTAGTCCTTAAGGTAAATCTTAAATTTCTTCCATTCTTCTTACGCCGTCTCCTTTCCCCGATCGCGGATTCTGCCAGTCATCTCAGCTAGTGTCACTTTCATCTGCCATTCTTCCAGGGTGGGTAAATCTTGTGTCTTCCAATACTTTGCGATGAGTATTCTTGCTGCTGTTGTAGCATACATAAAGAAAGTTCTGTCCTTCTTTGACACCAATTGGCCGACAATGCCCAAGAGAAAGGCCTCTGGTTTTTTAAGAAAAGTACATTTAAGTACCTTTTTCATTTCATTATATATCAAAATGGTCAAAGGCCTGGAAACGATGCCTTATGAGGAACGGCTAAGGGAGCTGGGCATGTTTAGCCTGGAGAAGAGGAGGTTAAGGGGTGATATGATAGCCATGTTCAAATATATAAAAGGATGTCACATAGAGGAGGGAGAAAGGTTGTTTTCTGCTGCTCCAGAGAAGCGGACACGGAGCAATGGATCCAAACTACAAGAAAGAAGATTCCACCTAAACATTAGGAAGAACTTCCTGACAGTAAGAGCTGTTCGACAGTGGAATTTGCTGCCCAGGAGTGTGGTGGAGTCTCCTACTTTGGAGGTCTTTAAGCAGAGGCTTGACAACCATATGGCAGGAGTGCTCTGATGGTGTTTCCTGCTTGACAGGGGGTTGGACTCGATGGCCCTTGTGGTCTCTTCCAACTCTATGATTCTATGATTTCCCAGAAAGCCTTAATCTTCGGGCATGTCCACCAAAGGTGATAGAAAGTACCTTCAGTTTCTTTACATTTCCAACACTTGTTATCAGGCAAATGATAAATTTTTGCTAGCTTGACTGGGGTCATGTACCACCTGTAAACCATTTTCATAATATTTTCCTTTAAGGCATTACATGCCGTAAATTTAATACCGGTGTTCCACAACCATTCCCAGTCAGCAGACATGATGTTATGACCAATATCCTGTACCCACTTAATCATAACCGATTTAACTGTTTCATCTTGTGTATTCCATTTCAGCAGCAAATTATACATTCTTGACAAGTTCTTAGTATTGGGTTCTAACAGTTCAGTTTCTAATTTTGATTTTTCCACCTGGAAGCCAATTTTCCTGTCCTGTTTAAAGATCTCCATTATTTGGAAATATTGAAGCCAATCTTGTACTTTAGATTTCATTTTCTCATGGCTTTGTAATTTCAATTTATCTCCCTCCTGTTCCAAGATTTCCCAATACTTCGGCCATCCGACCTCCATATTGAGTTTCTTCACTGCCTTAGCCTCCACGGGTGAGACCCATCTAGGGGTTTTGTTTTCCAACAGATCTTTATATCTTATCCAAACATTAAACAATGCTTTTCTAACAATATGGTTTTTAAAGGCCCTATGCACCTTAATTTTATCATACCATAGATATGCATGCCAACCAAATGCGTTATTAAAACCTTCCAAATCCAAGATGTCTGTGTTCTCGAGGAGCATCCACTCTTTCAGCCAGCAAAATGCTGCTGCTTCATAGTACAATTTTAAGTCCGGCAGGGCAAATCCCCCTCTTTCTTTAGCATCTGTCAGTATTTTAAATTTAATTCTGGGCTTTTTGCCCTGCCAGACAAATTTCGAAATATCTTTCTGCCACCTCTTCAAACAGTCCATCTTGTCAAGAATCTGCAAAGCTTGGAACAAAAATAACATTCTAGGCAATACATTCATCTTTATCACTGCAATTCAGCCTAACATTGACAATTTCAAATTTGACCATATTTCTAGATCTTTTTAAATTTCTGACCAACATTTTTCATAGTTGTCCTTATACAAGTTCAAATTTTTTGATGTCAAATAAACCCCTAGATATTTCACCTTCTTAACCAATGTCAGTCCTGTCTCTTCTTGAAATTTCTCCTTCTCCATGGCTGTTAAGTTTTTTTCTAAGACTTTAGTTTTTTTGTTTGTTCAATTTAAATCCAGCTACCTGGCCGAATTGCTGGATTATCTCCAACACCCTTTTCGTGCTAGTGTCAGGCTCTTGTAGGGTCAATACTAAGTCATCTGCAAATGCCCTTAACTTATAATGTTTATCTCCGACCTGTACACCTTTAACCTGCTGGTCATTTCTAATCATGTTCAGCAACACCTCCAGAACTGAAATAAAAAGCAGTGGGGAAATTGGGCATCCCTGTCGTGTTCCTTTTTCTATCCTGAGTTCCTCAGTTACCACATTATTTACAATTAACTTAGCTTTTTGTTCAGAGTATATCGCACCCAAACCATTCTCAAATCCTTGGCCTACCCCCATCCCGTGAAGATTCTTTTTCATAAAACTCCAAGAGATGTTGTCAAAGGCTTTCTCCGCATCCACAAAAATCAGCACTGCTTTAGTGTTAATTTTCACCTCTAGCAATTCCAAAATGTCTATTATATTCCTTACATTGTCTGATAGGTGTCTTTTTGGGAGAAAGCCTGCTTGGTCCTTATGGATCTTCTCCATCAACACTCTTTTAAATCTTTTTTCCAAAATGTCTGCAAAAATTTTGTAATCCACATTAAGTAATGATATTGGGCGGTAGTTCTTGAGTTGAGTCTTTTCAGTTTCTGTCTTTGGTATGAGTGAAATATACGCTTCTTTCCACGATTCTGGTGCCCTTTTCCCCTCTAAGATCTCATTGCAGACTTCCTTTAACGGGTAAACCAGCCACTCCTTCAGAGATTTGTAATATCTGGAAGTCAATCCATCTGGCCCTGGAGATTTGCCCAATTGCGTGTCTTGAATGGCGCCCTCTATCTCTTGTTCTGTTATTCTCTGGTTTAGATCCACCTTGCTTTGATGAGAGATCTTTTGTAATCCATATTTATTAAGGAATTTGTCTATATCCTCTTGATTTTGTGGTCCTTGAGAGTAAAGTTTTTTAAAGTAACTCAAAAAGCAGTTTCTGATCTCGTTAGGTTTAGATATGTTCTTTCCGTCCACTTCTAGGTTTGTAACTGTATTTAATTTCTGTCTTTTCTTCAATTGCCATGCCAGAAGTTTGCCACATTTATCCGCCGATTTGAATGTCTTTTGTTTCATTTGTTTTATCTTCCATTCAATCTCTTGGTTCATCAATTCCATATATTGTGTTTGATATAACTTAATCTCTCTCAAGATCTCCTGAGACTTCGGTTTTGATCTTAGTTTTTTCTCTCCTTCTTTTATCTTTTCCAAAATCTTTTCCTTCTTCTCACTCTGCTTTCTCTTTTTAATTGAGTTTTGTTGAATCAAAAATCCTCGCATCACCGCTTTACTTGCGTCCCAGATCACTCTTTTTTCCACATCGGCCTTTAGGTTTATTTCAAAGTAGTCCTTTAAAGTTTTTTGGGCCTTCATGTGGATCTCTTTATCTCGAAACAGGGTGTCATTCATCCTCCATCTGAATTGACCAGTTGTTGTAATTTTCATTTCCATCTTCAAGGCATTATGGTCGGAGCAAGTTTTTGGGCAGATTTCTATTTTCTTGATCTTTGGAGCCATCCCACTAGTGATCCAAATTTGATCAATTCTGGTCCAGGTCATCATTGCTTGGGAGAAGAAGGTTCCCTCTCTCTCCAGAGGGTTCCTTGTTCTCCATATGTCTATTAGATCCATATTTTCCGTCATCTCAAAAAAAGTCTTCAGAAGTCTCCCTTCATTGGAGATTGTCAGTCTTTGTGCCTTGTCCACATTTGTAGAGACTACACCATTCATGTCTCCCATGATTATCATATTGTAGTCCAGATAGTCCGTCAAAGTTTCATGGAGTTTCTTGAAAAATTCCGCTTTGCCCTCATTTGGTGCATAAATTCCAACTATTAAGTATTTTTCTCCTTGTACTTGTATTTCCACTGCGAGATATCTTCCTTGTTCGTCTTTAAACATCATTTTTGGGGCCCATTTCTCCTTTACGTAGATCACAACTCCTCTTTTCTTGACTTTATCCGATGAGATGAATTCTTGTCCTAATCTTTTATTTATAAGTAGTTTCCTGTGTGTTCTGGTTATATGGGTTTCTTGTAAGCAAATCAAATCCAATTGTTCTCTTTTCAAAATATGAAATACTTGACGTCTCCTCAAAGGCATGTTCAGCCCATTACAATTCCAACTAAGGAATTGCAGGGCCATTTTGTTATTTTTTTGTTACTCCTCCGACCGCTCCAAGTTTTTGTTCCTCCTCTGATGGTGCTGAGTCAAGTCCATACGATAAATTAAGGATGTCTATTGCTCTCCTTTGTTCTGCAATTGGGTCCACCGTTCCCTTCTGTAAGTCTTCTTGGTTTCTTTCCAGGAATCTTTCTTTGTCTTGTATGGTCTTTATTTTCACCTTCTTTCCCTTATAGTCAAAAGACAGCCCTTGTGGGAACTCCCACCTAAAAGGGATGGTGTTCTTCTTCAGCAAATAGACCAAGTCCTTGTAGAAGGTTCTCAGCTCCAAGATGTGTTTAGGAATATCTTTAAAAATCTGTATAGATGAGTTTTCAATTTGCAAGGCCCTTCCGTAGTGTAGTCTTAATATTTTGTCTCTTTCTTCCCTCGATCTAAGGGTGATCAAACAGTCCCTTGGGGTCTTTCTGTTCTGTCTTCTACCCAGTCTAAATGCTGTTGTTATTTTAATTTCTTCGTCCTCCAGATCTTCCCAAAAGTCAGCAAACTCTTGTGTTAAATACTCCGCTAGATTTTCTCCTTCGCTCTCGGGGATCAGTCTTAATTTCAAATTTCTTTCCTTTCTCTGTAAGTCCCACAGAGCCAGGGCTGTATCATGTTCTTCCACTTTTTTAGCAATCGGTTGCAAGTTCTGTTGCGTCTCTCCAGCAATGGTTCTGGCTTCCTCTGCAATTTTACGTGTTGCAGAATTTTCTTGGACGAGCTTGTTTATAGATTCTGTGTTTAAGTCTAATCTTGCTGTTAGCTCCGTTAATTTCTGTGTATTTTCTGTGCTCTGCTTCGTCAAGTTCTCCAAAGACTGATTTATCTTGAGAAGCGCTTGTGTCACTGACTCCATGGAAGCAGCTGTCACTTTTTCTTGTCCAGTTGTTCCTGTAGGAGTCACACCGGTAATTGAGCCTCTTTTTTTGTTGTTGTTGTTGCTGATGTTGTTGTTGCTTAGCCTTAGCTCTTGTGGTTATCTCTTCCGCTGAGCCACTCATGCTCCAAGGTCGTTCCCAGGGAAACAGTCCCCTAATGGAAAATTCCACAGTCCTAGGCTTTACAACTGTTACTTTAGCCCTCTAGGGGGAGCAGCCAAAAAATAAGTAAGGAGACGCAAAAGTTTAAAAACAAGTATAAACAAGTATATCAGGAGGCTTGTAAAAGTCTTTTAAAGCACTTTCCCCAGTAGATACAGTTTCAGCACATACCAGTAAGCTGTAACCACAGAGTCCCAAAACTTTGTATCAACAGAGACTTCAACTATGTAACTTTCCCAGAAGTTAAAAACAGTTCAGTTTTCTAATATCTTATATGGCAGTCCACTTCAGGGCAGTGAGGCAGCAGAAGGGTTTTTCCTCTTTAAATAGATCATGCAGTTCTTAATGTCCTTTTTTCCTCCCCTCTGCCCTGCTTGCTAGAGGGGAGATCTAAGTTCAATGTCAGGTTTAAATGTTCAAGAAGAAAGATAGCTCGTACGGATGCAGCTTTAAAGTTCCGTTGCTTTAGCTGTCATGCAGTCAGGGGAAGGCAGACTTCCTTAATTTTTTACCTTCCCCGTTTTCAGCCGAATTTTCTTTTAGAAGATTCCAAATAGTGTTCAATCTTACTCACAGGTTTTTTCCAGTCCAAATTTACAGGAAGGAATCGGCGCTCTCCGTCAATGGCGACGCGGCTTCACCCTGCGGGCTGGGTAGCGACTCTCAGCACCGCGCTCTCCCGATGCCGTTCCGTAGCCTTTAAAAAGGCTCTTTCTGCGGTAAAGGGGGGCGCTTTTGGTGCCCACCGAGTCTCCGTGTTCACAGGCTTCAGCGCCTGTGATTTTAGGGGTCCCCCGCTTGCCGTAGCGGGTCAGACCCGAACTCGCAGGGCAGTCCTCCTCCGGAGCTCGGAGAAAAGGACCGCCATTAACGCTGGCGCCGACCGGAAGTACCCCCCCCCCCATGGTATTTTCATGCCAAAATATTGAGGGATCTTAAAACCCCTACTTCAGAGTGGCTGAGGCTCACACAGAATTTGCCAGGCCTACTTCCTTCTCTTGTATTAGAATGGACAGGCCATTCTCTTCTTCTGAGACAACAGTGGAGTAGAAACTTGGAAAATAAATGGATGGAACAGTAGTTGTTGGAGCCTTTTTGCACAATGTCACCATCAGAGGCAGTTTAGGACTGTATCCAAGGAAGTCATTGCACTTGTGGAATGAATTCCACTTAGGCAGCAGAACTTCTCCTCCCTTGTGCTTCCCTGCCATCCTCCCCCCTTCAAACAAATATGTACCAAGAGTTCCCCCATTCCTCCAGGGCATATTTGGGGGTGCAGGAGAGGAGGGGGAAGTTTCATTGTGCCAGTGGAAGTCGTTCTGGGAGTACAATGGGAGTATTAGCCTACCCCCCAATATCACTTTTTCAAGTATCTTGACAAAGCATGGGAGGATCCATTCTGATCTCCACTTGATCTAGTCTTCCTTGAGTTGGTGAGAAAGGTTACTGCAAGGGAGATTCATGTAGCCCAAACTTGTTCAAGCGTTTAAAATGTAATAAGAAGCACAAAGCTAGATTCACACACCAAAGCAGGAGCCATACCCAATTCTGTGAAAACAGCCCTTCCTTAGAAGGTATGTAGCCCATTTCTGTCTCTTTCCATTCTTACCTAGATCAGCATCCAGAATCCCAGCTGCTGGCTCTGACCTGGTTCTAGATCCAATAACAAAAGAGTAATATCTTCCTCAGTCACAGGTTTAGGAAGTGATCTTGGCACCTTCTCTACAGAATCTGTTTTGGGTCCCCTCATTGGCTTCTTTGCTAAAAATATCTACAACAAATGATGAGTCAGTAAACTTAAGAGGCATTTAATGCCTGGGTACACATGAATACTTGTAGCATGAATGACATACATTTGACACCTGAAGTGAACCACAGAATGCTCCCCACCCCTGCCCTGGGGCATGAACGGGTGTGTGTGTGAAGATCTACATTGGGAACAAGGCAGGAAATTAAATCAACCTTACCTGATTGTTGAACCTTACCCATGGTTGAAAACCATTTTGGTAGTGATGGAGGCCTGTGAATCACACTGGGTGGGTACAGAGCCCAGGAGACCACTATGTTCTCCCTGGAGGTGGGAGGAAGCCAGCAGTGCCTCCTGTTTCCTGAGAGGCCACCGTAGAGGTGCCATTGGGGGGGCTGCTGAGAAGGTGACAGACGTGGCCTCCAAAGAGCACACTACAGCTGTTACTGACACTGTGGTAGTGACAGCAGCAGTGGTAAATGCATTCCTTGAAGGCCACATCTGCTGCCTCTGTGGATCCTGCCACCTGAGGTAGGTGCCTCACCTTGCATCATGGGTGAGCCTGCCCTGGGTTCTAGTCAAGTAGATGTGCTGAGGCATTCCACAGATGACACAGAATCGCCAAGAATGTTCTATTCCTGATAGCCATTCACTTAAAGTAGGGGTGTCCAGATATGGGGATCCAGTGAAGACCTTAATAGGTAGGCAACTACATTTGGGAGCTGGTGTTCTTTCAGATACAGTAGTCCCAGAATGTTCAGTGAGTGGTTTATAAGTCAGACCCAGCACTTCTAATTGTACCCAGAAGCAAGTTAGCAACCATTTAATTGTTTAAGTGTCATAGATATATGATCATGTCAACCAGCTAACAGTTTAGTGACTGTATGAGTGACTGAATGAGTTGAAGTTTCCAAAAGGCTGGCATTAGCAGACCCAAGTTCAGCTATCACAGGAGTCTAGCCTGGATGTTATGAATGTATGGATGACTGTAGTTAGATCAAATTTAGTGATTCTCTGGTTTCCGTGCTAAGATGCAAGGAACCAACCTCGAAGTATTGCTTTGGATTTCTTCAATAGGCTTATCGAGGAAGAGCATGATGATCAGGGTCAGGCAAGCCTTCCATCAGTTGTTAAAGGATTGGTAATAGGAAATATTTCGACATATGGTCTGTCCATAACTGTACCGGTTCAATGAAAATTATCTGTAATACACCACCATGATGTTGTTTTCTGAGCATTTGGATCATGAAATCCTTAAACAGAATTGCTGTTATGCATACCATGCATTCTTGTTCATGTTTAAAGAAGAAACAATAGAAATTTTGATGCAAGAAATAATAATTTAAAAAAGATCATAGCTTCAGAAAATATAATGAGAGCTATTTGCAATTAATTTTTCTTCTCATTCCATCTAGTTTGGTTACAAAATTGTTCATTTGCTCAGTGATAGACCTGGTTAAATGCCACATGTCCCATGGTACCCTGAAGGGGGAAAAGTAGTATGGTTAGAGATTAATATATTTGCATTAATTGAGCTGAAATTAATGTTTTACAGAAGGAGCAGTTATCCTTCTGGGAACTGGAGCGCTCTTACACAACAGTGTTGTGACTTCCCAGCTGCCAGCTTCATGTCCTTACAATACTGGCACTTCATGTTGTTTTCTTTTAACTCCTCTGTTTGACTCATTTTCTAGTCATCCAGTGACCTAAAGTTAATATAAGCATATATCAGATTGTCCATATAATGGAGTTGTGCCTCCTTAAAGGTCATTTTTTTAGAGCAGCTCCTTTAAATGTCTCCCCAAAGAGTTCTTCATGTGTCTTGGTCTCATCCAAACTCCCAAAGGACATACCACATATTTCTGCAAGTGAGCATTCAATCCTCTAGGAAAGTTCTACAGCAGGGGTCAGCAAACTTTTTCAGCAGGGGCCCAGTCCACTGTCCCTCAGACCTTGTGGGTGGCCGGTCTATATTTTAGAAAAAAAGAAGAAGAAAGAATGAATTCAGATACATTTTAAATAAAAGGACACATTCTACTCATGTAAAAACATGCTGGTTCCTAGACTGTCTGCGAGCCGGATTTAGAATGCGATTGGACCCCATCCAGCCCCCAGGCCTTAGTTTGCCTACCCATGCTCTACAGAGATGGGTGCCTCATCACAGAAAAGGGAAACTAAGCCTTGAGAAGTACTGCCCCCCATTGGGTGCATTTTATTCACCCATATTGTAAAAAAATCTCACAGGATGGGATCTTTCCCTATTTTCCTTTTGTGGGGATATTCTATATTTTTGGAATATAAAATCCATTTCTGCTTAATGAAGCAATCACCTGAAATTTTACAGCCTCAAATTTTACTTTTGAAAATATGTATCATTTATTTCTCTTCATGTAGTTGTATGACTTTACATTTTGTTTTTGTCTAAGAAGCAGGAAAACTCCCTTAAGTCACAGCGTTATATAGTTCATAGAGGGGATATAGCAAGTCAGTGTAGACAGTTCTGGGCTAGGCCAGTAGCCTGACACAAAGTTAGTTTTATAACCCTGCATCCTTCACCCTGAGAATCCTGTATGGTAGGTGGGTATAGAGGAGTATTGTGGATCATTCCTTGAGTAGGAAAGGCTCACTTGACAGCAACAGGAAACCTAGTGTCATTGGTCCAGTCATGTGGAACACTGCCAACAGAGATCCATAAAGCACCTTCTCTTCTAACCTTCAAACACCTGTTGAAAGCTTTTCTATGCTGTCAGGCTTATGCTGGCAATTAAGAAAATGTCCAAAAATAGTTAATTGATCTCTGATTTTAAAATTGTTGCATTGTTTTTATTACATGGTTATATGATTGTTGTAAACTTATTTTTTAATGAGTAGTGGTCTTTAAACATTATAAATAAATAGAAATAAACAGGGTTAGTTTATTTAAGCTTGAGAAAAGCATCCTACAACTAGAGGTGAAAGGGGAACATCTGTTAATCTGCATCAAAGTATGGGCATTTACTTGATTACTTTTGTTTAGGTGTGGGACTTTCCTTCCATGGCAGGCTGCATACACTTGCAATCTTGATTTATTTTTAGCATGTCTTTCTAGATTAGGATATTTTGTGGGATATTAATGGCAGATAGATGGCGCAATCAAGTTCTGACCAAAAGGCCTAACTCTCTCTCTCTCTCTCTCTCTCTCTCTCTCTCTCTCACACACACACACACAATTTTTTTTGGCCCTGAAGTTTTTTATAGGTTTTAGAGGACATATTCCTTTTAAATAAACAAACAATTGCTTCTTGAAGCAGAAAATCCATTGCCCTTTGGAAATTCTTAATGGGTGCACCTAGGGGTAATTTCTTGAGTGGGAGTTGCTCTGTTGTGCATACCCTGCCAGCTTAGAGTGAATGCCATCATTGAGGTTTACGGAATGTACAACTGGGCGTACATTTATGCTTTTGTGAACAGGTTACATCAGTTGGAAAATGTTTGCTCTTCATGGGAGCATAAGAAGTTGGAAAATGTTTTGCTTTTTACAGGACAATAAGCATGCCTGAAAACTCCTGGCAGATTTCACCTGATCCTCTTGCTTACTATCCTTCTCTTTAATCTCACCTTTTTAGTGTACTTTGGTTTGGGGAGGAGATTTGGCTGGTCTGACTTTTATAGCCAGAAATGTACATACCGGTGTTAGGTGGAAGGAACTTTTCAGATTGTAAAGGTGGGAGGCATAATTTTCAGGCTGGTAAAGGTTAAAGATTATTTCTAGAATGGAAATCAGGTGTTGCCCATTCATTGTTTACAAGCACTTCTCCAAAACTCTTTGTAACTACCTCTATATTTTTGTTCCCCAAGGTATGTGTGCTATAGGTTGATACAATTGTATATCATGAATCAAGTTAAAATAGTACACACCAACCAGTCAATAAAACAGTAGGATAAAATGCCGAAATCATCTTAACAGAAATGGCAGTAATGAATGCAGCTTTTAAGAGTAAAAAGAGTAGAGGGCAACTGAGAAGACAGACAGCAAAAAAGTATGTATAAGGATAAGCAGAAAGAAAACTCTTAGAAGCCAGTTTCTACGTTTAGCTTCAGGAGATCCTATTCATCATCATCATAATCATCAATATTTTGCTTACAAGGCTATTATTTTATATTTTATACATCACATGGGCTATCACTTTTGGCTCAAACCACATTTGCAGATATATTGCAGTAATCTTATTCAATTAATTTGCTATGTTTTTAAAGCATCTTTTTCAGCATGTGATTGAAAATTTATATGTTGAGGAGATGGTGTGGCTGGCGCCATATAATGTTTTTGTATTGGGGTGTGTGTGTGTTGTGACAGTCTTTACTTACGTTACAAACTTGCTCGCTGGATCAGTGCTATCCCAAATAGAACATCAGCAGCGCAGAAGTGGAGTCAGTAACGGAGAGTGGTGACCTTACCATGAAAGCTAGTACAATTCTAGTGCATAGTTGAGTTTATGCTCAATTTCTTACCATGAGAAGGAACCATACTGCCACCATTTGACTAAGCTGTTTACAAGGAGCAAGTTAATCACATCTTTAGTTTTTAAACTGCAGTATTTATGGTTTACATTTATATCCTGCTTGCTAGCCAAGAAAGTTCTCCCATATTTAACTGTCTTCAGTGTGTTGGGGTAGGGAAATTCTGAATAAATGGGTCTTTGGTTTCAGTTGTCTGTGCCAGAAGTCAGATCTGCAAATAGCAATCTTTGAGGGCTTTGCCATTGTTCTTAACAGAGACAATATTATGCTTCAGTTAGCTAGCTATAAGTTTCTGATCTGTACAACAGTTATAACTTCCACAATCCATTTTATTATCCATGGCGTAAGTCAACTGACTTTGAATTATAACTTGCTTAACACAACTTACAACAACTCAACAGCAGTTTGAATTGTACCTTAATTATCAATTGAATTAGGTTTTTATATTATAAATTTTATGTGTTGCTATATTCTGTCATTATGATGTAAAACTAAGCTGTTGAGTACCTAACAAATAGCATTTGCAAATATTGCTTGGAGATTAGATGTCACTAGAAAGACAGCGATTAATGCCAATCCTTAAAGTAATGTACGGTGGATAGTGTAGTTTCATGAATTTTAATCAAATTACAAAACTGGAGGTATAAAATGCTGGTGCTTTCTTGTTGCAATTTCTATCCTTCTTCCCTTCTTTGTGGAATATTGTCTGAGTAAAACATATTCCTAGAAATATTCCAGCAAGTGCTTATTTATATGCATTGGATAACATCACTTTAGCTGACAGTAACTGTTCCTCATTAAGCCATGACTACAGTCTCAATTTACAGATAACATGCACAGAGCTTTGACTTACATTGACATTTGACTTTCCTACTTTTAAGGTCAACAACTCTCTGTTTATAGATATTCAAGTGCAGTCCTTTGGCAGACACCATTTTATTACAAAATGAGGAGGAAGGGATGGCTGCCCAGTGATTCCATTTTTGCAGAAGATAGTTACCTAGATCCAATCGGGAAATGTAAAGAAAGGCAGATGTTTGATATATACTGTATACATACTACAAGGTTTGGTTAAATCTAGGTTAATAATAATAATAATAATAATAATAATAATAATAAATAAGATGAAATGCATATAGCTGGAGCAGATTTATTCTATTACAGTCAGGTGGGAAACTTTAGCTTTTGAGAACAAATATGACTCTCCCCAAGCCACTTCCTTCACTAGTCCTACTCCATGCCCTCCTCTGAGTACTTTTGCCTGACTGGGATGTATCCTTAAACTGTGATAATGGCCTCTTGTTTGCCAGGATAGAGAAGTGTGTGTGTCTGTGTGTGTGTGTGTGTGTGTGTGTGTGTGAGAGAGAGAGAGAGAGAGAGAGAGAGACAGACAGACAGACAGACAGACAGACAGAGAGAGAATCTTTGACTTCAGTGCAGCTGGAATGTTGCCCACTGCAAATGCCATGTCTCTTCCTCCACCTGTTTTTTGCCTCTTGCCCTAGCCACATTTCCTCCCCCCCCCCTTCCATCACCCACTTTTGGCATGTGTGCCCCAGAAAGTTTCCCATGAGGAAATGTAGCCCTTGGCTTCAGAAGTATTTATTAACACTGCTTTACAAAACTCAACAGCTCTGTTTGTGACAAGCCCGCTTTTTTTAAAAAAGAAAATTTTCATAACTTGCTATTACTATGACTTAACCTCTATAGTTGTATATTAAAAGACCACATCCTCTTTGCATTTAATCCAGATGCACGTCCACCCTCTTCCTTAGAAGTCAGATGTTCTAAGTACTTGCACTTACACTCTGCACAAGTACAGAAGTTGTAACTAACAGGTTCACTCATACAAATAAGTCAATGAAAGCTATGACTTCACTCAGATTGTTGCATACCCGCTTGACCCTACATACCTGATCTTAGACATTTGTGGTGTATTGATCACCCACAGAAGCAAGGTTAGCCTAGCAATGAGCTTACAAAAAGTAGCACAGACAATTTTTCACTAGTCTGAAATACACAGTCTGAGGTGGAAACTTGAGAGGGAGTGGGGTTTGTGTGAAAACAGCTCCCTAATCTCCTCTTTTAGGTATTAACATTTTTAAACCCAGGTATTATGGAATTAAGAAATAAAATAATACAAGCAGGAAGTTGGGAGAAATGTATTTCGGTGCCTGATGTAACTGCGAAAAGACTATATTGTAAACTCATGGCCACTTTTGCTGCTTACTCTTCGCACATTCAAACTGAGCAAAGATTCAGAAGTAGGGGTACACACATTGACAACAATTTTTTTGCAGTGCTTTTTAGGTGAACTTATCTCCTGTCATTCCCCTGTCTTAATTTTGGACAGCATATGCTACAACTCAAGCTGGATCTTACTTTTATTACCATAGCTTATGCCAATAACATTTGAAATAGTTAGTATGATGGTTTCTGAACATGAAGAAAGTGCCTGTTTTACGCATGGAGTAAAATAGAGTCCCCCTGTATGTTTCTGGACCCCCTAAATCTACTGTGGAGGTTGGGGGAACCCACAGAACATGTTTAGGAGAGGAGAAGGTGGAAAGTGCCATTGCTCAAGTAGACCTCATTTGGCGCATGCACGCCGCACTTACTGCTACATTGAATTCTACCCTCTGAGCATTTCACAACTGTCGGCAAAATACAAAAGAAATACAAAACACATAAACAAAAATATTATGGCAACCTTAATAAAGAAGAATAAAGAAAAATGGAAATAATCCAAGCTCACTTACTAACTTGGGTGTGTCACCAACTCTCAACCTGACCTACTTCACATGGCTACTGTGAGAATATAGAAGGAGGCATAAAATGGTTGCAAAGGGGGCTTAAGTGCTTGTATCATAAGCGTAAGATTTTGGTTCTTTTAGTTTAACCAAAGGTCCACATTTCCCTAAAAGCACTGAAAGGTGGGAGTAGCCAGGCTGGCATCTCTCACATAAATTACTTTGGAAAGGTGCATTTGGTTTTATAACTTTCCTGCCAGTAGGTCTAGAGAATTACTTGCAGGCATGGGCCTTGGTGCAGTTGCCCCATTTACACTATTTTAAATTGTGCCTTGGAAACTATATCTGCTTGTGAGTTTTGCAAAGGCATTTTGTTGCCCACTGTGAGAAATAACATGCTGGACTTGACTGGCCTTTCGTCTAATTCACCAGAGCTCTTTTCACATTGTTATATTGTCTTGAGCTTATTGAGCCTTAGTTGCAAGAAAGAACTGTCACCTTAAAATGCATCCTCTACATTCCCGGTATTTGAGACACTGTTGGGGGAAAAACATGGTTATCTGAGATCAATTGGAAATAGTTTCAAGGTGGGAGGGGGTGACATTCATAGTGCAACAAAGGCAGTGTTAAAAATCAAAGCAAAGTGAACATTTGTTTAATTGGTTTAAATTTAATTTGTTTAAAGATGAAAGTTCTGTGGATTTGTCAGGAATAAAGAAATAATATGCCCTTGTTAATTTAGGAAAGTAACTCATGAAGATAATGTTTTTACTCCTGCTTTCTCTGTGTCAACTGAAAACCATTTTCTTTTTGATAAAAGATATAGACAGCTTAGAAAGTGAGATTAGATCCTGCAGACATATGAAAGAAACAGATGGGGTGAAAGAATGATATTCAATCTGTGTAGACTTTCTCTGTGTGTCTTTTTAAAATCAAAATGACATGAAATGTCCTTTCATAGATTTAAAACAAGTATTGTTCCTTAGGATAGAATAGATCAGAAACTTGCAGTAGCCATTAGAGCTGATAAAATAATGTATAGGTAGGGTTTATGTAACGAACAAATGAATCCTTATGATCAAATGTCCCAAATAGAGATGGGGGAGAAATTTGATTCAGTTCATATGCAAAGGTGAGCCTGCCTAATCACACTTTCACAAACAGCACACAAATGGAAGTATAGCTGTCCTTCAAAATTGTCACTTCTCTTAATTTTGCAATGCAGTTTTCTCCCGCCAAGTAATGTGTACCAGGAAAATGCATATAAAATCTGTATTAAAAGGCACATAGTGAAACTAGCATACATGATTAAATTGGCTGGTTCCTGACAACAACCTGATTACTATGACTGACTAAACCTTGGTAAAGGCTATTACAAATCATATAAGAAGGAAGGTCTCTGCTTTGATCCCCAGCTTCTCCAAGTATGGCTGGAAAAGACTCTGGTCTGAAACCAAGAGCTGTTTCTAGTCAGTGCAGGAAAAAGCTGAGCTAGATGGACCAATGGTCTGACTTGTTATATGGCAGACCAAAGAGAACGGCAGACCAAAGAGAAGCCTGCCAGCTCAATCAGGTTCACCCCAGGGGCGGGGCCAATCCAATAGCCTGCCTGCGATTGGCCAATTGACAGGCAGACTGTTATCTACTTCCTGGGCTGGTACGATGCCGATTTAGGGCTTGCAAGAAAACCCTCTGCGTCCATGTCCCTTGCTGGATGATGGGATGGATGTTGGTGCCATCCCACAAAAGCACCTAATCTAGAAAGTAAGCAGAATTGTAGTGTTAAATATGTTAAAAAGGTAAAGGGGACCCCTGACCATAAGGTCCAGTCGTGACCGACTCTGGGGTTGCTCATCTCGCTTTATTGGCCAAGAGAGCCGGCATACAGCTTCCGTGTCATGTGGCCAGCATGACTAAGCCGCTTCTGGTGAACCAGAGCAGCGCATGGAAATGCCGTTTACCTTCCTGCCGGAGCAGTACCTATTTATCTACTTGCACTTTGACGTACTTTCGAACTGCTGGGAGCAGGGACCGAGCAACGGGAGCTCGCCCCGTCACGGGGATTCGAACCACTGACCTTCTGATTATTTTATGTATAAATGGACTTGATAATCACCAGCCCCTCAAGCTTTTAATGTAAAGTGGGCAATGCTGTCCTAGATATTGCTTGCTTCTTTGGCCTATGCTCCTGATGTCTGTGCGCTAAGCATGAACATCAGGAAGAAAGAATGCCTATGTGTGTGGAGCTTTACCTGAGTAAACTTTTTCTATAGAAAACAACACATTTTCCAACACAGATCAAAGAATAAGAAATCAAGAGACAATATAATGTTGAATTGTTCACGAACTTTAGCACTGATTGATGGCAGAAAAATCATATGAAAATTGGAGTGTTCTTGATTACTTGTCTTTATTAGTTCTAAAGTAGATGTTCAGATGAAGTTTGCTTTATTCCTAAGCAGGAATGTTAACAAAATCAATTTTTTCTAAAAACATGCATTCAGCGACAGCTTGCAAAATAGTATGCTTTTCCAGCCCCAATTGATCTGCCCCCCCCCCCCGTTGGTCAGTGGCTGTTTATAGAAGGAACAAAAGGTTAGAATCATAGAAGTGTAGAGTTGGAGGGGACTAAGAGGGTCATCTAGTCCAACCCCCTTCAGTGCAGGAACCTTTTGCCCAATGTAGAGCTCAATCACCCCCATGTAGTTTGAGGCAACCTGCATTAGCACAACAAGCTGCAGTGAGCTTCGCCCCCAGCATAACTGGATTGAGTTCAGAACCATGGTTTCAAGTTGTCTTCTTTTAAAGAAATTATAGTCAATTTCAATCAACTGCAGTTAAGTAAAAGTGGGAGTCGAAGGTTCAAAACTCCTCTCTGCCATGCTGAGGTTTGCTGATTTCCGCTGCCGCCGTGGTATGTTCATGTTGAATTAAACTATAGTTAAGCGAGGTGTTAAAATGTGGCCTGTAAGTGGCTCCCCTTCATCTTTATCTGGTACTGGAAATTAAAGTGTTGACAGTAGTACCTTCATTCCTTTATAATTGTAGTGAGCTGAAAGCATTTCAGTGATGAAATGGCATTATCCGATTCACACTTTCCTTATAAAATTCCTCAAGAAAGCCATCCAGCTACAAATTCTTGGAAGATTTTATGACCTCCTTTATCTTCCTTGCTGATACAGCTTCCTGTGTAATCCATCTTTCTGACTGGTTATTTATCATGCGGGACCTGAAATCCCATGAGGAAGGTGTTCAGATCTGCAGACTCAGGTTTATTATTGTTAGAATAAATATTAGAAGACAAGGTTTCAAAGGGCTCCTTTTTGCTTTGATTTGGCGTTGTCAGTGACACACCGGTACAAGCAAGTGAGCTATCTTGGGTTTCGCATGTTGCCTAAGAGAAAACCCACTCCTGATATGTTAATGCCATATAGTCTGCTTTCCCCTAATCCATTCCCTGTCCACATCTATAAAAGCTTTCAGTGGATGCTGTTTTAAGTATTTGTTTGTTTATTCATGTGTGACTTTATGTCAAAGCAAAGTACACAAGTTGGAGGATAAAAAAAAATCGCATTGTTACATAATTGATCTGTATTAATTAAGTTAAATTACATTAGTTAATATTTATCAGAGATTATTCATTATAATATATTCCATACATACCCCTTCAATATCACTCATCATGTGAAACCACAGGGCAAGAGGAGGCAGCCAAGGAGTGTTAATGTCTATTGTTTTATGCTTGAATTCAGTGTGGGATAATGATAGGTAGGATATGGCCCTCAACCGTCTTACCTGGGGCAGTTTTGCTAGGGGTGGAGGCTATGGTAATAAATACTGCTCCATTGTGCACACCATAATTTTTCTTGCATTTTGTCATGATGAAAGCAGGATTCGGCTTCATGACAACACCTTGCTCTGATTTGGCCTCATTACATGATCAATCAGATTTGTCTGTGTAGTAAACAAAATCTGCCCTTATTCCCTTATGGGGGACACAAGAGCCCTTATAGAGTCCTTTGTAGATTACCCGTTGGTAGGAGAAAATAACAGAGGACAACCAGAGAATATTGAAAAGCAAAGCAGCTCGTAAGCCTGATCTTTATTGAACTGTTGCAACAGGGTGCTCCCCTCACACACAGGAAAGGAGGAGGACCCAGAACCAAGGTGTGCCTGCCCTTATATAGACATTTTAAATTCCCTGTCCTGGAGCTCAAGACCACCCCTCCATACATCACAGAAGGGGTGTAACCCAAGACCACCCCCCACAAACATCATACCTACATCACAGAAAAGGTGGTCTACAACAGAAATTTGAATGTTGTTTTTCCTGTCTGTCAGGTTATTTGATAATGCCTTATCTGATTGCCTTTCCTGGTAGTGTGGCCATTCCTTTGAGATGGTGATTTCCCAATTCCTGAGACAATGGGAAGGTTCCCTGACCCCCTCCCTCCTTGCAGAGAAAACATCTGGTCAGTTTGGGAGTCAAAATGGTTTCAGGACGGTCTTCTTGTGCTGCTCCAGACATGTGGTCCACATATCTATGTACGTGCTTGGTTGGTAAATTTACGAACATTTATTATATATATAAGACCTTAAATTTTTTATTTCATCTGTATGATATAATTGAAAAGCCAAATTATTTCTTTTCATATACCACCTTTAAACCATAGTTACCAAGATGATGTACATTTAGAGGGCAATAGGATTCCTGGGACCAAACCAAAGGGTCAATGATAAAAGAGACCTTGAGATTACCCTGCTTTGGACATTTTGCAGCCTGAGTTCTACAAGCTGACTTATATTTTACTCTGTTAGACATTTTAAAATGGAAAGTGCTGTTGGGCTTCCTACTTCTTCTTGATTGGCTTATCAAATCCACAAATGCTTTTTACTGAGGAGAGAAACTTTTAAGATTTTGTACAAAAAACAATATGCACACGCGCATATGCGCGCGCACACACTATATGAGATGCATTTCTTATTGAAATGTAGTGAGATAAATCCTTCAGAGTAGTTTCATCAACATTGTTGAAGCCTTTCAGAAGCTAGTGATTTTAGAACTTCAGGCTATATTAACTGCATTGCAAGAATATCATTAGTACACCATAAGGGCAATGTTGGAATTGTCAGAGCATATGCTCCCTCTCATTTTGGCAGAGGGAGTTCACAGAAGAAAAAAGACTTTTTGAAAACACTGGGACTTTTAAAAATGTGTAATTTGATTACCATTCTCTAGTTGATATCTGAATAATTCAATACTTTTATGACTCAATTTGTAACTGCAATTGTGTTACCGACACAAAATTGGAGATTTCTAGGCTTATGAACAGACGTTTCTAAGTCTAAAGTATTTCCACCTTTTAAACTTATTGAGTTAAAAGATTTTCTCTTTTAAACCTTGCTTACTACTTTTCTTTTTCATTCCCCCCCTCTCTCTCTGTGTGTGTGTGTGTGTTCAAATGTTACATGCAAAGTTATCTCTCTCCCCCTTTCTCTCCCTTTCATTTTGCTTTCTCAAAATTGTGCAATGTGTTACACTTGCTGCAGTCCTAAATATGCTTACATGAGACTCAGTCACTGCCTCTGAGCAGGAGTTTTGAGTGGATAGCTTTTGTTTTAGTACAAAACAAGCAGATTGGATAGTGTTATTCTGTGGAATGGCAATTGGGTTATTGGATCTCTTTAATACAATGTTTGTTAGGAAGAAGTCAAAGGATTGTGTCCACTGTAACATTGTACAGTTTGTAGGCTAAAAGAAGATCCAAGTGTGTCAAGATCAGAAGCAATTTAAGATTAGGCCTTCATGTATAGTGTTTTCATGGGCAAATACCATTAAAACCAGTGCTATTTTTCTAGAAAAAGAGGTGCTGGAACTCACCTCCCTCATTCTCTTAGAATGGCAATGGCACATACCTGAGAGGTGCTGGGACTGAGTTCCAGTGAGTTCTGGGTAAAAACAAAAACAAAACCTGATTAAAACTGTCACGCCATCATGCATTTGAACAATGCATAAACAATGGTTTGGGACACAAAGGGACGCAGGTAACGCTGTGGTTTAAACTACAAGGCTCTTGGACTTGCCGATTGCAAGGTCAGCAGTTCGAATCTGCACAGTGGCCCAGCTCCTGCCAACATAGCAGTTCAAAAGCATAACAGTCCAAGTAGATAAATAGGTAAACAGTGTTTCTGTGCACTGTGGCTTGTGTCACGATGTTGCATGCTTAGTCATGCTGGCCACATGACCCGGAAAGCTCTTTGCGGACAATGCCAGCTCTCTAGGCCTGAAAGCGGAGATGAGCGCTGCACCCCAAACTTGAATTTGACTGGACTTAATTGTCCAGGGGTCCTTTATCTTTACCTTATCTTTATCTTACCAAGCTTGTGATTAAGCTATCTGATCTGCAGGGAAGGCCAAAGCAAGCGTAGAGGAATGGACAAGGACTTGGCTGCATGCAATAAATATAATCACCACTTTTGAACCTTTGTCTTTGAAACGAGAAGGTGAAAGTTTGCTGCTTTCTTGTTAAAAGAGTATGGCCTTTTGGGAAGATTGTTAATTACAATAATCTTCAAACAAGGCAGAAACTGTCCTTAAGGTAGTGAGGATTAATAGCAATGCAAATAAATGATCCCTTCGTATGTATACACCATGTTAAAAGCCAAGAGAAGCCGAGGATCAGTCAAATGGCTGGTAGGATTCATCTGATGAATTATCCTTTCAGGCTTATTGATACAGAAGGAGAACAATGGACAAAAACATTACTATAATGAATGAATGTAGCAGTGAAATGGAATGGAGCATCATTGTTAGCAAGAGGAAAATCTTTCCAATGCAAACATAAGCTAATACAGTACAGCATAATATAATTGCCATTTTGATAATAAAAAACATACTATTTAAAATATGCTGCCTTTTCAGTTGTATGAGGGGAAAACATCTAAAACAGGTCTATGTTTTACTTGTATATTCAAATTATGAATAAAAGTCCTTGACTTAAAAAACATTTTGCAGGAAAAAAATAGTGATAAATTACATATTCCCAAGCCAAACTGTTCCTTTAAATACAGTTCATTGCAACAAAAGCAAGTAGAAAATTATTAAATCTTTTGGGAAGTGGACACTAAGGAATGTCATGGGGAATATTAAAACTTATTGTCTCAAGTTAATAAAATCAGCAGAAATTCAAAATTAATCTTTTGTCTGTGATAAAGAGCTGAGATACCATTAAAAAAAATGAACTGAAAGGGGGTAGGGAGTCAGGCATGCAAGTAATAATATCATAATCCCCAAATACTTTCATAATCCTTCTTGAGATGAGCTGCCTCTTTTTTCTTTAACCTAGTGTTCAGATTTGCAGCAAAAAAAGAGAAGAGTAAGAATTCTTATAAAGCAAGATTTATCAGTCTGCTTAACATTAAGGCCTGATAATAAGCTTCATTAAAATCAGTGGGAGTGGCCTTTATCTGGTTTGCATGAGTTGCCATAGTCAACAGAACTGAGACGTAAATTTTGAAAAAAAATATTTACTGCTGGCAGAACTGATACTACTGGGGTAAATTTCTCAAACACGTAACTATTCCAAACCTTAATCCCACAACTACCTAGCCCAGTGATTTGAGAAAGGGGTGTCACTCCAATTTCTGATCCTAGCCAGACTCAGTCGCTGTGTACTGTTACCAGAAACCCTGTTCCGAGTGTAGCCAATGCTTTCTGCCCTCTGATTAAATTTAATGATAGTTACACGTAAACAAATTTAAGGGCCTTTCTGGATCATACCAAAGACCCATCTAGTTTAGCATTCTGTTCTCGCAGTGGCTAACCAGACGTCTATGAAAGACCTGCAAGCAGAACTTGAGTGCAAAAATACTCTCCCCACCGGAATACTGAAGCATTCTGTCTCCAACAGTGGAGATAGAACATCATAACTAGTACCCATTGATAGACTTATCTTCCATGAGCCTATCTGACTGGGTGTACGATAATGTGAAATCATTATATGGGCAGTGATTTGATTGTGTGTGTTTTAGGAAGAAGACCACATTTAAAAAATAATAAAGCAAGATTCCAGATTTGTCATCTGTAAACCTTTTATTTGGCCCTGAATAATTTTGCAGCTCTTCGTGGTACGATTTGAAGCAGATTTGGCACAGTAGGGCACAACCCATGACCCAAGAGGGCATGCATGGCTCAGAAGAAAATCATAGAGAATTCCTATCATTCTGCTCATTATTTCCTATTATTCTAACAGTGTTTAGCTTTGAATAGCTCCATGTATTTCTGTACTGAAAATTTTCTTTGCTTCAGACAATGAGTTCAATCTCTGCCTTTGTGTCTCCCCTGCAAAGCAACCAGAGTTCAACTGTGGATAAATATAAGCTGAACACCTAAAGCAAATTACTTGATCCTCTGAAAGAGTGGCAGATCCAACCTTTTATTTTATTTTTTAAACTTGAATTTGAAACTCCTTTATTCACTCTGAATTTACATTCTTTTGCCACATGGATGTCATTGACCAAATAGGTAAAAAAAGGTAAAGGACCCCTGGATGGTTAAGTCCAGTCAAAGGCGATTATGGGGTTGCGGCGTTCATATCGCTTCAGGCTGAGGGAGCCGGTGTTTGTCCACAGACGGCTTTCTGGGTCATGTGGCCAGCATGACTAAACTGTTTCTGGAGCAACGGAACACAGGGACAGAAACCAGTGCGCATGGAAACGCCGTTTACCTTCCCGTTGCAGTGGTACCTATTTATCTACTTGCACTGGCATGCTTCTGAACTGCTAGGTTGGGAGAAGCTGGGACAGAGCAACGGGTGCTCACCTCATTGCGGGGATTCGAAGCACCAACCTTCTGATTGGCAAGTCCAAGAGGCTTAGTAGTTTAGACCACAGTGCCACCTGCATCAATCTAGTGACTTACCTACAAAGGTTATTATAGAGAGAGCATCTTGACCCACTACTGAGAAACTATGCAAAATGCATAGCACAACATAAGAGAATATTTAAAAGTTGGAGATACGTTTCATTGTATCAAGCCCAAATTGGCTATTCCCAACCGAAGAGAAACCCTAAGGACATAGGAACTTTGGGTGAAGAACTGGTTGTGTCATAGGTGCAATCCTCACACTACTTACCTGAGGCAAAGCACCCTTGAATTCAGTAGGACTTACTTCTGCATAGATATAATTAGGATTCTGCCTCTTGGAGAAATCTGGGACCAAACAGTTAGTTTATGTGGATGCCTAGCACTTCTGAACTGCACTTCTGGATCACTTTCCTAATCGTGACTTATTATAAGAAACACTCCCATTATAACAAATCCTTATAATTCGTTTTCTTAAGGGTCAGAATTTTCCTGTTTTGTGGGCAGCACGTACAGTAACAAGCCAAAGAGTGACAATGACTTGATAGTTGACTTGTAGAGTTTGATGGCACACATACAGAAGCAATCAGTTCTGTACCATTTGATTCAGTAATAATGGTAATTTAAAGACAGGCTCTGTTGTTTTGATAAATAGCAGTGTACACCTCATCAAGTTGTTCCTATTCGATTTCATTTAGGAAAGAGTTTTTAATAGGTTTTAAAAAACTTTATTTTAATTATTTTTACGTTGCTTAATAGAAGGGAGGAGGATGCCATTAGGTACTACATTTAATTATGATATATTGTTTAATGTTGTTGATAAACTAATTCATTTATCAAAGATACCCCTTGAACACTGCATATCTCATGAAGTTTGTGAAATGCTTCCCAACTGTCTCAGCTACTTAAAAAAAAAAAATCAACTATTTTGCAACATGCATGTCGAGGGAGCCACAAACAGTGGCTTGGCTTAATACCCTCTCTAATTTGTGCAGAAATAGATTGAGAAATTCATGTGGTTCTCCCCTTCAAAATGATACATAAGCAAATGAAGATTCCACCTCTTCCTTGAGAGTTTGGGAGAGGTTTTATCTCATTTGTGAAGCAATATGGAGTTCCTACTGCTGTTTCTAATGTTGTCCAGAATACAGTGAAAATGGTAGGAACACTTCTGACTCCATCTGTGTGAGAGGCACGAGAACAAGATAGTATCTGATTTATGCTGTGGTCTAGAGAAGGTTAAAGACAGCATGAAATACTCCTGTCATTTCTTTGTTTCTTCAAATTCCAGCAAAATCCCAAAAAGCGCTGGTGGGAATCTTCCTTGCCACAGGCCCATGCCAGGGGCATTAGCAAGGCAACATGTACTTGTTTGTGCCTGTGCCAAACACTTATGTACCTCTGTAGCAGTTGGACTTTCACAGAATCATATAATTAAAGGGCTGAAAGGGACCCAGATGGTCATCTAGTCCAATCTCCTGCAATGCAGGAATCTCAACTACATCATACATGACAAATGGCAATCCAACCTCTGGCATCCAACCCAGGCAGCAAAAACTAGGTTAGCTCCAAAGTGTTGGCAGTTTCTAAATTATTTGTATAGGAACACAAGGATGGCTTGTAGAAAGAAAGCAATGCGATCTGAGCTTGAAGCAACCAGCTCCAATCTCTTTACATGCAGGAGTTCACATGGTAGGTGGAATAAACAATAGACTTGTCTTCCTTCTTCCCAAGGTGACGGTGAGTGACCTAGCTAAGACTGGCAGACAGCTTACTCTATGGCATTAACCCCTTAATGCATTAATTAGACTTAAGCATTTTGTTTATATGAGGCTGGTTATCATACAACTTCCACACTCCTCCTTTCCTTCTGCATCTCCCTGCAAGCTGTTCTTGAAGATTGGGGCCCCCTCCAGAATGACTGGTGATATAGTAGGAGTGGGTGATGAAAGGGGATTTGCTGAAAATAGGGGATTCCCACATCCCATCCCACATTCAAGCAGCTGAGCTTTCTTCTCACTACAATGCAATCTTGGGATCCAGGCCACTGTATGTGTGTGTTCCCTCAGAAGCTGAATCAATACAGCATGATAATGCAATAGCTTGTTCTATGTTACAGATGAGAATACACATGTTTTTTGTTGAAAACATGTGCATTTCATTGGTTCATCACCACTTAATTGCCTTGAGCGTCTTCAAATATTCTGCAATTCCTTCAAACACATAAGTGATTTCTTTGGGTTGAAGAGGCAAAATCTACAGTACATTAAGTCTGATTTTTCAGTGAAATTAATGTGTTTATGTAGTGCTTTTGCATGACCTAGGGAATCTGGATATGATCAGTTCTCCCCAAATCAATAAAAATCTGAGTTTCTGCCCAACCCCTAAAAAAAGCCTTCCCATGCCACTCTGACATAATTTTGGGAAAGAACCTGTTTATTTTCCTAAACCTTTAAGTGGGAAATTTAAGAAGTTGGTTGTGTGTGTGTGTGTGTGTGTTTGTTTGTTTGTTTGTTTTTAACAGATAAGGTGCAAATTCTTTAAATACAGGAGTAAGACCATATTCAGGCACCACTCTATTTAGTCTTCCTGGTGTTTTCTTACCTGTTAATTTTTGTGTTTTATGTGATCTTTCACACAATGGAAAAGCCACTTCTGGAAATCTAGTGGAATCTAGCAGAAGTTTAGCGCTCATTTCTATGTTAATTGTTTTCAGGGGGGAAATCAATTTGCATTCCCACTAATTCAGGAAGTCTCAGGAGTTTTGCATTGCAATTTCACCATAGTTTTCACGATAATGCAACCACTGCTCATATGACAAAAATTGGGGCATACAATTATTTCCTTTGGAATTTTCTGTGACGTGGTGGTACGGTTTCATAAGTACAGTGTGACATTAATGTTAGAAATCAGAACAGAAAAAAGGTAAAGGTAAAGGACCCCTGACAGTTAAGTCCAGTCGCGAACAACTGGGGTTGTGGCGCTCATCTCACTTTACTGGCCGAGGGAGCCGGCGTTCGTCCGCAGACAGTTCTTCCAGGTCATGTGGCCAGCATGACTAAGCCGCTTCTGGCGCAACGGAACATCAAAACCAGAGCAACTCATGGAAACGCCGTTTACCTTCCTGCTGAAGCGGTACCTATTTATCTACTTCTAGGTTTCGAACTTCTAGGTTGGCAGGAGCTGGGACAGAGCAACGGGAGCTCACCCCGTTGTGGGGATTCGAACCGTCAACCTTCCAATCGGCAAGCCCAAGAGGCTCAGTGGTTTAGACCACAGTGCCACCTGTGCTTGCACTATTACCAGTAAAACTAATGCAATAAACCCCTCATCTGAATGCAGCAAAAGTCTGCAATCCTAGTCTGGGAGTAAGTCCCATTCAGTCATATGTGTGATACCCAGTTCTATGGATAATATCCATACACTCAGTGGGCCCATTGAAATAAAGAGATTTGTTACTTAGATCCATTGATTTCAATGAGACTACTGTAAATATGACTAATGTTGGATATTACCCAATATGGCTTACTTCTGAGAAGGTTTTTGTAGGATCACACTCTAAGTAAGCAAGTTAATAAATAATAGTTCTAACATAAATCCTGAGCTCCACTGGAAGAGGGAATAATTTTTAAATTGGGTAGCTGATAAATAGATACTTTTTTCTGTCAAATTCTGTGATACCTGGTTATATTATGTTGGTTCTGTGTTGTGATGGTCCAATCTGACAACAAGATGTAGACAAAAAGGCTACCCCTCATTTCACTGTTCCATGCCAGGCTGGCAAATAAATATTGGTGCAGAATGAACTGCATCTGTATCCTTAGACAAATTTATTTTGCAATTCATTATTTTTTAAAATTCACATTGGTTTTGAAATAAAACACTTTGTCCTAATACACTGCTCAAAAGAATGGGAGCAGAAATGCAAAGACCTCATAGAAGTGCATTGGGTATAACTGCTTTCCTTTGTCTTCAACTTCCTAATTTTCTCAGTCTGTAACTTTTCGCAGTTTCTCTTTTAAAACCAATATTTTTTGTCTCCACTTATCTTTCTCTCTTATATGCAAGTAAACAGACAATTTTTTTAAAAAAACCCCTCACACTATTAATTGAGCACTGTGTTGTTGCATACCATGTCAAAATACCAACAAGTGCAGCTGAGGGAAACATGATTGATCAAAGTGTGACTGAAGATAGCGCACAATGAACAATTCATGTCTGGCCTCTTCCCACAAATTAATAAACAGCTCTAGGTAACATGTACCTGCTTAATGTTGAATAATATGTTAATAGGCGATTGTGAGACTTGTGAGTTTTGTAAAATAGTACTACTTGCTTTTAGAGGTTATGTATGCTTCTCCAATTATATTTTTGAAGACAACATATCTGGCTTGCCTTTTGCTTATCCAGCACTAATAAGTGAACTTAGTATTTGCTGTTGGCTATATTTTAATGCTATTATTATTAGGCCTTGAGAAAAAAAAAGAAGATAAATTAATTTGTGATGTATAGTATGCAAAATATGCATCTGTTTCTGGACTCTCTTACATGAGGCTTTGGAAAGAGTCCATTTATGTGTTTCTGCAAGAAAATTATCCTCAAATAGAAACCCACCTCTCATGTTCATGATCCTCTGAATAGCTTGGTACTATCAGTTGTCTGCAGTCAATGAGAGTTGCAGTCACTCTTCAAATAACAGAACTGAGCTCTGTAAGCTTACGCAAGCTGAAGAAATCCCCTTTTATATCTTCTTTGAAGGATCCTTTTATAAACATAAATATCATGGGGTCAGGAGCAGCTCAGCTGCAGTGATCTTATGATATTTTCCCAGGTAGTCAGGTTTGATGACATTTGAAAGAGCTGACTGGTCTGTGAGTGGGTAAGAGTAGGCATGTTGCTGTGAAGGTATGGGGTGTGCTCCCTATTGCTTTCATTCGTGTTTAATCTTGGCAAAGCAAAAGGAAATCCTTCCTGATGGAAGTGTTTGGGTTGTGTGTGTTTTGTATCTCTATTTCTTGAAAATAGACAAGAGCCTACCTTTTTCATTTGCAAAAATAGCATCTTTACAAGATGTGTGATTTCAAAAGGAAATAGCTATTTTGACAGTACATCAACTTAAAAAAGTATCTATAAGTGTTCATATATTTTTTTTTTTCTCAGTGTGGGGAGACAACCCCATCAAGACTAAGGACTGAGTATTGCTTCTGAAAATGACGACCGAGAAGAACAACGGGTTTTGAGAGGCAGTTGTTGAATTTTGCATTATGTGCGTTAATGCTTTTCAGCAAACTGAAAACGGCTTGCCCATATCAGCAGTAGGCACATCAGTAATACATTCTCTCCATGGAGTCAGGATCCTGGGTGGGCAGGCACTTCAGTGTGAATGAGGCTCATGACTCTTTGTGGCATTCCTAGAAGTGATAAAGCCCTATTTGCATGACTATTCTTTGCCAGATGATAACCTTTTCTGTTAAGAGTTTGATATGTAATGTAATGGTATGTATTAGTTGGGAATGCTGATTTGAGGAAATAATACTTAATATGAGGAAAATAAATACTCTCAAGCCCGATTTCCACATCCCCACTCATCACTGCTTTCCTCCCCCTCCTTAATTCCGCTCCCCCCCCCAAGCCCCTTCAGCTCAGGTTTCCTCCTCCAGACAACGGTATTGAATGCTGATTAGATGATAACCTATTCCTCAGACAGAAAATGTTAAGGTCATTCCTTCCACATTCTGAAAGTATGGCCTGTTTATTTACTTGTACCAACTGTGTCAATTGCCCAGTTATATGTTGCTGTGTCTTGCTATTGTAGGCTTATTCTCCCTTTTTCCATTTCCAACAATGCAAGTAGTCTAGTAAAACCAGCGCTACTAATATAGCCAGAGTTCTTTGTTCTGAGCATACAAAAGAGGCACCCAGTAACTGATATGCAGGGAAAATAAAACATTTCAAAAATAAATTTCAAAAAGGAGACACAGCTCAGCATATTTTTTACAGGGAGCTCCTGCATTTCATTAATGGTGTTTTCAGTAATATTCAGTATTAAGCATTTAGGGAGTATATAAAAGCTGTTACCAAGAATAGCATCCGATGCTTGTCTTACTTAGAGGAGACCCGTTCAAGTTAATGAACCTGGTTAACTCGGGCTCACTTAGTGGGTGTGACTTAGTTGGATGCAACCCTAATAATAATAATAATAATAATAATAATAATAATAATATCTTTATTGTCATGGAGGGCAGTACGTGAGATAACACAAACAAAGCTTCTGATACAGGCAGACAAATAAGTGAAAATAAACTCAGATGTACACCTGGCTGCTGAGAAGGAATGAGTGAATGTACAAGCCTTGTGCTTTGCTTAGCCTTTGTGGAGACTTTACCCCATAGCATAAAAACTATCGTTTAGTGCTATGCAGGAACACAGCCACAATCTTGTACTTCCATAGTCTGCATTCATGTCTTAAATGCCTTATATAGAACCACTCAGCTTAGAATGCTGGTGATTCATTAGACTAAAAAATGCCTAGTGGTCAGCTGTTGGGGTACGGTGTGTATCTGCAGCTAGTGCTTTTCAGTGATCTGCGTCAAGACCTGTTACCAGTTATTGCCTAAACACTTCTCCTTCAGTAGACTGAACACACAAACAAGGAGCAGGTTCATAGGCACCATCTTCATTCCCAGTCTCTGTGTTCGTAGCTGAACATGTGCATAGATCACAAGCTTATAGCTTTCCCACTTGGTTGGGAACAGCAGTGGACAATGAGCTGCTTTGAATTTGTACTTGCAGCAATCATATGGACAAACAATGAAAAAAAGTTGCAGCTTTTTCTACATTTGTATGCATTGTTCCATCACTTAAACAGTAGAAGTATGTGGAATCCTGCATTCTACGTTTTGAAGTTCATGTATATATACACATGGAGTTTGATCCTTGACTGTATACACTGATATGAATCCACAGAATAGTAAAAATTTATTGTGCCTTCCTGTATTCTTCATTGCCTCCAGGTTTGAATGTGTACTAAAGCTTTTATCCTTCTACTGGGGCAGAAAGCATTGAGTGAATTGTATCTGAAAGCATTTAAAGTTCTCTAATGCTTGAAAGGCTCTTTAAAGGTCAACCTAATTAAGACAAACTTTGTACCGAGAGAAAATAGATGCTATTATTGGAGATTCGTTGCAATTCAATATATGGCATTGTGCTTACAGTTTAGAAGTTTGAAAGTGTAATATGGAAAGAGAAATGTTTCCTACTCGTCTTTCCTTCAACAATATCAATAGTAATGATTTTGGGTATGATTTAGAAAAATCTTGGTCGTCCAGCAAGAAATCAGGCAACAGTAATTAAGTGATAATCTTAAAAATAGAAAGAAGAAATGAGGAATCCTTTCGTGTGAGTAAAGTTCGAAATAGGGGGTGGATGGGAGACAGGATGTATTAAGAATGTAAAAGTCCTGGTCTATCAGACCAATAAACTGATAAATCTTGATTGGATGAACACCCTGTGGGTAAGTAGTTCACATGCCCAGAAAGTAGGTAGACAATCTGTACTAGATGAGGTTGTTCTCCCCTTGAAGCTCCAGGCTCATAGTCTGAGAGGACTCCTAGATCCAGCATTTTCACTTTATGATCAGGTGGTGCCATGAAGTGCATTTTCCCAGCTCCAGGTGGTTCACTAGCTATGGCCATTACTGGGCAAAAATAGCCTGGCCACAGCAACGCATGCTTTGGTACTTCATTATTTAGATCCACTCTACATAGAGGAACCATTGAAGATGTTTAGAAGCTGCAGTAGTGCAGAATGCTGCCACCAAAGTGCTAAGTGTCATGGCTTACCATAACGTGGTTGCCTGTGTGCTACCAAGCCCATTGTGACCAGAATTTTATTCCAAATGCAGCTGTTTTATTTTCAACTCATTTCCTAATACTTCCTGACCCATATTCCCAAATTACTTATTCATCCTTTGCTTTCAGACACTTTTCTCTCTCTTTTTCCAAGCTGCCCATCACCCTCTGAATGATTAGTGCAACGCTGACATCTAGGAACTTGACCCTCTGCCTGCAAATTTGTATTATTAATGTTACAGCATTGTGGAGAATTTTAGTCATGGCTAACAAGGCCTCATCTCAATTTCTGGAACCAATGAAGAAATAAACATAGCAGTCCCTTTCTTTATCACATTCTCAGTACATTTGGTTCCTGTTGGTCTGTGGCTTAGTAATAAAGATTTCCAGGGCAAAACATATGAGTTCAGGCAGGCCTAAACCTTCGCACCTGTTGTATTTTAATCTGAAAACAGCAGGAATCCATAGGTCACACAGAAGTGTATCAGGACAGTGAAGCTGCCTATGTTCTTCAGAACTCCACTTGCTTCTAGGAATCTGAAACACTGTTTCAGAAACAATTCCCTTTAAAGACTCTCAAGCAATTCATTAATTTTATTTATTTACTGTGCTAGTCAGCTAGTACAAATATTTGTATATTGCTGCTGCTGTTATTCCTATCAGAAATTGAGAGAAAGTAGCAGTTCTTTACAAGTATTCTCAGTCAGACTTTTAGACCTTTCTCATCCAATATTTTTATTATTTCTGTACAAGATTCAGATAGCTTATAAAAGAAATATACACTACAATCTTCTGCATGTCTGCTCTGAACTAAGTTACATTGATTTCTTGGGACATTCTTCTAGGTAAAAAGTTAGGAGTCCAGCCTAAGGCTGCAATCCTATAGCCACTTACCACTGTGTTGGACCCATTCAATACAGTATGATTTATTTTTGAGCAAGCATGTATTTAATAACACATCCTCAGTTTATTGGTTTCAGCTGGATAAACAAAAGGCTGTGGATTTTGTACTGTATTTTTTTTATTTAAAAAAAGACACTGTAAATATGCACATCATAATCTGAGCTACTGTGTTTCCTGGAAATATTACATACTTTTCGTTTGGTCCACATGTTCACCTAGTCCTAATTATGTCTGACCTAGATTCATCAGTTGAAAAAGAACAGCTGGTCCCCACACATCTAGCCTCTCAGCCTATTGCTCAGTATTCCCCCCCCCCCGTTAACCTATTTCTGCAGCACACAGAAGTAAGCTAAAAATATTTGCACACATCCTCTTTCACACAAACAAAAAAACTTTAGCAACACCTACAAGTCAGTCTTTATGCAAATGAGTCTTCGTACACATCAATATATATAAAACACAACTCACGTTTATACAACTCAGTTTATAAATACTGTTATTAAAGTACATGACCACAGTTTAGTAGAGTAGCCTGAAGCTCACAACACAGTTTGCATTGCCAGCTGTGGTAAGGGAAAGAGCTTCACATGCTCGTATATTTCTGGATTTGAAAAGCTTAACAATCTATGATATGGGGTCTGCTGAGAATAGCTGTTAAATCTTTCAATGAGTTTCTCCCATCAAGGACACTACTATCCCACTGGCTTGTTGTACAATTCTGGATTGCCCTTCCTAGGGTGCTTTTGCATATTGTGGCAATACTGTCACAATAAGTGTTATTGTGATTTTATTTGAATCTCATGCACCAAGCTGAAAACAAAACTGCCGTCATAATGTTGCTAAGCAAATGAACCGTTGTGGAGTTGAAAAATGTTCAGGAAAGGGTAACCCAAATGATCAAGGGGATGTAGTAACTCCTGTATGAGGAACGATTCAGAGAAAAGGCGAGTAAGGGGCAATGGGATAGCAGTGAATAATATTATGTATGGATAGGGAAAATTTTCTCTCTCTCCTATAAACACTTGAGCTTGTGGACATCCAATGAAGCTGTATTGTGAAAGATTCAGGATAGCCAAATAAAAGCACTTCTTCACACGGCACACAGTAAAACTGCAAATTTACTTGTCCGTCATGCTGCTTCAATGCAAGGCCTGTATGAACATAAAAGACTAAAGCTCAGTAACATACCCTGATCAGAAATTGAATTGGCAGGAGTCTGGGAATGTGTAATAATATAGACACACCTGACAATATGAGACAGAAAGCTGTTGTACAATTTTTAGGAAAGGGAACAGAATGCTAACGGAATGATAGGCAGTGAGGGAATTGGTGTTGAATTGGCTGCTTAAGCGGAAGATTAACTGGATTCAGTCTGTTGGCGTTTTCAGAAAGGATATTAATACATTATTTCATTGTTGTTCAAACTTGTTATAGTCTCCTGAGATTAAAAAAAACAACTAGTTTTATTTGGTGCTGTCTCTTTTTTCCAAAAACAAATGATGTACCATATTAAACTGGTTTATTGTTTTAGCATTCAAATGTTCTTTTTTAAAAAAAGCATTATTTGTTTCTTGTGATATGTGATAAACCATTTCGTATTTTAATTTTGTTTACTTTTCCCATGTCTCAAAAAATGCACAGATTTTAGACCATCAGGCCTTGTGTTTTCTAGAAGAACAACAGTCTGGAAAACCTACACTAGATAACACCTCTGAAAATTGTGACTACTTGTGTGTACATAGCACACAGCCAAGTAGATCAGTCCATAAAGCAGGCTTTGATGAATCCCTGTTTTTACAGTCCAAGGCAGATCACTAAAACAAGGAGCTTGCTGCACACACCTGCCAGGCTGCGATATATGACTGCTATGCTAAGCATAGCAAATGAGCTGTGAATTTGACATGCCTGTACTAGATAGTATTTTGCAGAATATGTGCCGTATGCCGATTCCCTCTCTCCATAGAGCACAAGAAGGGTACACATACATGTATAACATGTTTTTAACCATGTCATTTTAATACCTCATAAATTCCAGTATTCTTCTTTTGCTGCGAGAAAAGGCGTCTTATGGAAGGAGTAATGGACTGGATGTGAGCAAATGAACTGAAGCTTAATCCAGACAAGGCATATGTGTTCTCGATTGCTTAGAGCTGACACAGAGATGAGGATTCATCCTGTGTTGTATGAGGTAGCCCTCATCTTGAAAACAGTGTTCCTGAAGCAACTCTTGCTAGTGTGGTGTCAAGCTGTGGCCAAGTACACCTTTGCCCAGTTTAGGCTGGTGTGCAAACAGCGCCTTTTTCTATAGATCAGGCATGTACAACAGGTCGATTATGATCTACCGGTCGATCGCGGGGGTGTCGCAGGCCACTTGCAGTATCAAGTATAGTGACCACCTTAGTGTTCCTTATAGCCCCCCCCCCAAACAGCTCAACAACTCTGGTCAACCCCCTTCCCAAGCTCAACAACTTTGGTCAACCCCCCCCCCCCAAAAAAAAAGTATAGCTCAATTCCTGGCAATAACAATGGGTAGATCACAGCCAGTCTTTTTATACTGTGAGTAGATCGCAGTCTCTTGGGAGTTGGACGTGCCTGCTATAGATGGTAGATCTATGCAGTGGTGGCATGTGCTTTAGTTAATTACATCTGGATCGCTGCAAGCTGCTTCGCATGGGCTGGTCTTTCAAATGTCCTGAAACTGCAAGTGATCCAGAATGGGATGGCCAGAAGATTAATTAGGGCTGTATATTTGGATCGTGTGAGTTCATTACTAAAACAGCTGCACTTGTTTCAAATTTATTTATGGACCCAATTCAAAATGGAGCTGGTGACCTCTAAAGCCTATCATGGTTTGGGATCAGGATTTCTGAAGGACCACATATTCTCATATGAACTTGCCCACTGTATGATCAATGGAGTCCCTATATTCCAGAAATATGTACTATGTAACTGGGACCAAGAGAGAGTAGTTTCAGCCAGGCTCTGAAACTTTGTTCCAGGAGAGGTTTGTCTTGCCCCCTCAATAAGTTACTAGTTTCCTTTATAGGAAGGCTCTTTGGTGCTACAGTGGTGCCCCGCAAGATGAATGCCTCGCAAGACGAAAAACTCGCTAGACGAAAGGGGTTTGCGTTTTTGAGCTGCTTCGCAAGACGAATTTCCCTATGGGCTTGCTTTGCAAGACGAAAACGTCTTGCAAGTTTGTTTCCTTTTTCTCAACACCGTTAATACAGTTGCGACTTGACTTCGAGGAGCAACTCATAGAACGCGGTGTGGTAGCCTTTTTTGAGGTTTTTGAAGACTTTGGTGATTTTTGAAGCTTTTCCAAAACTTTCCCGACACCGTGCTTCGCAAGATGAAAAAACTCGCAGAACAAATTAATTTCGTCTTGCGAGGCACCACTGTATAAGTATTTTTAAGTTCTGCCAATGAACCCTTAGAATTTATTTGATGGTGTGTTGATATAATTAGTTTTAGCAGCTGCTTTTCCAGTTTACTTTTGGTGTGCTTTTAAATCTTTCATGGATTTGTTTTGCATTTTGACTGTTCTCTGTTAACTTCTACAGGTATAGCAGTACTATATCTGAGCTGAAAATTCCTCCTAGCTTTCATGGCCCCATTCTCAGGCCTCTTTTTTTCCAGGGGGTATGAAATTGAAATTATTTTCCAGGGTCAGTTCTGTGTTAAAAAGTGGCATAGGCAGGCCTTCTCTTTACCCCTCCCCCAATTTTTCCAGTGGTTTTGCTATTGTGATGAGGCCTCTGACAAGTTGCCTGTCACATCATGATGTAGCACCATTTTTCGGGCATTATTGGAGAACAAAATGGTCACCCAAAGGAAGAAAAGGGAAACAGGGAAACACTCCTCTTTTAAAAACAAGATACTAAGTTGGGGGGGGGGGTACTGTACATTATAATTTAAGTCAGTCCTAATAGTTGAACCTGACTTCTTGAAACTTTCTTATACTCTGCAAGACTTGCTGTTTAGTCACTGTTGGTGTCCTGACAGCTTGCTCAGAACCAGCCACATTGCTTCCTCGGTTCCTGCTTGTTGAACTGATATAGTTTATTGCTGTTATCCTTTTGGCTGTCCATCCTTTACTGAGAAAGATGCAGATAGGGTGTCACATTACTGCTGTTACTAAAATGGAAAAATGTACTGCTGTAGTGCTTGAGTTCCAGATACTCTATCCAGTGGTTTTTACATGCAGCAGATAAAGATTTTTTATCCTGATAGCCCTGCTATCTGATAGGTTCCAAATGGAGTGGATAGTTCACTATCTGAGCATCTGTAATATAAATACCTAGTTGTGCCTTAATGTAGAGAGCTCATTAATAGGCTGCTCCACAGTGCCTTCCTGACTGTATGTGTCTCTTCTTTTTCTCCATTTCTCTCTCTCGCTTTTTCTCTATCTCTGACTGTGTGACGGCATTACAAATTTCTAGTGGTTCAGCCTTTCTCCTCTGTGAGATGATGTCTGGGTAAGAAAGGTCATGCCCAATGCCCTTGTTTTCTTCACATTGACTTTTCTATTTGATTTTCCTAAAGAGGAGCAAGATTACATAGAAATCTGAGTTGTTTTAATTAACGTAAATGAACTGCTCTTTAGCCCCCTCTGAAAAAGCCATGCCTCTGCAAAAAAATGCAATCTCACTTAGCTCAGAGAGCTTTCCTCTGTTGGTGTGTGAGAGAGACACATAGGTTCTCTTCAAACACTTGGGAACTTTGTGAAATTCAGGGTTGCAGTTCACAGATACAACTTACATGTGCACAAGCTCTGTGGAGCAAGACCCGTAGCAGCAGTCCTGCCCTTGCATACCCATTTTGAATTATCCAGTTATGTCAACTGAAAATGACTTAGGAGATACTGAAGACAAAGTTAAACTAACTGCAAAGAAAAACAAGATTCTTCCTTGCCCTCCATCCCACCTCACATTTAGACAGCAGAGTGTAGGTGGAAAAACAAACTAATTCCCAAGGTAAACCATCTTTGTAACTGCTGTGTTGCTAGATTATTTTTATTCTCTAGACAGACATGATGAATGCCGTAGTAGGGGAAAAAATTGTTTGTATGTCTTTTTTCCAGCTTGTCAGCATGGTGTTTGCCGCATTTTTACTGCAACATTAAAGCCCACATGAGTAGACACAGTGAAGTCAGTGGATTAAAGTTTTTCACCCCCTCCCCCAGACTAGTGTTTTATTCGAGGCTTATTCTGCAACGTGTTCTTGACACAATAACACTAATGACACAATTAGTGGTAAATTTATTCTGCTTTATTAGTTGTTCTACCAATACTATCACGTTATTGCTGTCTGGAGAGGCTATAGTGCTACCAAAGCAGCACACACAAAAAAAGAAATCATCAACCCCAGAATGTGTGTGTTATGAAAAGTTATGGGATTTCAGCAGGAAGTTATGGTTACTGGAAATTAAGCAATATGTCTGTCCCCGAAACTTCACAGGGGCAAACATGGTTATAGAGTCATAGAAGTGCAGAGTTGGAAGGGACACTGAGGGTCATCCAGTCCAACCCCCTGCAATGCAGGAATCTAAACTAAAGCATCCACGACAGGTGGCCACGCAAGCTCTACTTCAAAACCTCCAAGGAAGGAAAGTCCACAACCTCTCGAGGGAGTCCGTTCCACTGTCAAACAGCGCTTACCATCAGAAAGCTTTTCCTGATGTTTAGTCGGAATCTCCTTTCTTGCAACTTTAAGCCATTGGTTCGGGTTCTACTTGTCAGGGATGGAGTTTTATGGATGCAGAATATTTCAGCATTTGCTAGAACTTTCGAGAACATTCTGGTGCTTTCTAGTCAAACATGCCCATAGCTGGTGTTTTCGCTGTGAGTCATGTGAGAACTCAAGGTCAGTGCTTAGAGACGGGAAGATATAAACCTGCCACTGAGCGCATTGTTTATCCTTCCTTCTTTATTTTCATTTTTGTATATATTGTGTATTTTTTTGCTTCTGTAGTTGGATGTGCTTTTGAGCAAAGATTTTGCCTTACTGGGGATCCAATAAGTTCATGTGTGCTTTTAATCCTCAGTAAAATTTTACTAAAAAACTGTGCTGCCTGTGCTCCCCCCCCCCTCTTATTTTCTGCACAAAGTGGACTCTGCTGTTTTCTTTACCCATGTCATGTAGTTTCCCAGGCTTGGATTTCTGGATTTGGCCACCAGCCCTGTCACTACCATCCAGAGCAGGAGAAAACAAGTGTGCTCCATTTATCATGTGACAGCCCTTTAGATATTTGAAGATGGCTATCATATCTCCTCTCAGTCTCTTCTTTTCCAGGCTAAACATACCCAGCTCCTTCAACCACTTCTCTTAAGGCTTGGTTTACAGGCCCTCGATCATCTTGGTCAACCTCTGCACACATTCCAGCTTGACAACATCCTTCTTAAATTGTGCTTCCCACAATTCCCACTTCTGTTGAAGCAGCCTAGAGTATCTAAAATGGGATCGTGTATGACAGTGCCGAGATCATCATGAGCACAAATCGTCATCATAAATGCACAATACATAGGACATTTGGAGGGGCCTTTAACTTAAATCCATTCAGATACAAAGCAAATAACTTGACCATTAAATCTCATCATTAATGTTTTCTGCTTGGATATAAAATATGGCATGGAAATAATAAACATTATCAAGTTAAAAAAAATTATGCTGTTTAGAGGAGCAGACTATTGCAGATTACAAACAGATAAATTAATTAGCATGGTATTCTACATTCCGAATGCTTCTTCAACGATCCAAGTGGCAAATGTTTTTGACTTTAAGTTAACATGATATAAATGTCTGTGAAGTACGCTGCACCAAAAACTTGGGGCTCATCCACACTTAACCTGTGCTCTGCACTTTTTAGGCAAAGGTCCAGGTTTTCCAGGTGTGTCCAAGCAGGATTCCTTCCTTCCTTCCTTCCTTCCTTCCTTCCTTCCTTCCTTCCTCCTCCCTCCCTCCCTCCCTCCCTCCCTCCCTCCCTCCCTCCCTCCCTCCTCCTCCTCCTCCTCCTTCTTCTTCTTCTTTGTCACTGCACTTTACCCAGGAAAAGCTGTGTTTTATTACTGAATCAGAACAAATGGCAATCTATGGAAAATCTGATTGTCATTTGCTCCCATTTATCTGAGAAAGTACTGGGACAAAAAAGAAAAATCCTCTCGGAGACAGACCTGGAAAGCCCAGACCCATGCCCAGAAATGCAGCACAAAAGTGTGGCTGAGTCTTTTGTAAAAGAGGCAATACAGACATGAAGAATGTATAAAATAGGACATTGGTCACCATTCCACATACCACCAGGCTGATGAGAAGTTATTATTTCATATGAATCTTGAAATAGAAAACTGGTCTACTGCATGGCTACAGTTGTACAGTGTCTTGTAAAATCTAGGGTACAGAGTGGAAATAGGATTCCTGGTATTCTACATTTTGTTGTCCTTGTGATTGCAGAGGAAAGGTCAAAAATGGTGAAGTAGATGAGCATTGCTTTGTTGGGGCTGTTAATGGCTGACTTAAGTACAGCAGTTACATGGTGTGGAGTGAATGTAGTATTGTATATAGTGCTTAGCCAAAGAGGTACCCTTGAAAAATTTCAGTTTGAACTTGCTAAATTGAAATATCCCCTCCAAAGTTGATGGCCAGTTTGGGGGTTGTTTGAAATCAGATAAAATGTTCCTGGGATTTGTATGCAGATTACCAATGATGTGGGGGCAGACCAGTTTCTCGTGTGTGTGTGTGTGTGTGTGTGTGTGTGTGTGTGTATGTGTGTGTGTGTTGCTGTTTAACAGTGGTGGTGGAGACAGTTTATCTGTGCTCCTGGTAGTGGCATCTGGGAAGATGCTACCACATTTCCAAATTTGGTGCTGGAAGCATTCCAATCTATAACTAAAGCTATTGGACGTGAGGAGCACTAGGCTGGTGAATTTTGCCTCTGTGTTGCTGTGGAACAATTTTACATGGGTATGCTTATAGATAAAATTAAGGTACTGATTTGCATTAGATAGTAATACTACAGAACCAAATGCTAGTCATTTACACAGCTATTTTGAAAAAGTTTTTGTTTCATTTTTAAGTTGCTGTCTTGTTCATTTGATGCTTGGCTTTAAAGCACACTTACTTAAGTAGCAATCCAAAGCAAAGCTGACCTATTATTTTATTTCATTGAAACTTCCAAGATGTCGGAGAAGAAGCAAAACTGCAACTTCATAGTCACTCTGACAGATAAACTATTGTAATTAGGTTCTCTTTTCCAGCAACTTGATACGATATGCATGTGATGTGAATATGAAAATCTCTGTTTGATTTCAATTGACTCTGTGCATGTATAGCTGCTTGAGACAGGCTGCTAAGGTAAAGTTTCCATTCTGTTATAATTACCATCTGTGGCTGGTTCGACAAGTACAGCCATTCCTGGACCAGGAAAGCCTTGCCACAGTAATTCATGCATCAGTTACTTCAAGAGTGAATTACTGCAATGACCTTGCATTTGATCTGGAAGCTGCAGAGTGCAGAATACTGCAGCGTGATTGCTGACAGGAGTGAGGCCCTGTCAGCATATAACACCTGTGCTCAGTTGCCGAGTTGCTACCAGGCCACGTTCAGGGTGTTATTCTTGGCATATAAGGCCCTTAAAGACTGAGAGATTGCTTTACTCCACATGTGCCCACTCAACCACTTTGATTGGCAGAATTGTCACTGCAGGTGCCACGTAATACTAATTCCACATTTATAAGAACTCAAATAATTTAGTGTGCCAGTTGAGATCAAGCTGGTGCCTTCAGTGTACTATTTTTGGTGCTTGCTAAAAACATTCTCATGTAGACAAATCAACCAAGATGCTTAGAAAGTTGAGGTAATTTTAATCTTTTGTAGTATTTTACCTTTAATGTATGGTTGTGAATTTTTCTTGGTTGTGTTATTTTATCTTTTTTAAAGCTGCTTTGAGGGTGTTTTTTTTAAAGCGGTGTGTAAGTTATAAACAAATAAATTATAGTGGGTCTGACTCTAGGCATCTACAGGCATTTTTTCAAGTGTTGGTGTAGGGGAAGGAGGGCAAAGCAAAACACTTAGAATGGGGAGCAGACAATTTTTCCCCATTTAAAGTAGTAGAAAAATATTGTCTGTACATGTTGTCTTATATCTTAACCTACAAATGCTAAAATCATACTTTTTAAACAAACCTGGAGATCTGGACATTTTCCTTCATTTATCATTGGACAAGTGCACCCCCCCTACACCCTGCCCAGATGGATGCCTAACTAAGGGCCAGTTATCAAGAAGGCATTCCAGCGCATGTAACAGCATAGGGCACATTTGTGCTCGTAATACATGCACAGCACCCAGTGGAAGACAGGCTTTTTATTTCATGAACTTTTTTTTTTACTCATCTGTCTTGCTTATTTTTTCTGCTTAGTTTAATGATAATTAATAACTATCACAACTTAAAGTTGCTGAATTTGTGCTAAAATTGATTTTTCCATGTTGTGCATATGAAAGCCCACTGCTGTCACAACATATCTACTTCACTATGCAGTTGTTAACAAGACAAGAAATTGCTCACTCGAAATGAGTATAGTCATGCAACTGTAACGTAAATCACAGTTTAGAATAAATAACAATTGTTCATTATTTTCTTTTATGTCTTGTTGCAGTGGGGAGAAGGAAACTTTCCTTCCCTATCTCTCCAAAGTGTTGGGGGAGCCTTCTGAATGCAGTGAGCTGTGGGGTATGTACATAACTGAGAGGGAAGTGGAGAAGTAGCTGAAAATTGGGTATTGGGCTTTCCGTGAATAGAAGCTCTGCTCCCAGTTTCCTCTTCCCCTGCACTTTCCTAGTCAGGAACATCTCCTAACTCTCCGATCATAGAAGCACTGAATTGTTGAATTGTAAGGGACCCCCCCCCTTCGCAATGCAGGAATTGCAACTAAAGCATCCATGACAGATGGCATCCAACCTGATGTTCCACCCATCCCTTTCACAAGCATGTCCATTGATACAAGTCTACATTTTGTATTATATAACCTACAGTAATGTTTCAAATAGAAGGGACGTGGGTGGAGCTGTGGGTTAAACCACTGTGCCGCCTGGGCTTGCTGATTGAAAGGTCAGTGGTTCGAATGCCCGCGACGGGGTGAGCTCCTGATTTTCGGTCCCAGCTCCTGCCAATCTAGCAGTTCGAAAGCACGCAGTGCAAGTAGATAAATAGGTACCACTGTGGCGGAAAGATAAATGGCATTTCCGTGTGCTGCTCTGGTTTCGCCAGAAGCAGCTTAGTCATGCTGGCCACATGACCTGGAAAACCTGTCTGTGGAGTGGACAAATGCCGGCTCCCTCGGTCTGTAATGCAAGATGAGCGCCGCAACCCCAGAGTCGTTTGCGACTGTACTTAACTTACCCTTTAATGTTTCAAATGTTGATTGCCACAAAGTGTCATTTTATATATAACAGTCATGGAGTTGTATCCAGTTGGTGCCCCTCTATTGATTAGAAGCTCTTTGACCCAGCAGAGCTTTCCATCAGTGGAACAAGAGATTTGTGGTGATCTTCAGCACTCCCACCTCCCCTCCCTGCACCACCTTTCACACTTATTCTGAATGGTACCTCAAACCTGTGGAGCGGGGTGGGGGATGGAGCTGTGAGCGAGTGGGTGGGGTGGGTTGAATTTCAGGATATTGCCTTGATCTCTGTGTTGCTGATCAAAGTCTTTCACCAGCAGAGAGGCAGCATTTGAATTCATCTTAGCAATACTTTGCTAAAAAGTTGTTTAAACTTAAAATCTAAATCTTAAAGCTAACCTTTCCCCCCGTCTCCCACTTTGTTACAGTTCTTCCACATTGTCACATATAAATCAGTGGAATATGAAAGAACTAGTAAAAGAGGCTGCATCCTTCTGGGTTGCAATTTGGTGCCATGAATTATTAACTATTTGACCAGTATAGCATCAGCTCTTCGGAACTCAATATAAATGTAAAAGGTTCACCTTATCAGTCATAATCTAAGAAGCAGCAGTAATGCAATTCTTACCATTTAGCACTTTGTGGCCTGCTGGAAAGGAATAGGATATTCGTCCGCTAAACTTTCCGAAATGTAACACAAAGTAAGGAAGTAATCCCCCCACCATCTGCAAAATTCTGTAAAAAAGGAGAAATTTGCATGGATTTCATCAGGGATTTAAAAGGAGAAAGTCTGTCGATTTGGGGAGAAGGTTAGCATCAAGAAATGAGTGAGCTTGCATAGGAATGGGTTCCAAAGCAAAGAGGTGAAAATGCTTTGCCTCACTTTTGAGGAAAAGAAAATAAATAGTCAATATGAAGTCCAGTTATGCTGAAGTGCAAGAATATTTCAACCAGTCAAACATAAATGTAAGTAAATATTTTTATTACTGATAAATTTGCTGGGGTTTTTGTCCTAACTATCAAATGTGGGATAATTTATTTAACTTTTCAGATGTAAATTCCAGAGCATTTATGCAGGTAATGCACAAAGAAATTGTGCAGATATGTCACCAGTCTATGAATCCATTTTGTCATGGGATGCTTTTTGTTGGAATTTAACTTGAGTTTGCTCACAAGTCAGCTTAACTTTTCAAATAGTTTTGTATAAATAGCCTGGGGGTTATAGGTGTCTGAGGCTGAAATCCTATATCCATTTAACTCAACTGAAGTCTCATTGAACTTAGTGGAGCTTGCTTCCGAGGAGGCATGTATAGGATTGTGCTGTGAGATCTTGTTATGCTTTCTTGTGTAGTGCTCCAAAAGAAAGAAGTATTGTATTGTACATAGCTGTTTTCTGACATCCCTTTTTTTGCATGGTCTATCCCTTTCTCATACGAATTGGCAAACAAGAATGGCTAAAATCCTGTACCCCCTTTCCTGGAAGTAAGCTCCTTGTTTACAGTGGGACTTACACATTTATAGGATCGTATTGAAAGTAAACAAGCCTATTTGTTTATCAGTAAGACATTACAACAATATTTTAAAAACATCACTGCAAAATAAAATCCGAAAACATATTTGACTATCTCATAAATTTGACTATCTCATTTTATACATAAAATGAATTAAGCTAGCAAGGAATCTTGGAGCAATTTACATTATTATAGAATCTATATTATCATACACAGAATGACAGAATTACAACTACCATTTCATGGAAAGCAAATATCTGATATTGTGCACCAATTATCCAGTATGGTATGGATATATGGCACTGTGTTTTGAATTAGATAGGTTTATATTAATAACACAACTTTCAGTTTAATCAATGGGGTCTACTTTTGTGGAAGAACATACCTTACAAACTTGTTTCCTATTTGATAAAACAAATATTTCCAGAAGTATGTGAAACACTTAGGAAAGTAGCACATCCAATATTAAGTGCTCATAAGTCCCACTGATTTGAATCATAACATAACATAATCATAACATAAACATCACTTTAAGTGCATATCTTGTCCACAGACATCAAGGAATACCATTTTTTCAATTCATGGATGTCTTTGGCTAGAAATGTGCATAGGATAATCCCGTTTTTCACTTTGCTCCTTGAGTTTCCATAGTGGACCTCCATCAATCTCATTTGTTCAAAAATGTACACATTAGCATCTCTAATTAACAACAAAAGGCAGAAACAAACCATCACTTGAAAGTTGTGGTTTTCATGAATTTTAAAGATTGAGGCATATTAGTTCATGCTTAGGTTTTGTATCAATTTATTTAATTTGGGAAATAAGCTGTGAACCTGACTAATCAGTCTGTTCTCCATCTTCTAGTCTCTGCTTGCTTTCATGTATTCTGAATCTCAAGTTATTCTTGGCATTAGTGCAATTTAGAGTGCAATCTAATAGATGTCTATTCAGAAGCCCCGTTGCATTCCATGGGTCAAGTTTCCAAATAAGTGTGTGCAAGACTGCTTCCATGTTCCATTTTCTAACCTATGTGTCTTAAATATGACACTGTTTTGAAAAGAAATTAATTCTGTTCTCTTTAATACATTGCTCATCTATAATATGGAAATAATTGCACGGGATTGTCAGCCTAAAATATTAAAGCAAACATCGAATTTGTCCCCTATCATGCCATGAGCTGAAAAGAATTACTGTTTCAAATTTTTTTCATTTTTCTTTCTGTTTCTTCAGCCTTTGAGCACACCGCAGTTCGTTGTCAATCTTTATATGTATGCAGGCATAAATGTCCTTTTATGCTTGAAGAAAATGTGAAGTTCTTAGAATCATTTTTAGCATTTTGAAAAAGTAATTGGCAATCCTGGCATGCTGAATAAAAACAAAACAAAACAAAACAAAACCAGAAGTCCCTTTCAATCAGGATAAGAAACAAGGTTTTCATTGTGAACTTACCATATGTTTATGGTAAAGAAAGGACCAACATGATACTGGTACCTCTGTGGTATTTCTTCTGAAGATAATCATTAGATGTGGGTGTTTTGCTAATAATGAAATCTTTCAAGTTGAGTCATTTCTAGGGTGGGTGTGTTTCATAATTTAATTTGACAGAATGAATTAGAAAATGCTTTAGTTAGGAACTCCTCCTCCTCAACCACTGCAACAAGGGAAAAATAAAATGAACCACAACCCAACGCAGCATATCGCTAAATATTGTGGTTAAAAGATCTAGATATGCACAGACACAAATTCATTTTCCTCCTCCTATATCACTTGACAGCAGTTTTAAATTAGTCTAAATCCCTAAGCATTTGGATCATCTTATGTTGCTCAAAATTTATAGGAATGTAGTGGACACAGAAATGCAGTCTAAGAAGGATCCTTGCATCTACACAGGACTGGGTGATGCATGTACTCGGAAAGTACGTTTCCGAGCTCAATTCAAAGTATTTAAAGCCCTAAACGGCCTCAGTCCAGTGTACTTGAAGGAGCGTCTCCACGCCCATCGTTCTGCCCAGACACTGAGGTCCAGCGCCGAGGGCCTTCTGGCAGTTCCCTCACTGTGAGAAGCCAAGTTACAGAGGGCCTTCTCGGTAGTGGCACCTGCACTGTGGAACGCCCTCCCACCACGTGTCAAAGAGAAAAACAACTACCAGACTTTTAGAAGACATCGGAAGGCAGCCCTGTTTAGGGAAGCTTTTAATGTTTAACAGACCATTGTATTTTAATATTTTGTTGGAACCCGCCCAGAGTAGCTGGGGAAACCCAGCCAGATGGGCGGGGGTATAAATAGTAAATTATTATTATTATTATTATTATTATTATTATTATTATTATTATCATCATTATCATTATTATCATTATCATTATTATGCAGGCATTTTTTGTTTATATTTTGTTTAACCCTCAGGAGACTCTTCTGTGCGATAATGCTGTTGCAAAAATGCATAAATAATATTTCCATTCGCCTTGATTAACAAGTAAAAGATGTAGCATTTCTAGAAAACATTGAAACTTTTAGGATGATATTTTTACAGATATATATTTGAAAAATAGACATTTTGAGAAAATTAAAATATATGAGAATGAACTTACTTCCTTAGCAACCTAAAGTAATTTTATTACATTGAGAGCATAAAATGCATTGACTGGAATCCAAATTTGACTGTGTGCATGCCAAAAAGCAGCAACGTCAATTCATAAATAGGATGCAATATTTCCTTATGGCAGCCCCTTTTACTTACGGCATGTGTGTGTAACTCTGTAGCAACCCTGATTCTTAGGGCAGAAAGCTTCTGAAAGGGAGGGTGATAGTAAGGCCAAATGTGCAAGAAGAACAGAGCAGGAGATCTCAGACATTAGGCATAACTTGGCAAATATAATTATACCCTTTAGCAGATTTTCTTTCTTTTTCAGTTTGGAAAATAAAAAATAAGGGGATATCATAGTAAATTTAAGAAAGTTTGTATTATTTAGACTTAAAAACTTTGGAAGGAATTCAACATTTCTGAAGGGCTGTCATATGGAAGATAGAGCAATATTGTTCCTTGTTGCTCTAGAGGGTAGGACCCAGTTCAAATGACAAGAAATGTTCTGATGATAAGAGCTGTTTGACAGTATTGCAGACTATCTCAGAAGCCAGTGGACTCCCCCTCATTGGAGGTTTTTAAACAGAATTTGGATGGAAATCTGTCAGGGATTGTTTATCTGTGATTCCTACATTGCAGGAGGTTGGATTAAATTACCCTTGGGGTCCCTTCCAACTCTACAATTCTAAGATTCTATGATTATTCTTAAATATAAACTAGTTCACTTAAAGTATCCCATCTCCTCTTCAGCTTTTCAGTGAAGTGGGGTGGAATAACCAAGAGCGGGGGTGGGGGATTTACTACTTTGTCTTTGGGTCTTAGATAGCTAGTCACAAATGCTGTCAAATTCTTCAAAAAGTCAGAATGAAAGTCCTTGAAATGTTTTACAAAATACATTTAAAACTGAGCAAGCCAAGAACATTTGTTCTTATTAGTTTCTGTCACTTTTGACAGAATATAAATATTATAATGCATCATGTTCTGTGCTGAAATAAACGTTTCTGTGGTTACTGAGTTGCTTGTTTCAAAATGTCTTTCGTGCTTGAGACAGTCATGGAGAAGACACGAAAGAAAAACAGTTTTGCATATTGTCTTGATGGATTGTCAACAAGCAGTTTGTAGCATACTGATGGCATACTACTCACTTTGGGTCACATTACAGACATGTTTTAAAGTTTCTTTAACTTCAGTTTTGCATGTTAAAATATTTTGTAAGTTGCTTTCAGGTTTTTTGTTTTGTTAAACAACAACAACAAATGCAATAAATAACAGCAACAACATTATAGCACAGTGTCAGAGTGTTATAGGTTGTAACCTGCTGTAATCAGTCTTTAAAAATAGACTTCTTAGCAACTCCAACCATCTTGAAGCTAGACCTTTTTGAAGTTGCTAAACTACAACCCATCAGCCCCAGCCAGCTTGGCTAACGATCAGGGAAGATGAGAGTTGCAGATCAGCAACATCTGGAAGGCTACAGGTTAACAGGGGTCAGCAAACTTTTTCAGCAGGGGGCCGGTCCACTGTCCCTCAGATCTTGTGGGGGGCCGTACTATTTTTTGGGGGGAGGTGGAATGAACAAATTCCTATGGCCCACAAATAACCCAGAGATACACTTTAAATAAAAGGACACATTCTGCTCATATAAAAACACGCTGATTCCCAGATCGTCCACGGGCTTGATTTAGAAGGCTGGATCCAGCCCCCGGGCCTTAGTTTGCCTACCCATGGGTTATAGCCACCAAAGTGATGAAACTTGAAGGTTGCATTCCAGTGTCCATTTACCTTGGGGTAAGCACCATTAAACTAACTAATTAATCTTATCTCCAACATCCTTTCACAAACCTAAGAAGTAGGCACATTATCCACCCGGCATGGGAGAACTAAATGTGGAGCTTGAACATGGATATTGACTTTCCAGATGCAGAGCCTGTGTATGATACATGATGCTATAAGGAAAGAGGTGAGGAAACTCTTTGTACAGTATTCTTGGTGTGTGTGCTTCACAAAATGGATATCAAGTGCACCTTCCCCCGGGAGATGGATGGGTTGCCTACTTTCTCCTTCTGTTTCAACAGGTGAGCAGTGCTGACCATGTATTCAGCAGAGGTGATCCTTTGGTAAAACAGTATGTACATGAGCACCCTCATGCATATGCAGGAGGATCTCTGCATTGGGGTCATGGAGTTGCTCAATGCCTTTCATTATGTTGGGCTGCTCACTTGGTGGCTTTCAAATTTACAGATTTGGGCCTCAAGGCAGTTGATGAGTAATGTAATTTGCATGTCATTACCAGCATAAGCCAGCACTGTCTCAAGCCATTTCGAGACAAGGAAGCAGAGAGACAATTTATGTGGTTATGCAGAGGGAATATTTGTGATCTAGGATTGCAGTACCTGCTGATAAAAGCATATCATAGTTGTTCTCAGAAAGGTGGTGCATAAGGTAAGGTTTGCAATAAGAACTGTTAAAAGTTATGAGGCCTCCAATCTACTCGACACATGCAAACCAAAATTAACAAGCTTACAGTGGGAATAATTAGCTAAAATCCCATTTTATTGCCTTCTCTTTTTCTAATCACAGACAGAAATGTCTCAAATTTGTATTATAAAACTGCAAATTGTAATAAATTGTATAGTGATTACATTCACGAGGAAAATGTAGACATACATTTGATAAAATTGTCTGCAAACAATATGTGCAGATCTGCATATTGCCTAAGATGTAGGTGTATTTTTTAGGTGCATAATAACACTGAGTGGTCTTTTGACAACTACAGGGTTTATATTTCAATTACTGATTAACATTACTTTTGGTAAAATATTTTAAGATATTTTGGCACAGTAGAGATTTCTTATATTGTTCCTTCATCATGCCTAAGCAGATGTAGTGCATAATGCTTGACAGTTTTGTTTAGCTTAACAGAAAACCAGTCACGAGCAGTGCCTCAGAAATACCAGGAGAGTTAAAATTTTAATCCTAAAAAAGCTTATTTTTTTAAGGATATAAAATAGTGGTAGGCTTTTCACCTCTTTCCTACCATCCCTTTGGAGAGAAATGAAGATATGACTCTATAAAGTGTTAGAGCTTCTGTCGGAGTAATGAACATCTGCTTGACTGTAATCTAATAAGAGTGAAGCAGCTGGAAATGAGGTCTTTGACATGTCAGCTGGTTGTAACCACACCTGCACCTTGACAGCATTTTATTTCAAGGCATGTTGCTAAAAGAGACTGACACGTGTGGCAACCACAGTAAAGTGGAAGAGCAACTTGTCGACTTTCTGCAGTGTTTTCTCCATCTGAACTCTTATCACCGGTTTAGTTGCAGAGTTTTGAAAAGCTAATGGCACTTGCACTGCCCCACACACAGTAAGCAAAAAGCCACATGTTCCTCTTTAATTTGCTCTGTGGAGCATTCAGGTTTTGAGGACATCGTGTTTTCAAGATAGAATACTCCAGACACTTTTATTAAATAAATATTTAGGCATTTTCGCTTTCTCCCTCTCTCCTTTCCTCCATGTAATATCTAGTTTGGCCTTTATGAGAAAGTGTTTTCCCACTGTGTACAATTTTCCTGGGAATGGAAATAGAGATAGGTGATGAGGTTGCTAGTAACAATGGTTCAATAACATTAACTTCAGAGGGGAAACTAATTTATTCCTATGTTTCTGCCTAAATAAGGCTGATCTGAATCCAATTTCGTGAGCACTTGCAATAATTTTTGTAAGAAGTGATTTATTTGACCTTATGAAATAGCAAGCAATTCTTCTCAGTCTGAAAGGCTGAGAAGCTGAAAAATCTTGCTTGCGTTTATCTTAGATCAGCACTTGCAATGAAAACTAGCGAAGAGCATAAGAAGTGCCCTACTGGATCAGTCCAGCATTATTCTTCTATTCTTCACAGTGACCAACCAGATGTCTATAGAAATCTCACAAGCAGGACATGAGTGCAGTAGTGCTTTCCTGCTCGTGATCTCCAGGGAAGGTGATGTTAAGAGTCATACAGCCTCTGATTCTGGAAATAGTACACAAGCATCTCAAGTAGTAGCTATTGAGAGCTGTACAGTCTATGAGCAGAGCTACCTCTATGAGTGTCCTTGTGTCTGGGATACAGTGAGAAATGAGAGCTTTTTTTTTTTACAGCTTTATTGAGGAATAAAAATAAAATGCAACTTTCCATACAAATTACTGAAGGCTTGTCTCAGAAAGAAGGGGTGTTTGAAACAGATGATGGAGAGCAAAGAGAAGCAATCACTGCAAGAACAGCTGTGTGGTGGTACTTGGAGCATTTGGGAGGAAAGAAGGGAATGGGGTGGTGGAAGCTGGAAAGGGAAAGAGAGAGAATAAATTAGCCCGAAACCATGTCAAAGAGGTGGGGAAACTGTGGCTCTTAAGTCAAAGGGAATCCAAAAGAAGGCTGGAAGAATAGTTGTTCCACAGCTATGGCAGGATTCGCCTGGGCAAGGATCCCAGTCAAGCATGAACGGGTATAAAAACAGGCACCCAAGTCTTGAGTTCCAAGAGTCAGTCAGGCTGAGTATATGTGGCTTTCTAAAACCAGTTGCAGTCTTAGAAAGACAAAAAACAATAACAGAAGCTTGGATGGCAGCTACAGTTATATATCCAGCTGAACAAAATAGGAGACGCTTCTGTCTAGATGGATATTCTGTCAGTATTAATTCAAAGGTCACACAAGATCTATCTCTTAAAATGAGAGATGGCAGTTCCTAGGAAAAGTGGGTATGACAAGATATGGAATTTTTCCTAACAAGTTTTCCATAATGTTACCAAAAAAGAGAGCAGCCAAGCGGGTGGCCAACTGGTATTAAGGTGGAAGAAAGGGAGATAGCTCTTTACACTTGCAGCGTCCTTGAATGAAATGAGCCCTGTCCTCAAGCTGCTATTTGTGTCATGGGGCAAAATATCTTCAGCTGACAGTCTTCAGCAGAAAAAAGGCTAAGGGTGCATCCATCAGTAGACATGACAATCCCTTGATGCTTGGTGAACACGGGAGGTCTACATCCATTGTACACCATCCATATGTCGGACCAGCCTCTACCTACTTTCTTCCTCCCTTGATGGAGAAAAGAATCATCTACCCAAGCTAGATGGCTAAAAGGATCCATCTTTATGTTTCCCTCTACCTACTGGAATCAAGACTCACTCGACCAGGCCCATGGCCACCCCAGCGGCCTTCTCCCTTAATGCCCCTCCAGAAGAGATTGGCAGCGCACTCATATGCTTGCCACACACTTTCACATCACTGGAGGCTTACAGCATGTCCTTCCAACCACCTAAGCAACAACTTCCTATTTGTCTCACCCTTCATGGTCAGTAGGCTTTTGTACATCCTAATCTGGCTGCAGCTTTTACTGAGTCTCCAGAAAAGGCCGTTATACTTTCCATGAAAGGTATTTCTAGATCCCATAAAAGCTGCCGCCAGAGCCCACCCAGGCCATCAGCAGCTCTTTATTCTGTGGTACCTCTACTCTTGTATGCCTTTTCTGATAGTTCCTCAATCATACTTTTCTATCTTCCTTACCAGGGAGCCTGTGAATCTTTTAGGCAACATTTTTCTGTTGAAAGGCACCTCCCATGCTATACAATACCAAATCTCCTCCCTTTCTGACTTATTATCTAAAAACTGAGGGAGGAAGAAGCGGGGAGGAGCCAAGATGGCAGCTTCCTGTTTGAATTATTTATTTATTTTTGCAAGCTTGAAATGTTGCCTATTGACTGCCAGGTGGCGCTGAACCTAAACCCAATCTGGCTGCAGCTTTTACGGAATCCAGAAATACTTTTCACGGTAAGTATAACAGCCTTTTTTTGCCCAAAACATGGGAGAAATATAGACTTAAAGCATCTGAGGATGTTATGTAAATGTTCACTGCTAGAGTAGAAGTGCATAGGAAAATGAATGGTTATTTTCCAGCTGTAACTTTCTACATTTAAATGCAAAATAAAACCGGAAAATGAAATGCAGTTTTTAGCTTAATCAAATTTCACGAGTCTTCTGGGAAGACCGGAAGTATTTGAAAAGAGCCCTTGGGACTTGCTGGATTTAAGTATGAATTTCGCAGTCTGTTCAGTATGAAGTGGAAGGCTTTATTTGGTGGGGGGCTAGCGAGTGGCATCTGTGTTTACATTTAATAACAGGCAAGCAGGGAGGAACCCAAGGAAGCAAAAGACATTTGGGCAGCTGTCAATTTTTCTGACTGGTTAACCGTCATTGGAGAGAGTATTAAAAAGTTGTTCCATGTCCAGTTATTCCCAACTGCTATATAATATGGTCCTATACATGTCTTTTGAGAAATAAGCCTCACTTACTTCTAGCTCTGTGAGTAAAGGATTGCAGCCTTAATTGTTAAAAGCCACAAAGTGTTCTGCTCTGTTGAAATGGTCACGTCCAGTACTGGCAGCTGAGTTGTACCCAGCCCCTGGGAGGTGCCTTCCCTATTGCCCCTACAGCTGCCACCAGTGCTACACTATTCCTGGCCAAGGAGTATTGTAACTGGCTATAGCAGCTTTGTAAAGCTCCCAGGGAGGAAGGATCCAGCACTCATAGTAGCTGCACATTCTCACAAATGACTACGCATTTTCCTGAAAGCACTTTACTTGTTGATAACCATAGTACAATTAGTGTATTGCAGGGTGGGTGGGGAATAATCACTCCATTCAGTCTGGCAGCAGCTTCATATAAAAGAAGCAAAAGATGATGTTTAATAGATTCACTCTTGGAAACCACTCCTGAAATAATTGATGGCACTTCTTGGAGTGAAGTAAAGTACCTGCTCCATTCTACTTGATGTCAAAACATTGGGCATTGTAACTTGGATATACATATAGGGTTATATCCAACAGAGTTGTTTCAATCACTTCCACTTCCACTGGATATCCCCAGCCGATGTGGACAGACTCCTCCGAGCTGGAAAGCCCACCACTTGTCCTCTCGACCCGTGCCCGTCTTGGCTGATTAGAGCATGTCCAGACGAGGTGCGGGCCCCCCTGGGGGATATCATCAATTTGTCCCTTGGCACCGGGACATTCCCAGGGGAACTGAAGGAGGCAGTGGTGCGTCCGCTCTTAAAGAAAACATCATTAGATCCCTTAGATCTATCCAATTACCGCCCAGTTTCGAATCTTCCATTCCTGGGTAAGGTGATTGAGAGAGCGGTTGCTGAACAGCTTGGTAGGTTTCTGGATGAAACATCGGCTCTGGATCCATTCCAGTCCGGCTTCCGCGCTGGTCATGGGACCGAGACGGCTCTGGTCGCCCTAACAGATGATCTTCGTAGACAGCTGGATCGAGGCGGGTCGGGGCTGCTGATTCTTCTAGATCTGTCAGCAGCTTTCGACATGGTCGATCACGAACTTCTGGACCACCGCCTCGCCGACGTGGGGATCCAGGGCACAGTCCTTCAACGGCTGCGCTCGTTTCTCTCTGGTCGGGGACAGAGGGTGGCGCTTGGGGGGGAACTGTCATCCCGCCACTCCTTGGTGTGTGGAGTGCCTCAGGGTGCGATTCTCTCCCCGATGCTTTTTAACATCTTTATGCGCCCCCTCGCCCAGCTTGTCCGGAGTTTTGGGCTGGGCTGCCATCAGTATGCTGATGACACCCAACTCTATCTGTTGATGGATGGCCATCCTGACTCGGCCCCAGACACACTGATCAGATGCTTGGAAGCTGTGGCTGGATGGTTACGTGGGAGCCGGTTGAAGTTAAATCCTTCGAAGACAGAGGTCCTCTGGCTGGGACGGGACGATATGGGATTGAGGGGGCAACTCCCATCTCTTGCGGGGGTGCAATTAGTGCCAGCACCGTCCGTCAAGAGTTTGGGTATAATCTTCGATACCTCCCTCTCTATGGAGGCGCAGATTACAGCTATAACAAAGGCGGCATTTTTTCATCTCCGCCAAGCTAAGCAGTTGGCCCCTTACCTCTCTCGCCCTGACCTAGCTACTGTGATCCATGCGACGGTCACCTCCAGACTGGATTATTGTAACTCGCTCTACGTGGGGCTGCCCTTGAGACTGACCCAGAAACTCCAGCGGGTGCAGAATGCCGCAGCGAGACTCCTTACGGGGTCCTCGCTGCGAGATCACATTCATCCGGTGCTATACCAGCTGCACTGGCTCCCGGTGGAGTACAGGATCAGGTTTAAGGTGCTGGTTTTAACCTTCAAAGCCCTATACGGCCTAGGACCCTCGTATCTACGGGACCGCCTCTCCTGGTATGCCCCACAGAGGAACTTACGGTCCTCAAATAAAAACATCTTGAAGGTCCCAGGCCTCAGAGAGGTTAGGCTGGCCTCAACTAGAGCCAGGGCTTTTTCGGCTGCGGCTCCAACCTGGTGGAACGCTCTGTCACAAGAGACAAGGGCCCTGCAGGACTTGACATCTTTCCGCAGGGCCTGCAAGACAGAGCTGTTCCACCAGGCCTTTGGTTAGGGCACAGCCTGACTCCCTCCTTTGGCAATCCTTACAATACTTTAGTTTATGGTTGCCATCAATTCTGATTTTAATTAATTCTTATGATGTTTTTATAATGTTGCACTATTTTAGTGTTGTTAGCCGCCCTGAGCCCGGCTTCGGCTGGGGAGGGCGGGATATAAATAAAATTTATTTATTTATTTTGTGCTGTGGGAACTTCTCCCCTTCCTTTCTCCATGTACCCAATGTGCATGTCAGTTATGCTCTGAGTGGGAGAAGAGGAAGAGGAGGTGATGTTGCAGAAGTGGAATTCCTTGCGTGAACACGATTGCTTTGTTTGCTATAACCCATATTTTGCCAGAGTGGTATATGTAGTTCTGTTTTAACAATCATAAGCTGCATACTCGCATAGCTCTACATAAGTGCTGAAACAATAGATTGCAAAGGACGTTTTGATAAAACATTTGTTTTAATTTACACTTACCCTAATTAATCATTTGTCTTTGTCAAAAGCTTGTTGAATTCAAATATGGCCTCTGATAACATTGTTAGATAACTAAGTAATTAAAAGAAAAGGAACCTAATGTTCTTTGCTTTAGGGATGGGGAGAAGGTCACTCGAGTTTTACTGGTAGGTTTCAGGGGGATTTGGAAACTGATCAGCAATAATTTTTGGTTTCCAATTGATAAACTGTGGCAGTAATAAAACAACTTTCCATGCTAGAAGAAAGAAAACTGGAGTAGGTTTTTTGTGTGAAGTGCGAATTAAGTTCTGGAACTCAAAATAAGTTTCTGTGCTCAGAATTCTTTAATAATTAGCATTGATTCTAGTAGGCACATCTCAGGGTACTAGTAACAAGCAAAACAGATTCTGCAAGTCTGAAGTTAGCCTACCTCTGCTTTATTTCAAAGCAAAATCCTAATTGTATGCTTCTTGTTTAGAAACTGGTTTATAGCTGTGCAGGGGCTCACAATGGGAAATAAAAAAACCTAAAAATAACTGACATAGCAAGAAGTGACACTGAAATGCTATAGAATGTTGCTTTTCAGTTTTGGGATGTTTGATCAAGCTGAGACTACATTGATGTCCTTAAAGTTACATTTCCCTTGAGACCAATTACAAAAGTTCACAGGGTTGTTTTTATTTTTCTTTCACTTGATGCCTTTTTAATGAGGCCTCCTAGTAACCAGCAAACATTATACTTCCTTGTATTCCTGTCTGCCGCTATCAGGGGGTTGATTAGCTGCTTGTGCTTAAAAGTGTGCCCCTTCAGAGTTTGTGCGGCTCCACAAGCCTCTGTGTGTGACAGAGCTCATCAGACATGTCTGCTCTAGTCACTGGTGGAGTCCGACAGTGGCTGTTTGCGGAAACGCCTCCAACAAAGAAGTTCCTTAACGGAAACACGTCTCCTGGACTCACGACGTGACAGCTTCCGACGAAGCATGGGTCTCCCTGCAGTTGCTTCTGACACCTCCCCACTATTTTCGCTAGAAGTGTCTCTCACCCCTTTCTCTCCCCTGCTTCCTGCCTGCGTTGCTGCGTCTCTCTCAGTATTACTGAGATTCCCCTCCAGAGACCCCGTGCTCCCCCTGCTGGTCCCTGCTTTGGCTGTTGAGTCTCTCCCAGTCTCTGGGAGCCCTACCACCTCCTTTCCCTCTGATGTCAGTTCCCTGACATCCACCTCCCCTCCAGGGCCCCCTTCCCCCCCGCCCCCTCCCTCTCCTCTGGGCGGTGAGGAGCTGAAACCCCGAAACGAATCCTCTTCATCTTCAGACGTCTCGAACATTTCCCTCCATCGGTCTTCGTTCCGACTCGCTGAATCCTCCTCCACCTCGGAATCAGCGAACCCCTCCAACTCTTCTTCTTCGTCGGTGGTGGCGAAGTATTCCCTCCGGAACCTCGCCACTGGCTGGGGTTTACGAGGGAATCTCTGATGAAAGGCTTCAATCAGAACCTCGTCATCTACATCCTCTGCCCTGACCCAGGTGTTTTCCGACTCCGGTTCCCCTTCCCACCTTACCAAGTACTCTACTTGCTCTCCCTTCCACCTGGAATCGAGAATCTCCGCTACATGGTAGCTTTGTTCTTTTTCCTCCATCGCTGGTCCCCTATTGACCCTCCCCTCTCTGTCCCCTATATACGGTGACAGCAACGATCTGTGGAACACTGGGTGCAACTTCATGTGGTTCGGTAACCGGAGTCTGAAAGCCACTGGGTTGACCTGTTGCGTGACTTCAAATGGACCCAGTCTTCTGGGTCTTAACTTCTTACAACCTCCTTTAAACGGTAACCCTTGGGTGGACAGCCACACCTGGTCCCCCACCCTAATGCTTTCCCCTTCCCTTCTGGTTTTGTCTGCCTGCCTCTTATATTCCTCCTTCGCCCGGTTTAAATTAAGTTGAAGTTGGCGGTGGATAGCTTCCATTTCTTCAACGAACTGTTCTGCGGCTGGAACGCTCCAGTTCTCCCCCTCCCCCCCTGGGAAGGCTCGGGGATGACACCCGTGATTGGCCAAAAAGGGGCTCATCCCCGTGGACACGTTCTCTGCATTGTTGTAGGCAAATTCTGCCAACGCCAGCTTCTCCACCCAATCATTCTCTCTGTCATTAACATAACACCTCAAATATTGCTGGAGGACACCATTGGCTCTTTCCGCCTGCCCATTGGTTTCGGGATGACGGGCAGTAGAGAAATTGACCTCTACATGCAATAAGCTCATGAGTCTCCTCCAGAACCTGGAAGTAAATTGTTTCCCTCGGTCCGAAACCACCCTCAAGGGGGCGCCATGCAACCTAAACACATTTTCCACAAACAATTTGGCGGTTTCTTCTGCTGTGACCGCATGTGAGCAGGCTATAAAGTGGGCCATCTTGGTTAACAGGTCTACCACCACCATGATGGCTGTTTTCCCTTTGGACCTGGGCAGATCAGTCATGAAATCTATTGCCACTGCCTCCCATGGCCTCTCCGGCGTGGGTAGTGGTTCTAATAAACCTGCCGGTGCCCGCCTCTCCCCTTTGGCTCGTTGGCATCTGTCACACCCTCTCACATATTCCCGCACATCTTCCCTGACCTTGGGCCACCAGAATTCCCTGGTGACCAGCCACATGGTTTTGTGTTGCCCAAAATGCCCGGCTGTGGGGTTATCGTGCAGTTGCTTGAGTACCTTTTCCCTCAATTCCCCTTCAGGTATGTATAACGCTCCCTTGTAGTACAATGCCCCATTTCTCTCCTCAAAACCCCCGGGTTTGTCTCCCTCCCTCCTGAGACTCCTGAGTTTGTCCTGGGCGTATTCATCCTGCACCGTTCCCTCTACCAGCTCCCTTTGCCCCACCAATGCCGCCCCACACACCCAGCGGTCCTCGGGAATGACATGGGTCTCCTCGGGTGCACCCTCTCCCTCCAAATATTCAGGTTTGCGTGAGAGAGCGTCAGCCCTAACGTTCTCCGGGCCTGGTACGTAACAAATCTCAAAGTTAAATTTGGAGAACTCCTGGGCCCATCTCAACTGCCGTTGGTTGAGCACTCGCGCAGTTCTCCAATACTCTAGATTCTTATGGTCCGTGCACACTTGCACCTTCTGTTGTGCACCAATTAGTAGATGCCTCCATCTCCGGAAGGCCTCATAAATGGCAAGAAGTTCCCGGTCGTACACCGTGTAGTTCCTCTCAGATTTGTTCAGCTTTCGCGAAAAGAAGGCACACGGTCGCCACTCTGACCCCTCCTTCCCCGGCTGCAGAAGAAGCACCGCCCCTATGGCTCTGTCCGACGCGTCTGTTTCGACCCTCAGCTTTTTTTGTAAATCCACATGTAGAAGTTGTTCGTCAGAGGCGAAGGCCTTTTTCAGTTCATCAAACGCTCTCTCCGCCTCCCCCGTCCAAACAAACTTCTTTTTGCCGCTGAGACAGTCCGTGATGGGCGCCGTCAGGTGGGCGAAGTTCCGGATGAACTTACGATAAAAGTTTCCAAACCCTAGGAACCTCTGCACATCCTTCTTGGTCTTGGGTGTTTTCCATTCCAGCACCGCTTGAACCTTGCTGGGGTCCATAGCCAACCCCTTATCGGACAAGCGGTACCCCAGGAATTCCACCTCCTTGGTATGAAACTGACACTTCTCCAGTTTCACCCACAGTCGGTTGGCTTGCAGCCTGCTCAACACTTCCCTGACGTCTCTCACATGTTGCTCCTCGTTCTCCGAATACACCAACACGTCATCTAGGAAGGCCACGCAATTCTTGTAGAGCAAAGGCCCCAGCACGTGGTTCATAAAACTTTGAAAACACGCGGAGCCTGTTTGTAATCCAAAAGGCATCACGAGATATTCAAATGCCCCCAAAGGGGTGAACATGGTGGTCTTCCATTCATCCCCTTTCCTTATACGTATCAGGTTGTACGCCCCCCTCAGGTCCAGCTTTGTAAAAATCTTTCCTTTTCGCACCCTGGTCAAAATATCATCAATCCTGGGCATGGGAAAAGCCGCAGGCTCAGTCACTGCATTTAACTGTCGAAAGTCACATACCAGCCTCGGCTTGTCCGTGTTTTTTTTATCCACAAAAAACACTGGGCTACCCCCCGCTGCCTTAGACTCCCTGATGAAGCCTCTCTTCAGGTTCTTGTCAATGAACGCTCTCAACTCCTGCATCTCCCTGTCTGACATGGCATACAGCTTGCCTACAGGAAGCTGGGCTCCAGGGAGTAGATTAATCTGGCAATCAAAGGGCCTATGCGGGGGTAGTTGATCAGCTTCCTTCTCGCTGAACACATCGTTGAAATCAGCATACTGTGGTGGCACCTTCCCTTTCTCCATTACTTCAGTCCCTGCCAGGGTGGCTTGGGCCCCTGCTGAACCCCTTTCCCCCCTGCAGTGTTCTAAGCAATGTGCTGAACCGAAGGAAACCACTCTTTGATGCCAGCCCACCAGCGGATCATGTAGGGCTAGCCAGCTCATTCCCAAAATAATGGGAGCGCCTCCCAAGGTGGCCACATTAAACGCTATCAGTTCTGTGTGCCTTGCCACCCTCATTATCATTGGGACGGTCTGCAAGCTGACTCCTCCTCCCAACAGCTCCCTGCCATCGATTGTGGTCACCTGCAGGGGGTTGCTTAAAGGGATAGTCTGTATCTGATGTTCAGCAGCAAACTCCTTGCTCATAAAATTGCAAGAGCTGCCGGAATCCAACAGCGCCTTTATTTGTAGGGGGTGTCCATTTTGCAGCTCTAGCGACACTTCAATCACTAGGGCAGGTCGAGGAGCTTCTGGTACGGGCACTTTCACTGCTCTTGAGCCTGGTTGCAGTGCCCTGACGGCAACCAGGCGTTGGCTTTTACTTGCTCCGTTTCTCCCTGCTCTCCTCCCTCCACTGCGCCCACCATCCCTTGCCATTCCTTCCTCTGGGGGCAGACTCTGGCAAAGTGGCCTGGCTGTTGGCAGAGATAGCATTTCCGGGCTCCCTTTCCCTCCTTCTTCGCCCCCTCACTGGGCTTTGAAACTGCGCGCGCGCGGGCTGTTCCGATTTCCATCGGCTCTGCCGGCGGGAAAGCTGGCTCAGGAATGTCTGGAATGCGTAACTCCTTCCAACGTTCCCCTCTCCCTTCCCGCCTCTCCAAGGCTCTTGCCTCCTGGCGCGCTCCAATGGTCAGCGCAGACTTGGTCAGCTGATCCATCGACACAGCCCTGGGGCTCCTGGACAGCTCGTCTTTCACAGCCGAAGAAAGACCTTCTTCAAACAGCATCTGAATGGGTGCTGCCGATAAATCCCACCCCAATCTGTGAATCAGCATGGTAAATTCAGTCCAGTACTCACGGACAGATCTGCTTCCCTGCTTGCAAGCCATCAGCTGTCTGCGCACCAACCCTTCCTCAATATCGCTGGAAAACATGATATCCATTGCACGAAAGAATTTCATAGTGTCCTTTAGGATATCGTTGTGCGTTGCCATCAGGGGCCGAACCCAATCACGCGCGCCCTTCTCAAGATGCCCAATTACGAAAGCAACTCGCGATTCCTCATCAGGGAACTCATCAAACTGCACATTCAGGGCATATTGCATCTCTGTCCTAAAGGCATGATAGTCCTTGGGGTCCCCCCCAAACTTCTGCACCAATCCTGGTACCTTTCTGGGGAACTGAGTGGTTCTCCCCTTCTTGTCAGCATCCTGCGCCCTCCTCTCCTCCAGCCTCGCCGTCTGCAGCGCAAGTTGGACTTCCAATGCTCGGTATCTTTCCTCCAAGCTTGGATCCGCTCCTCCGGCTCCGGCTCCTGCTGGGTCGCTCATGATGCTTTCTCCTGCACAGGCAGCGTACAAAGACTGTCGGACTGCTATCAGGGGGTTGATTAGCTGCTTGTGCTTAAAAGTGTGCCCCTTCAGAGTTTGTGCGGCTCCACAAGCCTCTGTGTGTGACAGAGCTCATCAGACATGTCTGCTCTAGTCACTGGTGGAGTCCGACAGTGGCTGTTTGCGGAAACGCCTCCAACAAAGAAGTTCCTTAACGGAAACACGTCTCCTGGACTCACGACGTGACAGCTTCCGACGAAGCATGGGTCTCCCTGCAGTTGCTTCTGACACCTCCCCACTATTTTCGCTAGAAGTGTCTCTCACCCCTTTCTCTCCCCTGCTTCCTGCCTGCGTTGCTGCGTCTCTCTCAGTATTACTGAGATTCCCCTCCAGAGACCCCGTGCTCCCCCTGCTGGTCCCTGCTTTGGCTGTTGAGTCTCTCCCAGTCTCTGGGAGCCCTACCACCTCCTTTCCCTCTGATGTCAGTTCCCTGACAGCCGCCTTCAAACATTTATTATTAATCCATCTGGGAATTTATTTATAAATTATATATTAGGAAAATTTAGCTTTACAAAATAGAAGTAGTTGTTGGGTTTATCATTTCTAATTCTCATTTGCGGGGAGAAAACCATGTTCCTTGCTAATGGAAATGCTTTGGAAAAAATTGCTGTTTAAAAATGCTTTATGGCTTTACAGTATTTAATAAAGATTGCAAAAGTGGTATTTCAGCGCACATATATCTGGCCTTCTGGTCCATTTTAGCATATGCTTAGAAAAGTGCAAATCTGTGTTGGGAATTCTCTGTAGATAATGTAGGAGCCAGTATGTTCAGAGCATTCCGGCTGAGATTAGCCATTTGCTTCTTAGCAATAATATGTCACAGTGAAGCTGCGTTAGGCAAGGGGTCAGAACTACTGGCTGCCAATGCCTTAATTCACATGACTTTACAGATGGGTTGGGGAACCTAGGGGTGGCAGCTGGGTGCAGGGGTGCTGGAGAGAGCCTGAAGGTAGAATTCTGAGAACTGCACTTTACATTGCTAAATTAGTTAACTATATAAATATTTCATTATGGCAAGTGCTTACAAAGGATGCATAGATTGTGTTTGGACATTTGCTGTAATTGTATGTAAACAAATGTGAGGGGGAAGTGGCCAGGTTAGCCTTGCCCCAAAGTGCATCACCTTTATTGGGTTTATTGAGTGTGGAAGTCTGGAGACTTCTCTGCTCATGGAAGCTCTCTGCACAGTTTAGGAGAATGTACAATTAGGTGCTGCAAACTGAGTGGGCAGTTGTGTAAGATTTTTAACACTAATAATAATAATGATAATAATAATAATAGTCAGTTGCAGACAATTGATACTTTTTGCCTCTGTAAGAAACCTAGACAGCAGCTTAAAAAGCAGAGACATCACCTTGCCAACAAAGGTCCGTATAGTTAAAGCTATGGTTTTCCCAGTAGTGATGTATGGAAGTGAGAGCTGGACCATAAAGAAGGCTGATCGCCGAAGAATTGATGCTTTTGAATTATGGTGCTGGAGGAGACTCTTGAGAGTCCCATGGACTGCAAGAAGATCAAACGCATCCATTCTGAAGGAAATCAGCCCTGAGTGCTCACTGGAAGGACAGATCGTGAAGCTGAGGCTCCAATACTTTGGCCACCTCATGAGAAGAGAAGACTCCCTGGAAAAGTCCCTGATGTTGGGAAAGATGGAGGGCACAAGGAGAAGGGGACGACGGTTGTACAGTGGTTCTCGAAGCTACCATCATGAGTTTATACAAACTGCGGGAGGCAGTGGAAGACAGGAGTGCCTGGCGTGCTCTGGTCCATGCGGTCACAAAGAGTCGGACATGACTAAACAACAACAAAGAAGTGATCATATGTCAGAGATAAACAGGAACCCGAGGAGTGGGGGGATGTGTGGGCAGTGGAGGCAGGTGGGAAGGAGGATGATCCAGGGTGAAGGGGCCAGTGATTTGTGGAGTTCTATACTCCCCCTGAGGTAGCTGCCCGTGGTGGTGGAAGAAGGGAATTGGGAGGAGGAGACCAGGCAGCCAGAGACAAAGGAGAAGGAGTCTGGAGAGCCCATGGTGCTCCTAGAGAGAGTTGTGTCTTTGGAATCCCCAGGTCCCCTCCTCTATTGTCTCCAAGCTCAAAGAGGGGCTTGAAGCTACAGGAACAGTTAGAGCTGCCATTGAGCGTCAGACAAGGGGGTTTAAGAAAGGGGGGTTATGCTGTTGCTGTAATTGTCCGGGTCAGTGCACAGGTCTGCAACCAGAGATTGCCCAGACAGCTAGTTAGCAGGATGTGCCATCTTATCTCACTTGCACGTTAGCAGTGCTTTGCCAATAAAGAACTAAAAACCCCATCACTCGTCCTCATTGGTCGAGGTGTGTTTGGAACATAATGCAGCAGGGAACATTACATTCTTTGCTCACCTTAACAAACAATGCTTGGAAATGTTTGAAAGCAACAAGATTACAGATCAGAATAAAATCAAAGTTCTCCCAACGGTATTTACTTGCAGCAATTAAAATTACAATATACGTACAGCATGGTGGTAGGGCACAATGTCTAAGAAAGTGACTTACTGGGAAAAGTTAAATAGCATACAAGAGGTTTAACGTGATTTTAAAATAAAATAAAATCCTTTGGTAGCTGATTTTTAACAGATGGGATGATCAAGTATTTCCTTGCCTACATTAGATTATATAAGGGTAAATTTGCATTCCTTTATGTGGAAAAATGTGATCACTGCCAATGTTATTCACTTAGGTTGAACAATTATTTAGGGGTCAGAATCTAAGGTAAACAGAGGAGAGTTTGCTCATAATATCTTGTTGTTTAAACCTAAAACGATTTTATCAGCCTAGGAATGCTAATATCCATATGAACTTTGAGAATCAAAGCCACTGGACTGGAAATGTAAGAAATATACTCGATTCTCCCTTTCTTTTGTCAGAACAATTTTTATGAGATCTAGGATTTAAGTTTCTGATCATTTGAGCTCAGAGGGTCTGCAGGACTCTAGAGGGGGCATGAGATGGAAATCTTAAACTCATGAACCTGCTTTTGCTGCTTTTCCGCCAGCAAGCCAATAATCACCAAGGACTTCACCTTGCGTCTCAAGTACACACTTGCATAAGACCTGTTTCTACAACCTGCCCTGTAATAACCAATCCATTACATCCTTTAACACAGTCATCTGTCAATCACTCAATGTGCTGCCCTACAGTAAAGTCCTTATTGTCTGACTAAAACATCTCTTGTTCAGGGACTGCTGACAGAGATTCTGCTTATTTTCCCAATTGTCTATATCTGCCACACCATTGACAAAATATTATTGTCCAAGTAGACGATGGGTTTCATTGAATCCATGTGGTGCCTATTATTAAATCTATTACAGAGATGGAATAGCAACTACACCTGTTAGGCCTACAGTAGCCGACCCTAGTTAGAAGGTAACACTTTTCCTTTTTCCTTTCTCTTTTAAGATTTTCTCTTCCATTGACTCAAAGGGGAGAAGGGGGGGGTTCTCTAGGGTTAGCATATCCCCTCTCCCAATTCTGTGGGCATGTCTGAGGGATGAGAGCAGTTTAGATATGGTGGATACAAAATGTCCCCCAACGTGTCCCTGATACAACTCCAAAATGCCTTTGTTCCGGTCCCCACTTTGTTCAGTACACAAGGTGGGCCAGCAATGACAGTGAAGTTTTCGTGGACATACTAGAAAATCCTCTGATGGTGGACCCCTGAACATGGAAAAGAAGATCCGTGTGACATTCTATGGCACTTTAGCTCCATAAAATTGAACAACTGCTACAAATTAATCATGTATAGCATGTTGGGCTGCCATCAAGTCCAATGATTTTTAGTCATACAATAACTGCCCTAAAATTCAATATTACCAGAACTTCTTTTCCCACCTAAATTTTACGTGAAAGGGTTGTTTACTTTGGTTCAGTTTTTGCACAAAAAACAAATTCCTAAACTCAGAATGTGTTAGAGGCACCCTGCTGTTTAATTCTACCTGTATGTCTTAAGCATCTGACTTTGGTTGGTACAACCTGGGGTTCTTATTTAAAAAAGAAGTCTGGACTTTGCATATCCTTCATTTATGCCATCATACTTTGCCCCTTTTCAACCCAACAGTGTTGGATCTAGAGAGAACCACAATGACCTACCAAATTTCAGGTTACTGCTCACCTTGTATGTGGTGCTTCCTAAGCTACTGGACACAATACTGCAGCAAAAAAGTCCTCCTTGGGCTCAGTCACACGGAAATATTTTCATCATGGCTGATGTACTGTAATCCCACCTATCTCTCTGATTTCCCTCCTTTCCACTAACGAAGAAATGCACTTGAATCCATTGTGTGCCCATAGGAGCTGTTTAAATTTAAGTTGTTTCCTGCTTCTATAAGCTCCGTGATTTATCAGTTTACAAGTATTTCAGCTCCTCGCCATTTGTGTGTGCAGATGTGGCTCGCAGAAATACATGCTTGTGGGCAAGTTGTCTGCAGTTAGACCCTCTCAGTCCAATGGCAACTACTCCTGGCTTGTGGTAATACGTGGCCCTGCTGACAATGAGGAGTAGTGCTGTATCGTTCCATTCACTGCTGGCTTCCACAGCTGCCCTGCTCTGCAATGAAAAATGACTGGCTGGTCTCTTAATTGTGAAGCAGAACTCTAAAGGTCACCATAAAGCATCTACTATACTGAGCCAAGCTTATGAATAACTGAGAGATTACGATAACATCAACCCATTCTTATTAAATAATAGCTGGAAGGAGGCACCACAGTGCATATATTTAGCCACTTAACTCTTGCTACTTTATTATTTGGAATAGAGTTGCTCACACAGATGTTGCCCTAAGACAAATAAAATTGGAACAGCTGTGATAAATCTCTGCTGTTGTGAGGAAATAAATGTATAAAGAAAGCATAAGAGGTTCCTAATTAATCCAGACTAATAAAATACTTCACATTGTGAGAAGAATACAACACAAAATCATAATTATCCATCAAAAATTTGAAAAATTTGTAACATAATGCAAAACAAACCCAACAACCACCTGCCCCTTTTCAGTTGTCCTACGTGATTTGAAACTTATCCAGCATCCCCTTATCATACACTGAAAATAGAAAATTAGACACAATTTCTTGTATTATTCAAGACAGTTTTGAACTATAATCCTCTCGAAGTTTGAAGGGTTCCCTTGCTTCAACTTTTTTTATTCCTTTGCCTGTGTTGTAATTGATAGAAAAGTAAATTTTCCTTTATAAACTGCAGGCTGATTTATTCTGTCATGAAGCTGAATAGCCATTTCTTGAAATGTGTAGTATTCTGTGATGTGCTTTATTTTTGATTTTGGTAAATATTTGTCCTTTTGCTGAGCTGTGTTCAAAGGAGTATGTTTGATTGCATTATCATATTCAGAGTGGGTGTATGATTGGGCTATTATGCATCCTTGACACCCAGGGATCCTTCTGATAGTCAGTAGGTATTCAACCAAAATAAACAATGCATGGGTTTCTCCCCACTGCACGTGTATGTGTTTCGTATTTTTCCAGTATATCAGTGCTTGCTTAAAACATTTTGGATTGGGCAAGCCTGTCAAGGCATGTAAACATGGACGTGTTTTGATTTCTTTTTAGTCTACTGTTATTTAAATTGTCTTTTAAATGTTTTTAATTATTTGTTTTTCATTGTTTTTATTATTTGAGTATTTATTGTAGAACTCTTTGTTTGTTTTTTAGAATCAAGTGGTATATATATATTTAAAATTAAACAAAACAGCGCCATTGTGGCAAAAAAGCTTGAGTACTAGTAGTCATAGTGATAATAATAATAATAATAATAATAATAATAATTATTATTATTATTATTATTATTATTATTATTATTATTATTATTGCTGGGATACCTATCACTCCCTCAGTTTCAGAATGGTATAACAGAAAGATAAATAGAATGGGTTGTATTCAGCTAAGTCATATTAAGCATGGATCCACTGAAGTATCAGTGAATGTAAGTTAGTCAAGGGTATTGATTTCAGTGCATCTTCTGCAACCCGATATATTTTCTATTTGATTTTTAATTAAAAATAAAAACACAAGGAGAAAATGCTGACCATGGCAGCCAGGATCTTGGCCATGAGCCTTTCATTTTTACCCTATTTAAAAAACCACATATTTTTATAGCTTTTCTCCTTTTTTGTGAGACTTGGGGAAACTATTTACTTTTTGGGGGTTACAAGGGGGGGGACTGATTTACTTGAAGAAAAACCCTATTTAGGGGACAGTCCTATGGCGAAATTCACCAGGATGTGCAGTTTAAGATGCAAAGGATATCCAGCTCAGCTGGGCTCAGCTGACATTGAGTCTCCAGCCCTGGCACAACCCAAAACACGCGGGCATAACATGCTCATTCTAGATTAGCTGGGTCTCATCTGACTGAGCCAAAGCTGACAGTGTAGATCCCTAAAGGGGGGTGGGGTGGGGTGGACCTAGAGAGGGGATCTTAGACAGTTCAACTTGATCTTTTGACTTTGCAACTTGATATAGAACACCATTTCAAAGACCTCCCCCCTCCCGCCACGCTTAGGAAGAGCTGCAGCAGTAGCCTTGCTGTGAAACAGGGTTTACGTATATCTGTTGTAACTTTATGCCAGCTTAATTTACATCCGCTTGCTTTATGCCAGCTTCTTGTTTTATGCCAGTTTACGCTTTTCTCTCTTAGTGTGTTTACGTGGCTTACACACTAATTTGTATTGGATGTAATATTCCCAAAGTTTTCTTACTTGCTTTGTTTTATATTTATTGCTGCAAAAACATTGATTTTAATTTACAATAAGCAGTGCAAATGCTATCTCATCCGCATTTATTACTGGCTCCTGTGTTAGCAACAGAAGAGTTTTCCTTTATTTCCTGAATGGCCTTATTAATATTGTAGGTTTAGCTGGAGACTCATTTGTCAGGTTATTCAGAGTCTAACTACTTTGTTGGTAATCTTCAATCCATTTCTCGTTCAAAACACTTTCATGTGCTTTCTGCTGTTTATGGTTTTACAATGAAGAGGCTATTTTCCAGTATTTACTATGATCCACTGTTGATCATAGCAGGATGCTGTTTCTCCTGAATATTATTGATGGTATTAGTAAATGCTTCACCACAAGCTGGAATCAGTTCTAGCTTTTATCATTGAATGTAACAGTCTACTTATAATTAAATGTTTGAAGGTAGCCTAGTGTCTTAAAACGAAGGTGTGATATTTGTAACACTGACCTTTGAAAGAGACTTCTCTTCTGTATGTTTTTGTCAAACGAGAATAAATATTTATGTTCTCTGTTACAATCTGCTATGAACGAGGGAAAATATGAAAGGGTCAGGAAATTATGCAAAGTCTACCTTATTAACAGTCCACTAAATTTTGATTAATTGGGAAGTAGATGGATGTATATCTTGTCTTTGTTTTTCTCATTAACTGCCTTTAGCCATCTTCTTCAGATGAAACCACAGATTCCCAGGCTCAATTTATACAGAGGCCTCATAATCATTTATAGCTCTATAGCTTTTCCATTTAGTTGTCAGTTGCCTCAGCTGTTCTTTCATTGGGCTCAAAAGAAGAATAAGAAATATGTATGTGATGCAGTATATTGTATGGATTTATACAGTGATAGCGTCTCTGAGTTTTACTTAAAAATTTAATTGTGTAATTCAACTCACCTCAATCCATTTCCTCTACTTACTTCAGTACAAGCTCTCCCCCTAGTGAATGTCCTCTTCCCCTATTTTCAAGACTGTCCATAAATGCTGTGGGACCTTGCCAACTGGCACATGGGCAATGGTTCCCTAGAGCCACTTGAGCTTGTTGATTAATCCAGTAATACTGTACTAAGCAGCCTTATTCCTACTGTTGACTCTTTAGTGCATGCCGTATGTCCTGGAGTGGATCTTGCTGTAGTTTATTGCTCTGGCCGGGGCTCAGACTGAAAGCCACTCCCTAACCAATTCAGATACAACACAAGACAAACTGTGGACTGGATTTCTTTCTGCAAAGTATAGTGTGCTAGCTCCTACAAGTCTGTCGATAACTAGAGCAGTGTGTGCCTCTTTTCAAGCTAAATGCAACCTATTCAAATGACCTGTTTTGATGACCTTCAGCTCTATTCATTGTTGATTTTATCAGATGCTAAGAGAGTGCACTACATAACACAGGAAATCTCTCTGGGAGAATGCATAAAGCAATGATCAAATACCTTGGCTGAGAGAGAAGAGCAGGGCAGTTCCTTGACCACACAGCTGCGAATGTTTCCTTTTTCATCTTTCAGTAGCACTACTATGGCTTTTCACCAGACATAGCACAGCTGTTATTTAATCTTACATCACATTGTCAAAGTTCTTTACCTTATAACATGTTGTGCCAGGAGTGTTGAGCCTTTTATCTGGCCTTGTATACCTAACCTTTCCTAGTGTGAGTGACCATGCCAGGGAGCAAACATATTTGTACTGCTATTGATTGTCTTTGTTCGTCAAGACTCTGTATTATTCTACCCAAAGCAAAACAGAATTTTCACAATGTGGGCTTTTAGTCGTTACATGTTACTACAAGACACCTCAATATTTACTTTTTCATTTCTGGAAGGGGCAATGAAAAGGTTTATCTTTTCTTCATGATAAACGTAATGTTTGGGTGGAGTTTTGGAAATGTTTTAGTATCAGAATAACATTAAAAATATGGTAGTCATTATATTCTATTTGGGACAATAGTGTTCAGTGTTAGCTTTCTTGTCTGAAGGAACAAGCACAAACACAGCATATGCAAGAAAAAAGAATGCAATTTTGGATGTTACTAAGAGCAAATATGGTAAATATGAGTGGATTTTGTGAAAAACCACAGCTGCTTTGTTTTTCCCTTGGTCCTGCTGCTGCCATACAATGATTTGACTTAGTGTTCATGTGACTATGAGCTGTAGCACTGGTTCAGATGCAATACTAAGCCAAACCATGTCTTAGTGGCAGGTAGCATGACAACAAACAGAACAGGGGGAGAAGCAAAATGGCCACAATATTACTCTGAACATGCTCATAATTCCTCATTCATGCCGAATCGTGATTAGAATTATATGTGAACTGGAAGATATTAATTCTATAATAGGGATTTGTGGGGGGTGAGTGTGACTGACAAAAAGAAAGAACAAAACATTTCCCCTTTCTCTATATCTAATATTGTTGACTTACTTTCCACTACACAGTACTCTGTTATAGGCATTTGCTTTCAGCTTCATGGAGAAAGGAGAGCAATAGTGAATCGATCTATCAGTGTCTCCAAGTCATGTGTGTTATGATGCTACCAATTCATTTTATTCATGGAACACCTGGGGAAAGCAAAATCCAGGTTGCTGTAAAATTCATTCATTTCTAACTTTTGGATAGCTCATTTAGTACCTATTTTCCTCCCTCTTTTTTCCTTTTTGCATCATTTCTTAGTCTCTACACTCCATCTCTGGAGGTCTGCTAATGCTCCTTTTTTCAGGCTTGTGTCATCTACTGTGCCTTACACAATTCTACTCATGACACCAGCCTCCTACATCCGTGGCTCTGTCTTCACCCATTGAAGAGTTCTAGAGAATGGCTTTTAAGTACTTGAGACTTGGCCTTTTAGTGGAGTTTGGTTTTGAAATTCAAAATACAGTCTTAATCATGTTGTATAATACTACCCTTTCCACCCAGGAAAAATAGTGAATATTACAGCAGAGTTTGCCTGTTAACACTTGTACCAAAAGGTATACAGAAATATATCTGGTACATTCTAGCTTGCGTGACCAGCAAATTCTTGGGTTGAGGTTTAGATCAGAGTTGAATAGCAAAAAAGAAAGATTAATCCTCTCACTAACAGGCCAGATCTCTGTTGCCTCGGGATCAGAAACCCTTCTTATTTCGGTGCAGCTTGATCAGGCTATCATTTCACATTGATATTACTTCCAGGGAAGCAAAGCAGGAAGGGGGAAGCTTGTGTGTGTCAGAAATAAGAGGTTTTTTTCCTTTCAGATATTCACCTAGGCTTCAGTCTAGATGGAAGACAAAGAGGAACTTTGCATTGGGGGCTATGGGAGTGGTTCGGACAGCAAACCACTCACCTGGGGCTAGGGTCTGTCTGATGTCAACATGTAGGTTAAAGGAAAGCATGCCACTTTTCTTGGGGTGTTTGGAAACATTGTTTTTATATTGCACTTGTTTGCTTTTCTGCATCTCCATGCATGGTAGTAAGGAGGGATGGTAAATGCAGGCACTCAGTTCCAACAGCATGTACAGATTTGTGATTCTTTGGACGACCAGTCTTGGGCTCCATGGACTCTGATCCACCAGCCATGGGAGTCTGGTGCAATTACCCAGCTGGTGGTATGATAGCCTTAGTCTCAGTCAGCTCCTCCTTTGCCAACTCTGAGCTCAAGGAAGACTTGCCAAGTCATTTTTGTGAGAGAAAATGAATAGGGCCTCCCCCAACACACTTTATAAAAAATTAGGGCATTATTTAATTACAGATAAGAAGAACATGTTGCAGTTTTAAAAACCAGAACAGACGTGAGTATAAGGACAAAAAAACAAATGAGCAAAAACACCCAACCCCATTCATCAGTTTTGTTTCATCAAAGGGGTAGTAAAGCAGCAAGCTGTTTGCCTAAAGGCATCAAGTCTGGCAAGGATAATGTCGCACAGGAAAAACAAACAAACAAAAAAACCAGAGGAGCTGTGCAGATGTAGCACCCACCTCAGGCTATAATTCTTTATAGGTTTCCATCATTTTTCTTGCAACAGTGGCAGTCCTATCCAGAGCAGCAAGATGAGACATATGCAAGCTAGGAGATGTTTGTGCCTATGTCTTGTTTGTAGCTGCTTCTTGTGATGTCATATTAAAATCCTCAGACCTTCTCTGCAGCTAGAAGTTCTGCCAGTAAGCACACCTTGCAATCACCAGCTTGAGTATTAACTTTCGCTGGGTGGTTACTGTCTTACTGGGAAACAACTAAAGTCAGGGGCAGAGCTACAGCCTTCTGGGTGATTGTACATATGCAATTAGCATGCCAAAAGTGAATGCTCTCAAAGGTAGAAAGTGCTTTTATTTATAGCACCTTTCTTAACATTGCATACAGCTGTAAGTATCCAACTGGTGTGAAGCTGCTCTTATAGACGGGAGCACCAACAGTATAATGACCACAATTGCAAGTTTAGCTCTAGGGCTTTATTGGATAGATAATATTTCAGAAGGTTTCAGGGTTTTTTTTTTTTACATGCACAAGAGCGATTAATGTGCCAGGATTTCTTTTTTTTTTAAGTGAACATTTTAAGGCTAATCCTTATTCATGCCACAAGACATCCATAGCAATTCCACAAGTGCATTCCTCTGCTGGTGGGAGAGCTGCTGGTAGGTTGACAGGTCAAAACTTTCATGTGTGGACCAGTACACATAGGGGATGCAGATGGAAACTGAATCAGTCCCTTGGTTAAGATTTGCTATACAAGGGATCACTTCTCAGGAAAATTAAATTAAAAAAACCTTGTGCACCTTACGTAATTGAATCACAGTTCCCTCCCACCCCCCACAAGTGGTTACCAAAGTGTGTTAGTTGTCCAGGGCTTCGCTTTACACATTCCTTAGTCACGGTTTTTGGAGCATATAGATGACTCTGTATTCATCTTGTTAGGCTTTAGATTAATCTAGTTTCTTTTTGCCTGTGAACTCCACAGATGGAAGCCATTCATCACAAAAAAGTGTTCTTTTTGTTCTGTTGCTTTGCAAACTTGGTCTGTAAATTTCTGCTTGACTGCAATATTACAAGCCTTTGTGCTCGCTGTACAAGCTTTTGGGGAGTGAGAATCTTCCCTCTGTCCATCCGTCATGTTTCTTTCTTTTTTCCCCAGTTTAGGTTGTGGCTGGCAGGAGCAAGTCCCCAGTCAAACCTTGAGAAATCAGGAGTAAATTTTTACATCCTTTATTAATCCTGCTAAATTGTAAATCAAGCAGGTTTTCATGACCTGAGCTCTTTTCTATTTAAGTTCTAAGAAGAGTCCATTTTTGTCACTTGGAATCAGTTTCCCTATAGCAGAGATCGCTCAGAAATATTGCGTACATTTGAAGTGGGTAGAGGAAATAGTAGCTTATGGAGCATGTGGAGACAATTTTTATTTTCAACTAAACTTTGTATTAAAGTAGATAGTGGCAATATTGAAGATAATAAATCTTTTATTTCACCAAAATATCACCACTTCATTTTTCTTCGAATTTTAAAAGATTATGCTTCCTGCAGCTTGTTTTTGAGTAGTACCATCCTTGCAAGTATTGAAACAAACACACAAGCCAGTTTCTTTCTAAGAGTAATCAAGTGTCAAATATATAAAGTTATAGATGGTGCCTTCCTGCGTTTGGAAGCACACAGTCCATTTATTCATTAAAACTCTGAAAGCTTAAATGTGTAAACATCCAGAGCTGTTTTGTGTACCTGTCACTTTGGTAGTTTTTTTTTTTTTAATGAACATTGATCATGCTCATCCAGACATATATTTGAATTAAGCAAATAGAAGTGCTTTCTCAAACCACTGGCAGAACTTATTTCTCTGACTAATATTTGAAAGAGCCCCAGGATGCACCTGGGAAGACACTTATCCATTTCAGGCACCTTAAGTCAATATTAATCCCAATAAAACATGATCCACTCTTAAGAAAGCTATTGCAGTTTGAGAAATAGGTCAGCACAGAACATTCCAGTTCCTCCTGAAATAACCCTTAAATGTTTTTATCCTGTGATTTATCTAGTAGTGTATAAATATGGTTATAATCCTAGGGTGTTACTTCATAGTAGAGATTAGTTACCCAAGAAATGATAGCTTAAAAGTTGAGCCAGCAGTTTACAGACAAGTACAAATATTTTGATAGATACTATGTAGCTTGGCTTTCAAAAACTGAACCCCTTAATGGCAACAACTGTCGTTTAGATGGGCTTATGAAGAACACAACTTTAATACGAGCCACTTAGAGTCAAAGTTGTTATTTTGATGCTTTTTTACGGGGGGGAATGACAGACAGGAGGAAACCTTTTATTGAGAGTGAAAAGACATGCTCTCTTGACTGCTCTTTCTTACTCCTGCATATGTGGAGATACTGCTGTCATGAGGCTATGGAGTGATATTGTTTGTAAAGGGGGGTGGCGGCTTTATTGCTCCCCAGAGCAGGGCATCAGAACTTTGATCAAGAACAATTGGAACAGTATCTATTGAACTAGGGATTTACTTAAGTGAGAGTGAAATTAGATTATTTCAGCTGAAAACTCTGCAACGTCTAGAGAAAGCACCTCCTTTCGGCTGAAGTCATAGTCAAATGATTAAGAATAGCAAGAGGCACTGGATAGTATGTAATCGGCTTTGCTGGAGCTTGTAATTTAACTGAACAAGTTGATAACAAAAGATTTTCTGTCCTCCAGGAAAAATAAGAGAGGCAGATGTCTTGCACAGCACCATTACTCTTTTGCCCCCAGCTCTGGAAGTGCTTTGCTCCTCCATACCCAACCCCTGTGCTCCTACATTTCACACACCCACTGACAACTGTGTAAGAGTTATTATTCTTTGGTGTACTAACTCTCTATATCTATACACACACCCATTTTAACAAGAATTCCTTTGCTGGATAGTGTGTTATATTTATATGTGTGTGTGTGTGTGTGTGTGTGTGTGTGTGAACTATACCAACACAGACAACTTAAAACAACAAATGTTACAAAAATACACATGGTATTTACATGTGCAAATGCTATGTTGATACAAATATAGACTCGCTACCAGTTCCTTTTTAATGACACACTTCTTCTCTCAACCTCCTGGCTTTTATGCAGGACTCCACTCACCCACCCTCCCAGGGACCAAACAAGCTCACAGCTCACCTGCAAAATCTCACAAAGAAGAGAGCTCCAAGAACCTGCTGTCGTTATCCTAATCACTCTCTCTAGGCAGTTTTTATTGACTGCCACCAGGGTAGATGGCATTTCCTCAGGCTTCCCACATTATGAGCTGCACTCAGGGCCGGCCCACCCGTGATGTAAGTTGAGTCAAGCACCTCAGGCAAGCAGAATCCACAGGGGCAAGGATCCACAGTGTAGATCCTTATTTCACACCCCCTTCCACCTTGTTCCTGATGTAGAGCTTCATTCAACACTTTTTTCCTTGCTTGGGAAGCACTATTTTGTTGTTCACTTCAGGTGCCAAAATGTCTTGGGCCATTCCTGGCTGCACTCTTCACATTCAGTTCCAGGCTATAGCAGTTTTAGTGATATTCCCAGGTGGGCCCAAGGATGGCAAATAGGACATCCCTCCACTCTTACAGTTCTTTCTGTAGCCTCTGCAGGCTTCTCATGCTGCTGCTTTGCTGTCCCTTGGCAGAGCTTGCTTTTATGGGTGGAGGCGACAAGGTGGATCAGAATCCCCACAAAGGATCATGTGACTCGGTTGTTTCTTATCTTTTCTCTGTGTCTTTTCTCTATGATGTCCTACATCTCTGTTTTACTTTAGGTCTATCCTCCCTACATTATCTGCTTCACTGATCTAAATATGAGCTCTGGTTTGTTTTTGTATTTTTAATGCAGGTGCGTGTCACATGTTTGGGACCCTTCATCATAGATACCAGGGAAAGAGCTATCCCATGGACAGTTTAAGAAGCGGTTCCAAAAAAGGTGAGCCTGATTTCTGAATGATATAATACATTCCTTGTTTGTCAGTTTTCATATACTCTGAAGAGGAAAATGCTTTTCTATGTTCAGGCTATGTTTTCTTCAACTCTGCAGTACCTCTGCCATAATTCTGGTGATCAAAGTTTGCAAGTAGTTCTAGCTGGGTTTAGCAGCAGCAGCCCAAATATGTCAGGCTGGGCCAGGATTAGAATCCCAAATATACTCTAGTCACTGGGCCTCTAATATCAAATTGTTAATAATTTGTGGCATAGTTAATCCTCCCCCTCTCCCTGTGGATTGCATTCCAATTCTGAAAACAGCAAAAGAGTCTCCATCCATCCATAAGTATTTCTCATGTTGTTGTTGTTGTTTAGTCGTTTAGTCGTGTCCGACTCTTCGTGACCCCATGGACCAGAGCACGCCAGGCACTTCTGTCCTCCACTGCCTCCCGCAGTTTGATCAAACTCAAGCTAGTAGCTTCAAGAACACCATCCAACCATCTCATTCTCTGTCGTCCCCTTCTCCTTGTGCCCTCCATCTTTCCCAACATCAGGGTCTTTTCCAGGGAGTCCTCTCTTCTCATGAGGTGGCCAAAGTATTGGAGCCTCAGTTTCACGATCTGTCCTTCCAGTGAGCACTCAGGGCTGATTTCCTTCAGAATGGAGAGGTTTGATCTTCTTGCAGTCCATGGGACTCTCAAGAGTCTTCTCCAGCACCATAATTCAAAAGCATCAATTCTTCGGCGATCAGCCTTTCTCATAGTGTTTTGTAATTTTGCCATCGCTGTGTTCCTAAACATTCATGCCATCTTCTCTGCCTGCAATATAGTAGTAACGAAACACTCTTGGAAGTGCTGTAGATCACCAATTTGCACTTAAAAGTTGTCAGGGCCAATCTACTATATACAGTGGTACCTTGGGTTACATATGCTTCAGGTTACAAATGCTTCAGGTTACATATGCTTCAGGTTACAGACTCCGCTAACCCAGAAATAGTACCTTGGGTTAAGAACTTTGCTTCAGGATGAGAACAGAAATCGTGCTCCGGCAGTGCGGCAGCAGCGGGAGGCCCCATTAGCTAAGGTGGTACTTCAGGTTAAGAACAGTTTCAGGTTATGAACGGACCACTGGAACGAATTAAGTACTTAACCAGAGGTACCACTGTAATTTACTTTAAAAATGTAAGGCAGCAAGGCTAAGAAATTCCTGTGCCGAGACAGCTAGACAGAGTAAGTAGCATTGGAACAGACTCATTTGGAAAGTGGTGGACTCTCCTTCATTGGAGGTTTTTAAGCAGAGGTTGGATGGCCATCTATTTTGGATGCTTTAGTTGAGATTCTTGCATTGAAGGGAGTTGGATGGGATGGCCTTTAGGGGACGGGGAGCTGCGTATGCTGTTGTCATCATCTTTGTCCATTGGCCATGCTGGGTGGGGACTGATGGTAGTTAGATTCTTGCAACATCTAGAGGGTCTCAAGTACCCCATGTTTAGACTAAAGCAGATCCCAGGGTTCATTTCATGATGAACTAGGATTGTTTTTACCATATTCTGTCCTCTTTACCAGCATGATTAAATACTGGTTGTGGTCTATGTTGGTCTATGTGGTCTATGTTGATGTCAAACGTTTGATCGGAAGCAAAAGTTTCTTCCGTAATGATTGTACGTGGACAAGTAGGCAAGAGACAGGGAATTTAAAGAATGATTTGTTTGGGATTTGCATTTTGAAACCATAAAACTATATCAGAGAGATTATTGTGAACTGTTGAAGTGGGAATTGTACAGAGTTTCATTGAAGCTTGATGGATTACTGTATTTTAATATTTTGTTGGAAGCCGCCCAGAGTGGCTGGGGAAGCCCAGCCAGATGGGCGGGGTATAAATTTATCATCATCATCATCATCATCATCATCATCATCATCAAAATTTGTCCCACAGAACAGTCAGATGATTTTACCTGATTAGCTAACCTCTTTCTGACAGTGGCTAATGCTGACATTTTAGCCTAATTGAGCTGGTCAAATTATTCATTGCTAATAATTTATCTGATTGATTTTGGCATGTTTCTTTTTAGAAATTATTCAAGCCTGATTTTTCCTCATTCCCATCATTTAGCTTGCCTTGTAAAAGGGTTGATGAGAAAATAATTTATACAAACTACCACACAGAAAAGTTCTTGATATATTATAGAACAGTGAATGTTCTTCACAGGACTCTGTTGAACATTGGCTTATAAAAAGTTTCACAATTAAATGCTTCAGGGTGAAAAGTTTGCCTATTTCATCCCTCACCCACCTTGGTGATATGAGCCTCCTCTCCCATAGATGACTAGTCTAGCGGCAATGAGATTGACAATAGCCCAGCACCAAGAAGTCACCAATAAATGGCAGTAAATTAACTGTCAGTGGTTGTTGATGCTTATGAAAAAACCGACACACTAAGTTGAACAGTGGATGTAGGCTCTTTATAAAGTTTGGCATTAATTCCTTCTTTCGTTAACCAAGAAGACACCCAAACCCATGTACCAAATCAATTTGCCTGTATTTGGAATTTGTGATACCAAGGTGGTTTCTGAAATGTTGCACAACCCACTTGAGACAGTTTTCCATCTCAGTGGAATCTGTGAACAAAATGCAAGCAACGTGAAAGCTGTCGAAATATAATTTATCCTCTCCCCTACCCCCGCTTTATCCAGAAGGGTGACCCCTAAATGTGACAGTCCTGTTTCTTTGATCTGCTATATTTTCCAGAGAGAGAGAGAGAGAGAGAGAGAGAGAGAGAGAAGAGGATATGCCACATATGACTTCAGTCCTTAAAAAAATTACTCCATGGATGTTTATGTTTGTTCTGTGTTGCATGCATAACCATTAGTTATTCATTACACTCACAATCACCTGGGCAGTAGGTAAAATAGTCCTACTGACCAATGACTGTCGAGTAGTAGAAGGATGTAGATTTTGGATTGGTAATGGCTCCATTGTTTAGTATTCAGTTTCTTTGTTACAGTGAGACATAGAGGAGAATATTTAAATGTGAGTCAAGTGACATTCAAGAATGTTCAGTGCACAGCAGTCACTTTCTATTGTAACAATTACTATTATATGAAATAAAGGTTTCTAGTCTGTCCTGCAATTCAAATGTTCCTGCATTGTTGGACAGGAGAGGGAAAAGAGATCAGTCACTGATGAAGATAGCCGATGGCAGTGGGTAGATGAAACTGTCAAGCAAGTGGAAAAGCAATAAAGCATACAAAAATATTAAAAAGAATATTTTTTATTCTAATCGGCTAGCAATCTGCAATTCCTTCTGCCCGAGGCTCACAGCTCCTCTGCGGGCTAAACAGAAGATGCTCTGAGACCTTTTATGCACTCATCCTAACACAACATAAACTTTCCTATGAAAAGAAAAAGTTTATTAAAGTATATACACACACATACAGAGAACCTTTTGTTTAAATGTGTAACTGTCAGAAGAAGCTACAAAAAAGGACACAAATGGGAAGAGCCTCTGGCAGAAACTAAAATGATCAGATGAAAGCTACACCAAAAGATCTTAAATACCAAACATTAAACATGCTTGTTTCATGGGTGCACATTTAGTATATAGGTCTCTGGCCATACAGAATATTGTGGAATGCGCTCATTTGCTCCTCTGTATGTTCCATCATGTTATGAGCTGGTGCTTTTGAGATGTTAAGGGATGTGGGTGGTGCTGTGGTATAAACCACTGAGCCTTGGGCTTGTTGATCGGAAGGTTGACGGTTCGAATCCCCACAACAGGGTAAGCTCCAGTTGTTCGGTCCCAGCTCCTGCCAACCTAGCAGTTTGAAAGCACATCAGAGTGCAAGTAGATCAATAGGTACTTCTCCGGTGGGAAGGTAAACGGCATTTCCGTGTGCTGCTCTGGTTTTGCCAGAAGTGGCTTATTCATGCTGGCCACATGACTCGGAAAAACTGTCTGCGGACAAACATCGTCTCCTTCGGCCAGTAAAGTGAGATGAGCACCGCAACCCCAGAATTGTTCGCAACTGGACTTAACTGTCAGGAGTCCTTTACCTTTACCTTTATGTTCCATCATGTTATGAGCTGGTGCTTTTGAGATTTTTGCTCAGTGGAAAAGCAAAAGTTAATTGCCTTAATACAACAATAGATCTTCCTTTTAGCAATGTATGGAATTTCAACTATACAGGGAGATTAATGAGCATTATAAAAATCATTGGTGTACATCTGAAGATGTACCATATTAGGAAGCTCACAAGTCTTTTCCCTGATGTGGTAAACATTAACTGTCTCAGTGCTAAGATGCCTTCATAATCTTCTTCTTCATGCTAAAGAGTGCCTTCCCCAATACAGTGGTACTTCGGGTTAAGTACTTAATTCTTTCCGGAGGTCCGTTCTTAACCTGAAACTGTTCTTAACCTGAAGCACCACTTTAGCTAATGGGGCCTCCCGCTGCCGCCGCGACGCCAGAGCATGATTTCTGTTCTCATCCTGAAGCAAAGTTCTTAACCCGAGGTACTATTTCTGGGTTAGCAGAGTCTGTAACCTGAAGCGTATGTAACCCGGGGTACCACTGTACCAACCACCTCTGACCTGACTATTGACAGGGTCCTTTCAGTGCTGGTTCCTTGGTTGTGAAATTCCCTCCCTAGTGAGGTGCACTTGGCTCCATTATTATTAATTTTCAGGAGGAAATTGAAAGCATTCCTATTTACCCAGCCATTTGGTGTCTGAAGAATATGGTTCCTGGCAACCCAGAAATAATTGGATGGAAGAATGTTTTTAGCTGTAACTGCTTGTAGATATTTTGCTGCCCTGGTCATCTCGGGGGGGGGGGGAGGACAGGAGAATAATTCAATAACTAACATAATAATAATAATAATAATAATGTATAAAATCATTTTCAAAGGTTTCTTATGGACAGATTTTAAAAAGGGAGAAAGAACTGTAATCACATAAAATTCTTCTTGAGATGAAAAAGTTTCTAGTTCCTGTGGGGAAGTTTTCTTGCTGGGGTGTGTTGCTTGTGAGAAGTCATCCCAACCTCAATCCTGTAGTGAGAGAGAGAAGAAATGCTAAAATGGTCACTGTGTGAGACAAACATTTTCTTTTAACAAACACATCCTGTTTGGCTAATTGACACAATATAGAACTGAAAATGCTATTCTGTGAACTAGCAAGAGAAGCAAAAGGCATTTTGTGCTACCTATTTTCCCAGAGTAATTGATACACTTTGCTCCATTACCAGCTATCCATCCTGAAGGCACAGAAAAAGGGTATTGCAGTACAATTTGTCATCCAAAACCAAATGCTTCTTGTGATCTATTCATGCTTCATGGACTCTCCCTACCCCCACCCCATCCCATTTTATACATCCATGGTCATCTGTCCTCTTCTCTTTGGTTGTCTTCCCTTCATTAACTGCAGCAGTGTGGCTGCCCTCTTAATAGTGCCTTAAGACTATCTTCTTTCATGGTGATTCATCCATTCATTTAAGTCTTGGGTGAAGCTCTTGAAGCAGTCGTTTTAAATAAGAAAGAGAAAAAGAAATTAGATAAATCTACTAGTGGGACTCATTTTGAAAGTTCTAGATACAGTACACAATACTGAAAATTGACTCTACTCACAGATGTTCCTGCTGATGGAAGGAGAAAGATGGTTTTTGATGATACCATATTTCCCTGGCAGAGTAAGAGAATCTGTCAAAATATTTTCCAAATTGTACGTTTTGCCCATGTTTTTGAATAGCGTGTTTTGCTATTAGTTGGATTTTGCAGTGGTTAAATTTTTATTTCTCTCATTCCACTTTTTCCTCTAAACCATTGTTCACTCCTATTAGTACATGCATTTTCAAGTAGAATATGATCCTTATGCCATCTGAAGTATGCATTGTCTTCATATTTTTATAAGTTAATTCGATGAGAAAAAAAAGTGTGTATCCTAGAAAGACCTAGAAAGACATAATTCTACATTTAACACCATATGCACGGTCCTCCTGTATGTGGAATCTGTTTTCTCTTCAAGCCAGCAGCCAATTGGCACTTCTTTCATGTGTAAAAAATTAGCTAAACAAGGAGTGGTAAAGAGCTAGAAAAAGCTAGAAGAAATTAACTGGAATTGAGTGACTAGACAGTAGTTTATAGATAGTGGTTTCTTTTGCATACATTGTTTAAACCAAGTATTCACAGCTATCTACAATTGCTTATGTACATACCTCTCTTAAAGTTGGGTTTTTACAGGATAAGCAATTTGGATGTGGTTAATTAAGATACGTACTTTGTGTGGAAGAACCATTGCAGCAAGGGTGCGCAAACTCTTACCTTCCAGATTTTGTTGGACTAAGTCCTGTCATTTCTGACCATTGTTCATGGTGGCTGGGGATGGCAGGAATTGGAATTGGGTTTCATCTGGAGGGCCACAGGTTCTTCATCTCTGCACTGTAAAGTGGGCGTTGGAGTACTTTACTGCACTGCACTTTGGGAAGACTCTGGAAGATTATTTTCAAATAGCAAGAACCAGACTTACAGCATATAGACTCAATTTGGGACCATCAGAAACAAGTGAGTTATGTTATAAGGATCTTCTTGTAGCACATTACTAAAGTATAGGGTGGTGTTCATAGTGTTACCTCCACTGATTTGAAGGCATCTCTTGGAATAAATCTGCTCTGAAGGGTTTGGGGACTCTATAAAGCACACAGAGTGGGGGCACACAGAGCTGCAGGGTGGAAGAAGCATCACTGAAAATTGTCTCTGTCCTTATTGTGCTGATAGATGCCTTCAATAAGCAGAGAGAACACAACTGGATATCACCCACTATTTGCTTTGAAGGAAAAGGAGCATGCGGCTAAATACAGTAGCTTAGATTCAAAGTTCCTGTAAGAACTCTACTCACAGGATGTTCCTGCTAGTGGAAGGAGAAAGATGGTGTTTGATGATATCATAGTTCCCTTGCAGCATTGCTTAGGAGGGCTGACAGTGGGGTCTACGGGATGAAGGGAGAGATTAGTGAAAGTTGCCTTCCTGCCTTCCTCCAGTTGAAGCACCCTTTGGATCACAGTCCTTTCCACAAAGGCAAAATGAGCACTTCTACTCACAATAGGAACACTCTGGATCCAACACATAGTAGCTTAAAAGTGGAATACTAAGAGTGACATTACAGGGCTTAAACAAGAAAGCATGGCAGCCTATGCCATCCTTCAAGTCATTTTATGCCTTTACTGTAACTGCATACACACCCTACATTAAAAGCACATCCCACCCCCCTAAAAGAATCCTGGGAACTCTAATTCACCCTTCACAGAACTACAGTTTCCAGCACCCTTAACAAATAAAAGTTTCTAGGATTCTTTGTGGAGAGGAATGTTAAATAGCTGTAATGCAGGCATGTCCAAAGTCCAGTCCGGGGGCCTAATCTGGCCTGGCGATTGGCTTAATCTGGTCCCTGTGGCAGATTTTTCGGGGTAAAATCCGAAAAGAAGGCCAACTACCTGAATCCTAAAAAAGGGTAAAACATTTTTTTGGGGCGGGGGAAGGAATTAAAAAAAAGTTCAACAACTTGGAGTAAAATGCTAAAAAAAGCTTAACATCTTCAACCCTAAAAAAGTCAACAACTTTGGTCATGCATGTTCACGTGTTCACTTCATCAAATTCATGTTCACTTCCTCAAATCTGGCCCTCTTTGAAAAAAGCATGTTAAAGAGAACTGTCCATTATGTGAGAGGTACCAACTAGGAGGGTGATTTATTAGCAGGGTCACTGTTTTGAATATTGCTGACCTAGACTGATCTTGTTGGTCCCTGAACAACCATTCAGATTGGCGTGAGGATTGTTTCAAACCCTGCATGACTTACTGTCTCAGTGTAGGCATACTAAATCACCATGCCCTATACCTCAAAATCTTCTCTCTGTCAGCCGATTGACACCTGAACTTCCCACCATCACTGTAATATTTTGGCTACACTCCAAAATCTAATAAAGCTTTGAAAGGTGCCCATTCACATTGTTTCAGGAACTCAGGGAAAATTAAAACAGCAACTCTTAACTATTTTCATCAGCTAGTAGCTTTTGGAATAATGGAAGCTCCTGCAAATGTGTGCTAATAAAGCAAATTCAACTCTTCCCATCTGGGATTTTGGGATAGTATTTATCTACTACAACCACTTTTGGTATTACTTTAGTAGGAAAATGGGATATAAAAAATAATCTAAAATGAAACTACACAGTAAAAGTCGAAACTTTTCTTTTCCAAAAACCAGACCCCCCACCCCCGGGTATTTTCAAATGACATGCCACTCTCAAGTCACGTGTTTTTTATGGAGTATCTGTTATGGGGGTGCCACAATACAGTGGTGCATCGCAAGACGAAAAGAATTCGTTCCGCGAGTCTTTTCGTCTTGCGATGTTTTTCGTCTTGCGAAGCACGGTCCGTCGCAACTGCGCCTCTTCAAGCGGCTTTAAAAAAAAGCGCAAGATGTTTTCGTCTTGCGAAGCAAGCCCATAGGGAAATTCGTCTAGCGAAGCAACGCAAAAACGGAAAACCCTTTCGTCTAGCGAGTTTTTTGTCTTGCGAGGCATTCGTCTTGCGGGGCACCACTGTAAAGTCATTCTCCTGCACTTTCCCTATGTTTCTTCCTTTTCTTTTCTTTTTTTAGGACTCACATAATCCAACCGTTTTAAATTATTGGAACAGCAATCATTATAGTTCTGATGGCTATTATTACCTACTGTAAGTGGTAGTGGGCCTCCAAGGTATCAGATAGAGGTATTTCACCACACCTGCTTACCTGAATGTTTAACTCAAGATGGAACCCTCCATGAGGATATTAACACACAGAGCACATCTTTCACATGGTGTTGTATATATTCTACAGAGCTATGCAGGATACTGATTGTTTCATCCTCTATGTTTATATTCTCACGTAACTGGTGATGCTTGTTCTGTACATCTTCATGCTTTAGAGAGAAATACATCTTAAATCTCTTCTTTTCTTTACCCCCTACACTTTTCTTTCCCAAGCATCTCTGCAGATTTTCATAAAATTCATACTCTGTTTGTAATGGCAAAGAAATAAAGCAAAGAAATAATTATCTTCATAATTTCTGTCTCAATAATGTGCATTTGGAGAACAAAGTTAAAACAAATGAACATGCATCTGAAAACTTGATTAAATAATCAATAATTTTTATGGCAACTATAAACAAGAATAACATAATCAGGGAATTAAAGTGACCTTGAATCCAGGTACATTACTATTGTGCAGATATTGTTTGACTTTAATTTTTGACTTTAATTTTTATTAATGTAGATAATGGCTTATGCAAGCCTTATGGCTGTATTACTAGCACTCTAAAATTTAATTAGATTTTAGAACAGCCGTTAATGTCTTTTCTAAGATTCTGCCATTTGAAGGCAATGGTAGTAAACTGCATCCATTTCATTTCATTGGGAGGAATTTGGTATCTTGCTAAGTTAAAGTCTCTTAGTGCTGTACTACTTGTGCTAGCAAAGTGGCTTGCACAAAAGAAGACGCAGAAAGCCAGCCCGGCTCCCGTGGCTGGTTACACAGCAGAGTGCCGTAGCACCGTTACTTCCTATTGCAGAAGCAGTTTTACAGCCAGTTACACAACAAGCTTCCCTTAGCACAACTGTTGCACTGGATTTCATTATTCCCGCTAGTGCAGCAGTACTTACACTGATGGCCAGAGAATGCTGAATCTGGCCCATTATGTTTTGAAAATAAAGTGAAATGTTTGGTCATTGGCACTGTAGTGTGTGAACTGGAGGCTTCAATTTTCCTTCCCCATCTGAAATTGTGGTAAAAAAAAAAACCTTGCCCATGTGGCAGTTAGCAAAATGGGGAGTGTTTTTCCCTGATGTGAAGTGCTTCTGTGTAAGCGGTTTTTACTGATATCTAAGCTGGAGAGGGAAGGCTTAACCTCTGCTCTGTGTGACTGCAATGCCAATGCCCCCCCCCAACCCTCCCTATAAAAGACAAACAACATGACTGCTAATCAGGTCATTTCCATAATATGAAGTTAGGACCTAGATGTGGTGTTTAATCAAGGACGACACTTTAAATTCTCATTACTGTATCTTGTTGGTGGCAATCACAGAGCCTCTTCTTTGCAGTTTACAACTTGGAAAACTTGCACAAAGGCCAGATTTTCACTTGATTATCTCATGAACCAAGCAACTTTTTGACTATGTTTGGAACTACAGCTTCATTAAAAAAACAACTCCAGGACATGGATACTGAGCTGTAGAATTCGGGGCAGTGTTTATTGACAGTTCCTATACTTTACCCCCTGCCCAAGTGCTAATTCCAGAGTAACAGTATGTGTGAATAATTCTTTGCACAGCAGCAATTTCATCCAGCAATTTGAATGTGCTGGCATGGTCATGGGACAGAGCTGGTGAATATGTGGAACTTCGCTCTGTTTTCTTGTGAACATGATGAGACACAGGACCTTTTCTGAGCTTTCAGATGGGGGACGGGGGACGGGATTGTTTCCACAGCTTTGTCATACTTCCATGTACTCAAAAAACATATGTTCAAAGAACGGATCAACCACTAGAATTATCTCTCTACTACAAGCTTTGGAGGAAGACTGGGACTTCTAGACATAATAATTATGGGAAGGTAATTGAATGACCTCTGCACTCCAACGTCTCCGCCATGGATCCCCTAATTTTCTGATATGGATGTCCTTGTAGGTTTTAAAGGAATCTGAGGATTTTATGGCCCATGCTCAGGGCACGAGTCAGGCCTGTTGGCTTTCATCATCATTTGGTTAGAACTGAGGTAGAGCACACTCAGAAGCACCCTCTTTCTGCATATTGCAGACATTGATTAATAGTGGTTGTGTAATATCTGTGCTTAGTTAGGATTTAGGAACTACCGATAACTTTCTATGGTATCCCACAGTACCTCGGAGCACAGCAATGATTTATGCCTTTATCTGCTGGCCATAGAGAAAGTCTCCTTATATTAATGTACACTTGAACTTTCAATGGTCACTTCGTACTTTTCTTCAATACTATATTGGTATGTGTAAAAACAAAACAAAGCGCAATCCTATTATGGGCTTTTTTAATGAAGATAATTAGGATGAGGAAAACGGAGAGCAATTCCTCATGCTTTATAAGACCTTGTCAGCTCAACTTGTATTCACTGTATCATAGTAATTATTGAGAATATATGTTAACTGGGGGGGAAATGCTGTAAAGTAAAAATGGATGCAGAGATCAGATGTGTTAGGAAAAGATATTATAATGATATATGACAGTGACCTAATTTCTGCAAGCATCTCCCAGGATAAAATAATCCGCTAATTTATAGCTATATAATTAACTGACCAAGAACAAAATCAATCATGTCAAAATCATCAAACTGTGTAACAAATCACTATAACTTTCTGAAAAACTGTCTTGTACCACTCTGTTAATCTTCACTGAACTCTCTTTATGAATTCAGTAAAGCAAATTAATATACAAAGTTAGAGATCAACATCTCCATTGTTTTACATTTGAGCTAACCAGGATGGGGAGAAGAAGGAAAATCATAGATTATGTGGAAGAATAATTTCCACGCTTTTAGGGAATTGGACTATAAACTGTGGTTTCTTCAGGATATTGTTATATTGTGTGTATTCTGATGGAGCACATACATAGAAGAGAAATGGAAAAAAGAGTTTGTAACTCAAAAGATAAGAGTGGTCCTATATGTAACTATATCTATCATTGTATAAAGAAGATAAATTGGAGTAGAACTATGTAAACTATGAAATCTTCCTTTGTACATTACAAATCCCAGTAGAAATGGTTTGGTTTCATTTGAGAGACACTAACAGCATCATAACACAGCAAGTGGCCCTTTATGAACTGGCTGCCAAGAATCAGAGGAAAGGGAGTTAAATAAAATCAATGTAAGTTGTTTTAGTAATTCAGTTGTAATTCATTGGTCCTTGGTCCAAGCCATGTTCACTGTGAGCAGTGGGGACTAGAATTTGGAAATGAGGTGAGGTGGAAGGGAAGGTAAACTTCCGATACCGCTGAATGGGATTATCCGGAATTTTGGAGTACACTGCCAGCAATATGCTGATGACACACAGCTCTACTTCTTTACATCTGCAGGTTTTGTAGTGGATGTGCTGGACCGTTGTCAGCAGTGGACTGGATGACAGCCAGTAAACTGAAGCTGAATCCATATAAAACTGAGGCACTGTTAGAGGATAGTTTCCTAGACCAGATGGATAGGAGGTTGCCTGTTCTTGATGGGGCATGCAGCATGGAGGCTGTTGCTTGAGGATCCAGGTGACCTGGGTGGTGCAGAGAGAAGCTGCCTTCTATCAGCTTCAGCTAGTGGCCCAGCTCCGCCCCTATCTAGAAAGGGATAGCTTAACTTCTGTTGTCTATGCTCTGGTAACCTCTAGGTTAGATTACTGCAATGCATTATACGTAGGGCTATATCTGAAGACGGTTTGGAAATTTCTACTGATGCAGAATTCAGCAACTAGGTTTCTTACAGGGGCAAGATGGTTTGAGCATATAATGCCAATCCTGGCCCAACTACACTGGTTGCCAGTTAGTTTCTGGGCCCAATTCAATGCTTGGTTTGATCTATTAAACGATCCAGGACTATAATACCTCAAGGATCACCTCTTCCCATATGAACCAACCTGGACCCTGCAATCATCATCTGAGGTCCTTCTTCATGTGACTCCCCCACAAGAGATCTGGAGGGTGGCAACACGAGAATGGGCCCTTTTCTGCAGTGGTTCCCCACTTGTGGAATGCTCTCCCCAGAGAGACTTTGTTTTTTATTATGATATGTACTTTTGTGTTATTATATTGTTTTTTTTACAATTAAAACATCTATCTTCATGCTTAGTATTAATCCATATTTTGGGATTCAGCGAATCCCCTGACTTCCCTCCTGTCCCTCCCCTGATTCCTTTGTGTTATTTTTATTAGTGCATGTCAACAAAAAAATCTTTATCTCTAATTACTTCCTTATTATATTGTAAACTGCCCTGTGATCTTTGGATGAAGGATAGCATAGAAATTTAAACGACAACAACAGCACTAATAATCTTTTCATCTGAAATTAAGCTGCATTTGAGCTTGCTGGTGTTTCCAGTGTCTTCCCTCTCTTGCATCATGGGTTTTGGCTTGTACAGTGGTGCCTCGCAAGATGAAAAGAATCCGTTCTGTGATTCTCTTCGTCTAGCAGTTTTTTCGTCTTGCGAAGCAAGCCCATTGACAGATTAGCGGATTAGCGCTATTAGCGGCTTTTAGCGGCTTATCTGCTGATCGGATCAGCTGATAAGCGGCTTAGCGGCTTAGAAAAAGGGGGGGAAACCAGAGGAACTCGCAAGACATTGTCGTCTTGCGAAGCAAGCCCATAGGAAATTTGTTTTGTGAAGCACCTCCAAAACGGAAAACTCTTTCGTCTAGCGAGTTTTCCGTCTTGCGAGGCATTCGCCTTGCGGGACACCACTGTATTGTGGGTGTATGTTCTGTGTTATTTTGTTGAAACTGTTGTGCAGATTAGTGAAGATCTTTAGTGAGGAACAATAAACTTGTGAACTTGAATGTCACAACCAGCTGTGCTTTGTGGAGAAGTAGTTGGGTGCTCCCTTATTCCCTTCAAAGAACAAGTGATCTAGGACCTCTTCACTGACTCACAATCATCCAGACATGCAATATTCATGATTTCTCTACCCCACTTTCAAAATTATGATGGCCACAAAGCCAAATATAGTACAAAACCTGGTCTGAATATTTGTCAGGAGTTCTGTGCAGAAATGATGTGACAAAGGTTCCCTTTAAAAAGTGAAAAGCGGATGTTCACCTTTGTTGATGTTTCTTCTGCCTCTTTCTGTACCATTTTTTCCTGATTAAGACTCCCCTACTTAGTTTAATGTCAGCTAATCAGGAATGATGTAGTGTTTTGTAACTTTAAAAGTTTTGTTACATACTGGCGTCACTTGAGGGGGAAACGAAACTGATTTAGAGTCGGAGTAATAATAATAATAATAATAATAATAATAATAATAATAATAATAATATATTTATACCCCACCCATCTGGCTGGGCTTCCCCAGCCACTCTGGGTGGCTCCCAACCAAATATTAAAAACACAATACAGCATTAAACATTTAAAACTTCCCTAAACAGGGCTGCCTTCAGATGTCTTTTGAAAGTAAGATAGTTCTTTACTGCCTTGACATCTGATGGGAGGGTGTTCCACAGGGCAGGCGCCACTACCAAATGCTTCCTGCACTGCTCTTATGGAAGATCCTAGCCAATGAGAGTTCAGTGACAGCAAATTACCTCTATTCAGAGTAAGGAAATATATGTTAATAGGCAAATGCTAGTGAAAAGGATCGCAAAAACAACTCCTTCTTTTGGCTTAGCATTAATCAGAAATGACTTTCCCTTTCAAGTCACCGCTCTGAAAACAGGATCAAGGACCCTAAAGAAATATCCCAAATATATATTACTTTGATCCTGTAATTAAATATGTCATCAGATGGGATACTGACAGATTGGTGTGTTTCTTAGCAAGGGATGTCTAAGTGCAGCAGCTAAAACACATTGGATGTGTTATATCTGTCACCACAACATAGACAAAAATAAAGCCTGTAATTTACAATACAGGAAAAAACCAAATCATGGTGCAATTACTCAGGAAAGGATATCTAGCAATCTGTAAAGCTGCTGGCCTTGTATTCTTTCTGTTTGAAGAAAAATGTTCCGTTTTCATTGAGCTGAATACTGTGAAGAATGGGCAGCACTCGACAAATAGGTCAGGAAACAACACGCTAATTATTTATCAGTAAGGAAAAGTCATCAGCTGCTGATAACCATTATTCATCATTCAGCATTATTGATTTTTTACACAGAGCAATAATAACTTGTCTAATGAGAGGTTATTGTATAATTCTGCCTGAAGGCTGACTCTGCTGAGAGGGCCATTAACCAGAAATAACTATATTAACTGGCTGAGAATGACTAGAGTGCTGTGGAAGAGATGAAACTAAAACCTGGGAATTGGTTTTGCTTTTCGGTACTGGTATGTGAATGGGGAGCCCTTATTTAAAACCTATATAATGCTGCAGGGTGAAAATTATTAACTTCAAATAAAGGCTTCTCTAAGGTATTCTTTAGATTTTTTTCATTTACTTTTAATTTCACAACATTTATATGCAACTTTTCTGTGAATGTTGACTGTGCTGGTTGAAGCTGAGCGGGTCCAGTAACACCTGGAAGCCTTCGGATTCCACACTTCTGCGCTAGAAACAAAATATTTACTATGTAGCAGTGCCCACAAATGTGATGCATAGCTTTCCAATTTAGGTTATGGTTCCAAGTTTCTGGCAAAGTAGACTCTTAAGTCTCCTAGAAATTGAAATACAGTGGTACCTCAGGTTAAGTACTTAATTCGTTCCGGAGGTCCGTTCTTAACCTGAAACTGTTCTTAACCTGAAGCACCACTTTAGCTAATGGGGCCTCCTGCTGCCGCTGCATCGCCAGAGCACAATTTATGTTCTCATCCTGAAGCAAAGTTCTTAACCTGAGGTACTATTTCTGGGTTAGCGGAGTCTGTAACCTGAAGCGTATGTGTCAGGGAACTGACATCGGAGCAGAGGGGAGAGGAGGTGCTTCCCAATTCTGCGGAAGAAGGGACGAGTAAGGGTAGAGAGAGAGGGTCATCTGGGGAAGAATGTCCAGGTGACACCAGGAAGAAGGAAGAGGGAGGAAGCATCTCGGAAGATAGGCTCCGAGACTCTGGGACTGAAGGTAGTGAAGAGAGTGGAGGGGCACCTCTGGGCACGCCTACTCTGCGCAGAAGGGTTACACGCAGAGAGGCGAGGCGAAGGGTGTCAGTCAAGGAGCTTTTATGTTGGAGGAAATTTAGGAAACACCCACTCACGGATTCGTCCAGCGACTGAGCGGCAGCAGCACCTAGGCTGCTCAGTCAGGGAAAGACACCACCAACTTCTAAGCAGTTTGGAACCGCTGGAGGTTTACACACAAGCAACCCCCATTTCCCGTGATAGTATGTAACCCGAGGTATCACTGTATTGAAATCAAAGCCCCATATACACACACAATTAAAAAATATTCCCACACCCTCTGTTTTGGTTTTGGCTTGTTGAAGGTTTTTGTTTTAAACTGTGGGCACATTCATAATGACAGAGCAGGAATTAGTAGGCACAAATTCAACATGGGGAGCTTAGCATGGCATGAAAATTCCTGCATTGCAGGGAGTTGGACTAGATGACGCTTGGGGTCCCTTCCAACTCTACAGATCTGTGACTTTAATTCTATACTTTATCAGTTTTCCAATCTAGTCCTATTCAGCAATGCTTAAATTGGAAGGGGAACAAGGTGTACAAACCACCCTCACTTTCCTGCATTGAGTGGGAAGGTCTGAAGTATTGTAAGTGAATTTGACTGAACATGATTACAGTCTTCCCTGCAATCAGAAACCCTGTGGATTCAGTTTCTGGTCACAGGTAGGGATTTATTTTTTCTTCCTATTTACAGACCAATATGCTTACAATCCCCATGTATACCTTCCTACTTAATGCAGGAATTTATTTTTGTAAGGTGGTGGTGGTAGGGCCAGTCCAGTTATACAATTAACGTAAACTGGAATAGAATGTTTAGCTAAAATATATTAAAAGGTATAATGTAGGAAAATACTCTACTGCTTCACTCAGTTAATAATGATCTAAACCTGTAGGCAGATACATGAAAAATACAACAGCCTGAGAGTTATTTTAGTTTCCCTAATGAATTGTTAATGAATAAAATTGTGAAAAATATACATAAAGGGGGAGTGCAAATAATAGATTATATATAATCTGAAAAATACATGCTTTACATTATTTAGATCATTTTTAATTATTTAGGTATTCCTTGTTGGACAAGAAAGTAACCTTAATTGTAAAATATATTTATTGTGCTTGGATATCTTCATTAAGTGTAAAGTGATTTATTTCCATTATATTTTTCTACTTCTTATGCGCTGTTCATAATAGCCATTTGGCATGGACATGCTATGGAAAAGCATGCAATTTGATAATGAATTTTCCTTAGGATTAAACTGCTGAAAAGAGCACCTATACATATTTATTTGGAAAATTCATTCCTGTGCCTGCATTGCACTCACAATACACATGATGACTTACAAAAATATAACCCCCCCCCCGCAAAACCCATTAAAAAACACAAATTACATATGGGGAAGTATATATAAATATAAAACAAACAAACAAAAACCACAGGGCGGGCATCAATCTATTAAAACTACTCAACAGACCAGGCCAAATAGCTGTTGTAACAAATACAACAAAGTCAACAAAGTTGACCCCAAAGTTTGGGGTCAACAAAGCTTTCTGCAAAAGGGAATTACAAATATTGGATGCAACCATACAGAAAGCTGTCTCCAGTGTCCCAATGAATCACACGTCCACTACCATTAAAATGCAGACAGGGCCCTTCTTTGCATTTTAAAGAGGGCGGGCTGTGTGGTATCCTGGGAGCTTTAGGATTAATAAGCAACACTTTTGATTGTGCATATAAGTCAATGGAAAGCCAGTGTCGCTATGGCAAAAATTGACATCAAATGCTTTGAAGCGAAGGCACCCAACAAGACCCGTGCTGCTGCATATTGGACCAGCTGAAGTTTCCTTTGTTAGGAACTGGTCAAAAGCAGCTACTCTTGTTTTCCATTTGTACAATCAGATGCAATTCAAAATTGAATTGTTGTTGTTTTTAATTGCCAAACTCTCCTTTGCTCAATCTACTTGATGAGGGCTAGATAATGGTTATATATGGATGTAGATGGACCGTTGACCAGACCCAGCCGCAGGCAGGATCATAGCCAGTAGCTGGCAAGGCTAGAACTGACAGTAGGTAGGGCCTGGGCTCATTCACATACCACTAGGGATGGATGAATCTGTCAATTTCTTTCAGATTCTCATTTTTCCAATGTTAATCTGAGTTCCCCCCATTTCCGCAACAGTTCGTGATATCTTTTTTTAAAACCCTCGTGAAAATTCATCAGTACTTTTAATGTGACTTTCTCCTAGAGTACACATTTTAACGCAATTTTGATTAATATATAAACTTCCGCAAACAGTTTCCCCTCCTATAAGGCATCTTTATGTTATTTTCACCAATATATGCATGTGATACACATTTTATCTTAATTGTTGCATTTTTGTGCACATTACTTGGCTGGAGGAACTGCACTGCAATATATGGAGAAGTGTGAATTTCAAGGGACAGCTGCATTTCGGTTTGAATATTCCTTCAGGAAGTGTGACTTAAGAAAGCTCCCCTTTAAATGTGGACAGAACTGAATTTCTCTCCCATCCCTTCATACCACGCTCAATGGAAGGATGTTTTTGGGGAGAAGAGGTTAAACCTCCCCCTCCTTACACACTATCTCCCCCCCCCATCAAATAGGAGGCATGCAGAATGACCCCTCCTCACATTCCGCCTCTCCCCCATGGCAATCCTGCTCCCTCAACACCTGTTTGACAGGCTGGGGAGGAAAGCACATGTGGAGGATAATCCCTGCACACTACTCTCACGTTTTCAGGGAGGCAGCTGGCAAAGGGAAATTTGGGGCCGTCGCCCCCCCATCCATGGAGGCTGCACTGAAGGCTTCCAAGAGCTGCCTGTGGTCTCAGGAGTTGACCGTATGTGCATTAGAGTAAACAAAAAACACTCACAAGAATGTATTTTAGTATTTTAAAAATGGAATACAGTGGTACCTTGGTTCCCAAACTTAATCCGTTCTGGAAGTCTGTTCCAAAACCAAAGCATTCTAAAACCAAGACGTGCTTTCCCATAGAAAGTAATGCAAAATGGATTAATCTGTTCCAGACTTTTAAAAACAACCCCTAAAACAGCAATTTAACATGAATTTTACTATCTAACGAGCCCATTGATCCATAAAATGAAAGCAATAATCAATGTAGTGTGCTATAAAATAAATAAGACAGTAATATTTTTTCTTATGTGCACTGATGATAATCATTCTTTGGATGGGGGGCTTTTATCCATTTCTGCAGTCACACAATCAATCAGTAGCTGAACTGGGTTCCACATAGTCCCAAAACAAAGTCACAAGCCACAGTCAAAAAAATGAAGTCACAAGCCACAGTCACAAGTCAGTCCCATAAAACAAAGAGCAAGTCACAGTCAAAAAAATGAAAAAGCCACAAAACAAAAATGTAAAAAAAGCAAAACAAAAGCTCCAAATATCACCTCTGTGTTGCGTGGGTGCTTGGGATTCAACAGCCAACAGACTCAACAGGAAGCCTCTGATTAGCAGCAGGGGACTCAATTTACAAACAGAACACACTCAACAGGAAGCGGAACATGTTCCGCTTCCAAGGCAAAGTTCACAAACTGAAACACCTACTTCCGGGTTTGCAGCGTACTATTTCCAAGTTGTTCATAAACTAAGCTGTTCTAAAACCAAAGTAAACTCATTTTTTCTAAAATGTTTACAAAGGTGGTGCATTATTGTTGGCTATTAACATTTCCACAGGATGTAAGGTTATTTAATATAAATTGGATATTTCTTATGATTTTTAGATATTTGTTTTCAAAACCCCTTTATTAGGGTAATGCCATTCTGGAACAGTGAATCAGCTATAGGGTGTCAGCACCATTTTTCCCCCTTCTGAGTATCACCTCTGATAAATGGATATCCTGTGGTTAAGAAAATTACACACACTTAATACCTGAGGCAAGCGAATTGCAGTCTCAGCATAAGCTTAAATGATTACATTGTTTCTTGTAGCTGCCAAGGGGAGTGTTAACGCTTTCCTGTTCGCATCCAGAGTGAGATATTACTTCCTGTATGCATGTATTCAAGGGCAATTTCAAGAAGGAAATTCAATGCCAGTCATTTGCTATGGAATGTCACAGGAATAAAGAAACAAACTAACCTTTTAATGTGCAAACTATAAACTCCAGTAATTTTAATGTTCTATCACAGTGACATTGATATAAATATTTCTTTTTGTTTTATTTAGAACACCTTTAGATTCATGGCACATATAGAATGGAATGCAATGGAATGGCTTAAGGTAGTTGTGGGGCTGGGGGACAACTCATGATGTTGCTGGACTCCAATTCCAATAGGACACAGCTTCAGGTTAATCAGGGGGAGGTACCTGACTTAATTCAGGTGCATATCCACCTGGAAGCCAATCTACCTGGAAGAGGGACCAGTGGGATTTCAAGGGTGGGACTAGGATTCACTCCTGGGCCATGGCTTCAGCTGTGCCATCACTGACTTCCACTACTTCCTCCATAGGGAAAATAGCTTCTTGGTATGGATGGAGACTTGCCATGCAGCAGGTCCCAGTTTCAGTCCCTGGCATTTCCAGTTAGGGCAGGGAGAGAAACCTTCCTGAAGTCTTGGACAGTGACTGCCAGTCAATTTAAATATTATTGAACTAGATGAACCAGTGATCTAACTTGATATAAGGAAGCTTCCAGTGTTCCTAACATTTGTGTTCCTCTTGTTGCGGCAAATTATAATGAACAGCAAAGTATAGTTGCATTTGGGAAGGCACTGGTGCAGATCCACGGTGTGCACAAAATTCATACAGACTTCAATGTAATGCATTTGCTTTAAAATCAAGACTGGAGCTTTGCTCAAAAAGTGTTAACTTACGGTAGGTCTTATATAGGCTTCTTTACAGCAGCAAAGGAAGCACATGATCAGATGCTAAGCGCTAATGTTTCCGGTGAAAATCCCCCACCATTTTCCTGTGTGCGCTCTGGTTTCCATGCGCTCTGGTTTCCGTCATGGTGTTCTGTTGCGCCAGAAGCAGTTTAGTCTTGCTGGCCACATAACCCGAAAAGCTGTCTGTGGACAAACACCGGCTCCCTCGGCATGAAAGCAAGATGATTGCCACAACTCCATAGTCACCTTTGACTGGACTTAACTGTCCAGGGGTCCTTTACCTTTACCTTTTACCTTTTGCCTTTTTCCATTGTGGCCCAGACATTCGATTGAATACATGGGGTCATTACACATTCTTTTGGCGCTATTTACTGCTCAGTATTGTGTACATATTTAATATTCTTGTGATTACTCTTAAATATAAAAGGTTTTCAGGGAGGTTATTGCATTTTGTTTGTTATTAGCTTTCCACAATTTTAAAGTGACTTGGTACATCATTCTCAGATTTTGTTATGGGCAAGGTCAAAAACACAAAGTGTGCAAGTACTTTGTAATTGGATGTCTGTTCGAAGCACCAGGGAATTCAGTCTATTACATGCACTTCAGTGCACTAAACTAACACTACATGGAGCTATCAGAGCATAGAATAGACTCACTAATCTCTCTGTAATAATTATTGCAGGTGTGCCAGTAGCATAAGACATGCATTCATTGTCTGATGTGCTTTAAAATGTAGTTTTTTTGTTTAGTACATTTCATAAAGGCATCGATAGCTTTCACCAGCATTTATGAAAGTTACAATATTATTTATTTATTTATTTATTTTTCTGATCGATGTATGTTTCATGGGTTTTATTTTTTTAAAGGACACACGTATCACAAAAAACCCCTAACTCATTGCCTTGTATTTTCTAATATAAATGCATGCCACAAGCCCCTTAGGTTGGCCAGTTCACAGCTAATTATGTATTACCACAATAAGCAAATAAAATTTGTTCCGTTTGTTTTCAGTATTTATTGCTTATTGTTCAGATCATATTATAGCTCTGTTCAGGCATTCTTCTCCTCCCACATTGGGTGGGGGAGGCAAATGTCTGCAGTAGGGATGCTGCTGAATTCAAAGAGGTTTGCACATGGTCAGATCTTCCACAATTATTATTATTATTATTATTATTATTATTATTATTATTATTATTATTATTTCACCCTTCAGCGTGTGGAGGGCAGGGGGACTGGTGGCAAGTACATGATGCAAGGAGGCAGAGAGAGCTAGCATGTCCCAAACTTTTCCTTCACACAAGTTGTAATTGCAGGATGAAACGAACACCTACATATGTTAAAACAAGCATAAGCAAAAAAAAGATTGATCTGAAATTGCCACATAGCAACCTGTAAGCATTCCATTAATCAGTTTTATCCACAAACTTATTTTAAATTCACATTATGTCAAACTGTTCCTGAAGTGACTAATTTTTCCACTTTGCTTTTTGTGCATTTGCAGTATATATGTGATTGTTACTAGCAGAACCGTAAAAAATATGCACTGTGAATGATACACATTCCATAGTTTATGGGGTCCTAATTCCTCAGCACACTGAAAGGTTTAATGCAGCTTTACATTAACTTTGGGATGGAGCTGCTAAACCATCGCACTCCCCTGTCTAATTTTTATTTGAATGCATGATGGCAATACGCTCACGTTACCATTTTTACAGCATTACTGATATGCAATATATTATTAGATCGCAATCCTACGTGCATTTACTAGGGGGCTTTCTTCAGAATATGCATGCCTAGGATGGTAGTGCAAATAAATGTGTTCGAGCAATAATAAATGTTGTGGTGTCTTTATCTTGAATTTAAAGCAAAGGATTGTACTCTGTTAGTTAATTGCTTTTTAATTTAACAGCAACAAAAATTTCTGCTCTATTTTGCTCCATAAAATACAGTCTGATTAATGCAGTACAATTAGCTGCTTAGTTTTATATGGAAAAGCTCATACATATGCCACGTGGCTGATTAGACATAGAGCTAGGGCCTTATCAGGGAATATAATATAGGAACATCTATAGTTATGGGCCTATGCCTTTCGACAGGGACATTCCTACAGGCTAGGAACAGCCACTTCATTCTCAATGACATGTTGACGGAGAGCGTCTCCTCCTCCCGGAGGGGAGGGGTTGTGAGCGAGAATCGCTTTCCGCGTTTGCAGGGGGGCATGGTCGGGCTCCCTGCGTCACTGAAGGCCTGGGCCCGCATCATGCACTTCAGCCAGTCAACATGGCTGGCTGATGGGCGTGGTTTAGCAGTTTAAAATGGCTGCGGGCCGACGAGCTCCTCCTCCTTGTTCCTGGCTTCCTCAGATCACCCTCCCTTTAGGTTTTGCCTTAGCACCTGACCTTGCTATGCACTTCAGTTGGTCGCCTTGGTTGTCTAATGGGCCTGGTAGGAATTTTTTCCACTTGGCAGATTTGCTCCAGCCACTTGGTTTTTTCGCCTACCCCGTAGCAAATCACCACAACTTTGTAAGGTTTGGTGGTTAGGAATTGGAAATGGCGTTGTGTGTCGGAGTGGAGGTTGTGGCCATCACCTACCCCTCCCCTTGAAGGGTATTCCATTAAAAGAATCCGGTGGTCGTGGTTCCTGTCTGATGCCCAGGTGGTGGCTATGGCCATGGCACGACCCTCCGGTTACTCCAGGGGAAAGCTTCCAGTTGATTCGCACCAACAAGCTCCCCCTACAGGTTGTTAACTCTAGTGTGACTTCCTGCAGAGCGGGCAGCAGTCAAGTATACTCTGTTTGGATCCAATGCCTAAGCCAATACCACTCACATTCTGTAACCAATAAAGTTGTGGGTTTTTTTTAGCCCATTAACCTAAAATACTTGTGTCCATGTGTCTTATTTCATTACAAAGCAGGGAGCGGGGCCTCGACTCACAACATTATTGCACAGTGTTTGTATCTCCTTATTTAAGTCTCTCTACACCATTTGAATTTTAGTTTCTAGCCTGAATTCAAGACTTGACGAAGTCACAGCCATCACAAGAAAGCACTCCAGAAATACTGCTACTGTACTGGGTTAAAACCAACAAAGTTATTATTATTTATTTCATTTATTTCGCAATGGATTTAAAGCACATATGAAACTATTGCATGTATAAAAACTAGCACATTTATAAAACCAGTTAAACAATTGCATATAAAAGCAAATTCAAATCCAGTACAGATACAGATTAGGATAAAAAAAAATCTACTCAGAAGACTTGCCTAAAGAGGAAAGTTTTCAACTGATGCCAAAACGCAATAGAGACAGCGCCTGACCAATATATAACAGGAGGGAGTTCCCAAGGGTAGGTTCTACCATGCTAAACTCCCAAATCTAGCATTATGTAAAACAGGCATAGGCAAACTTGGCCCTCCAGATGGTTTAGGACTACAACACCGATCATCCCTGACCACTGGTCCTGTTAGATGATGGGAGTTGTAGTCTCCAACATCTGGAGGGCCGAGTGTGCCTATGCCTGATGTAAAATAAACCACCTGCTAAGATGGTATCTCCTACAGAGTGCAGTGATCAGATGGCTATATAAGCAATGAGACATTTTGTTTAAGGTATCCTGGTCCAAATATATATAGGGCTTTATACACTAGTACCATCACATTTAACAGTCTAGCAGGTAATTGAAAGATCATCTCTTCCCTTATATACTCAGCCGATTACCTTGCTCTGCAGGTACTTCTACAAATACCATCTTGTCAAGAAGTTCATTCTCCATAATATAGGAATCGGGCCTTGGGTGCTGTAACACCTACGCATAGGAAGTCCCTCCCATTAAATATTAGACAGGCACTAACATTGCTGCCTTTTCCGCATCTGCTGAAGCTCTTCCTCTTTCAACAAGTCATTTAGGTAGAGATCTTTTCCAAACTGCACCTTTTTGGGGGGAATTGTTTTCATGTTTTTAGAAGTTTTGACTGTTTTATCATTGGTGTGTTTGCCACCCTGGGCCGGTTTTGGGAGGAAGGGCAGGATATGAATTGTTATGATCAATCAATCAATTAACTCACTGGCAGCCAGTGTGATTCTATTAACAACAGTGTAACATGGAGTTAAACTGCTGAGCTGCCATATTTTGCCCTAGCTGCAGCTTCCAGGTCGACTTCAAGGGCAGCCTCACAAAGAGTTAACTTTAGTGACGTGTGGATCCATCCCTGCTGTTTGCTTCATAAAAATACTAACCCAGCTTTAGTGAAGCTGGACATATCTGCAACAATTTTAAATACAGAACAAAGCTAAATGTATCCCTTTGTAGAGATTGGTATAAAGATTGAATTAGTTAATCTCTGTAAGATGTCCTCCATGTAGGAGTTCCTCTTCTATTAACCTTTTTTCATTGATACTGATGGCCACGCCTGATAACTTCATAGCAAGATACAGTGTTCAGCATTGATTAAAATAATTATGCTGCTTGCAGAGAGTTACACCAGAAACATCTGTTCATACAAGAACTTGTCTTAATATTTCCCTTCATTCATATGCATACATTGTCTCCAGGGTCTTCTGGATTTTTAAAAATCTGTGTTCACTTGCCTTTTTTAAATTCCATTTCCTTTATTCCCTGTTCTTTTTTCTTCCCTTTGTTTTTGGGAAATGTTCCTTGCCTTCATTAGTCTTTTCTTTTTTTAAGAAACAGAAAACTTTTTTTTTTTTACTATTACTTGACTTTTTTTCTTTCTATTTATAGTTTTCCCTCATTTCTGATAACTTTTTCCTTCTGCCCTTGATTTATCAATGACTTTCTAAATTCTCTTTGTCTAGTTTTTGTGCTATTGAGCTAAATCAAGGCTCTCATTTTGTGTTCTGAAGAAATAATAGGTCTCTCTGAATATATATATATATATGGGGGGGGGAAATAATGATCCTTTTGAGCCAAATTTTGCTATCAGAAAGCTATTTCAGATGACTGAAGGGTGGAAAATTATCTATTTTAGACTCTCTGATCTGCATTCTGTACACTATTATTTATAATTTATAACATTTATGTAGTACCTAAAAATAGAAATCTTGTGTGAGTTCACATGGAAATCAAGTAACACCTTTTTACAAAGCATTTAAAACTGATATGCTGTAGATAAAAGTATATACTGCAGATCAGAATTTTCCAAACTTTTCATGTTGGTGACACACTTTTTAGACATGCATCATTTTGCGACACAGTGATTTGGTTTTACTAGCAAACGGAAGGTTAAATTAACCCCTTTCCAGCCACAGCAGGAGCGTGGGGAGTGTTCAGTGACACACTGCAGTCGACACGCTAATGTGTCACGACACGCAGTTTGGAAAGCTCTGCTGTAAATAAAGTTTAAGTGTTAGGAATCAGGAGCCAGGAAAGCTTGAGTAAGCATGTATATTTTAAAGGGACATTTCATGCAGTCTACTGTATGTACATCTAAATCAACCTCTGGAAGGGCATTCCGAAGGATAGGCACCAGCACTGAGAAATCCTGCTTCTGTGTTGTGACCAGGTGGCAATCAGGCCAATGGACCATCTATTTTTTTTTTAAAAGATATTTATTAAAAGTTTTTAAGATATAACAAGAAAAAGAAAAAAATAAACATACAAAATAAAAAACAGTTAAAAACACACATTAATTTTCAATAACATATCTTCCATACACTTATTTCCTCGGACTTCCTCATACCTCCCTTCTTTGCATTCCAGTTCGATTTGCTAGTTCAGCAAATCCTTACCATTAAACCTTTACCCATTTGTAAAAAAAAATCATATCTCTTAAAGCATTACAGCTGGAAACTGCTTAGTTTCTATCCAACATCCTTCTAACATTCATTAATTTTACAATGTTTCTGTAAGTAGTCTTTGAATTTCTTCCAGTCTTCTTTCACCGACTCTTCTCCCTGGTCTCGGATTCTGCCAGTCATTTCTGCCAATTCCATGTAGTCAATCACCTTCATCTGCCCAGGCCAATGGACCATCTAGTCCAGCAGCCTGTTCTCAGAGTGGTCAACCAGATGCCTATGGGAAACCCATAAGCAGAACCCCAAGCACGGGTACACTCTTCCCACCCACCCAAGTTTCCAGCCACTGGTGCCAGGCTTTTTTATGCTATTAAATGTCAACAACAAAACCTTGAACCTGGTTTTTCATTACCAGCGTAATATATGCAAAACTAGACACCCTAGCAGTCGAATTTTGCACTGGTTGAAGCTATCAAATCATGCATAAGCTCCACATACAGCTTCTTGCAGCAATCCAGACTTGTTACCAGTGCACAGACAGTGATGAGAAGGCTAATCCTCTTGAGGAACAGTCATAGTAGGCTAACTCACCAAAGCTGGTAATGGACACCCGGAGCCACTGAGGCAGCAAAACGGGACTACTTTGCCTCTTCCACTGCTACAAAGTGGGGGGAATGATCATGCCAAGTCTCCGTCACAACAAGAGTTTGCATTCCTGCTTACATTGCCTGGGTCTCCCCAGTAAACCAGGGACCTTGCTACGTTCCACAGTGTCTGAGGGACACAAAAATGTGGAAAGTAAATAATTGAACGGCTCCAGATTTATTTATATTTTTGAGTGGTACACTAATATTTATTAGAAAGAATCTGTTGCGGAAAGAGCAAGAACACATGTTCAGCTTAAAACGGCAGAGTTCTTCTAGTGTGTGTTTTATTCTTCTCATTATGAGCTCTGAGTTTTCTCTGATAAAAATGTTACTCTGAAAGGTTACCAGAACACAGTTCCTAGTTGCTTTCAGAAATCTGATTAAATAGCATTCATGGCAGTGCAGCAATATTTTGATAACATTTTAAATATTTAGGCTATGATTTTTAATGATGGTGCCATACCGGGGTCTTTGGGGGAAGCACTTTTGCTACCTGCCATGCCAATTAAGTAATGTGCCTGCCTGACTTAAGCAACAGCTGAGAGTGATTGTTTGGGTGAGTCTCTTCACAGTCTGATAATGCAGAAACTATGCAGTTCTTTCTCTTGCTGTGATGCTTTTATGTTTTCTACTGATGCGTTTCTCCTTGTTCCGTCTCATCATAGCCTGTCAACTTTTGCCAAAGGGCTTTGCACTCCATTTTCTGCATTCTTCACATGTCTAGATTTCACTGCTCATCTTTCTTCTTAACACATCTAATTGCTCATCCCTACAAGATTTATCCCTAGACATCTCCCATGGGTGTCCTTCTCATCTAAATATCAGGACTTAATGTATTCAAAAAATTAACAGTGCTTAGTCAAAAATTAACCTTCTTTTTCATTTGTTGTTGCTGTTCCAGTAGACCTCCTGTGTTTTTAAAAGACATACAGTGGTACCTCGGGTTAAGTACTTAATTCGTTCCAGAGGTCCGTTCTTAACCTGAAACTGCTCTTAACCTGAAGCACCACTTTAGCTAATGGGGCCTCCTGCTGCCGCCGCGCCACCGCTGCACAATTTCTGTTCTCATCCTGAAGCAAAGTTCTTAACCTGAGGTACTATTTCTGGGTTAGTGGTGTCTGTAACCTGAAGTGTATGTAACCCGAGGTACCACTGTATTCAACAGGTGCAGCACTACATCTTCTAAAAATTAAGTGAAACTAATGAACATTTGAAATCAATATGCTAACATTCAATTCAGAGAGCTGCTGCAGGGTAGGCCAAGCAGATACACTTGCATCATTTTTTTAGCTGTCATTGGTAATCACTACTGTAGTAATACCACATTTTCCCATTGCATAATGGAAATAATCTCTTTTGTTCAGCTAAAAGTATAAACAGTTATACTGGGTTTCTGGAAAGTTTTGAATAGAAAAAAAATTCTATGCAAATTATTGCATTGGATAATTTGCATTAGAAAATGTTCACTTTGCGTTAGAAAGTGTTCTAATTTAGCATTCTTATTTTACATACATTTAGTAAAGAAAGATAAATACTTTGAAACTGTCAAGCTTACCTAATATTGAATTTGGAACTGGCATTAATTCATTGTTAATAATGAACTTATGAAAAGAATTTTTTTCCACCAAAAAACAAAGCACTGAGAAGAATTCTTTCCTACATCACTGAGTATAAAATAAAGATAAATAAGATGATTTACATATAATGCCCTAAATATCAAACTAAAAAAATCCTTCAGATCTTAACAGAGATTCATCTAGTATGCCTGCTGCTTGAACACACACACACACACACACAAACATATTGCACTGTAAAAATAGATATACACATACACACATTATGGTATTACAGAAATAATAAAAAACATTTTGGAGAAAGAACAAATAATTTGAAAAAGACAGCTTTTATGAGTGGTAGGTATTAAACCAAATCTCCCTCCTTTTTAGAAGCAGGTGATTTGGGTGAAGAAAATTCATCTTACACTAAATATATGGTGGCCAACTTTCCCTTTCTTTTCTTCTTTAACAACAAGAAAAGGCTTGCCACAACTTCAAGCAATGGCATGGCTGCTCTGGCCATGTTCCTGGGAACTATTCTAGGAAATAACAATGCTATGTTATAATGCAGTATCCTTCCCAGAGGGGAGATGGCTGCCATATTGGTCATTCATGCCTAATAACAGTTGAATATTGTGGCCCAGTTCAGACTCTGTAGGAAACGTTACTTCACTAGTATGGATCCAGCCATTGCAACTTTTCATTTTTCATGTGCTGGAGGAATTTAATCTATTTTTAAACCAACTACAGTTCCCCATAGCTTCAATGTTCACGCCAGCATCCCAAACCATGATTTGATTATGGCTTCTTCTTTTAACTAACTAACCAACTATCTATCTATCTGTGGGGTGTTTGTGTGTGTGTGTGTGTGTGTGTGAGTGAGAGAGAGAGAGAGAGAGAGTATATACACACACTTTTTATTAATCATAGAATCATAGAATCATAGAATCATAGAGTTGGAAGAGACCACAAGGGCCATCGAGTCCAACCCCCTGCCAAGCAGGAAACACCATCAGAGCACTCCTGACATATGGTTGTCAAGCCTCTGCTTAAAGACCTCCAAAGTAGGAGACTCCACCACACTCCTTGGCAGCAAATTCCACCGTCGAACAGCTCTTACTGTCAGGAAGTTCTTCCTAATGTTTAGGTGGAATCTTCTTTCTTGTAGTTTGGCTCCATTGCTCCGTGTCCGCTTCTCTGGAGCAGCAGAAAACAACCTTTCTCCCTCCTCTATGTGACATCCTTTTATATATTTGAACATGGCTATCATATCACCCCTTAACCTCCTCTTCTCCAGGCTAAACATGCCCAGCTCCCTTAGCCGTTCCTCATAAGGCATCGTTTCCAGGCCTTTGACCATTTTGGTTGCCCTCCTCTGGACACGTTCCAGTTTGTCAGTGTCCTTCTTGAATTGTGGTGCCCAGAACTGGACACAGTACTCCAGGTGTGGTCTGACCAGAGCAGAATACAGTGGCACTATTACTTCCCTTGATCTAGATGCTATACTCCTATTGATGCAGCCCAGAATTGCATTGGCTTTTTTAGCTGCCGCGTCACACTGTTGGCTCATGTCAAGTTTGTGGTCAACCAAGACTCCTAGATCCTTTTCACATGTACTGCTCTCAAGCCAGGTGTCACCCATCTTGTATTTGTGCCTTTCATTTTTTTTGCCCAAGTGCAATACTTTACATTTCTCCCTGTTAAAATTCATCTTGTTTATTTTTGCCCAGTTCTCTAATCTGTCAAGGTCATTTTGAAGTGTGATCCTGTCCTCTGGGGTGTTAGCCACCCCTCCCAGTTTGGTGTCATCTGCAAATTTGATCAGGATGCCCTTGAGTCCATCATCCAAGTCGTTGATAAAGATGTTGAATAAGACCGGGCCCAAGACAGAACCCTGTGGCACCCCACTAGTCACTCTTCTCCAGGATGAAGAGGAACCATTGATGAGCACCCTTTGGGTTCGGTCAGTCAGCCAGTTACAAATCCACTGAGTGGTAGCATAGTCAAGACCGCATTTTACCAGCTTCTTTACAAGAATATCATGGGGCACCTTGTCAAATGCCTTGCTGAAATCAAGGTAGGCTACATCCACTGCGTTCCCTTCATCTACCAGGCTTGTAATTCTGTCAAAAAACGAGATCAGGTTAGTCTGACATGACTTATTTATCAGAAATCCATGCTGACTATTGGTGATCACAGCATTCCTTTGTAGGTGCTCACAGACTGTTTGCTTAATGATCTGCTCCAGAATCTTCCCTGCTATTGATGTCAGACTGACTGGGCGGTAATTATTTGGGTCCTCTCTTTTCCCCTTTTTGAAAATAGGGACAACATTTGCCCTCCTCCAGTCTGCCGGGACTTCGCCTGTTCTCCAGGAATTCTCAAAGATGACTGCCAGTGGTTCTGAGATCACATCTGCCAGTTCTTTTAATACTCTTGGATGCAGTTCATCTGGCCCTGGAGACTTGAATACATCTAAACTAGCCAAATATTCTTGTACTATCTCCTTAGTTATTCTGGGCTGTGTTTCCTTTGCTGAATCATTTGCTCCAAATTCTTCAGGTCGGGCATTGTTTTCTTTATCGGAGAAGACTGAGGCAAAGAAGGCATTGAGTAGTTCAGCCCTTTCTGTGTCCTCTGTTTGCATTTCACCATCTTCTCCTCTGAGTGACCCCATTGTTTCTTTGTTCTTCCTTTTGCTACGAACATACCCATAAAAGCCTTTTTTGTTGCTTTTAACCTCTCTAGCAAGCCTGAGTTCATTCTGTGCTTTAGCTTTTCTGACTTTGTGTCTACACGTGCTGGCTATTTGTTTGAATTCCTCTTTGGTGGTTTCCCCCCTTTTCCATTTTTTGTACACATCCTTTTTTAATCTTAATTCAGTTAAAAGTTCTTTAGATAGCCACCCTGGCTTCTTTAGGCACCTTCCATGTTTCCGTCTCATTGGTATTGCCTGACGTTGTGCTTTTAGTATCTCCCTCTTAACAAACTCCCAGCCATCATGAACTCCCTTTCCTTTTAGTATTGTTGTCCATGGGATCTCACCCAGCACTTCCCTAAGTTTTATGAAGTCGGCTTTCTTAAAGTCAAGAAATTGAGTCCTAGTATGCTTGGCTGCTCCTTTCCGCTGTATAGTAAACTTCAGAAGAGCATGATCACTCGCGCCTAATGATCCTTCCACTTCTACCCCACTAACCAGGTCATCAACATTGGTTAGGACCAGATCTAAAATGGCTGTTCCTCTTGTTGCTTCTCCCACTTTCTGGACAATGAAGTTGTCTGCAAGGCCAGTGAGGAATCTGTTTGACCTTATGCTCTTGGCTGAGTTTGACGTCCAACAAATATCCGGGTAATTGAAGTCCCCCATTACTACTATCTCCCTTCCTTTTGCATGCTTGGCCATCTGTTCCAGGAAGGCATCATCTATGTCCTCCGTTTGGCTTGGGGATCTATAGTAAACTCCCACAATGAGGTCTCTGTTATTCTTCTCTCCCTTAATTTTGACCCAAATACTCTCACTTTGGCTTTGAGGATCTAAATCTTGGATCTCTTCACAGGTATACACATCCCTGACATATAACGCCACTCCTCCTCCTTTCTTGTCTGGTCTGTTTCTCTGAAATAGATTGTATCCCCCCATTATTACATTCCAATCGTGGGACTTATCCCACCAGGTTTCAGTGATGCCTATTATGTCATATTTAGTTTGCTGTACCAAGAGCTCAAGCTCATCTTGTTTATTTCCCATGCTTTGCGCATTAGTGTACAGACATTGAAGTCCATTAATCATTCCCCCGTGTCTCTTATTTAAGGATTTTTTCCTCCCACCACTAGGTCCGTGTGCTGTTTTCTCCATTTGGTCTATGACATTTGGATGATCATCTTCATTAATTGATAGACTCCTACCTTCAGGAGCACTGTCTCCCTCCCCCACATTAGTCAGTTTAAAGCCCTCCTGATGAGGTTTCTGAGATTTTTGGCAAAAACATTTCTCCCAACCGTTGTGAGGTGCAGCCCATCACTTGCCAGAAGTCCATCTTCAAGAAACTGCAGTCCGTGATCTAAGAATCCAAACCGTTCCTGTTTACACCATTTGCGAAGCCAGCTGTTCACTTCCACTATTTTCCCCTCTCTCCCTGGGCCACGTCGTTCAACTGGGAGGACAGATGAGATTTAAATGCTTGAAGCAGTTCACTAGCAATGAAACCCTGTGTGCTGCTCTTATAAAGACAAGAATGTCGTTTGGTGCATAAATACATAGAAATACATTTTCCCTTGGTCTCTATTCTGTTCCACCCTCTCCTCTATTGTACTATTGCACAAAAATGCCCTGAGCACAATATTGCAGGCTGCTATTGTGATATCATGTTGATTAATCAGTGTCTTTGTTGCCACAGATCTAGCAGCATCCCTCAGTGAATTATTGCTGTTTATATCACTGCACAGCTGTTTAAGGCTATTCTATGGCATCAACAATTGGAATGCATTTAAATATGTTGGCTAGTATCAACTACGTGAATGAATGGTTAGGTAATGCTTGTGTATGTGCAGCTCCACTAATAATATGAGGGATAGATCCTATGTCATTGGTACTTCATTCTACCTCACCTGAATGCCAGTTTTGAGCTTCATAACAGTTACTTTATGAATGTACAATGAATTATTGCAACCTTATTCAGCTGTAGGCAAAGCTTGATTTTCATAAATTAAAGCTCATTTCCTGTGCCTTTGATACTGCAGGTCAAAAGATGGAAGAAAGACTGTACTATATTAATTTGAACAAATGCTGTCATTTATTAATGTATACATAACTTACCTTTTTTTTTACCAGACTAGTTTTACTAGAGTATATCAATGAAGTCTTAATGTTAACCTTAAACTCTGATTGCTCAGATATCTTAATAAATTCAGTTTATTGTATCACTATGGAAATTCTTTTTGCTGTAATCATTTCTTAAAACCTATTCTGTTCATGAAAAGGTTAGAAAGTAAGATCATGTTTCATGACACTGTAAACATTCAGGATAATCACATGTTTTTAAAATACAGTGGTACCTTGTGTTACAGACGCTTCAGGTTACAGGCTCTTCAGGTTACATACTCCGCTAACCCAGAAATAATAACTCGGGTTAAGAACTTTGCTTCAGGATGAGAACAGAAATTGTGCGGCGGTGGCGCGGCGGCAGCGGGAGGCCCCATTAGCTAAAGTGGTGCTTCAGGTTAAGAACAATTTCAGGTTAAGAACGGACCTCCAGAACGAATTAAGTTCTTAACCTGAGGTACCACAATAAATTTCAAAAGAAGGCATCAGCTGAAAGTCTTCACTTTCTATAGAACTCTGATGCCACAGTACTAAGCCTATCTTAAAGCTGATGCTAAACACGCCATCCAAACTAAACCAAACACCTTTGGGCTGTGTGGGCTTTCACATGACTGGAATCATAAAATTGTAGAGTTGGACAGGACCGCAAGGGTCATCTAGTCCACCCCTGGAATGCACAAATCTCAACTAGATCATGCATGACTGATGGCCATCGAACCTCTGCTTCAGTATCTTCAAAGAAGGAGAGTCCACCACCTTCTGAGGGAGTGTGTTCTGCTGCTGAACAGCTCTTACAGTCAGAAAGTTCTTCCTGATGGTTAGCCAGAATGTCTGTTCTTCTAACTTGAAGCCATTGGTTCGGGTCTTAGCCTTCGAAGCGGAAGGAAACAAGCTTGCTCCATCTTCCTTGTGACAGACGTTTAAATAAGTTCTAAAAGGATTGACTGTGGGCAGGGAAAGAGCAACCAAGCCATCCCTGAGAGGATTATGTGTCCTCCGGCATGGCACATTGGCCTAAGCACATGTGTAATGCACACCCATGAGTCATGAAATCTGCCTTTCCAGTTCATTATCCTCACTCTCAGGGTCCTCTGAGAGAAGGGGAGAATGCAGATTACATAAATGTCTTGAAATTGTGTTTAAAATATTTGTTGTTTTAATGCATGTGCACACAAATGTCAGAATACTAAAAATAATCAGAATGAATATTTGTGTTAATGTGTTACTTGTAACTGTGTCGTAGTCCCCCCCCCCCAAAAAAAAAGTCAGCTTCTTGAGTGGCTGCTAGCATTTTTAGATAAGGATTTAGCATGTATATACAGTGGTACCTCGGGTTAAGTACTTAATTTGTTCCGGAGGTCCGTTCTTAACCTGAAACTGTTCTTAACCTGAAGCACCATTTTAGCTAATGGGGGCTCTTGCTGCTGCTGTGCCGCTGGAGCACGATTTCTGTTCTCATCCTGAAGCAAAGTTCTTAACCTGAAGCAGTATTTCTGGGTTAGCGGAGTCTGTAACCTGAAGCGTATGTAACCTGAAGCGTATGTAACCTGAGGTACCACTGTATCAACTCATATTCAGTTTGATACAATCAAACTGAATTCCTTACCCTGCAAAAAACAAACAAACAAATAAACAAACAAACAAACACCCTACAACATCAAACGGTTTTAATGATATGAGTGCTTTACACTAGTTCAGCTATATAGCTTTCAAGGATGTAACACAAGGAGCTCTATGTTGGTTCTTGAATTTTTATTTCTGAACCAAGCATCATAATGTAGGAACCGGATACTTCCATGGAGCCCGCAGATAGGGTTTGAAGGCAACAGCCCTCAACCACTGTTTCTCCACAACTGTTATTTAGGGCTTATTGTGTCTGGATCTGGAGTTAAGCTAGCATGACTAATAACATTGATAGACAAATTCCTACAGAAAAGGTAGAATACCATTTCAAATACTGTATGTTGCAAGCATTTATTCATTCATTTTATGTTAGTTCTTTCCATGCCAAGGATTCAGAGAAAGTAACAATACTTTGGTGAAATATAAGATAAAATATAGATAAATATTGAATAACTGTACTGTGTGCCTTGGCAGGAAGGCAATATATAAATGCAATAATAAATGAAATAAAATGCTACCAAAATAGAAATATGACAAATGAAAACCAGCAAAAAAATTATTTAAGTGTAATCGCTGAAACTAAGCCCAGTCAAGATGTTCGGATACAGGTTCTTATTAAGCACTTTAAATTTGTTATCATTTGATTTATCTGTCTACAGAAAGCTGTCTTATACTAATACCAAACATTTTGTTACTGTTGGTGTATCCTGCTCCAAAGGAACTAGCAGAACATTGGTGAGGAATCGATTTCAGTATTATTATTATTATTATTATTATTATTATTATTATTATTATATTACAAGAACACAGGATTGAATAAAGTATCATGGGAATATTTGAGGGCTCCACATCCTTTACCTTTCTCATGTGAGGCAGCTGAGGAATGGGAGAGCAAGAAGGGATAGGGAAAAGTGTCTATTTTAAACATGGGCAGAGGTTTGAATAAGGCAGGAATGGAGAAATACTGAGAAGGGGAAATGTGGTTTTCCTCCATCCCTATTTTATACTTCCTTAGTGCTGTGTTCAGGCTATAATGGAGTACAGTGGTATCGTTGGGCTGCCAGAATTGCAGTGCCGTTCTGGGAACAACCTCATTAGAAATATAATAGTATTTAACATTCTGCAAAAGAAAACATCCCATAAGGGAGTTTGCTGAGTGATGGAGACAGTTATTACAGGTTATTCAAATGTGTGTATTTGAAACAACATGATGTATTTGGTGCTTGTTTTGTGGATGTAATTTTATGGTTGATTTTATGCTGTTCACTGCTATGATTCTTTTTATTAATGGTGTCAGTATAGAAATTATTTTGCAAATAAAGTGTAAAGGCCAAATAACTTAAATCAAATAATAATTGTAGGCCCCAAATTACTCACATTTCCAAATAATATAAGGCCAGAACCTAAGAAGCAAAACTGTGGACCCACACAGAATTTAAGACACTTTTACTTTTCTCCTTCACTTTTTATGTACCTTATCAATTAATACACCCAAAGCAATTTAACTGTCTATAATTATCCCAAATACTGTGTTAGTTTTCTGGACTTTTGCCAAGCAGCACATTTTACAATCGCTTACACTTCAAATACAGCAATCATCACTAATTATTTAAAATGCATTGGATACCAATTAGCAATTCACATTCTTGCATGCTGCGGCAAGTAAGCAAATAATCCCGTACAATACAGAGGGTATTATATAGACTGACAACAATTGGAAGAAGTATGGAGGCTTAACGTCTATGGTATTAACTGCAGATTCGATGGAAAGAGCTTTTAGGAAAAAGAAAAAACTCACTGTCATAATATTATTTAAATAGGCATCATTTCTGGTAATGGATAGTTTAAAATTCATAGATAAAAAGGCATAATAAATAATACAGAAGGGATCAAATCATTCATCTTACCATGGCCCCATGGAGAGTTGCTGACTTGCATTAGTTTTCATTTGGCACACAACCAGATTTTGTTTTTGTTTTTCCAAATTATATTCCTGTTAGTTATGAAATTGAAATATTTTTGTGTTATTTGCTGATCTGGTGCAATCATAGGCATGTGAAACAGTGAGAATTGTCCTTCCTAAAAAAAGAAAAAAGAAATCTTGCAAAAAAGAATGTGAAATGAAGATTTATAAGATAAACTTCATCAAAGTTGGTAGATTTGATTAACCATATGATTTGGCAGAGACATTATGTTTATGCTGCATGCAAAGCACAGGTTTGTGCCATTTCAGAATTTTGTTTGCACTATAGTGGGCAGTTACTCAGTTATCTCAGTAAGGACATTGCTGGGTTTAGCAGCAATATTTTATATAATCCAGTGCATCGGTTTATCTCTTTGTTTATGCAGAATTCTTCCTTCCTTTATACAGAGCGTGGAAAGTATTTCATGCAACTGAGTTCCATGTATGTGGTTTGGAGTGCTTATCAATAACAGAATAATACCGCTGCAAATTTACCGTATATACTCGAGTATAACCCGACCCTGAATATTAGCTGAGGCACCTAACTTTAGCACCAAAAACTGGGAAAAATTATCGACTCGGTTCACCACACTACAAACCTGGTGGTGGCGGCAGCGGCGAAGGAAGAACAAGCAGCCCAAAAGGGCTGCTTTCAAGATGTTCGTTCTTCCTCTGCTGCCGTCAACAGCGGCAAAGGTAGCGGAGGAGGAAGGAGCAGCACAAAAGGACCCTCACTCGAGTATAAGCCGAGGGGGGCTTTTTCAGCATAAAAAAATTGTGCTGAAAAATTTGGCTTATAGTCGTGTACTTTATTCTTAATTCTTCTTGCATTTCTTTGAAACTGGGCAGTTTGATGGACATGTGAATTATTTACTACTACTATTATTATTTGTGAATGTCAGTATGCATATTGATGCTCTGTATATAATTTGTATATTTAAAAAAGGGGGGGTGACAGACTTGAAACCACATCCTAGGGTTTCAAAAGAACTTTTGGGTGTTATTTAGACCACCCCATATCCCACAGTACTACTTGCAGATGTGCTATGCATGAAGCATCTACATGAAAAGTCCACTATCTCCCAAGGCAGTCTGTTCCACAGTTGAACAGCTCATGCCACCAGAAAGTGTCCCTGAACATTTTGCCAAAATCTCTTTCCTCACAATTTCCAGTCTGCCTTCTGTAGCAACAAAGAACAATAACAGCAACAGAATACTGTTGTGAAACCAGGCAGAGGGCCTTCTCAATAGTGGCGCCCACCCTGTGGAATGCCCTCTCATCAGATGTCAAGGAAATAAATAACTCTGACATTTAGAAGACATCTGAAGGCAGCCCTGTTTAGGGAAGTTTTTAATAACTGATGTTTTAATGTATTTTCAACCTTCTGTTGGAAACCGCCCAGAGTAGCTGGGGAGACCCAGCCAGATGGGCGGGGTAGAAATAATAAATGATGATGATGATGATGAATAACTGCACAACATAACTTTGTTTAGCTTCACCCGCAAATGGATGCACCCCTAGAAAGCTATCAGTGCACACATCAATTGGAATAATTGTTATATATGTACTGTGCTTGGTTATTATGCTTCATGATTGTTTTATGATTATATTTAATGTCATTTATTTTCTAAGTTGCTTGGGACTCTCTTCTCTGTGTGAAAAGTGAATAATATGGATAATAATAGCATGAGAATGAACATATTTTTGCACGTTCTCTAGGGAAAGTGCCGAATAGTCATGTAAGTTAGTCATTGTCATCATCTATCACACAAAGGTTTGCTTTCGGAAGGTTAGTAGTTAATGTTGTTCCTGACCTTTCATATTTACTATTGATGCTTCAGCAGATTGCTACGAGGCAATAAATAATCATAGGGCTTTGTTTGAATGGCTTTCACAGCCTATTGTTCTAAGCAAGTAACGCAATAATGATTTCCACAACAAGAGATGAACCATGAAAAGTAATATAAAACATAGTTTGAAGGATACTTTTTCAGACTCACAGCTCCACACATGCAGGCTTTTATGAAGAAGATAATTCTGCTAATTATGAACAACAGGAATGTAAATATAAGTAGATTTTGACAATGGCCTTGTTTCTTTCATCTGCTGGTCTCAGCTGATTATATTCTGTAAAACATTAGAGCTGTAATTTTGTACAATTCTTCATTCTATTGCAAGGATGGCTAACCTGCAGCCCTCCAGATGCTGTTCATCTCCAACTTCCATTAGCCCCAGCAAATATGTTCAATGGTCAGTATGCTGGGAGTTGAAGTTTAGCAACATCTGGAGGGTTGCAAGTTAGCCTTCCTCTCATTTCATTGTATATCATACCTTACATACGGTCATTTTCTAAATTCTACTCCAAAGGGACTACAGGACAACCTAGCCACAATACAGGTCTATATCAGATTGCCTCCAGTACTCAGTTTTAACTACACCAGTTAATGTGACCCATTCTTCTAGGAAGGATGAAAAATCCTAGCATTTTTGTTAGTTCCAGATATGTTCTTTGAAAACTCTGAGACCAATACTGTGTGATATGGACCACGGAAGCATAAACATGGAAACTTAGCTAGACTAGTGGTATCTTATGTTAACATTGTGACTGCAATCCTGAACACTGCATAGAAAAGGGCAATCTTTGTTAGCAGAGAAGATAATGTGAAATGTTATAGCAGTCTAAACCAAGGCAACCCTGGATATTAGCAACTGATTGTATTCAATCAATATATGGTGTTAATTAGAAAAGAGAAATCAGCTGAATTAGACTGTTGAAGATCTGTTGAAACTAGTAATCAGACTAAGCAGACCACTAGCCTAGGCTTCCTCAACTTTGGCCCTCCAGCTGTTTTTGGCCTACAACTCCCATGATCCCTAGCTAGCAGGACCAGTGGTCAGGGATGATGGGAGTTGTAGTCCCAAAACATCTGGGGAGCCGAGGTTGAGGAAGCCTGCACTAGACCAATAATTCCTTTGCAAAATTCACTCTTAAATGTACAATTTAACCCCCCCCCATGGAACTAATTTCTCATTTATAATTTTTGACAGTGGAACAAACACCCTTGAAAGGTTGTGAGCTATTCTTCATTGGAGGTTTTTAAGCAGAGTTTAGATGTCAGGGACAGTGCTTTTTTTCTGGGGCGATGCAGGGGTATGTGTACCCCCTAAACATTTTGTGAATCTTTGTACTTTTCTCCATTTACTATATTTATTTTCCCCAATTTGAACTATAAAATGGTGATTTTCTTGAGTCAAAATGAGAGTATTCCTAAACATTTTTTTAAAGGAAAAAAGCACTGGTCAGGGATGCTTTATTTGTGATTCCTGCATTGCAGATGACTCTTCAGTTCTGTGAAAGGGATTCTTGGAATTCCTAAAACAAATCTGGGAAATTGATTTGATTGAAGAAATAGATCCAACTAAATGGGCAACGGAATGTTGTTTTATTTGTATAATATACCACCTTCTAAAGCAGGAGAAGTTAGCCTGTGGCCTTCAGATGTTGTTGAACTGCGTCATCCCTGACCATTCACCATGCTGACTGGGGCTGCTGTAGTACAGAGCATCTTACATTAAATTTCCAGGGCTGGACTTAATTAGTTTTAACCGTATTACTATGTCATGGGTCAGAACTTTTTCTGAACCAGACCTTTAATTGTTCAAGCACATGCAACACAGTCTGTGACACCTAAAGAATCATCTAATATGTTTTGTGTACATTGGTTGGCCTTTGCATGGTGACTTCAGCATATTACTATCATCGCATATATATTCATGCTCTTCAATCATGTGGCTGAGAAAGAGGAGTGGGGTATAAATCTGTTCAAATGAGTAAATAAATAATGCTGTCTTTGCGTGCTGCCGCTATCTGTTTGATTTCAGAATGCTACCACAAAGGTGGTAGGATTCTCAGGGCGATGATAATAATTATGTGTATAATCTTCTTCTGCTCTTCCTAATAAAAAATAACTTTACAAGGAGGAAAACCCCCCTGAAAAGTACAACAAATGTACATGCTGAGTTGTAGATCTTTAATTGAATTAACATAAAATTTAATTGCCTTTGGGTATCAAAAGCTTTGTTTGTGTGGAATGAAAATATTTTTTTTCCTGTGTATAAATGCTAATTGTCGTAAACAAGAACATCTCTTGCTTTCAATATTCTGTGGGTATTTTAATTTGTAGGCATAACCATTATACTCAACTAGAATTAGGGATTTCCCCAAAGGCATCATGTGAAGTAAGGAATAAGAATGGTGAGGCGCTTCTTGTCAATATGGCTAGAATGTCGACTTTCTGAAGGGAAAAAGAAAAGGCCAGTCTACAAAGGAATGTTTTATTTGTGACAAAATTTTGAAGAAGAAGTGGGGGGTGACTAATGTAGAGTGGGCATGAGGCACAAGGGAGTACAAGCCATCTTGAAGACATGATGAGCTATTGATCTCCTGAGGGAACCCTCTGAAAAGCTCATCTGAAAAGCTATAAAGGACCACAGAGTGCCAAAGGTATCAACCACCTAGAAACAGATTAAAAAACTTCTTTCTTGAGCTTATTTTCTTCCTCTGACATGACATGTGGAATGGTTGAGTTTTGATGGAGATGCAGAGGAGCAACAATTTAAATGGCTTATTGACTATCCTGACAGTGCTGCATTCCGAGGCACAAGATACTTGGACATCCATTATGAAGGCCTACAAAGAAGTCTCCTTCATTATGTATGGGACACTATCAAATCTGATGAAGCGCAAATTGTTACTGTAATTCAGATCCTTGAGAATTCTTTCCCTGCCCCCTCCTTGGCTGCTGATAAGTGGATTCACACCATGAAGAGTGAATAGTTTGCTGTTTCAAGTAGCTCATGTATCATCCAAGAATTCGCTTCTTCGTATCACTAGGAAAGTCTATAAACTGAGATTGAACCTGGTGCCAAGCAGGGTTCTTAAAACAATTATACTATCCAAGATGAGGGGCCCCTAGTTGATAAGATTGGCTTGATCACAGAGACTGAAGGTTCATGGGAGCTTCCCATAAAGAGATGACCAATTAGTAATCAAGATAATTACTTTCTCCTTCCCAATGACCTTTGTTGGAAGGCTAGGGAAGATCCATACATTTTAATGTTGAGACCTTGTCATTTATTTCACCATGATAATTGGAAAGGATAAAATATGCTTCACCTTCCACCCTCTCCTAAGAGAGAGCAGGCAATGTTTGGGTGTGTATTTGTGTGCACGTTCCAGGCTAATTTCTCCTCAGTCTCAATGACAGGGCGTAGAAGACTCACCATGCTAAGCTGGTCCTTTTGCTACAACACCTTTCCTATTCCACTTCAGTAGCAAGGAATGGAATACAAGTTTGCCTCAGCTGGCATAGAGAGCATCCAGGGACGAGTGGGCACAAACGCCTCTCAGTGCTCTGCCCAGCATTCATATTGCCCAGACCCATCTAGAGGTTGCTTCTTTCAGCTTTCCCACAAGCATCTGGTTGGCCACTATTAAAACAGAATACTGGTCTAAATAGGCCACTGGCCTGATCCAGCAATCTCTTCTTTATGTTCTTACCTTTGCAAAACATTTGGAAAGCTTGCCGTATCAGTAGTTTGTGGGAGATTCACACAAAGTATTCAGTGATTCACACAAACATGTTGTAGACCTTCTCTAGATACTGCATTTACTTGATTCTAATGCGCCATCGAATCGAATGTGCGCCCCAATTTTCAGAACATTGAAACCAAAACCAAAGTATTTGCTGGCAAATGTAAACGTACCATCAAATCTAATGGACACCTTAATTTTTGCAATGTAATTTAAAAAGCTGAGTATTAGATTCGAGTAAATACGGCATTACTTTCATTATGAGCAACTACAACTGAGCACCCCCCCCCCCGCGCCTTCAGTATAATAGGTAATATTCATTAAAATGACATAGAGGCAGGAGAGGTATAATTCTTACCACCTCAGCACAGTCCTAAAAAAAATGGGGGGGGGGAATCTTCACATACCACCACAATTAAAATTAGAAGAAAGCTCCCAATGCTGCCCAAAATTGTGGTTGTGGAGATTTTCCCCAGGATTGCCAATTCAAAAAGATGTTATATCATTTTAACCTGAACCAAGCTTCTTCTTATTTTTCACATATCTCCCAGTTATATACTGCTTCTGCTTCATATGATATATCTAGTCATCTGGGATTCTAGGAGATTGAGGAGGTGGGGATATATGCTCTGGCGTTCTGCTTTTGAAATGAACTCCCGGAATCTAAGCTGGCCTGGGGAACAGAAGACTTTCTTTGCCCAATTCCTCCTTGGAGAGTTCTTTCAAGGAATATTAATAGAACATAGTCTTCTCTTCCAGGCGGGAACATTATAGAGCCTTTATTCCCTGCTACTATTGCTTCGGGTGCTTGCAGCAAGAGTTTGGTTGCTGCTGTTTCTTCAGTTGCTTTTCATCTTTGTGATCTTCTAAGAAAATGATGGGTGATGTGAGGTGTACCTAGCATGTAAGATCTAGGGTGATGAGGATGCAGAATGTTCAAGACATAGCCTCCAGCACTTGGCTCACAAGAGCATCCTTCAAGCAAATTTGTCTCTGTACAGGGCAGTATTCAGCTAACAATATATTGTGGAATCTCTCATCTCAGAAGCATTCTTAATCTGCTGTATTGGATCACAGAAGAAGAATCATAATCTGAAGAGAGTTATGTTGCCCTTCATGTATGCAGGAACTTCTGCATTATATTTAGGCTTTTGGTGTGTTTTCTTAGTGCAAAACTATTTAGTAGAAGTTCTGGAGCTCACTTGTTTGCAGTATTGTATGCAGCCTTCATCAATCTGGTGCCCTCCAGGGGGGAGATTTCCACTTGTAATCCACACCCACCACACACCAGCCAAATAAGCTATCAAAGCACACATGGTTTTCTCATACTTTTGAAGAGTCTATTGTTCTTGGGTTACTCTCTTTTTTATTGCATATTTTAACATTTTCAGGCAAGTCTTCTGCTGCTTTTTACATAGAAAATCAGAAGGTGATGCTGCATCACCGCAAATTACTGTGGTGCAGGAGATTAACAAGCAATCTGTCTTTGGGGCTTTAGGCAGGAGGCACAATATATTGTTTATTGAGCTGGTGGGCCACTATGCATGTGTGGTGGACTAATTTCATTTTGGTGAGTTGCATATTGGGCAGGCCTAAACTATACACTTTATCAGCACTGGGTCTACAATATTTAATTTTATTGGGGGTTTTTTTTGTATGTGGTCCAGCCTCCCTTTCTTCCAGAAAGTCTTCCAGAAAGTCTTCCAGAAAGTAAACTGTTTTATTTACCTGGGTCCAGTCCTCATTATGTACCCTACCAGGAATGCCAGAGAAAAGAATTTTGTACTTGGTACATACTGTTATTATTTTTCCAGAGCTCAGGGTTTTGGTTAACTTGGGACCTTATCCAAAGAGGACTAAAGCTGATGGTAGAATTCTGGAACTCATCAAATTGTGCCTCTCATTGGCTTACCATTTAAAGTCATTGTTGTAGCTGTGAAGTGATATGAGAACTGCAGTATCTCCATAGCTATTAGATATAATATGTCTCAAATGCACTTTGCAAAATCAGACACAGGATATTTTGTGCACAGTGCACAGAATGAACTATATCTGGAAGTGACAGTAATAATAATTGCAATAATAAACTACACCTATATTTAGTACCATTTGTCCATAAATACCAAATTGCTTTTTAAATATTAACTAAGCCTCAATACACCCCTGTGGAGTAGGTAATTATCATTGCTATAACCATTTTGTATGTGAGACAGAAAGAGATTAATGGCCTTGTATTTTACAAACAGGAAATGAGGCACACTGTTTATGTAAGTACGCTTGGGTTTCTTTTTAATGCAATTGTTGTGAAGGCCTCTGAAGATGGCATATTTACAAGGTAATGGGCAAGTTGTGCTTCTAATTTCCCTTCTCCTCTTTTTTTTGCATTAGATGAATAAGAGATGCAGGCCGTGTGATTCACACAAATCCAAATACAGTACTTGGATTTGGGGTGTGTGGTTTGTTCTTCTCACAGCAGCCTTACCCAACAAAACACACACTGTGAAATACTTTTCAGACTCCAATCTTACCTGTTTACACTTACCTGGGGCTGAATCCAGTTGAAATATATGGTATTTACTTAAGAGTAGACAGGCATAGGATTATGCTATTGTTTTTAATTATCTGCAGCTTCTTCCAGTGTCTTATACATCTTATTCAATTACAAAACAGGATTCCAACTGCAGTTGTCATAGCTAGAGTAAGGGAACATTTGTATCACCACCACCACCATCATTATCATCATCATCATTATTATTATGTGTACCCCGCCCATCTGGCAGGTTTTCCCCAGCCACTCTGGGCGGCTTCCAAAAAAGACCAAAAATACACGAAAATGTCACACATTAAAAACTTCCCTGAACTTCTCTGTCTTCTGAATGTCAGGTAGTTGTTTATCTCTTTGACATCTGATGGGAGGGCGTTCCACAGGGTGGGCGCCACTACCGAGAAGGCCCTCTGCCTGGTTCCCTGTAGCTTTGCTAATGAGGGAACCGCCAGAAGGTTCTCGGCACTGGACCTCAGCATCTGGGCAGAACGATGGGGGTGGAGACACTCCTTCAGGTATACTGGACCAAGGTCTTTTAGGGCTTTAAAGGTCAACACCAACACTTTGCATTGTTCTCGGAAACATACTAGGAGCCAATGTATGTCTTTCAAGACCGGTGTTATGTGGTCTCGGCGACCGCCCCCAGTCACCAGTCTAGCTGCCGCATTCTGGATTAGTTGTAGTTTCCGGGTCACCTTCAAAGGTAGCCCCACGTAGAGCGCATTGCAGTAGTCCAAGCGGGAGATAACTAGAGCATGCACCACTCTGGCGAGACAGTCTGCGGGCAGATAGGGTCTCAGCCTGCGTACCAGATGGAGCTGGTAGACAGCTGCCCTGGATACAGAATTGACCTGCGCCTCCATGGACAGCTGTGAGTCCAAAATGACTCCCAGGCTGTGCACCTGGTCCTCCAGGGGCACAGTTACCCCATTCAGGACCATTCAGGAACAGTACTTCTGTCTTGTCAGGATTCAACCTCAATCTGTTAGCCGCCATCCATCCTCAGTATCAGTACCTCATGTGCCCTCTGGTTAGTTGCATCGCTGCTACTTATCAGGAGGCAGAGAGGCAAAGAGGAGGCAGAGAGCTGGCTTGTGCACACACACTGGTGGAGCCACTTCAGTGCTCCCATGGGTGAAATCACATCGCATCTACCTTATCTCTCCCGCACTACCTCCTTGTAAGCAGCAGGAGGCAAAAGAGTGGAGGTCAGCTATTCGATGCTGCCCCACAATACTGTCTGCTACTGAGTTGAATAGTTTCTTATCCTAGCTTCCTGGGATACACCTGAAAGTCTAAAAAATTATTACTCCAACATTGCTTTCTCTATAATCCACACATATTTTGATAAAACTATACCTAGACTGCAACCCTGTACATGAGGTGTACCTAGCATGTAAGATCATGAGAGCAAACTCCTTTGAACTCACTGGGGCTTAAAAGTGAGTAAACATTTATAGGGTTGCACTGCTAAGCTGCCTTATAGCAAGAGACCATTTGTCCCTTTAGCTATCATGCACTTACTGCCAGCAGCTTCCATGGGCTTCAAACGGGTCTTTCCCAACCTTACCTGGAGCAACCAGGGACTGAATCTCCAAACTTCTTCATAGAAAACTCAAATTTTTGCCACAGTGCTATGGCCCTTCCGACATATGCGTGGATAGCCAGAGGAACCAACAGCAAGGAAAAGTGTAGAGTACTGACAACTGGGTAGAGATGAATGGGAATTGTGAAAAAGTCTTTCATATCTCCTTTGTGCCCTCTAGAACAGGGTAATATTTTGATTGATATGTTGGTTCAGGTGTGATATAATTTATCAATGGAAGTGGTCTTTAGGGTGGAATGCTGCAGGTAGCTTTATAATGTGTAGAGTATCTCAGATCTTTATGAATTTGCTATGAAGGATTAGCTGCTAAACGTTGCACGGTGGGGTACTCCTTTTAATGCTTCTAACCAGCTATATCCTTTTGTGCCACTGAACATGCTTATACTTTATTGGACTGAGGGGTTTTTTTTATCCCCCACCCCCACCCTTCCACATTGTTTTTAATTGCTCTTCTGCAAATGTTTGGATTTTTTCCCCAAGCCTGACTTTCATGTTTAGAACAGTTCCATGTTGTTTCTAAACTATGTTTGTAACTTGCTGTCCTACAGTAAATATCGTTCACTTGATGACTGCAATATGAAGTTGTAACTTGCAGGCATTAATGAACCACTTCAGTTCAAAAACAACAGACAGAAGTTTAATAGCACATTGTTGCTTTAATGCTTTTCAGTAGTGTTATTGCACACATTCAGCAGTCAGTAGTATCATATAAAGAAATCAAGTTATTTATATGCATGTGTGAATCAGAAAGTGCCCAGTGCTTCATTTTCTATCAGAATACCAGAAATCAGCATTCAAAAATAAATGATAATGGATGCCCTATTCAACCCTTTTGTGTTCACTAATTCAGGTTCAGGTACCAGAGCACTCTGTAGATTATAATGAACTATGCTGAAGGCTTTTTTTTTTACAATAGTGACATACTCTCCATAAGAAAACAGACAAAAAGTGTATGGCAACATTGAAAAACCAACAACCTACTTTCAGAACAATGAGTAAAGCATCACAAATTGATTGATTGTATATTTTGTATAAACATATTATTCTCTGCTCTTTAGTCCCCCAACCATTATACCAGGCACGTCCAACTCCCAAGAGACTGTGATCTACTCCCAGTATAAAAAGCTGGCAGTGATCTACCCAGGATTGCACAGAGTTGTTGATTTTTTTTTTTTTTTGGCCCAGGATCGACCAGTAGATCGCGATCGACCAGTAGATCGCCATCCACCAGTAGGTCATACCTGTGTTAAACAAAGAAACAAAGAAACAAAGAAACAAACAAACAAACCATAACATAACAAAGATCCAGGGAAAACATGACATTGGTAGATTGGTGGTCATGATTTTCTTTTGCCTGAGGTCATCCCAGATAGACAGCTGCGATTGAGACACAAATCATGACTGGCTAACCAAAACCATTGGGAACAAATCCAGCTGGGCAAACATAAAGGTAAAGGTAAAGGTACCCCTGCCCGTACGGGTCAGTCGTGTCCGACTCTAGGGTTGTGCGCTCATCTCACTTAAGAGGCCGGGAGCCAGCGCTGTCCGAAGACACTTCCGGGTCACGTGGCCAGCGTGACGAAGCTGCTCTGGCGAGCCAGCACCAGCGCAGCACACGGAAACGCTTAGGGGTGCTTTCGAACTGCTAGGTGGGCAGGAGCTGGGACCGAACGACGGGAGCTCACCCCACCGCGGGGATTCGAACCTGCCGACCATACGATCGGCAAGTCCTAGGCACTGAGGATGAAAATCATGCAGAAATCATGCAGCGGCGGCACAGCGGCAGCAGGAGGCCCCATTAGCTAAAGTGGTGCTTCAGGTTAAGAACAGTTTCAGGTTAAGAACAGACCTCCAGAACAAATTAAGTTCTTAACCCAAGGTACCACTGTATCTGGTAACATACAGGCTGCTACCTTGTCAGTCAAGTAATCCCAAAGAACCTGAATTGTGAATTGCTTGATGGTGCAACCCCAGGCTCATGAGCGTCCTTTCCCACTGCAAGTCTTACTTGATTCAAGAATGCTTGGAAGTTATCACCAAACCTTTATTGCTTTTGTGAATGATAACATTGCTTCTCTTTAGCTTCCCATAAAATTGTCACAGCTTGTACTCCATGCATATTTTGCAATTTAACTGCATCATTTCCAGTTATTTTTTTCTCTGAATCTCTCTGTGTGTACCTGTGCATCTGCCAACTGAGGATGACAATCCATTCAGGTGAATTTGACTCTTGTCTATGAAAGCTTAACCATAATTAACGTGTTAGTTGTCAAGGCACAGCAAGACCTCCCACCTTGCGTCTATGGAAGCTGTCCTGATAGTGATGATTACTTGTCCCATTTCCCATTCACACATCTTCCGCAATGAGAAAGTGCTCAATGGCAGCATAATTTAACCTCATGTTTACACAGTAGAATCTTTAAAACACTGCTTGTTTGAGAGAAATAAATAATATGAATAATAATAATAATTAATAACAATGTAATTAATTTATAATTATTTTACTTGATGTTAATGGGTGGAATTCCAACATAGCAGTAAGGCAAACATTCTCTCCCCTCCCCCAGCAGATTTGGGGGTGGTATGTCATATGGGGGGGAGGGGGAAATTCCTACTGCACAAGCAGAAGTCAGTCTACTCAGGCAAATATTTTGTTGGATATTTCTCACTGATAATTTCTCAAACATTTATACTATGATTAGCATTTAACTGTCAGTGTTTGTCCCTGATAACCCTATGTAATTGGTCAAATCTTAATTTAACTGAAGTCTGAGGAATAAATAACTAAGGCTTAGGACCACCCAGTTATCCATGCCTGAATTTAAACAAAGGTATCTCAGACCCCAATCTCTATCTACTAACATGATGTTCAGCTGTGGCCTTTATGTTTTATATGTTACTCATTTTTGTGCTTTATATTTAAATATTGTGCTGTGATTCATATTTTTAAAAATTGTTACCTGCCCTCAGCCTAAGCATTAGGAAAGGTGGAGACTCCTTTTAAAAAAACAAAACACACAACCCAGTGTGTTAGAAATTTAACTGCTTCAGAAAAGACCTGACACAGAAATCTGGGTTTATAGCATCGTACAATGCTGTATATGCAAAGCATTCAGCTTAATTACAGAGATTTATGTAATCATCTGTTATGTGGTCATAGCAAGATTACAGTGTTACTTAAATCCAGGAACCATATACATAAATGTGTGTGTTTGCCTTTAGTTAAAAAGAGGTCTCGTATCCTTGATCAGTGAACAAAACTAACCAGTGTTCAGATATCCCTGAACTGGGATTATATGTCCTTCTGTGTACAAGGTCTCCCAATGTGTGCATCTTTGATTCATGTGTTAATTGTGCAGGTCCTTGGGGGAAGGGAGGCATAAAGCAGGAGCACTGTACTTCCTGATTAATGCTAGTGAGCAGCCATACAGTGCTCAGTGCATAGCGGTTAGGCTTCTCTAGTCCCAGCTGAGAATATGGTTCCATTATCTCCCAGCTGCATAGGGAATCCATAAGGGCCTTTTCTGCCTGGCTGATCAGTACAGTGGAAGCAGTGACTTGATGAGAGCTGAGATCTTTGTTTGATTTGCTGTAAAATGTAAAAGAGAAACTGGGATATTTTATTTTACAGTTCTGTAAGTACCGGTTTTTCTTCCATAGCTGCATGTGAGCGAGTTGTGACTTTGCCAGCTACATATAATTTTCTGTTCCACTGCTCTTTGCTGAATTTAACAGGGAGGAATGAGGGTAATCTGTTTACAGATTGCAGGTTGCTTTGGCTATCTAAAATGCAGGCATGTGATGATTGTTTCAAGGAAACAAATAACTTGACTTTTTAAACTGGGTTTTCTTCTTTGAGAGTTTAACAAAATGTAGCTGCGTAGTTTGTTTTGCTTTGAAGTGTGGCTTGGGTGTCTTCTTTAAACTATCCTTTTTGTGTTAGTTAATATTGGGGGGGGGGGTACTATTTCTCCAAATCAGCATTTACTAAGTGCCTTCAGAAAGCATCTTTTTAAATTTGATATAGTCTTACAGTTTCTCATTATACCTTTTAAAATTTCAATAAAAGTCGTGTTGGGGGAAGGAATAGTGCAGTGGCAGACTTGTTTTTCTGACAAATGTAGTCCATAACTTAAGTGTGCAGAATAGGCACAATAATATTACTTATAATGTTCAGGTGTTTTAAAAATTGTTGAAATGTTTTATTTATGACTTGAGTGTTGAGTTCAAAATTAGGAGCTATTATGCAACTGATGTATTTGATGTGGCTTTATTTTTCAAAACAGCGTTTTTCCAATAGAATTATTTTTCTTGCAAAACACAGTATGTTAATCCCTAATATTTAACACCTCTTCGTTCTTTGTTATAGACACAAAAGTACTACTGAGTTATAATAGTAGTACTGTATGGGTTTTGCAAATGGCAGGTTGCAGCAAGTTGTGGCATTGCATATTGACAAGCTGAAAGGGTGTGTGTGTGTGGCTCATAACATATGTTTTGGGGTTCCCTCATTTGTTTCCCAATGACAGTTGACCTTAAAAAGATATGAATTACGGTGGCCTTGGGCCTGTTTCTGGCGCGGGGGGGGGGGCGGCTCTGGGGCCAGTGCGTCGGCCGGCCTCCGGCGCGGGTGGGGGGGCCCCGTCGGGGCGGGTGGGCGGTTCATGCCTATTTCAGGACAAAGCAGTTTTAAGGCACCGCTGCTTGAAAGCTGGCATGCTGCACAAGTTGAATGAAACCATGTGGTATGGGAAAGCACCTACTGGAATGCAAATATATATATTCCTGAATAGGCAATAAGTCTCAAAGCAGAGCAGAACCACAGGCTGTTAGGTATGAAAGTGGCTCGCTGCTGAGGACAGAGTATCTTCTCATTAGCTGTGGTTGATGTGAATGGCTAAAGAAAAGGGAGAATGTCACAATAGATGGTTACCTACAGTAGCACAGAAAGCATCCACACAGCCTAGGGGTTCTGGGAACAAAATAAAGAAACTGTACCTGGAAAAAAATGGTAGGAAATCAGTGTAGCCTCTTTTCTTTCTCAGTCTCTTCCCCCACTCCAAAGTTACCTGAATTATTCCGCCTTACAGTCATATGCTGATATTTCAGCTTGGTACTGGCTGGATCCATGGAAAGGGCTTGTCTGAAGTAAATATGCATAAATAAACATTTCTTTATTCTTTTTTTTTTAAAAAAATATCTTACTGTTTTCAGCAACTGCTTCCACAAGCACTTTCTTTTAATTGAAAGAAGGGTCAGCCTTTGTTTCAAAACAAAAAAGCTATTTCAGTGAGCACTTGTTTTACAGAAGGCTTATAGAGATATTACAGTAATTTATTCTCCCAGCAAATTTGTAATTTCAGCATTTGTATAATGGTCATAAGCAAGTATGGTGTGGAATACGATATTGCTCTGTTAGGCATATTAGTGAAACTAACATCCTTAGTTATGTTGTCAAACCATTTGCAAATATATACACGCACACATAAAGGCTGAAAAAAACATGAGAGAACAATTCCATTTGTATTCCTTTGCAATGGGTGGGTGGATGTAGCTGGTGTTGGTAGTGAACAGACCTGATCTCCTAAGAACCTATGTTTTTTTCAGTAGAAACCAAACACTTATCTAAAGTCCCTGATTTCGTCAAAGCAAGTGCTTTAATTCTCTTTTAAATGAGTGGAGAAGGAGAAAAGGCTTGAGCTGGTGATATTGCTGAGTTGCACTGCAACATCCACAGTCATTACTAAGACTTTGAATATTTGTAGTTCTGTGACTTTAATAAGTTTACATGGGTTTCCAGTTGTTTGAAACAGTTTGAAGATCTGGGCTTCTGACTGCCTCTGTTCTTACGTGAATGAAAATCTGATATAGGCGACAGCTGTAAAGAACAGCCTAGGAAAGCGTTGAATGGCCCTGATGGGATTAAAAGCTGTGCTGACGTTATGCATGTATGTGTATAAAGTAGCTGGCATTGGAGAGCGCCAGCAAAGCCTTATTGTTAGATAAAGCAAAACAAAAAATGTTTGGAATTGGATCCACAGACTCAGAAATGGATAGAAGAAGGAATTAACAAGAAAACTGTTGAGCCAGTGCTTCTGAACATGCCCCCAGCACAGTCATATTACCAAGTTGTACCCCTGTCAGAACAGCAGTAGGAATTTGATTCAGGTGACAACTTACAAAAAGGTAGTTGTGTTAGTCTCCTGCAGTAAAAAGGCAAGAAAGAATCTTGTGGCACTTTAAAGACTTAACAGATTTATTGGAGCATAAGATTTTGTAGATTAGAGTCCACTTGATGCATCTAATGAAGTGGAATCTTGCTCATCAAAGTATGTGCTAAATGTGCTAGTCTTTAAAGGTTGCACAGCACCTTCTTATTTTTGTTTCAGGTTGTAACTTCAATTGAGGTTAGCCTTGGGAATACCAAAGAGCTAATATTTGGTGAAGAACAATGTTTACACAAGCAGATCGGGGTGTGTGTGTGTGTGTGTGTGTTAAGTAGTAGATTTGGAATGCAGATATTTATTGCACTTTCAACGTGTGCCTTTTAGCTTGTGTTATGACTTTATGTTCTGTTTCTCCCGTTTTCCTCCCTTGCTTGTTTTTCAAGGTATCAATTTTGTTTCTCATGATTTCATCATCGTCATTAGTTGCATAAACTCCAGGCAATTCTTCAGTATGATAACAATGAAAACTGAAGCCATGCCTTCTGATTCTCAATCATGTGTTTAATCCACCCGGCATTTTTATAATTTTCTCTGTTTTGATCACATTGATATCTATCAGTATTAAATTATTAAAAAAGGAAATCTTTGTTAAATTACAGTCTCTTCACACCCCCAGATACCAAGCCTATTATTACAACATGGCAAGGTAAATTACAGGTGTGATATTTGGGGTCCTTGATCAGGAAATTTTTGTATGCCATCAGGGAAACAAGTAATGACTGATTTACATGCGTCCAATTGATGCGCAACTGTGCACTCGCACATTGTGGCAACCCAGGAGTGGCTGGGAAAGGGGGCGGGGCCGCAACAGGGCAGAGGGGGCTTGTGCGCACTCTGCCATTGCATGTGATGACCTGGAAAGCAACCCCTGCGCAAATCGGGGGTTGCTTGTATTGCACTACACCATGGATACTTAAAAATCTGGGTTCAAATAAAATGGAAAATGTGACCAAAGTGTTTAGGGTCATGGCTTTATAGCAGTGTTCTATAATCAGCTAAGTCTTGTGGATTTTGGTTGCAGTCTGCTAATACTGAAAAGCAGACTTTGAATCATTCAGGACAATGTCAGTCATGCGGAGATTGAAGGAGTGCCATTCTTTGTAAGTCACCCTCTAGCCCCGTGCCATGCGATGTCCAAGTAAGCAGCTAGGGTTTCTTTAGAACCTCCCAATGCATTTCAAAACAACAACAACCCCAGATAAGTATTATTTAAGTGGAAACATGAGACTTGTGTACTCATTAAGTTTCCTGAATAGCTCAGGGAAAATAACAAACATGGAAAAGAGGTACAGTCATACCTTGGGTTGAAGTAGCATCTGGTTGAGCATTTTTGGGTTGCGCTCTGTGGCGACCCGGAAGAAACGGAGTGTGGCGTGTTACTTCCGGGTTTTGCCACTTGTGCATGTGCAGACGCTCAAAATGATGTCATGCGCGGAAGCGGTGAATCGCGGTACGCACGGACACAGGTTGCGTTCGCTTCAGGATGTGAACAGGGCTCCGGAACGGATCCCGTTCGCATCCAGAGGTACCACTGTATAGGAATGGAGTGGAAGATGTAAGGAGGGGAGCTCAAGCCCTTCTGCTTATTGGGAATCAGTTTGGAACAGACAAACTTTGATTTGGGTGGACGGAATCAGTTTGGAGCAGTCTCATTGAGGCATGATCCAAGGAGGACTAAATTGGGTAGCCACGAATTTACAGGCTGGACTAAAGACCTTGCTGGCTTCTTGAGGGAAGAGGGCACCAGAGACAAATTTTGATTTGGGTGGACAGAAGGGACACAGCAGAACAATATGTGAATTTGTTGTGCCACTGCAAGCGAAGCACAGTTCCCTGCTGCAAACTGGTTGGGCAGTCCTAATTGGAACAAAGTTGTTTAAAGTCTCTATATCATATCTGTGCTTGATTGGTAGAAGTGTCCCATGTGGGAACTGGGCTTATTCTTAGAAGATGCAAATGGGTATTAAGTTACCATGTCCTTCAGGAACAAGTTTCTGTTCTTATCAGGGCCAATAAGGACCAAACAGAAGCTTGTGCTGACAGTTTGCAAACAGTGTGAACAGTAAATAATAAAGCATTACACACGTTTGGCATCAGGCGTGTGCTATAGAAGGAAGGCGTGACACACCACCCATAGGAAATCCCACCTGAAACGTACCTGCCATTTTCCAAACCGGACTTGAATTCTGCTCCTGTGGGAGAAGTGCAGATTGGCTGGTGGGTTATCCAGTCCTTCATTCATTGCACACACCCACCCCTGTACATGACTGGCACTCAGACTAGGATGACCAGGCTCCATCTACATGAAAAGCAGAACACAAGAACTGAGTGATTGGGTCTGCCACTCTCTCTTCCAAACCTCAGAAATATTCCATAATATGCAAAATGAACCATGGGAAGAGAATAAGGAAAGTCATTGATATTTTAAGGTTGTTTAAATGAATATTCTAAATTGAAAAACAGAAAATTGAATAAAAAAAATTACACACACAAACCTCAGGATTATTCATAGCCTTCTATATAGGTAATATCCTTCTACTTGCATTCTGGAAATACAATCTCAAACTGGTAACGATTCACCAATGAATTGCAAAAGAGTTGTGACTGGCTCACAAAGGCTATGAGCCTAAACAGAATGTGTCTCAAAGGGGGGGAAGATAAATGAGTTTGTCAGAATATAGATCCTTAACAAGGACAATAGGGTAAAAATGTAGGTCATCCGCCTTGCTCCTTCATACACACAACAATCAGACGAAATTGAATACTCCTTCATTATGTCATGATGGCTGTGGCCGCTAAGATGCTTTAGACATGGTATAACAATGGCTATTACTCGTAACAAGTGGGGCTTGCGACCAGTTAAGAATTCCAGTCAGCTATGCCTCCCTCCAGGTCAATATAAGCTTCATAGGGATCAAGCAAACCAATTCACTTGCTTTCTCTCTCCCACCACTAGGATAGATTTCTGGTTTTCTTTTCCAGCTGGAACCCAACATTCTGTGGCTCCTGGATGTTCATTTCTCATTGAGTGGTTGTGTTTTCCCACCAGATGAGGATCCTCTTGTGGATTTTTCCCCCCTTAAAAAATGGATTTCTGCATGCCTGGGACTTTACCCAAGGATGTTGATGCTTCCCATTTATTTCTCATTGTCCCCATTTTGGCTCCAATCCTGTTGTTAGCAGAGCTTCAACTCCTCAACATACCTTTTCCGTCCAGTGAAAGCACTTGGACTCACCAGCAAGGAACTTGAACCAGCCCTCTTTTAATTGTGGTAGGTCCTTGGGAGGCTGAGAAGGTGAAAGAGATGTCTTCAGAGGGAGGCAACCACAAGTCTTTTCAACAGTGGCTAGCCAGGTGGGGTGGAGCTACAGCAGTAGCCTCTCAACAGCAGCATCACTGCTGATTGCTGGGCAAGGTGGCAGCAAGGGCAGGGCTGCATGGGTGAACCGTTGGACCCAGTCTGGTGCTCCTACCAGTGCACCCAGACAACTCCCACCTTGCTGTCACGAAGTAAGCAGCAGTGGCACTTCTGCCAAGAAGCTATTGCTATGGCTCCACCTCAAGTGAGTCACTCCTGATTTTGCTCACAATCAGTTGTAATCAAGCCTTGTTGGGGTGAATGAGGGGATACTTTTGCATCTCGGATTATAGCCAACTAAATCATATTCTGAGTAGTTACTTGGATCTAAGCCATGCCAGTTATCTCAATGGGTCAACTCTAAGTAGAACTAACATTGAATACAACTCTGTATCTCTAGCACTGAAGAAACACTATTTTCACACTCAATCAAAATGTTAAGGAAGTGCTTTGCATGTTAGATTGATTTTGAAACTTCTGGTGCATCCTTTGAAGCCTGTGGTTCTTATAAGATCTTATTTTAAGCATATTTATATCTGACCTATTTCTTGATGCATTACATGTGGAAATGATGATATATCTCCTTAGGCTGTGCTCCGAAGCACACTTACTTGGAATTAAATCTCCAGAAATTAATGGGACATACTTTCCAAGTATATGTGCTTAAGATTGTTCTTCAAATAACTGGCAGAGAATGCATTTGTGCTGCATCTTACTCTCTGTGTGTGCATGCTTGCAATTAGTGTTGATGCAACAGTACTATAAAATAATAGAACGTTAATTCCCTTTATAGTTTGCATTTCTATAATGATGCTGGGCCATGTGATTATCCCCAGACACTACTAAAATTATTAGAACTTGGCTTTTTCTTTTCTTTTTCTTTTTTTGCTTCTCCTCACTGTTTGATGAGAATCTGAGGCTAATGTTGCCCCTGATTAAGTATCCACACCACAGTCTATTGAGCCAGGAGACAGTTAAATATTTTATGTGAATCAATGCAGTATATGAAAATCATTTGCTTTTGTTTCCTTAGTATCAATATATATTTGCTGGACAGTAGCAAACCAATTAAGTGGAAGCACCGATGCAGGTTAACCTAGTTAGTCCCCTTTCCCCGTCATTGTTTTCTCTCTCTTTATTTCTAAATTGAAGAAAAGTATACCTTTACACAGGCAGTCTTGTGGTTGTTGATATTATATCACTTGCATCTTTGATGTATTTCAAGTTGTTAATTATTGTGCCTTGCACATCAACCTCAAATGTATGATTTTAAGTTAACAGCTCTGGCCATTTGTGGTATTCAGTGTTGTTGAGCAAATAGTTCTGCTCATGTACCAAATGGCTGTATTGTATGGTATAAGCCAATGGTAGGCTTCTCAAACAAGACATACATGCGAGGATTTGAGAAGGAGGCGAAACCCCTCTGCCTTGCAATTCACATGCTTGCTTTCTTAGAGAGGGAAGGACTGGAGGTGATGTTTCTCACAGAAAAGGGGCTGTACTTTCATCAGTTGGTTTGTCAGGAAAGAGAATCTTGTGATTTAATGTTGAGAGGAAAGCATAAGAAGGGCTGCAAAGGAATAAAGTATCTCTTACGGTGAGACATAAAATGCAGTGGTGTGGATTTTAGAGGAGATGGCAAAATTTACGGAAGCAAGATATCTCAGGCTGCTGGCAAAGGAGAGTGAGGAAGAGAGATTTAAGGTTCACCAGGCAGAAGACTTTATATCAGTGGGAAGAAATTCAAATGCCTGGCAGAATGCTTGCTGCTGTCCAGTAAAGTGTATTGACACTGCAAAGAAAATGTAAATAAGGCAAAAGAAGCCTGAACTTATTATGGCCAGATGAAATGCAGGGAAACAGTTTCCAGAAGAGGAGGGGAGAGGATGTGTATGAGTGGGAAAAATATCAACAACATTGGGACAGATTCAGGAGCAGCTGTCATGTTTGCTGGTAAGTGGCCGAATAAATTACTATGAATCTTGAATAGCTTGTAGTGTGAAAAGGATGTTTAGAGATGTTGTTGCCTCTAGCAACTTTTTTTTATTATGACTGAGCACATTAATAGCATCACTGCCCAAGCTTTGAAGCAAACTCTATTCTGTAGAAAGTATTTAGAATAGTACTAGATGCATTCACTCTTCCTGGTACTGTGCGAGGCAATGCTTGCTTAATAGCTTTTATTTAACAAGCAGAAATTAGTGAGGGGTGGTTACAAAGGTAGCTAGCTGCACATATATGTACAGATACTACAATAACTAAAATTTACAATGCTTGGAGGATCTATGAGAGATTAGATGTTCTGTTAAAACTATTTTATGTCATATATATTAACTTTTATGAGTTCTGAGAGTTCAAATGAAACTAAAACATCTGTGCACCACAGAGGTTTACTGGAATGCCTTTTGTCATTAGGCATGTGATTATTTATTAGCAAGGTAATGGATTAGGTTCAGTAAGCAAAAAGCAATTTCATCAATTGTGGCATTTTAAGGTATGTTTGTGTACTTTCAGACTCAAAGAATTTTATTTCTGTTGAATTCTTCTTTTTCTTTTTCTTCTTTAATTACTGTCATTAATGATTCTTGTAGAGTCTGCACAGATAACAATATTTTTGTGTGAAAGGGCCATTCTAAGAAGTTTTCCCATTCATTTCAATTTGGTTTACAAAGGAGAACTTCCCAGTGCATTGAGGCTGGCTCCTATAATCTATCTATCTATCATCTATCTATCTATCTATCTATCTATCTATCTATCTATCTATCATCTAGCATCTAGCATCTAGCATCTAGCATCTCTATGCTATAGAATATATTGTTAAAAAGATAATCATTAGTTTGTATTGTTCAGCTGCATTTGTATGTTTCAAAGTCCAAGAGTTCTGTTCTACTTGGTAATCACTTTCCTGCCATAGCACAACTCAAATGAGGCAAATCCTGTTTATTATAGTCCTTAACCTCCTGTTTGCTCTTGAAACCAACTGGAGAACCATATATAAAAATTAAAATCAGTCCCCCACCCCCGCCAAAACTGTTTAGCACAAAATGCAACCCAAAGACTGCACAAAATAGCTATAGCTCTAGAACTTCACAATTTTGCATATCAATTTCCTGCAAATCAGAAGTGTTTTACATGTGTGCCAAAGAACCAGTGACTCCTGAAAACACGTTATAAGTGTGTGTGTGTGTGTATATATATATAGAGAGAGAATACTGGCCCCACCGAGTCTGGCAACATCCCGGTGAATGTTTCACAACATGGCATTCATATCTAACTTGAAGGACTGGTTAAAGACTATGAACTGCTCTCTGGATACTTTGTTCAAGCAAAAAGAAAGAAGCTGCAGCTGCAGTTAATGAAGAGCTAGTAGGCCATCCCACATCTGCCAGGGAGTGTTCAGCCAACAGCACAATGATAGAATGACATTAAAGGTTAGCGGCGGGGTGTGGGGGGAGGAAGGAATTGCCTTGCTGAGTAGGTCAGAATAGTGTTCTGCACTAAAAATAGAAATAGTGTAATTATTGCTTGTCTGTACAAGTTGTATACATTATGGAAGGAAGGAAACAAACTGGCAAAAATGTAACTAAAACTCTGGCATAGCCATAAATGTCATTCACCTTTTCTTCATGTTTTCAGTCAAGTATTGTATAGCTCAGGCTATCATTGCAATAATCGTCTTTTTACAGTTGTAGAATACGTTGCCATAAACCTTAAGGAGTCACAAAGCCTTTTATCATTGTGTCTTCTTAATCCAAGAATTTTTTAAAAACATATTCTCTGACATCATTATATAACTTCAGAGCATTTATCTGGTTCACAATCAGAAAAGCCAGTTTAAAAACAAAGGCTGTTAGAATTTTGTCAGATATATTTATCACTTGATGAGGAGATTCCAGGGCTCTTTACCATGCAGATTGTTCCTTAAAATTGGTTTGAGGTACAGCACTTCAGACACAAAGTGAAGCAGGATCTAGCTAGTCTCCCTTCTCTTACTACAAGAACAAAATGAAAACATCAGCATTCATTTGTGCTGGGTTCCACAGTTTCTGCAGTATATAAGGCCTCATAGGGCCCCGCTCAGTGGAGTATGCCCTGTTCAGCTGTGAAGCAAAGTACCTGCTTATAAAAGTACAGAAGCTATCCTGTTGTGACTGAATTTTAAATACAGCCTTGAGTCTCAGCCTGGCCTGGCTTTGAGTCCATCATATTTCCGATTTAAGAACATAAAGACAGCCTTATTGGATCAGACCAATGGCTTGGCAAGTCCAGCATAATGCTCCCCACAGTGCCTATGGGAAGCCCATAAGGAGGGCCTGAGTGCAATAGCTCTCTCCTGCTCATGTTCCTTAGCAACTAGGATTCAGACACATGCTGCCTAGTGCCTCTGATGCTGGAGGTAATATATAGCCATCGTGACTGTAATAGATATTGATAGGCTTCTTCATGAATTTGTATAATCCCCTTTTAAGTTGGTGGCTGTCATTGCATCTTGTGGGTTGTCTGTTCAGATGTTTCATTCCTGTCAGAACTTTCATAGAAAGACAATAGTTGAAATCATACTTTTCTGGTCATATTTTTGAGAGCCCTGGCTGAGAATCTTAAAGATGAAATCTGCCAGTCCTTAATGGAAAGTCAAGCTCTTGAATTTCAGATAATGAAAGAAATTTAGATTTGAAACTTCAGCATGTGGCTCTTGAATACACAGAAGGAAAGGGTTAGAGTAATGTGGGTCACTGGAATCTTGGTTAGAAGGTAGGACAGTAACTGCTTCTAGCCACTCTGTTGCTTGCCTCAAGCAAGATAGATCTCTGTTGTTCAGCTACATTCCCCCAAAGTAGCTTGGGTTACATTTCAATGGAAGTGCACATTTGAAACCAATGGTGTGACATTCTTTGGTCCTGTGCTTGTGCCCTGCTTAAGCTACAAACATGCTTGGTAGCTTTGAGCAAGTCACAATACCTTATTTCCCCCCATTTATAAAACAAGAATAACTGATTTGATTTCTGCCAAACTTTTCTCCTTGCCTTTTGTTCTTTTTTCCTTTTTTCCTTTCCTTTTTTTTTTTTTGCTGTTTGATTTTCACCCTCTCCCAACGAAGGCAGATCTGAGAAAACAAGAAAGTCAGGTGGCTTGACTGGGACTTTCTGAATCTAGCGAGATAAAGTGATGCTGGTGCGATAGCAAATCAATGACAATGACTCTCTCCTTGTAGGGAGCATGGAGGAAGGGAAGGCTAGACAAAAACAGTTCTGCAGGATGTGACTTCCTGAGCCACTGACATCTAGAAGTCCTTATTAATGTGCCACCTTGTTAAATAACAAACATACGAACTGATTCATATTTGCTGGAAGCAGTAGTTCAGCCGGCATGGTTCTTGTTGTTTAGTCGTTTATTCATATGGTAATCGGTAGATGAACTAATTTTTTTAGTGGTAAAAGTGAACCAAACTGGTCTTGTCAAAGTTGTAAAACAAATTGCAACTTGCCACCTCCTTGGAAACTCTCAAAAAGTAGGTAGAGTACAGAATAAGGTTAAGCCATGATTTGAACATATGTTGGGTATTTCATAAACACACACACACACACACACACTCTCTCTCTCTCTCTCTCTCTCTCTCTCTCTCTCTTTGCATTGGTCAAATTTTCAATTGGTGGAATGTTCTCCTCAGGGAGGTTTGGCTGGTGCCTTCATTATATACCTTTAGGCACCAGACAAAAATGTTCCTCTTCAACTTCCAATGTGGCTGTGAAGCAAGAGATCATAACTTTCCATTTTAGATGAATCACAACTTAATGCTACATTGAATCACCAAATATAATCATGGTTAATGAAAAACAAAACAGCTTCTTAAAGTGTGGTTTGAAGCAGACTTGTTTAACTAACCATAGTCAAGATTAACCATATTTTTTCCTTGTTTGGATGCTACAACAAGCTGCATTCTAAAACAGAATCAAAGGCTTCAAAACTCCTCCTCATGACTGTGCTGGAAGTGGAGAAGGAAGTGCATGAGTTCAGAGCTTGCTGTGAATTGTCCTTGCAACTCTCAGCTACAGTTTAGTGTCACATGCAGACACAGCCATTATTCAGAGCAGCACGTATGTTAATTATTGCGAGTTTTTACAACACTTTATTTGGACGGTGGTACTTTGGCCACAAATGGTCGTTGAGCGGAGAATATCCTGTAGGCTCATGTTGTGCCTCTGAATATTTGAGAAAGGTTCAGAAGAGATCCCTTGGCATTCCATTGCTGATAGGAACATAGGAAGCTGCCTTTCAGACTATTGGTATATCTATCTCATAGGAATGTAAGAGTGCTACTGGATCAGGCCAAAGGCTCTTCTAGTCCAGCTTTTTGGGAAACTTGAAAACAGGACCTGAGTGCAATAGCACTCTCCCCAGATACGATTCCCAGCTCCTGGTATTCAGAGGCATACTGCCTCTGACAGTGGAAATAAAACATAGCTGTGCTGTAAGGTAAAGGTAAAGGGACCCCTGACCATTAGGTCCAGTTGTGGCCACTCTGGGGTTGCGGCGCTCATCTCGCTTTATTGACCGAGGGAGCTGGCATACAGCTTCCGGGTCATGTGGCCAGCATGACTAAGCCGCTTCTGGTTAACCAGAGCAGCGCACGGAAACGCCGTTTACCTTCCCGCCAGAGCGGTACCTATTTATCTACTTGCACTTTGGCATGCTTTCGAACTGCTAGGTTGGCAAGAGCAGGGACCGAGCAACGGGAACTCACCCCATTGTGGGGATTCGAACCTCCAACCTTCTGATCGGCAAGTCCTAGGCTCTGTGGTTTAACCCACAGCGCCACCTGCATCCCTTCAGCTGTGCTGTACTGAAAGCCTTATCCTCCATGAACCTGTCTAATACTCTTTTGAAGAATCCAAGTTGGTAGCCATCCCTACCTCATGGGGAAAGAAGTGCTTTATTTTTTCTATCCTGAGTCTTCTAATATTCAGCTTTACTGTATGGTCTTAAGTTAAGAAAGGAAGAAAAAATATCAACCTCTTCTGCTTTCTCCACACCATGCAAAGTCTTATACCTCTTACCATGTACCACTTTATTTACATCTTCCCCTGATAGTTTCTACATTTTGTAATTCATGTCATTGTTTATTAGTGATATTATGACAATCTCAGTTGATTAAAAAAAACACCATTTCTACTAAAGATCTAAATATCCACTTTCCCTGAGGCATTTTTCACAAATGCTGCAAGGCCTTTTTGTGTGTGTGTGTGTGGGGGGGATAAGATCTGTGATTCAAAAGCTCATTCCTCCTGTCCCGTTGTTTGTTTGATGTCCCTGTTGGCTTTCTCTGGAGCATGTGTGGCTGGGAACAGAAGCAAGACAGTGGCCTGGTTAGAGCTGGGTCAAACTTCCTGTCTCAGTTTGGATTGATCTGGGTCTTTCCAAACCATTTTTTTGTTTCGTTTGTTTGAAGAATTCTTGGAATTATTTATGTAGAATTCTTTCAACTTTCTCTGCAGTTCAGAAAGACTTGGCCTGTAGGAACTCCTCTGCTGGCGCCAGGGTAACTTACCAGTTTCGTCTTCTTCTGCCTTTCCTAAACTTACTAAGCTGCTGGGGGCAGGGGAGGGAGAAGAATAAACACTAGCCAAGATATATGGCCATAGCTCTTCCTAAGTGATGGGGACGCGGGTGGCGCTGTGGGCTAAAGCCTCAGCGCCTAGGGCTTGCCGATCGAAAGGTCGGCGGTTCGAATCCCCGCGGCGGGGTGCGCTCCCGCTGCTCGGTCCCAGCGCCTGCCAACCTAGCAGTTCGAAAGCACCCCCGGGGGCAAGTAGATAAATAGGTACCGCTTACCAGCGGGAAGGTAAACGGCGTTCCGTGTGCGGCTCTGGCTTGCCAGAGCAGCGTTGTCACGCTGGCCACGTGACCCGGAAGTGTCTCCGGACAGCGCTGGCCCCCGGCCAATAAATGTGAGATGGGCGCACAAACCCCAGAGTCTGGCAAGACTGGCCCGTTTGGGCAGGGGTACCTTTACCTTTACCTTCCTAAGTGATAACATTCTGCAGGGATTGTTCCAGAACATTTTAGACATAGCTGTCAACTTTTCCCTTTTCTTGTGAGGAATCCTATTCGGAATAAGGGAATTTCCCTTTAAAAAAGGGAAAAGTTGACAGCTATGATTTTAGATCCTCCACTGCAGACTTGAACTCTGGGACTTTTTTTAACTGTGTCTGTTAAAACAGGAATGTTTTTTTTAATGACACTTCCCAGAGTTTCCACCTTCATTGCAATAGTTTAGAAGTGCTTTGGGCTTCACCATTGTTCACTGTTTTCCATCTTCTTCTCCAATTCAATAGGTTAAGAGAAAGAGGGAAGAGGGATAGAAACTGGCAGATCAGAGGGCTAAAGCCCAACCATTACATGCTGAGGCAAAATTCAGCTGGGGCTTAGGCTCACATCATAATGGTCTTACACCAGGCATGGCCAAAATTGGCCCTCCAGATGTTTTGGGACTACAACTCCCATCATCCCTAGCTAACAGGGCCAGTGGTCAGGGATGATGGGAATTTTAGTCCCAAAACATCTGGAGGGCCAAGTTTAGCCATGCCTGTCTTACACACTCCATAACAAATTTCAGAAATATGATTGAAGGTAGTAATAAATTTTTCTAAGCTGTGCAATGTACTTTTTTTTTTTTACAATCTCTGAAATAAGTCTATGAAGCATGTGGCACAAACAGAATTATATATTGCAGCATGAATTGTTTGTCGGCTGTGATTACCTCCATAACCTGTGCTCTACCACTTCTGAGTAATCAATATATCTTAATGTTGCAAATTACAGAAAGCAAACAATTTATTTTATTGCACATGGGGTAACTTGTGAATTCATGAAATTGTGTTATTTCGTGTTGTCACATCTCTTCAGTCATTCAGTGTTATGTTTTGAGATAGTGAAGTGGACTGATAACTTCTCAGGTTCAGTTCAAATAGTGTGCCATTCATTCAGAGGGTGTCATTAAAGTTTCTGCACTGCATGTTGAGCGACTGTGAAGTTTGGAGGTTGCTTACTATTTGTTTTTGCATGGTGAATATGTACACCAACAATGCATTTTTTGGCAATGGGTAGCACTGGCATAAACATTCTCTAGATCATACAGTAAAGTGAAATGCCCATGTTTCTGTGTTATGGAGCACTAACACAAAAAGGCAATTGTCGTTCACCTCCATGAGGATGATGTACTGTTTCAATACAATCTTAATTTTCAGCATTTAAGAACCACAGCTGATTAACAGGTCTATCCAAATGTCATCTTAGGTGTGCCTTCACTATACACTTCAGGTGTCTCAGAACTGGAAAACTGTGACTTAAAGTTTGTTGCAATTAATGATTTCTACATGAATTCTTTGTTTTATTGCCTCTTTTGTCCTTTCTGTGTTCTTATCATTCTTTTGTGTACTTTATGTACACACAGCGAGCCACACAATAACAAATGAAGAGGGGAAAGGGACACTGGCAAATAATAATGGGGGGGGGGGAACAAAACAAGAAACCCCAGCTCACTATTTGAAACAATAAGATGGAGTATGTATTCCAATGTAAATTTTAATCCAGGTTACTGTCACGTTCCAAGGACAATGTTCTTTCTATGCCTGACTAGGGACTTTATGATGAACTTGTTACATACAGTGGTGCCTCGCAAGACGAAAAGAATCCGTTCTGTGATTCTCTTCGTCTAGCGGTTTTTTCGTCTTGCGAAGCAAGCCCATTGACAGATTAGCGCTATTAGCGGCTTTTAGCGGCTTATCAGCTTATCGGATCAGCTGATAAGCGGCTTAGCGGCTTAGAAAAAGGGGGAAAGGAGGAAAACCCCGCAGGAACTCGCAAGACATTTTCGTCTTGCGAAGCAAGCCCATAGGAGATTCGTTTTGCGAAGCACCTCCAAAACGGAAAACTCTTTCGTCTAGCGAGTTTTCCGTGTTGCGAGGCACCACTGTATTTAATGACAATTTGGATTTCACGGTTAACAGTAAGAGCTGTTCAATATTGGAATAGACAGCCTCAGGAACTGGTGGACTCTCCTTTCCTGGGAGCATTTAACCAGTGGGTGGAGAAGAATCTGTTGCATGCTGTAGTTGCACCCTGCATTGTTGAAGAACTAGCTCAGTTGGCAGAACATGAGACTCTTAATCTCAGGGTTGTGGATTTGAGCCCCACATTGGGCAAAATATTCCTGTGTTGCAAGCAGTTGGACTAGATGACACTTGTGTTTCCTTCCAAGTCTACAATTCTATGATTCTATGACCTCCAAGATCCCGGCCCATATGATATGCTGTAATTTGTGCATGCTTCAGTTGTGCAATGTGTTTATTGGGGGGGGGAATGTTTAATTGTTTCTGCTCTGCATCATGTACAAAATGCATGAGCTTGCTAGAAAGTTTTCAGTGCATCCTGAAGCTCTCAGTAAAAATGTTTATTTCTCCTCTCTGGAACAATGCATATTTCATTGCTGTTAAGTGACAACTTGGAAGCTGGGGAGTGACATTTAACTTCTTTCTGCTATGGTGACACGATGACAGCTGTCGTAGGAAGGAGAAAGATACAATGATTAAAATTCTTTCGATAAAGGCATGCTCACTTTTACAGCTTAATGGAAATCACTTCCTAGTGAAAAAGTCTGGACCACTAAGTATTTTGAGTCAACAAATTGTGTGCTGTCTATGTTTGAAGGAATTAATCTTCCTTTAAACTTTCAATAAACCTATCATTATAGCAAGGGGAATATTAGTTATTATTTGAGCCTGCCTATGAAGATTAACTACCATGAAGTGCTTAGATTTGGGTGAGATTTTTGTGGTTATAGTGTATGAAACATGAATAGTAAACATATTATTATACAAAGCAAAATCACTCCAAGCAATAACTAATTTAGCACCAGGTGAGGCTTCTGGTCTTGATATTTTATTTCTGGACACGTCTTTGATAGGCCTCTGTTGCTGAAACGTGAAGTTATTTACTTAAATTTCGGTTGTCAAGATTCAGGTGTGATATAAAATAATTCTATTCTGATACAATAGTCATTATTTTTGCCCGTCTGTCTCTCTCTCACTTACTCTTTCACACCCACACACCCACAAGGTTCATGCAACAGGCTTTAGCAGAAGTTCTGTGTGATCTGCTGCCCCAATCAGATATGGTTTGCTCATTAACCTGTCCCAAGCCTAGTGTTACCAGACTAACAAAGCCAGATGAAAACCATCCTCATTTTCAACTTGGATGTCTAGCAGCTTGACCTTTTGAGTGTAGGTTACTGTTGGAGAGAGGTTTGGAAGTGAGATTCCTACTTTCCAGTAGGAAAGTTAAGTGCAATGGTGATTGCTACCAACCATATTAAAACTTGGTTAGGGTTATATCTGTCCTCATCCACCTTTAAATAAACATTCTCCATGAAAATGCTTAGGCTAGAATAAATCAAAGACACTTAGCTTCACAAATAAGTGAATATTTTACTCACGGTTTCCAGAAGTTACAGCAAACAAGTCACCATCTATTAAGAGTAGGAAAAAGATGATGAAAAAGGTTCCAGATGATTTAAAAAGAGAAAAAAGTACTAGGTTTCCTTACAAAAGGATCATTCAGTATTTGGATTAGCAAAGATGCAGGCTATAAAAATCTCATTTTAGAGAGAGTCAATTCACTTGCATGAAGGAGAAAAAGACTGAGAATGGAGGAGGGAACAGAACCTGCTAAGCCATACTCACACTGGTAACTTGAGCTCAGGGACCAGGTTAACCCTTTCATGCACACAAGTTTGATTCAATAACAGTTATTTCTTTTAGAACAGCCAGAGATTCTGATGCAATGGAACTCGACAAGTGAAGAATAAAGATGCCTGTGTACTAGAGACTCATAATAAGTGATATGCTAAAACAGGGTTCTAGGGATGTGCGTGGCGCTGTGGGTTAAACCACAGAGCCTAGGACTTGCCGATCAGAAGGTTGGTGGTTCGAATCCCCGCGACGGCGTGAGCTCCCGTTGTTCGGTCCCTGCTCCTGCCAACCTAGCAGTTTGAAAGCACGTCAGAGTGCAAGTAGATAAATAGGTACCGCTCTGGCGGGAAGGTAAACAGCGTTTCCGTGTGCTGCTCTGGTTCACCAGAAGCGGCTTAGTCATGCTGGCCACATGACCCAAAAGCTGTACGCCGGCTCCCTTGGCCAATAAAGTGAGATGAGCACTGCAACCCCAGAGTCGGTCACGACTAGACCTAATGGTCAGGGTTCCCTTTACCTTTAAAACAGGGCTCTACTGAAAGCCATGACTTGGTAGATTGCATCTCAGGGTGTATGAGAAAGTTGGATGTGATTCCCTTTTCTTGCTTAGCCATTTGTATTCAGTTTGGTATGTTGAAGGCTACAACTGAGTACAATGCCTGTGAGTTTTGAGGTGTGGTGCTCCTTAACTGAGGGTTCCTTAACAGGTGACTATTTCATGTCAATTGTTTCTTTTTACCTGTTAGGTTTATATCACACATGGAAACCATGGCAGCAATATGTATTTAGCCGTTTGATTACAGTTCATAGCACAAATTGAAAGACTGGGTACTATAAGGTGTGCACCTCCATGGTATTACTACTTTAATATATTTGGAGTATATTGTGTGACAGCATAATGTTTCATGTGATTTCCATTGGTCCAGCTGAAGCTGATCTTGATTTCTATTACTATTACTATAGTTTGAGGCTAAAGGAGCTGGATATGACTCTACTAACTGAAGGCTGAAAGTTAGCCAGTGGAAAAGAAACGTGGAGGAGAGGGCGGTGGAACAAAAGAAGAAAACCGTTGCCTCTTGAGTTGTAGGAGATGATTTGACAGTTGGCTTCTCAGAGGGATATTTAGCTGGAATCGATGTTAGGGGATGCTAAGTTGGTTTGTCCTTTTTACAGTGATAATAAATATACCTAAAGCAAAGAATAGAAAAGGGGGGAGCATACATGATTCAAGTCACATATATCATGTTCTCCATAATTTTTCAAGCCTGTAGCCCTCAGCCTTGTAACACATTATATAGCAATTTAAGGAAATGCAGCATCTTGTGTTACCAGAGGGTTGTTTGGGGTTTTCTTTTCAGAAGATTTGTCACCAGCAAAGGATCATTCACTTGCAAAATGATTTTGACTGAGTTGATGTGAGGCTTGGGCTGTTAAAAGTCAGTTGCTGCAAATTAAATAATCCACTACTCAAAATTTGTTGTTGTTTAGTCGTTTAGTCGTGTCTGACTCTTCGTGACCCCGTGGACCAGAGCACGCCAGGCAAAATACCTCAACTACTCAAAATACCTAAGTAAAATAATGTGGGCCAGTGTGTCTAGATGATGTGGACACATGGGGAGGGGGGAGGGAGGAGGAGATAAAACTTCCTGTTACTCCTATCTACTTCTGCTCTGTGAACTAATTCCTAGTCCTGGGAAACAAATTTTAAATTTTGTCTGCTTCATTAATATTTTCTTCAGGCAGGAAAGATACTTACCATTCAGTAGCTCATAAATATCCTTTATTTAATGTCTTTCTTCTTTAGAATAAAGAGGAGTGATCCAGCAGTATTACAGCTGCTTTGCAGCAAGTAATCTGTTCATTCTGGTTTAGCCATCTAGAAACCTGTAGTTTCTTCCTGGATACCGTAAGTCTGCAATTTAAATGGGGATTACGTTCTAGGGATTGCGCTTAAAGCTGAAACCACATAGAGTCAAAGCACATCAGGTTCAATGGTGGGAGAGCCAAAGTCATTATTGTTGGCATACCAGACCGCCCTCCAGCTTCTCTGATGTGGTCCAAATGAAAGCAGAACAATACGTTTGGCACTAACTCGGTTGCCGGAAGAAGGTGCAAAAGGTGCCATCCAGCTGTCTTAGGGACTCCACTCCGGATTTGTGTAGGGTCTACTCCTTAGCCTTTTCTTCTCCCACCCCCCCCCTCCAAGGCAGCAGAGGATTAGGAGCATAGTTTTCCTTCTTCTAGATGGGCTACCTTCCCAGGTTGACAAGCCCCATCCGCTCCTCACTTTCTTCTACAGCATGTGCAGAAACCTCCTTCTTGACCATTGGACCCCACTATTGATCTTGTCTGCTCAATCCACTGGTGCCTTTTTTCCCCACATGCAGGGGAAGATCAGCCAGCCAGTTGAAGCCATTCCCAGGGTGTGGCCGCTGCCTCACGCTGATAGCTTTTAGGAGCCACAGCCGAGTGCAGGGTGGGGACCAAAGGCGGACAAACTACTCTAGAAGGAATCTATTAACCGCTCTCCTAACACTCCATTAGTTAATAGTTTACTTTTATAGAATATCTCATAGAGCAGAAACATCTAGCATCTAGCAATGACTTGGATTTGCTAAATAGTGCACTTTGGCTAGCATGGAACCAACAACAGAGAGTTTTCATACCACCTTGTAGTTCAGCGCTTTTTAGTAGAAACAAGACAAACCCATTCAAGTGCTAGGTCTTAAATGCTGAGGTATGAAGTGGAAATGTACATATGAATAAAATCTTTTTTAGTTGATGGTGAAATGCTGCTTGAACTGGAATAATTTCTCTTAAGCAAAAACCAAGCATGCAGATGCTTTAAACTGACAGAATTTGGAACTGTATAGTACATTACCTATGAAATGTATAGTTAATGTAACTTCCAATTTTCACATGTAAATATGATACATGGTATACGTTTATATTACAGTGCTTGTATATTAACATACAAAAATAAATTAAAACCCTAATCACATTGCTACAATGTAGCTTCAGAATTATAAGCCAATCTGTTTCTTGCAAAGGCCATTTTCTTCCTCCTCTTTTGCTGCTGAGGCTTGTTAGTGTCTCATTTCTCTCTTTATTTTCATTTTCCTCCTCCTTCCCCTGCGTATATTTTTATCCCTGGGCCAATATCTTTCTCTCCCCCACAGGTTTCTATTTAGCTTCTAGGTTTCCCTTTAACAGTCTCCACTTCCTGTCTCATTTGCTTACTCCTGTCTTCTCTAATATTGATTCCTGCTCATGCTGCGCAGTCACTCCTAATGATTTTTGACATTTTTAAGGGCAGAATGCTTCCTTGCACACTCCATCATGATTCTCCCCTGGCAGATACAAGTAACTCCCACTGAAGTCAGTGAGAGTTATTTGTAATCCTGGAAGGGGAGAGAAACGCTAACCCTCAAAGATGGCTCCAGGGGTATTGGTCACATTGGACTGGTGCTTAAAGGACTAAGAAAGCTGTCTCCCATCAATGAGTGGAGTAAAATGGTGAATGAAGCTCTTCATACCCAAGGTTTGTCTAATCCACTTGTTTGGGGATGGGAGGAAATTTTTCCTAAATGAGATTAGCTCTCCACTTCCCAACATTAGATCATGTTTCTTGGTCATTTGCTGTTGGGTGCCTCAACTTGTTTGCTTAATATTTCTTTTAAAAATTGCTTATTCATCTAGCTAAGAGATATTTTGGTGCTTAACAATACTCATAATGTTGTTCCTTATTCTAATCATGTCTTTGTCTTTTTATGTGGCCCCCTTTTCTTTTTCTGTATTTAGGAGTTATAGATGAGTTTTGATTTTGAGAGTATTCTCTTGATTTTGTGAGAATTAGTTTGAAGACTACTGGTGCTCTTTTACACTAGCTGACTAGTCCTTTATTCCTCTTGTATCTGTGAAAGTCATGCAATGGAAGAAAATGAAATGGAAGATTAATTTCCTGTTTTTTGTTGGTTTTGGTGGCTCTGTCCACTTGAACAAAGGAACATAAATGAATGCCTTATACCAAGTCACTTCATATGTTCATCTAACCCAGCACTATCTAATCTGTGTCAGCAGGTCCCCATTGTCTTGGGCAGAGTGAGATATTTCCCTTCCACACTATCTGAAATCCCTTACCTGATGATGCGTTTGATTGAATCTGTGGCCTTCTGAATACTAAATTGGTCCTTTGCTGTTGGATGTATATCTCTTCTCTATTTAAAAAAGAGAGAGAACACATAAGGGCTATGTACACACAACACTTTATTCTAGACTCAATGGAGTGCTTGTTTTTTTTCTCCATAGTCTGCACACAAAATCAAGATTTATTGCATATGTTTGTGCTTCTTGAGAAACTGGTTTGAATTCAAACTAAAAGCTGATTGCAGATGGATTCTGCATTACCCAGCAGTGTGTCTATTTGAAAACACAGGTGGTCCTAGCAGTGGGGGATGTGTATCCACACCTGTCCAATGGTGCTGTGGGTGGGCATGTACCAAGATCGCAACCACTGCTTCTTACTTTATTCACATGGGGCATGTGCAGGGAGGAAAAGGCATGGGTAACCTAATTAAGGGGATAATTTTCAGACACATATCAAGTAACCTCACCAACACTTGTGGATGACAGGGTCCAGAATCAATGTAGGTTAGAAGTAGTGTGTTGAGGACAAGTATGAACACTTTCAGATTGATAAAATTTCATTTTTGGGGCTGCAAACAGGTTAGTGACTATACAGTCTGAGTCTTAATTGAAAGCCTACAAAAATGTATCCTTTGTGTGTCCTGCTCTTTGAAACAGTGGCTGAGTTCAGGTTTTCAAACATTTTCTTTGTATGGGTTTACAAGGAAGAACAGGGCTGACTGGGAAATCTTAGGCAGTTGCCATGGTCTCTGTGCAGGTTGTTGGAGAGATTATTTTGTGCACTTCAGATGATACCCCCTGTAGGAATCTTTCTGGTATTTCCCGGGGTTGATGTTGCTTTTCCAGGTGTTTCCTCTCATTTGCATGCCACAGCTGACTGCTGAATACTTTAGCAGCTTGATAGCCTCTGGCTAGGAGCAAGAGCTTTCTGCAGTCTTACTGCTTTCTTTCCAGCAGAAGCCAGCATTTAGTGTGAGGCTGAGTTTATACAACTATAATTCACTCCTTGGGAAATAAAAAAGGGTGGGAGGGCTGGTATCAATAATGCCACAAAATCCACATACTTAAGATGTGCTATTTCATTCATGCTTTCAAGCCTTCTGATAGGATATTGTAAACACGCAGGGTTTTATATCAGTTTTAAGCTAAATAATGCCTTACATAAATTGAATGCAATGCTTTTATTTCAGAGTTTATATTCAGTCATATTCAGCAATTCAGGGAAGTTACTGAGAAAGGGGACAGTGACAGAATGAAAACATTTGCTCTATAGAATTAATCAGTTCATGGACATGTAGGTATCATATAATTGTATGGCTGGTGGATTTTGGTTTTTTTGGTTTTTGCTGAATGTTCACAGCAACCAAATTACATTTGTCAAACTGAGAACGAAACTGGATGTTGCATGGGAAATTATGATTGGATTTTTCCACACAATGTAATTCTTCTAAAAGAAGCAAAAATAAAATGTTATCTTAAAAAAGTGCACGGGGGTAGAGGACTAGATCAAATCAGATCCCTAATCTGCCCCCTTCTGGTGGGCTAGCTTTGACTTGTGGGCAGGACCACCCATCTGTCCACCACCTGATGTCCTCAGGATGCCAGGTGATGGACACCTATCAAAGTTCACAGAAATTAACCTCAATACTCAATTAGTTCAATACTCTTGATGCCCTTAAGGTTAGCCTGGAAGCTTCAGTTTGTGCAAAAAAAGGTAGGTTGAAGTGGAATAGACTACCATTAGTATATAAAACTATGACTGAACAACCTACAGTAGCTGCAAATATTTCTCTGGACCAAATATAAAGTTTTAGCAAGGGGCCTGAAACAATTCAACACCAGGTCGTTTGAAAGATAATCTCAACCCCTTATATACTTGTTTGACAGCTGTGCTCATCAGAGGAAGCTCTTCCATTGGTGCCTAGGACATCTGCTCCATGACAAGTCAAAACCAGACCTTTAGCATTGCAATACCAGTTGTATAGCTATTTCCACCCTGTACAAATTAGACAGGCACCAATCATATTGGTCTCTTTGTGCCTATTACATATCTAGATAAGCCTTTCCAGAGAGATGGTCTCAGCCATGCTTCTTATCTATTTTCAAGCATTAAATTACATATAAAGACTTTCTGAACATCACTTTGAATTTTCTGGAATATAAAGTGAATAATACATTCCATAAGGAAATAAAATAAATAACCATCTTCTGCGATGAGTTCTAAAATTGTTGAAGGCTTACTGCACACCCAGGGCGCACTACAATAAACAGTGGATTCAGCATTTCAGGTCTTAAATTTTAAATGTCATCATGTGCAGTTTTCTCTGTAGGCACGTGAGCACTACTGCTGTAGTGATTTTCATATGGGGAATCCAGACAATGTACAATAAGCATTTTCACTGTGTCTGCCCATTTAGGTTTTCCAAATCTATGCTTACACTCTCCAAGGGGGTTCTTATTTAATGCCAGGCAAACCATTTCAGTGCCTTAAAGTTTGTGAAGTAGTCACAAGGAAGAAAACATCGGTAACAATAGTCATACATTGGGAAGAAGAGTAGCCACCATTGTGAAGGAAAGTGAAAGAGGAGCTGGTTTTGCTTGCCACATAAATGAGGCTTATAGTTCTCTCAACATGAAATGAATTATCAATTACCTTGCAGGGTCCTGAGATGATCATGATAAGAGATAAAAGCAACAATAATATTAATTGATTAAATTGATTAAATATTAATTAAAATATTAATAGGTTGCAAATAAAATTGCCAAGCCAAATAAGGGTGTATATCTACACACAAATAGAGAAGATATAGAAGTACTTTGCGTTTAAAAAAAAATGTTTACAACATAATACTTTGTTGGATCTGTTTACATATCTGGATCCTATTATATTGGGTTTTCTCTATTAAGAACTAGGTTATGGCCATTAAAATATCTGTACTTTTCCAAAACTGCTTTATCCTTGGTTTTCCTCCTCTGATAGAATAATCACACAGTTAGGATAATAAGAGAACAGATAGAATGGTTCCCTGATAATGGTCTGCATTATGAATCATCTGAAATTCTATGTGGCGATGCAGGTGGTGCTGTGGTCTAAACCACAGAGCCTAGGGCTTGCCGTTCAGAAGGTTGGCAACTCGAATCCCCGCGGTGGGGTGAGCTCCCATTGCTCGGTCTCAGCTCCTGCCAACCTAGCAGTTCAAAAGCACGTCAAAGTGCAAGTAGATAAATAGGTACCTCTCCGGTGGGAAGGTAAACAGCGTTTCTGTGCCCTGCTCTGGTTCTCCAGAAGCAGCTTACTCATGCTGGCCACATGACCCGGAAGCTGTCTGCGGACAAACGTCAGTCCGTCAGCCTGTAAATCAAGATGAGTGCTGCAACCCCCAGTCTGCGACTGGACTTAACTGTCAGGGGTACCTTTACCATATAAAATGGTAAGTTTGAAGAAGTACCATTTGAAGAAGGAGGAGCAGCAGCAGCAGCTATAGGGCAGACTCTCCTCTAAAAAAGAAGTTGTCTCAGTGAGGCCTCAGTATTCCCAGAAGCTACTGAATTAAGAGTAACAGCTGGCAAGCCACTCTGTGCTAACTTCTGATAAATTTTTAGAGCTTCCCACTGACATCAGGTGAGCTGTTGCTTTTTCAAAACCTGTTGCTCAGCACCTGTAGATCATTTGTTTTGCATTTTGAAAGTAGCGAGATTAGTAGCTTTGTGGTTTGGTATACACCAAATGAGCATTACCCACTTACTGGGCTGAAGTAAAGCCCAATTTTAAATTAAGCTGATTATTTGTATCCTCATCAACCACTTACAATTGCTTGACTGCTCCTTGTATTTACTTGTCTGTATTATTTGATCCCTCCAGAATGTTTTTAAAAGAACAAATGCTAATAGTTTTACAACCATCTGCCGAAGATAAAAAAATAAATACAGGATAAACTGAGTATTCACGGTATGGCATTTGTTGTTAATAAAAACTTTGATTTCCAACCAGATGCTGCTTGAAAGAAATAATAAAATCCCCAAAGGAAATGAGCTTGGATGCTAACAGGTTTAGTCGTTGATCTGTTTTGAACATAATACTTAACTGTGATAATCTGAGGAAGTTTATCAGAAGGGAAGGGGAGTCTTTATAGCCCAAGGCTTCCTCCCATAATGCTAACCATAGTTTAGTGTTGCAGCTAAAAAAAGGCCAGTGTGAGGACTGATGCTCACATGGATGAATGCTAGGACGTAACTAAGTGAGAAACGCTACTGTACAGTGGTACCTCGGGTTAAGTACTTAATTTGTTCCGGAGGTCTGTACTTAACCTGAAGCTGTTCTTAACCTGAAGCACCACTTTAGCTAATGGGGCCTCCTGCTGCTGCTGCGCCACAGGAGCACGATTTTTGTTCTCATCCTGAAGCAAGGTTCTTAACCTGAAGCACTATTTCTGGGTTAGTGGAGTCTGTAACCTGAAGCATATGTAACCTGAAGCGAATGTAACCCGAGGCACCACTGTATGTGATTTGACTATACGTGAATAGGATTTAATGAGTCTATATTACATTTAGGTAGTGTAGTAGTGGAGCATAGTTTGCCAGCTTTCTTTTTTCTTAAGATTATATAATCTGATTCATGTATTCAAGTTGTTTACTCATTTTCTCTTCCCAACCCTGCCTCGTGTGGAATCACATAAAGAACATGATTGTGAAATCTGGGCAGTAAATGGATATATCATTAAGCTGTATACTAGCAGTATCTTTTCACTCTTGATACCCCCCCCCCCAATGCAGTTTCATACGTGGGACATGAATAGGGGAAAAGTGTATGTGAAGAAAATAAGCCATGTGGTCATGTGTGAATTGGCATAATCCTCTTTTCTTGCTTGGCAGGGGGTTGGACTCGATGGCCCTTGTGGTCTCTTCCAACTCTATGATTCTATGATTCTATGACTCTACATATCTGCTCCGAAATAAGTTTGAGTTTGATCACACTTACTTGCTTTTGAGTGTGTATATAACTGCAGTCTTAGATCTGAAGTGTCTCTACACCACCTTCGATAAACCTGGTGTTCTCTTCTGCGCATAGTCACATTGAAGTTAAGCCACAGATTAAATACTGTCTATCGACAGACACACAAACACCATTTGTAAGCTGTCTAGAGAATTGCATTGATGAGTAGCCATGCAAATTTAAAAATGCTTTCTAGTCTGGCATATTGAACATTCCAAACACAGAGAGGTCTTGATGCTAAAGTTTCACCAGAGAAATAAAAAATAACAAAGTGTAAAATAATGTCATCTTCCAGTCTCTGGCTGGTGGAAAAAGTTAATACATTGCTTTCAACAGTGACAGCTTTTAAAGAAAAATAATTTATGTAATTTGAAATTGGATAAATGTGTGTATGTTGTTTCCTCCCGTGATTTTCTTTCATTCACTAAACCGCTTATCATTTTTATTTTCTGATCAAAGAAAGCAAAATTCTTCAAATCTACTGTTACATATTTTCAATGACTACAACACATATCAGGAATTTTCATTAAACTATATATATTTGTATGGACTTCGTTGACATTTGCTTAAATTACAAACTACTGAGTCAGATTAGCACTCAGAACAACACTGAACAATTTTGTAGTCATAGTAATAGTATGTTTTCGATGTAGATTTGTTTGATGAGCTAAATTAGTAGACTTAGTTCAGTCCAGCCCAAAATGAATTAAAGCTGATACTACAAAAATTCTTCCACAGCTGAATAGTGCACAATGGATATGCCAAAGGATGCTGGGAGATAAATTCCAACAATTTACTTCTAGTCCCAATTGCTCTGGGAAGCCTATTTTCTCAGTAAGAGAAAATACACAGCTTTCTAGATGCTATTAGTTTGAAAAATTAAGGGTGGATGTCTTTTTGTGTGAGGCAAGTGGAACGTTAATGGCATCACAGGAGTAATAAAGAACTAAGCTCCTAACCTTATGTTTGAAAAGTCTGGGGTTGAAGGCAAAAGCTGTTCACTTAAAGAATGGACAGTGTGAAGCAGCCTTGAAAGATAGTATCTGTAGGCTAGGAGAAAGGCAGTTAAATAATCAGATAATATAAGCTACAGAGAAATGGGCCTTTCAGTCTTTGTAGAAATGTGAACTCTTAACCAAACAATGAAAAATATTTGAACTATAAGCACAGTATTTCTAGGTTAGAAATCCACTCCAGGCAAAGAATGAGATGAGATTAGTAGCTGGTCGGAAATGTATTTACTTACTTATTAGCATTGCTAATTCGTTTATAACCTGCATTTAGGTTGAAAGAATATACACAAAAACAGAACAGCTAACAGTGTAAAGTTTAAACCAATATAAGTTATATCAGTTATTTTGATTTGGATAATTGTTTTTGTGTTAATAGTTGGATGCATAACTGATTTACTGGTTGTATACATACTGCTGTTTTTTGTAAACCGCAAGAATTAAAATGTGTGTGTGTGTGTTACAGTAGCCTTCTATTCCTCTAAAAATTGGGGGAAGCGTTAACCATCAGTAGCAGTTCTATTTAGCCGATTGCAACTTGTGACTAGGACTTACATTTGTTAATGTGCTGGAAGCTGCCCAGAGTGGCTGGGGAAACCCAGCCAGATGGGTGGGGGATAAATGATGCAATTATTACCATTATTGCTGTGGTTGTAAACAGAGGCATTTGTGAGGGCGTTTAGTGAGGAAGTTTGAGGGAGAGTCCCGGGGTGCTGTCTCACAGTAGACATAGGATCAGGATGTTGTGCTAAACTACTCCTGCAGCAAATGCCTTGCTAGAAAAGAAGGTACAGCAGCTTGAGGGCCTGCCTAGTCACACTTCCACCTACTGGGAAAGAAAGAAGAAGGAGAGAAGGTGGAACTTCTCAACACCTACTTTGCCTTTGTCTTCACCCAAAAACAACAATGCTTCAGCTGCCTAAGTTGCCACCATGTAATTTGCAAAACACTGTGGCAAGGGCTTTTTATCAAGGAATTAATGTCTAAGTAGACCAGGAATTACTTAATAAAATAGAATTCTCATATGAACTAGTATAGTTTATCTAATGCTACCCAGGAATGAGCAGAACAGACTTCCACTCATGCACTAGGACTGAACCCTCATCTGTTCATCCCTGCAACCCCCTCAAAATCTGCTCTGGAGGGCAGTCTGAAGCAGCTTTTACAGGCTTGGGGGTGGGCTTCCTGGAGAGGAGAGGAATCTGTCAGATTTTCAGAATTGTTTTTGAGGAACTTGGAAGAGACAAAATAAGAAAGATATGTACAGAGCCCACTGTCTCTTCTGTGATGTTAGGTCTCTCATTTTGTTTAGATTGTGATTGAGTTTCATGACAACTGATGGTGGATGTGCTGCAGCGAAATGGGACTTTCTGTACACCACAGAGAGAAGAGGCCTGACAAGTATGAATTGCTAGGCTGAGACGGGCTCTTGCTTTGTTATTGTGTGTGACTTCAGTGTAGCAGCAAAATGAAATCACATCCTAGTCTGACAAGGAGATACCCAATAACTCAATATGTGCTTCAGCTATTTAAATTCCATTTATCCCACACTGTGAACATTATGCATAATAGCCTCATTTGACAAAGTAACTTCGTACAGTAGGCTGCTTGCATATAAGTATTCTGCATGGTGCTTATCATATCAAAGGCTTTTACGTATATGTCATTCTCATGACATATAAGGAAGATGTGAGACATTTCATGATCTGGCATGTTTTCTGGAAGAATGAGTGGTGAGTTGAGTTCATTTGTTGATCCCACTATCTTGCTTCTATAACTCTTCCTCTTGTAACTGCTTTCCCTCTTCTTATTTCCTCTGCTTTCACTTGTAATATAAATAAGGTGATTTCTGAAATACTACGTTTGCATAAGTTTCATTGGGAATATATCACTAAATGCCTCCTTGAAGACTAAATTAATGTCAAGTAATTCCTTTTACAAGGACTGGGCGCTATATATAGTGCATCATGTTTTGCAGGGAAGTTAGAGGTACTGTACATATTTCATGAAAACTATGCAAGTATCAAGTGTGTAGCTCAAAAAAGGAGAAGCTGAAAATGGAGATCCATGTTCTGCAAGAAAGATATTAGTGCTTTTCATAGTACACTTCCTTACTAAGAACACCTGTTTAATTAATTATTTAAATGCATGACATGCAGTTCATTTTCCAAGGAACTCAGTGCAAAGTGGGTCAACCAGTTCCCCCATGATTCCAGTAGCAGAACTTTGGGAAGCAATAGTGTGGAATAAAGGCAATAGTTCCTTCTTTGGTAAGGCCATTTATGTTGGAGTTATTTCTTCTAGGATAAAATTAAGTGGCCCGTGTTAAGTAGCTATTGGTGAATTATTATTATTATTATTTGGATGTATCGTTATTGGCCCACTAGTGGGTGGCATATGAAAAGGGCTTGGTAGGGTGGGAAGGCAAACGTGGACACTAATTCTTAGTTACAAAGTTCTTGTAATGACCACCCCAAATAGATAAAATCCAATGAGAGGAGGATCCAAAAGTTGTTGGAAATGCTGGTGGAGACTGCATACACAGTATATCTTTAAAGTACATTGCCGCCTGCTAAAGTATTTGTGGGGTTGTAGTTTATCCCTTACAGAGCTACAAAGACAGTAAGAGGAAGGAGTCTGTTGGAGCTCAACTTTCAGCACAGTGGAAAACTGTACATTAGCATTTAGTACAGGTAACTCTGGAAATTGAATTGGCCATAGTGACATGAAACACTTTCTATGGGTGCTGCTGGTGTACCAGCTACAGACTTTCCTAGGCAGTGATGGCCTGGCTGTCATGTCTGAATTTCTGCAGTGCCTTGTACATGGAACATCCTTGATAGTTCAGAGGCCTCAGTTACTACAAAATAACACTGCTAGACTTAAAACAATTGCACTAGTAATCCATGAGCGTTAGTAGCCACCTTTCAATGGGGTCAAGTACACTACAGTTTGCTTCTTCCGTTGTGCAATCTAGAGTGAAGCTTCAGGGGCATGTAGAGAGTGTTAGCTGAATTAAGCACGTTGGTACAAGAGGCTTCCGTATTATAATAACAACAACAACAACAACAACAGCAAAGTTGTTAAGGACGAGCACAACTAATTTTATTTTAGTGATCTCCTGTATGCACTCTTGTTATACTTTTATAGGATTAAACAGAATCAATCATTTTAAAATTGAAACTGAATTCATTGTGCTGCAACAGTCTTTAATCACCCTAGGTTTACTTGGAAGTAAGTTATATTGTTGGGATTTGGTTCCATGCTGGCATGTTAATGATTGAAGACATGCCACCTAATCCTGCACATAATTTCCACTGAGTTACTCTGAAGGAAGAGTGCAAAGCATTGCAACATTACTCTGACAAACAGTCATTACACTCGGTTTTAGAGTTGTTTTTTTATGCTCATCTTTAACTTGACTTTTATTTAGGTGATTAAAATGCCAGTCGTTGCCTGGCATGCACAACATACATCATTAATGGTGATTTATTTTGGCATTTAACAGAATTGGCACACAGTAGCACACCAGTGGGCAGAAGAAAAACAAACGTGAGGCAATTCCCAAAGAAGCCTATTCTTGTTTGCAGCTCTTTTGATACGGCTCTGAGTTACTTTATAAAACATACTTTTTATGGGATGCCAGGAGAAATTGACAGTACAAGCAATAGGACTTTATATGCAAACATCTTCATGGCAGACTGATTTGTTTTCCTTCTGAATGGGAAAAATGGAATTGCTTTTTAGTCATCAAAGCAACACATAGGTTCAACAATTTGTTTTCCAAAGGTTCTGAGTACCCATAGCAGTGTATTTCATTTGCTGAGAGCCTCTGAAAAAGAGCCCCTAAACACTTTTTCAACAATGCCCATGTTGCTTCTTCCTTGCCTTATCATGCTCAGAGTTCTTACAGTCAACTTTTTCTATCAAAATCCAATTACGAACAAAGGTGCCTTTCAAAACAATTTGCCACAGCTGGATGGAATCGCCAAAAAGTAAAGTTAGAAAAGCATCAGCACAAATGTGAGAACAGCATTAGATTCAAATTGTATTTATATATCATTTTTCTCCATCTCTTCAGGTCACTTGAAACTATGCAGATTTTCTTTTCCTTTTTTCCTTTTTAATAAGGCAAACATTTATATGTTTGGTGCCATTTAGAGTCTGCAATTTTTGTGTGCTTATACATTACAGAAATTAGAAGAAGGGCAGAATGCATGTATTAAATTGGGGCATTTTGGAAATTATTGAACATACAAAAAATGTAGCTATGGGTCATATACAACAAAACTGTCCCTGTTCACCTGCACAATGGTATTTTCTTTCCATCTTCTCTATCCCCACTTCCCCAAACTGTTCTGGGAGTTCCTGTATATGAGTTTTTGAAGTGGGGCACAAAGACTGGAGTAGAAAATGAAGTCCCATAGCTGAAACAGAAGTGTTAAGGGGACAGCTTTTGGATAACCGTATAGTAAAGATTTTCCTTCCTGGCATGTGTAGCAGTTTTAATGAGAGTCAGCGTGTTTTAGGAGAAGCAGTATTTGAAATACAAAATAATAAAGTACATGCACCAATTACAAGTTACATGAAATGCATAATTGCATTTTTTAATGTCTGTTTTGGCTTTTAACCGAGAGCGGGGTGGATCAGGATTGGGGCTGCACATGGTACACAACCTGTTTTTCTGCACCACAGTCTCAATAATCCCTCTCCCCCACAAAACTCTGTTTGCCAAAGGAACAAGACTGTTTAAAAGAAACACACAGCTCTGATGGTAAATTCGAAATCAGTAAATACAATTTGTTTTTCACAAGAAAAACAGCAACAGCCATAGAGGCCACAAACATAATCTAGCGCAGCCCCTTGCAGTGCAGGAAGCTTTTCCCCAACATGGGGCTCAAACCCATGACCTTGAGATTAAGAGTCTCATGCTCTACCAACTGAGCTACCCCAGGATGTAGTTTTAACTCTATGGAACTGTGATAACACCTTGGGGATGTCACTTCTCAAGATGATAATTTTGTGGTGACAAGTGTCCACTCTGGGCTTTACTGCGAGCTTGAGGCTGTTTGAGTCCAATATTTTGGGACTCAAATATTGTCATATTGTTCAGATGACATCCATACCCGTCAACTGCCCTGGTACAAACGGGTGGTTTCGGGCTGTACTTTTTTCAGGCAGGGCACCCCAAATGTGTGTTTTTGGGTGCTGTGCCTGAAAAAGCACAGCTCGAAAAAGAGTGATCTCACATGGCAGTGCGGACCTGGAAGATGGGCCTCCTTTCCCCCCACTCCTAGCTCCTTCTCCCTTTACACCTGACCAAACAGCTCTTCATTTACACCTCATCTACCCCTTTGCCTATCCACTCTCAGCTTTCCCCAAACCCCTCTGTCTTACCCCAAACCACCCCCTTCCCTTATAGCTCACCCCAGTCCCTTTTTAAAGCAGGTGGAAGATGCTCCCATTCCCCTTAAAACAGCTCACCTGGGCTACCTTCCACCTGTGCTACTGGCTTGCCTGCCAGCCTTCTGTTCTGTTCTGATGCCAAAGTTGCCATGGTTGCTTATTGGCAGAGCCTTGAACAGCACAGGAACCACAGGGGACTGGGAGAGACAATTTAGCCATTTCCCCACTACCACCCTAGTCCTGATGAAATTTCTACCCCAAAATTGGGCTACAATTGGCTTCCTTTCTGATAAACATAGATTGAGGGTAGGGGTAGTTAATTGGAACCATCATAGATGGAAAGAGTTAAACTCCCCCTCGCCACCCACATGGTTCCTATGTTCCCCATACACTTGTTACTTACATTTTCTTAAAAGGGGAGCTTTAATTTCATTGGCACAATTAATGTATATGGCCCTAAAACCTGCTGCATCCTTGAACTGTCCTTTAAAGATACGAGGCAGGAGCTGCTGAACATTGCATAGCAGAATCTTTGACATGCTCCTTGCCCAATTAATAATGTTTGCTGTAATCATTTGCGTTAAAATGCTATTCAGTTCCATTGATCAACACTTTTCTGCTTATCTGCAGTCAGCTTAATCACCGAACGTGTCAGAATTGTGGAATATATTCCAATTACTCCCTTCAAGTAACATCTGCAGATCAGATGATAGGGATTCTTAGTCTTCTCAGCACATTGAACCTGACTTTATTAGAAACTGAACAATTTTAACTTACAAAAGCAGGCAGGGACCTCTAATGATACCACTTCACTTTCTATTAGGCATGCCGTTTGTCTTGTAAACTTGAAGGCTCCTTAACTTCCAGACATCAGAAAGATGAATAAATGATGAGAACATATGATTAGATGGCTTTATTTATTTTTAATCTAAAAATGCCTAGCATAGATGCTTGAAGTGATGTGTGTGTTTGGGTGGCTGTGTGTGTGTGTGCGTGCGCGTGCACACACACACACACACACACACACACACACACACAGCCACCCAAACACACAGGCAAAACATTGTGGAACTAGTTCTCTAAAACTACTTTTAAGGGAGGGTGTTTGAATTTATATTAGATTGAGCGGAGCTTAGATTAAGAATACTGGAGCAAGTCTGATAGAACCTTTTCGTTGAAGCCAAAATAGCAGGGAAGTTCCTTTAAAAAGGGGAGGGGTGGAGAATGGAGTCGTGCTTTACTGAAAATAAATTACCTCCAGTCAAATGGCTAAAAGAGTTTAAGTGGTTTGCCAACTTGCTGACCCCCCTCCCCCAGCTGCTCCAGAGGTCTGCAAGGAAGACAACACACTGTCATGTGGGAGATTTGAGTTACAGTGCAGCAATTAATCTCGGGCTATCTGTGCTGCTGGAAGGCCGTGAGCAATGGGGAGACTGTGCCCTAGCTCCCTGGGCAAAAAGGGATGTCTTGCTCTTCTCTAATGGCTCACCCTGACTTTGTATACAGAAGGGCATTTATCATCTCCACAGGGACCCGTAGGTTGCCCTTATTACCATTTCACTTGCTGCGATGTGAGCAAGTTCAAAGTTGTCAAGGGATAAAGTAGAGGATGACAAACACTTAGTGGACTGCCATCTTCAAGGTGTTTTGTACAATTAACTAAATAATAATTACTAGATTAGTGAGCTGGCAGTGAGGTTAATACGGCTTGTGTAAGGCTGCGGAAAGAAGATGACAGAGTGGGAAGATCTAATATCTAACTCAGAAGAGCTTTTTCCTCACAACTTGTAGGCTTTCTTTTAACTTAAAGTCTTTCTGTCACAGCCTCTCTCTCTCCCTCTCTCTCTCTCTCTCTCTCTCTCTCTCACACACACACACACACACTAAAATATAGTATTATATCTAAAGGGTATGATTTATTTATTTTTACCTGCCTCACGGACTTAAAAATAACAGCTTCTCTGCATTCCTTCGGGTGCAAATTTATTTTAGATCATATGGAAAGGTAGAGAATCTCAAAGAACATACGGAGCTGTAATCCTGAATCACATAGTAATGATATTTCTCTTTGTATCCCTACAGATTAAAGATTGTATAAAACTTAAACGAAGCAGCATTCTAATCATTACATATTGGAGTTGGGCCTCCTTTGACCTCAGAAACTGAAAATGAGGTTGCTATGGGAACTGCTCGTACTGCAATCATTCATGTTGTGCCTTGCAGGTAAAGTGTCATTTTTAAAACTTTTCCCCCTTCCTTTATTTCTTATTTTAAAATGCCACTGTAATATTATACATTAATTCAAAAGGGCATTGAATTTCATACGCCCATGATAAAGTAGCGAATAAAACTGCCCTTCTTGGCTTGTATTTAACTAGACTATACTGATGTTCTTAACCTCCTCTTTTAATAATGGTAGTACCTTCCATACCTAGGATCAAGCTACTTTAACCTGTTCCATTTTGCAACGTTTTTCATTCAGAGTGGTTAGTTGACAAGAAGCATTACTTTCCTCCTCTTTCATGTAAAGCATTTAATGCCCAATTGAGCCCTCTATTGAGGTGGCAGGTCCCCCACTTGTGAGAAGTGGTTCAGTTACAAAATGAATGCACTTAAGAAATGACTCAAATGTGTATGAATGTAGAACTCTGGTACTTGTATCACTACATTTTGCTAACTATGGCTTTATTGTTGCCCTAGGCCAGGTATGGCCAAACTTGCCCCTCCAGCTGTTTTGGGACTACAACTCCCATCATCACTAGCTAACAGGACCAGTGGTCAGGGATGATGGGAATTGTAGTCCCAAAACAGCTGGAGGACCAAGTTTGGCCATGGCTGCCCTAGGCCTTCATTTCTCTCTGCGTTCAATCTACTTTCTGAGGCCTTCTGCGTTCAATCTACTTTCTGAGGCAGATAAAAGTTTTGCTAAGAAGGATGTATTGTGGATGCTGTATGATTTTTAAAATGTGTGAGGGGCACCTTGTGATCTAGTCATTTAGATTCTGCAAGGCCTATCAGGATTTAAAAATCTGCTAAATCAAACCAGTGCTCTGTGCATCATAGTCCAGTTTCTTTCCCAACAACCTGAGCAGTTACTTTGCAAACTGTTTTGTTCTAAAAGTAGGAAATTTGCAACAGCATAGGTCCTTTCCAGTGTAAAGTTTGTCCAAGTACATCAGTTAGCGCTTTGGGCACAGCTTTGGCATGTGGTGATCATTCAGAATCACTTCACTTCGCTATGAACAAAGGTCTATGTGAAATCTACTTTCTAAATGATCAGTTGGTTTTGCATAGCAAATTCTGACCTGACTTCTTTTTAAAAGAAGGTAGCATATTTGTAATCACCGTGATAACATCTCTCATTTTTTAATTATGCTTTAACATAATAGAAGCATTGTTGTTTTTCTGAAAACTACTGTTTTATTTTTTTAAACCACATTATTTTATCTTCTATACATGCAACTGTCAGTTGGGAAAGGGATGGGTCTGGCTCTCTTGATTATTATGATTTTGTGTGAATTGAAAATGTGATCAGGAGCTTAAATTTTTTTCTATAGTGTCCAATATATATATATGTATAAAAGCAATAGTCTTGGGAGTTTCATCTGGGATTTCAGGATAAAACCTCAAAATGTTGCTGCTTTGAAATTTGATGCAGGGTGATGTGGTAAGAATTCACCTCTACACCACCTTATTTGTTACCCAGTTGAGCAACCACCTTTTGAATAAACCACAGAACCAAGGAAACTATCTTGAAGTCCAGCATCTGGATTTAGGGACCCAGCATTTATTTATCTATTGCAATCGGACAGAGCTCACTCAACTCAACATGCCAGTTGAGAAGGTCTGCCTCGAGGAACTTCAGAACAAAAGCTTATATAGTGGTTCAAACACAGCAAACAAAGTCATAAAACATCTTCACATACATCAGGAAAGGTTACAAGTCATGAGAAGTAAAACATGCATGGCTCTATACTGGTATCTTCACCCCTGCAGTTGCCTTGGAGTGGCCCCAATGTGCCCAGACCATTTTAGGTATCGGATGTCTGGTGTTACCCTGGCAACCTAGCCTTCAGTGAGGGAAGAGCATCATAAAATACTCTTCCTGGGTCTCAGATAGCTTCAAGGATAGCTGATTTACACTGTGGTGCTAAAACATCATGTCATTTGTACCACTTTCAGGGGTAGATAAGGAGAGATGGAATGCAGCGTATAAGAGGGGGAGACTCACAAATGCAGAACACACAAAAATCAAGCTTAATACATTCTAAAATCTTAAATGCAGTTACAGTGAACCACTGAAACATTATTAAAATAATGAAAATATACCTAGGGTCTCTAATTCCTATATCAGTGAGCAGTTGAACTGTGCGCTCTGGGAGTTTGCTTGTTTCCTGTTTTCTCTTGTGTTTTTTGTAAAAAAATAAAATAAAAAAGCAAAAACAACACAAAAAACTATTGCCAATTTACACACACACTTTTTCGGTAAACATGGGGGACACTTTGCCCCAGAAGATAGGAAAGAGTGACCTGGCTGTGGCAAAACTGGCACACCAGGTGCAGAATTAGCAGAGTGGAGCCATAGAAAGCCTGGCTCTTCCCCCAAAATCTTCTCTTTTGCCCTTGGGCTCAGCACCCACCCACCTGCCCAGTATGTAATATGGGTTGAACAGGCGGCTGCTTAGCAGGGCTGTGCAGGAATTTTTTTGTCTGTTGCCTCGGACTGGAAAAGTTGCTGGTGGCTGTGTGTGTGTGTGTGTGTGTGTGTGTGTGTGTGTGTTTTAACATGAGTGTGAAGCTGGCTACAGAGTGATTGCCAGCGTAGGATAGGTTGGCAGGTGCCATGTATATTGAAGAGAAGAAAAATGAAAAACACATGTTGACAGACATCCTGAGCCATCTGTTAGGTCAAGGTAGGCTTCCTTGAAGTTCCTTCAAAAGCTGCTAGGCTAGAAAGGACAGGACCTCCACTTGCTGCTTGCCCGACTCATTCATACAAACGGTGAGGCCCAAGTGGTTATGATTTGGCAAGCCCTCATTGGCATGTTAATGTGAGGGTTGTGAGGAAGCTCCTCTACCTTCGTCTCATAGGGGAGCACATTGAAGGCAGGTAGTTATGTTGGGCTGCAACCTGTTGCAGATCCCTTAAAATTCATTCAAGTATTCTTGCCCAGTGTGAGATTCAAGAGGTTCCAGACCCACTTTCCTAGCAAATCCACACACTGCCACCCTCCTCCTTTTGTTCCCTGGGGCTCCTCAGGTGTAAGGAGGGCAAGTGGTGGCATTTTTAGTTAATGTCATGGCATCAAAATGGCCTTGACCAGCCCTGCCCACCAGGAATCGGAAGTGATATCCTGCAAGCATATATTTTCTAAAGTGAAAATTAGTCCAAGCTATGAGACCTATCTGCTCTAAATATGCTGACGAGATGTTTTAGATAACGACAGTGGCTGTGTTAGCATCATGATGTGCACAAGTAGGAACAAGGTGAAGCAAGCCTCAAGTTCACCTGCTTACCTCATCCCTTCTGTGTAGCCAGGAGGAAGACCTTAGAAGGTTTCTGTCAAAGCAACAGTGAGTCTTGTGGCATCTGAAAGACTAACAAATTTATTATGGTATGCTTGAAGTATTATCCTGAGTAGCAGCTGCACATATACTCAGGGTAACATTCCGTGCAGCTGATAAAGTGGACTGTAGTCCTTGAAGGCTTACAATATAATAAATTTGTTAGTCTTTAAAGTGCCACAAGACACTTCGTAGCTTTTGCTGCAACAGACCAAAACGGCTAGTGCTCTGGGGAAATATTTTTTATCAGTTTCTATGTAGTTTATCACTGAATGTGGACAGTTTGAAAACAAGGCAACTTCAAAACATGCTTAAACATAGTTAGATTAAACCACTATCCCCAGCTGGAGGAATCAACAGGCTTCATTTAAAGGAAATGGAAAGTTAAAACATCCCAAGTACAGTGGTACCTCGGGTTACGTACCCTTCAGGTTACATACGCTTTAGGTTACAGCCTCCGCTAACCCAGAAATATTACCTCAGGTTAAGAACTTTGCTTCAGGATGAGAACAGAAATCGTGCTTCGGCAGCACGGCGGCAGCAGGAGGCCCCATTAGCTAAAGTGGTGCTTCAGGTTAAGAACAGTTTCAGGTTAAGAACGGACCTCCGGAACGAATTAAGTACTTAACCTGAGGTACCACTGTACTCCATCTGGCTTATATGTTGAAATATACTCAGAGTCGCAAAGTGATTTCATGCTCTTTATTCAGCTCATAGTGGTGAGGAGGAATGAATGCAAGTCCCCTCAAAGTATCTGCTTTATATACATTATTTACACAATGGGCTGCACATGATTGGCTAATTCCGGAATTCTACTGTAAGCCAATCAGGTTGTAGATTCACTTCAATCTGGAGCATGATTGGGTGGTTCCTGCCAACCAATCATACTGCTGCATTCTGAATTCTATTGTTCTAGGACCAATCAGACTGCTGCATTCTGAATCCTATTGTTCTGAATCCTATTGTTCTAGGACCAATCAGACTGCTGCAGTTTGGATCCTATTCAACTCAGTACATAACATATGTGGAAGGTACGCCAGCTTGTGCATGCTGCACTAAAAACATGGTTTAGTGTGACATGCAAACATAGTCTGTACGATTGTCAGGGAGAAAGGAGGAGGAGAAGAAAACCAATTACTTAAAAACATGTCTGTACTGTCATTTAGTCTACTAGAATCTAGGTTATTTATTTATTTTTTCATAAATCTTCTAGGATCTCACATTTGCAGACTTTCAGTATTGTTGGTTCACCAGGTTTTATTCAGAAAGAGCTATTTGCTAAACCTGTCAAGCAAAATTGAATGTCTGCTTTTCTTTCATAATGAAAGCGAATATACACACGTGACATTTCCGAGGAAATGGATCCCTGAGCTATAGCTTGTCATATAATTTTATGATAATGCTTTTGTTTTTAATAAGTTCATTTTCTTGAAAATGAAAAGGCTGTTAAGGACTTATCTGTATAGTCTAAGTGATTTCTTACGAAATTATAGAGGCCATACAGTGAAAAGCGTACAGGGTAGACGCAGTACATCTTTTCATTGAGCTGTATAATGTGGAGCTGATTTAAAATATATATAATTATCTAATGGCATAGCATGCATATGAAACACAGGGACCTTGGTAATGATGAGCTACAACATTAGTGCTGAGTGGTTTTTGTTGCTTTGTTTGTTTCCCCCCCTGCCGTAAGTTCTGATTCTGAAACTGCTAACCCATGTGCCATAAATAATATGGGGGGGTGCATTCCCTACTCTATTTTTAGGCTTCATTTAGGCGGGGGGAAGCTCAATGATGTTTGAGTTTTGTACTCCAAAAACAGCTGGAGTCGCAAGTTTGGGAAACACTGATCTACGCCCATTTCTGTATGGCTTCAGGCCTGGTTTTGGCACTGGAACAGTCTTGGTTGCCATGACTGGTGACCTTCATCAGGAGGAGAGGGCAATGTGACTGTGTCAATTTTCCTGGACCTCTGGACAATTTTTGATACCATCAGCCATGATGTACTCTTGGAATGGCTATGTGAATTGAAGGCATGGTGATATGGTGGATCCACTCCTACCTGCACGTCTGTTTCGGAGAGTGAAAGAGGGGGTCTGCTGTATGGCCCTATGGCAATAATGTTGTGAGGTCTTTTGGGGTTCCATCTTGTCCCCAAAGCTTTTAAACATTTATTTGAAGCTGTTGGGGGAGTGGTTATTGGGCATTGTGTAGACTATTGTGCCAACAGTTTGTGGACAACATGCAGCTGTTTCTCCTTGTCACTTCAATCAGGTGAGGCTATGCAGGTGCTGGACCGTTGCCTAGAGGAAATAATAGGCTGGATGGGGGGGGGGCTGTTAAACTGAAGTCAAATCACAACTTCATTTACTTCATTTAGCAATAACTTCCCATAAAGCAGCCCAAAGCAACTGACAATGAAAACATCATGAAAACATACATAATAAGGAATTTCAAATCCAGTACTGATACACACTGAGGTAAAAATATTTTTAAAGGCTTATTATTAATAATAATAAATTTATTATTACCGTATTTTTCGCCCTATAGGACGCACTTTTTCCCCTCCAAAAATGAAGGGGAAATGTGTGTGCGTCCTATGGGGCGAATGCAGGCTTTCGCTGAAGCCTGGAGAGCGAGAGGGGTCGGTGCGCACCGACCCCTCTCGCTCTCCAGGCTTCAGGAAGCTCTGCGCAACCCTCAGGAGACCGGCTCCGAGGGTTGCGCAGAGCTGCCTGCAGTCCCGGGATCAGCGCAGCTCTGCGCGGCCACTGGGAGCGGGGCGCGAAGTCCCGCCCCCCTCCTGATGGCCGCGCAGAGCTGCCTGCAGTCCCTGGCTCTGCGCAGCTCTGCACGGGAGCCGGGCGCGAAGTCCCGCCCCGTTCCCGATGGCCGCGCAGAGCTGCCTGCAGTCCCGGGATCAGCGCAGCTCTGCGTGGCCATTGGGAGCGGGGCGCGAAGTCCCGCCAAGCTCCGGATGGCCGCGCAGAGCTGCCTGCAGTCCCGGGATCAGCGCAGCTCTGCATGGCCACCGGGAGCGGGGCGCGAAGTCCCGCCCCCCCTCCGGATGGCCGCAGAGCCCCATAGCCAGCCCCACAAGCTCGGGGGACAGCGGGGAGGCAGAGCGCGCCTTCCCACTGTTCCCCGACCTGGTTCTTCCAGCCCCGCACCTGGGGGGGGAATAATTTTTTCCCCTTTATTTCCCCCCCCCCAAAAAAAACTAGGTGCATCCTATGGGCCGGAGCGTCCTATGGGGCGCAAAATACGGTAATACCTTTCCCATCTAGCTGGGTTTCCCCAGCCACTCTGGGCAGCTTCCAGCAAAATTTAAAAACCTGATAAAACGTCAAACATTAAAAACTTCCCAATACAGGGGTGCCTTCAGATGTCTTCTAAAAGTTGTGTAGTTTTTTATCTCCTTGGCATCTGGTGGGAGGGCGTTCCACAGGGAGGGCACCGCTGCTGAGAAGGCCCTCTGCCTGGTTCTCTGTAGCTTAACTTCTTGCTGTGGGAGAACTGCCAGAAAACCCTCAGAGGTGGACCTCAGTGTCTTGGTCTTCAGTGGGTGCTGAAAAGGCAACAGGCACTTGTCTCTATTTGGGCTAGTTCCACCTTAAAGATAACTTATTATGTTTGACATTTCCTGCTGTTCAGGTTTGCATGTACATACACCATTTCACAGTCTTCTTACTGTTTCAGATGGTACTGATTTTATGCAAATTCTGACACACACACACACACACACACACACACCTCCCTGCTCTGAATAAGAACTACTTTTGTTGTCAAGCTGTTGTTTTCACAGCTGCCAACACACTACTGGTTATCCAGAGTTTCTTTCTCCTCATGCCAGGGCTAGCGGCCTGGACAAAAGTGGCAGGTGCTCAGCAGCATTTTTTCCCAAGCAAAGGATCCACAAAGAGATCACAGTTTACCTCTTCAGCTGGAAGGTTTTTATGGTTCAAGCTGGTAACTTCAGGTTGAAGCAAGTTGCAAGCGAGGAAGTGATTGCCTTCGATAATCATTTTCTCCTCTGTTTCGGTTAGTTCAATTTTTCAGAACCAGATGGGGGTTCTGATACCTTGTTGCTGTGATCTTATGTACATTTGCCTGAAATTAGTCGTGTTGAACATAATGGGAGTTACTTCTGGGTAAGCATGCATATAATTTTGTCTGGTGTTTCCAAATGGAGCCCAAATTAATGGAACGAATATGCTAAAATGGCTCTGATAGTCCCTGCCCTTGTAAATGTATCAGAGCCAGAATTATTGATTTGGAATTTATCAGGGCCTGAAACAATCTTGAGGTATCTCATTATGCATTCAAGGAAGCAGTCTCTCCCCCCCACCCACCCCTCTCTCTCTCTCTGTGTGTGTGTGTGTGTGAGAGAGAGAGAGAGAGAGAGAAAGAAATGTGGACACATGTCAATTAAATCTAGCATAATGTTTTGTTCTAGTCACAATGAGTGAAAAACAGACTGAGTGGAAAGTTTATGCTACACCGCAATGAATAAAGATGAGCAGAAAGTAATAGTAGTAATGTGGTAATTTAGTAATGTGGAAGTGAGAATTTGACTGTGTTACACCTTGCTTCCTTTTCGGCAGTTTGCAGCAGGGATAAAGTGTTGTTGTTGAACTACTTCAAAGCACAGAGCATAAAGAAAGCAATATGTTATGTTTGTTTTGCTGCTTCCTTTAAGGCACATTACAGAATCTTTTATTTTCCTTCACATGAACCTCTATAGCTGAAAACTGTCTTTGCATTATTCATTTATTATTTACTTGTCATCCTGTGAATTCAAAGTGAGTTTTCCTTACCCACAAAGTCACTTTTGAGAACTGATTTGTTCACCTGAGGTTCGTCAAGAATCAAATTTCTTGAAACAAGGATTGGTGGAAGTTCTTTATTTTGGTGGAAGCCCCTTATTTTGGAGTGCTGTAGTATGTGACAGAATGATAGTAAGAGACATCCATCATTTGTCCTACACCCAGAAGATTCAACAACAGGTATTGGTAGAAAGGTTATAGTTATTAAATACAGTGTGGAAAACTTGTGCCTATCTTAAAGGTAAAACCTAAACAGGCAGTTAGGAAATCTCCTGCCTGCAGTTAAGGGCCAAACCATCCTAGATAAACTTCATCACCCAAACAAATATGTATAGTTCCATAAAGGGAACCCATAAGTGTGCAAGCTGGCAGGTGCCTGTAAGGTTGCTTAGAAAGGAATGTGTTCCTCAGGCCGAAAAAAAGTTCCCCAGGCTGGATCTAAGTCATTCTTATTCTTTTATCTGGCTAGAACTCCATTATTTCATTGCCCTATATTACCAGGTATAATAACTGGTGTTCCACTCTCCTGAGAACTACACAAATACTCTAACAAAGCCCTGTCACGAAGAGGTTACAGGACAGGACAGACACAGAGCAGAGGAAGGGAAGTCATCATGCAAGCAGTGAGAAATGTGACAGCTGCAAGCGTAATGTATAGTCCATGATTGGTTTCAGTTCAGGGAGGTGAGATGGGATATTGCTCAGGGTGAGTTGCTAAATGGATAGATTTAAGCTCAGGCACTGAAGGAAAAAGAGTTATGGTGGAGAACTCTGGCAGGTAGGTTGAAGATGAGGTGAAGCTACTGGCTTCAACTTCTTTCCAAACCAGCAAATGCCAGAGGAGATTTATCATGGAAACCAGTGAAGGGAGGTGTACTCCTGTAATAAGAGACTGCCAGTAGTGTGTTCTCATTTGAAGCTGATTCAGTGCCCCTGCCCCCCAGCAAGGACTTTACAGCTTTATAATTTATTATGAATCAGGCAAGATAATGTCTTTGGTGGGAGAGGAGGAAATAAGAAACTATAGAAACTAGGGAGTCAGAACACACAGCATCTGCTGCTGCTGCTTCCGCTTCCCAGACAATCAACCCCAGATCTTATTGCCTCTACCATTTAGAGACAGTGGGGAGAGGAACAGAGGAACAGTCCACCACCACAACCCAGTATCAATTTGCTTTGATAAAAATAATACGTAGTATGTTCTAGGTCCTTCATTTTATTAGTGACGCTTCATTCATTGCTTCTAGGTTTCATGCACAACCGAGGGATGTGTATAGCTCTCAACATGTGTATTCAGTCAACACTAAGGAAACAACAAATTTATTGTGGTTCTAGATTTTAATAGTTGAGAAATTAATCATGGACTGTGGCTACAAAAGCCCATTGCACACCAGATTTGTTATTTTTCAAGTGCCACAGGACTCCTTGTTGTTCTTTGCTGTTACAGAATAAAACAGCTATGTTTTGGAATTTGTTCCTACTTTACAAGACACGTCAGGCAGGGGTTGGAGTCTGAGCTCTTATTTGTGGGCTTCCCATACACCTGTTTTAAATAAATGATTTAAACTCTTATTATTTAAATAATACATTAACAGAGAAAACTCAGTGGGATTTATTTTTTAAGTAGACATATATAGGATTACTCTGTAAGGCCTAGGTGTGCTCTGTTTATAATTGTAGCCATGCTAAGAGAATACTTTCCAGTTCAAACAATATGGCTTGCACTTGCTCTTCAGCAAATGTAAGCAACCCATTCCATTCACACAATGCCCTTCAGTCCAGTAGAGGATTCCGCTGGTGGAAGGTGAGAGGGGCACTGTTGGTTGATTCACCCTTAACACCTGCAGCTCCCTGTCTCGCCTTCCATGCTGTTCTGAAGGGTCCCCCAGCTCTTTTCAACAGATTTCTGGATGGTTGGAAGCTGAAGGCAAGGGAGATGGAGGAATGGGTCCCCCCCTGCCCGAGGCCTGTCCTGTGAGCAGTCTTTATAAATTGCAAGTCTTTATAGATAGCAAGTAAGAGCTTGGCTATCATAAATAATCCCTTCTTGTAGAGCTCCGGTCAGTTTTAGTTCAATACTAAAACTGAGCTACATGCCCTTATCTAGCTGCCACTTCTTTCAGTAGGGTTAATGGGGAAGAAGTTCACATGATCTAATCCTACTTTATCAATCTGTTCATCAAATATTGTGACACCTCAATTCTGAAATGAAGTAATAGGTTTTCTACTGGCTCACAGTTATACCAACTTTTGAAAAGTTTTTTTTAAAAACAAATTATAATAAAAACAAAACACAAATCTTGACTATGGTGCTTCAGTTAGATTTTTTATTTTCATTGTGCACTATTCTTGCTGATTAGCAATAAAATATACAGATTTAGAACAATAAATTACTTGGAGGCACCAATTGTTAAACAGTCTATATCATATTAATTAGACTCTGAAACAAGGCAGGCATTACAGCCATTTATAACTGAGTACTGCTTAAGTTGCTAATCAATAAAAGAGGGAACTAATTAACAAGCCAGCAGTCAGCATCTTGAGAAGAAGTTGGTGATTTCCAACTTAATTAAACATCTAAGGTGTCTAAGCTCAGAAATCTTCTGTGGCGAAGTACCATCATTTTTCTTTTATGTTTTAAAATTATGAAAGGCTTTGTGTCTTAAAAGAAACATTATGTGCGTTCCATTCCTGTTTCTTGTTGTTTTGAAAATAACAATCACTAAATCATATTTGAATTGTGCATAAGGACTGCTACATTAAAACGTTCTCATTGCAGTGTCTTGGAAATTATGTGTATTGATTTTAACTAGTGTTCTTAAGGACTGCATCTCACTTCACATTTTTCCTCAATTAAAAAATCTGAATGTGAATAAAAATAGGACATGCATATATAGGTAAAGGTAAAGGGACCCCTGACCATTAGGTGCAGTCGTGACCAACTCTGGGGTTGCGGTGCTCATCTCGCTTTATTGGCCGAGGGAGCCGGCGTACAGCTTCCGGGTCACGTGGCCAGCATGACTAAGCCGCTTCTGGCGAACCAGAGCAGCACACGGAAATGCCGTTTACCTTCCCACCGGAGCGGTACCTATTTATCTACTTGCACTTTGACATGCTTTCGAACTGCTAGGTTGGCAGGAGCTGGGACTGAGCAACGGGAGCTCACCACGTCACGGGGATTCGAACCGCCGACCTTCTGATCGGCAAGTCCTAGGCTCTGTGGTTTAACCCACAGCACCACCTGCGTCCCATGCATATATACGTCATTGTTAAAGATTTTGCAGTTTACTTTTCGTCAATTCACAGCATAATTCTGTCCACTCAAAGGTAAGTCCCAATGAGTTTAAAGAAACTTACCTCTGAGTAGACATGCACAGAATTGTGCTATGTGTTTGAAAGCTGTTGTGTACTGAAGCTTCCAAAACATGCAAATAGAATTGATACCTCATATAAATCTTGCACTTGGAATTATATGTGGCGTTGAGGTTTTTGCCCCCATACAAGGTAGAGTACATAGTGTCCTCAGTTATAATTTATCTATGGAGAAATATTGGTCTGTGGGTCACCATGATTTTTGATGTGTTTCTCCACCTGGTATGCGTAGTTCAAGGCGAACCATTCTACAGCATTTTACCTTCAGGCTGTGATTTTCAAATAAATCTGCAGAACTCAGGTTTCAAGTGATGCCCTCCACCTACCTTGGGGAGACGTTATGTAGAAATTTCACCAGCAAAACAAACGATTGCAAACAGATCCAAGATCTGGTATGCTATTTGCTATTCTGTCCCTTTTATATGTAGCTTGGGTTGGGGGTATACTATTGCAGATTCTCCAGCAACTTGTAGACCAAATGCCCCCCAGGCTGTGGTGTTGGAACTACTGAATGATAAATGCTACTTATTTACAGTAGTAGCTCTATTTGCTGTGCTAAGAAACTACACACTTGCTTTTGAAAAATCATTAATTTTCCCATATATAAATCCAAAATGCGTTTTCCCATACTATTTTTTTCTATGGCTATATGGTCCTTTCATTTAAAACTGATTCTTGTATTTAGGTTTAATGATTTGCTAGCTCGTGCTTTACTTTTGAAATTTTGTGCATTGTTATTTTGTGGGTTTATCTTTAACACGCTGATTTTAATGAAATTGCTATTCCATTCTAATGGTCTTTGAGTATATGGAATGAAGTTGCGGCTGACTGATTATATATGTATTAGTTAGGGTAGGACTCAAACCAATGGCTTCAAGAAAGGAGATTCTGACTAAACATTTGAGAAACTTTCTGGCAGCAGAAGCTGTTTGGCTGTGGAACAGACTCCCTTGGAGGTGGTGGACTCTCCTCCTTTGGACGTTTTTAAGCAGAGACTGGGTGGCCATCTGTCATGGATGCTTTAGATGAGATTCCTGCATTGCAGGGGGTTGGACTAGATGGCTTTTGGGGTCCCTTCCAACTCTTAAGATTCTGTGATTCTACCAGATGAGTCCTTAATGCACACTTGCACATTTAGATGAAGTAACCTGGATCCATGAAACAATTCTTTAAAAAGCAGTGGTATGATTCTGGGTCCCTGACAGCCCTCTAAACTCTGGCAGGCTTTCCCTGTAAGCCTGTTAAACTCTAACCTCTTCTGGAGTTAACAAGATTATTGCAGTAGTAGTACTGCGCCTTTTCTTCCTGAACAAATCTGTGGAAGAGAAGAAGGGAGAGGGTGTAGGTAAAAATGTTCTCACTCTTTACCCAGGTTTGATTTGTGAGTAGAGTTGAAGATGATCTTCAAAGAAGGGAGTTTGAACATCCAGCATACTGAAAACAAAACTATTTTAGGTTTGGGGCGTGAGGTGCAAGGAGACTAAAAGAGAACAGTGAGTTGAGAGATGAGAGCAAGTGCTTTTTTTGAGGGGGGGGGATAATGGAAATGGAAAAGTTTCTTGGACTAAGGAGCTATATAGTGTTCCACAAAGGGGGGAAATGATTTAAGGAGTTCCAGCCCAACTCTCCGAAAGATTTCATGTTGGAAGACTCAAACTGAGGATTATATTCATGTAATTGCCTTTGATTTCACATAATCATATAGATATGGGAGTGATCTGTGTGCAAGGGAGAGTTGAGGAAAGTTAGGAGGAGGCTGGAAGGAAAAAGAGAGGGGGGTGCATAGGGGGTTGCAAAAAAAGGAGGGAGTGGGAGATAGGGAAATGGAGTTGAAGATGAGACTAGGAGAATGAAACAGTCTGAAGAATAGGATGGAATATAATTGGGTGGAAGATGGATAGGGTGCTTAGCAGTTGCAATGTGTGGGAGAAGGAAGATGCAAAAGATTACCACTGGGTGGATGGGTGTGGATGGATGGTTGCACAAAAGGAGCTGGGCATGGACATGGGGGTGAAGGTAAAGCAGAGGTGCAAAGCAGGGCTGCAAAAGAAGAGAAGCGGCTTCAGAAATGGGAGCTTAGTAGTTGCATGAGGTGGGAAGGGATAGCTCTAAGTCTAAGGACTTAATGGGGAGATATCAGCGGGTTAGCAAGCAGAGTGAACGGGGTAAAGAAGGAATTCAAGTATTTTTGCTGCATAACTTTGATTATGTTTCTATCCTTGTTTTTGGCTTTAAAAAACCCCCACAACAGAACACCCCTCCCTTAAGAAAATTAAAATGTAACTTGGAAAAAATAGGGAACTGCACAGATATGAGTGGGTTGTTCTTCCCACTTCCCCACAATCTGTTTTAACAGACAAAGTGGGACTCACAAATCTCATGGTGAGATCAATGATGTTCACAGATATCAGCATGGATTGCAGCAGGAGTGGGCAAAGCAAAAGTTTACCAAGTCAGTAATAAATTTCAGTAAATTTCCATAAACATGTTACTATTTTATCTCCTTAACAGCTTGCTTTGAGTCCTGTTGAATTGGAATTAAGAAACTCGGTTAATTTTTTTTGTTTACTTCTGTTTTTCCCCCTAATGGTCTTCAGAATGAAGTGGTGTTTTGCCTTCCTAAGCTGCTTCTAAAATAACTTCACTATGCATAAAACATTCTGAAAGCTTTACTTTTCCTCCCTCTATGACACACAAAGTTAAATGTCTGCCAAAGGAGATTTCAGAATTGATGTGGGAAAGGTTGTTAGCCTTCTGTTAGGTCTTACACTTTTGAGTCAGCAGCTGAATTAACAGCTCATATGTTGAGTTAAAAGCAACACAAGCACAATGCCTGTATATACATACATATATATAGTACTGAAGCAGCACTCAGTTACTGGTAAAATTAACCTCTGGCTTTGGCTATCTTCCTCCTAGGACTGTAGTGATTCTGTGGCATGTAAATTATTTTAAAAATGTTGTCTCTGGTCGTAAATACTTGAAAGATTCATACACATAAGAATGTGTGTGTGTTTCGTAAGTGGAGAATAAAATATAAAACAATATTTTTATATTTAAAATTTAGTACGTATGGAATTACCAGAAAGCACTTTAGATGTGACTCTTGAACTTTTAATGGTTGTGACAATTTGTATTTTGACTAAGAAAGGGCAGTTTCTTGAGTTAGAGAATATGGGTTGTAGCCAATGCTAATCCTACACAAACACATTGCACTTAGTGAGCATGGCTGACTTAGGTTAATTGTTTCTATTTTGAGTAGAATTTAGTTGAGTGCAACCCATAGAGACCCTTTTCCCATTGCAATTCTTCTTTAGGAGACCTACAGCCAGTTGAAATATGTGTGAGATTATTTGAGAAAGGACTGTCGTAATGGCCTTTGCAGCATATCCTCCAAGACTGCTTACGTTATGAATGGCAATGTGTGACTGGACAATCATGATTATTTTTCTGCTCGTTAATGTCACATGCTGCTTATGAACACTACAGGAGCAATTGGTTTGGGGGACGAAAGTAGACTGCTTGGATACTTGCCCTCTTATCTATGGTTAAACCACAGGTGGGGGATACTTTGCACAAACAGAGGCAACCCTTCTACTTTAGGCAGTGGAGGGTGAGGACTTTGAAAGAGAAAGGACACTGCTTTTTAGGTTGAGGACAATGTCTTCAGTGATGTAATCCTATAACCAAATTCTGATTGGCTTTGTTCTGTTGTGGTGTCACAGTAGCTCTTGTGCTTCCTAGTTGACTGAGATTGGTTCTGCTGGGAAGAAAGGACCCTTGGAAATGGCACTGACGTAATGTGTTGAAGGGAATGGCTGCTAATCACTATAAACATCCCCCCAAATGGTATGGGGTGGGGTGGGGAGTCCATCTTCTTTGTGGAATCACACCTTTCGCCCTGAACACATCCTCAGTTGAACATTCAGCACAGTCTTATTCTTGTCAAGACTGAACAAAAAATAGTTCTGTGAAATGTCTCTAGGAAGAAGAAGAGAAGAAGAGTTTGGATTTGATATCCCGCCTTTCACTCCCTTTAAGGAGTCTCAAAGCGGCTAACAATCTCCTTTCCCTTCCTCCCCCACAACAAACACTCTGTGAGGTGAGTGGGGCTGAGAGACTTCACAGAAGTGTGACTGGCCCAAGGTCACCCAGCAGCTGCATGTGGAGGAGCGGAGACGCGAACCCGGTTCCCCAGATTACGTGACTACCGCTCTTAACCACTACATGTGCTTAACTTTTAGCCTCTATAAATTCTTTGTTATTTATAGTATAGCTTTATTTAAAATTCTGTATATTTTCTAATATATGATCAAGGTGCTAGGAATGGTGTGCACTTTAAATTGTTCTCTTTCGTACCATTTGGTATACTACTGCCATGCAGTGACTTCTGATTACATAATTTCTCTGTGAGAAACATTTTTGCTTAGTTGAAATAGGTGATCCTTCCCCCACACTCCAAATTCTGTGGCTTTTATGGAAAAGCATGACTAGCTTTGCTTTTTACAGACCTCAGGGTAGTTCACATTATTAATATATTATTTCTCCTCCCTTCTCCCTTCCCTGGCTTTTGTCCAGGCTGATCTGAGAATAAGTTACTTCCCAATCTCAGATGCAGCCACCAAGCCTCAAAATTGTGATCTTAAGAATACCAACGCACAAGACAAGTTGCTCTTATTTTTCTTATTTAAACTTAATTAATAATTATAAAAATAATAATCCACATTTACTGCAACCAGGGTGGATTTGATTTAAATCAAATCGATTTAAATCTCTAGTCAGTAAGACTTGATTTAAATCACTTGTCATTTTTTTACAGAAAGACTCATTCTTGCTGGTATAATCTTAATATTTAGAACCAGGCGAAGGTTTCATTTTTGGAATAATAAATTTTCAGAGTAGTTTTTACAGTTATACCAAAAATTATTGATTTGGTTATACTATTAGAAATACATAGGCAGATAATTATGAAATTATTGTGAGCTTTAATGTTAACTGTTTATATTTGGACAACTTTTCTGCTGTACTTTATTGGAAGGAGAAAAATAAACATTTCCTTAATAACAATTTATTGAACTAAAGCAATAACACTACAGCATATGTATCCATGTTTGTTAACTTATGTGGTGAAACGTTGTTTTTTAAAAACCTTAGACTGAGTTTTAGCACGCATGAAAAACTTAAAACAAATCCTTATTTCCTGATGAATAGCCTTCGGACTATAATGTAACTTAAACAGAAAACTATCTTTAGAAAGATTTTTCCTCCAGAAGCATTTTATTTTAAAAATCCGATTTAAATTAAAAAAAATATCTGATTTTTAAATTATTTTTTTGAAAGAAATCATTGATTTTTATCCACCTTGACTGCTACCCACTTACATGATTAGTTCTTATCCAGAAGAGTTCTGACAGCATAGTTTCCTCAGTCCAAACCTGCACAAGACATAAGACCTTAAGGCCCAGGCAGTGTGATACTCTCTCCAAATGCTATCAGTTAAGAGCTGCTTGCTAGCACCATAATCACCAGCATAGAAACTCAATGATGGCTCTTGAAAACATTGTTGTGCGTCATTTAGCTTTGAAGTGGAAACCAGGAGTGTTGCTTAGAGCTAGGTTTGGCAAATACTCTGTTTGAAATATGTTCTGATTCCATTTGCACATCTGTGAGGATGTTGGACAATGTTCACTATTTATTAAGTCTTCATTCTGATTTGTTTGCGGGTTTGGGGTGGGGTTACATAACATTCTGTCAAGCAAGTGTTACCCCACCCTTTCCAGTGCATTTGTCCTGTCACCTTCCTGATGGGGTGATATGGATTTGTTGTGGAAGAGCACCAAATCAAATTTCATTGTGCAACCTGAATTTGCCAATATGTGATTGATTCCTGTCTGAATGTAGTGACAGTCTGGAAGCGCCCCTGACCTTTAATCATCAACATGTTGACTTAGTGCTTTGGTCAATATCTTAGGCTCTGAAAAACCATATCAGTGGCTCTGCAGGGATCCAAATTCCACTCCTTAGATCCCAGATATTTGAAGCATTTTTGTAACCATCAATCAGTCTAAATTCTAAGTAAAGACATAGCTGCTGTTTAAGAGAAAAGAAGTCACACTGAAGTCTTAACAGATGTAGTGAACAGTGCAAAAATATTATAAACAAGTTCTGTACATCGTTTTGGTTCTTTTTATGGATCAATCTCCTTGAACAACTTACTAATTCAACCTTGCACATAGGTATAAAAAATATATGTACCTACCCTAACTCCACACCCTCAAATAAAAGCCCCTCCCACTCGTTGAAGCAGTGGGTTGATTACATTTCCAGCTTGACAGGGTGTAGGCAAGTGTTTCAGTGTAAAGCTGCAATAGTTGATACTCGGAGGAGTCGTGGCATTGCCTGTTGACCTATCTCTCTTCCTTTGGCAAAAATAGACCCTATAATATCAGCTGTCAAAAAGCATAGAAAGAAGGAGACAGTGATGAAATATAAAGGGAAATGTGCATTTTCAGCAATTCAGGGTTATGGTGCAAAAATAGCTGCTTGATAAAGGTAAATATAAAGATGTAACACTATACTACTGATATACTATTCCTTATGGTTACTGCATTATCTAAGCATAATAACGCAGTAGTTTTAAAATGATTTAAATTGTTAATTTCGACTCAAATAATGCAACCATTTTGTGTCTACAGCATACATTTAAAGCACATTATTTCCCCCCAAGAATCCTGTAGTGTAGTTTGCCCCTCACAGAGCTACAGCTAGCTCTCAGTATTCTTTGGGAGAAACGAAAGTGTGTTTCAAGTGTATGTTGTGTGTGCTGCCAAAATATGCACTAACTGTGTAGTCAGAGCAGAGGTAAAGGGAGGGAAATGTATTCACCACTGCATTCAGATATATTTCATTCTTCTTTGTAGGCAAAGGTACTTATGAGATGCTTAACTTTAACTAGTCTGTGAAGTATGAATGCTGTATAAAGTAAATGCTGCATTCTCTTTGATTTTGGTTTTAAGTGACAGAAAGTACTGGTTCACAGGTTATTCATGAGTGCAAATTTATTCCTCATCCACCTTGAAACTGAGTAGCAGAAGAATGATAAGATTCAGAACAAAACTCAAATATTCCACTTTTTAATGAGTTAAATATTAAAAACTTTCCTCTGCTTCCAGGTTTTTGATAGTTCTGGATGGCAGGCGATGGGCTGCTGCAGTAATTTATTTATTTTTATTCTGATTGATGTCTGGGAAATAAACTTTTGTTGATGTTGACCCTAATATTTCTACAAGCCGATGGTACTGTGTTATAGACACATTGGCTGTTTTGCTTTGTTTATACATCATATGGATAATTGACTTGTTTTTTTACTTTGTTTCTATATCTTGTATATTGTTGCATGCATCTCAGTCTCTGAGCGCTGCCGGATTCAAGGGGTTCTAGGCTCTTACCCAGGGTTTGGTTTCCTTGAAATGAAGGATAGCGGAGACTATGGTGTCTTTAGGATAGATAGATATATGGTTTATTTACACATATATACAACTTGAGCCTGTGATGGATGGGTTTACAGCATTAACACCTCAAGAGGATCTTGCTTCTCCCATAGCCACAACCTTGGATTCCAGCAGAAATCGGGCATTACTCTGTCTCCCAGCTGCTCAGCTGGCCACTTTCTAGCTTCTGGTTCACATAGCACCACTTTCAACTTTGGTCTTTGTCTTTCTAACTACCAGCAAATGGCGGGGGGGGGGCACCCATTTTACATCTGCCACAGATTTCCTTTGTTAATGACTATTACCTCACCAGAAAACCAACCTGGCTATTCCAGGAAGGAGGAGGAGGAGGAGGAGGAGGAGGAGGGCAATGTGATCAATTTTTTAAACCATTGGAAGCTGCTGAGCTATTTCAAATCATTCAGTGACTTACTAATGGATACCAGTCTTCCTTCTGCCTCCCTCTGCTTTAGAAAGTGAAGTCATTTTATTGCTGTCACATCAGTTTGGGGATCTTTATCTGTGAACAACAAAATGCAACTTCAAACCGGACTCTGCACTCCTTTGAAACATTCAATGAATATGCACGTCAGAGTGCAAGTAGATAAATAAGTACCGCTCTGGCGGGAAGGTAAATGACGTTTCCGTGCGCTGCTCTGGTTTGCCAGCAGTGGCTTAGTCATGCTGGCCACATAACCCACAAGCTGCCTGCGGACAAATGCCAGCTCCCTTGGCTTATAGAGCGAGATGAGCGCCACAACCCCAGAGTCGTCCGTGACTGGACCTAACGGTCAGGGGTCCCTTTACCTTTATACATATGCATAATATGGGCTGACATAATTTTCCCAAAATTCACACCATTTGGAACACACCAAGCCTCAGTCTCAAAGGCTGGGAGCAAAAATCCTCTAGCTTAGCTGGGAACCAATGTGGCTAAATGGCTAGAGACTAGGGACCTGGGAGACCGGGATTTGAATCCCTACTCAGCCATGAAGTTCCTAGGGTGACCTTGGGCCAGTCACCACCTCTTAGCCTAACCTACTTGACAGGGCTGCTGTGAGGATGAAATGGAGAGGAAGAGAACAATGTACACCACCCTGAGCTCCTTGGAAGATAAAGGTGGTCTATAAATGTAATACAGGCAGCAATCATTTTAGGTGCATCCAATTGACGCACAATTGCTGGCGCGCAGGTATTTTTGGACCTGGAAGAGGGCAGGACAGGGGCAGGACATGCTTATATGTGTTATGCTGATGTGCATGGGGGCTGGGAACAGAACCCCCACATGAAATGCTCACCGCCTGTAAATATATTAAGTAAATAAATAGGGCATGTGTATCCCCTTTACCCTTTGTGCATAAGACCTGGAACCAAGAGAAGAAGGGGGCATGAATCATTCCTGCTTCAGTTGTTGCTGCTACTTTAGAACCTCCAAAATGGTCCACAGTTATGCATGTGTTTGAGTTGTGTTTATTAAAATGCCCCCCTCCCCCAAAAAAGTGAATGGGGGGGAGCACCAGACCAGGCCAAAGGAGACAGAAGGGGTGGGGGGACCAGTGCTTTTTCACATACCCCTAAACATATTGTGAATCTTTGTTCATTTGCTGTATTTATTTTCTTGAGTCAAAATGACAATACCCCTAAACATTTTTTTTTAAGAAAGAAAGCACTGTGTTTCCCCCTCATACCATACCCAGACCTTAATGATACACCCGGTAGTACACATAAACACCTTTCATAAAGGGACAGTTGCATTCAACAAATGTTTACTGGGTTCCTTATTCAAGCCAACAGTGTAAAGTTATTTTCAGAGTTACCATACCATATTTAATATTTTAAAAATAATAAAAGTATATATATTTTAATGAGAACCCCCTCCTTTTTTAAAAAATATATCCTGGAAGGTTGGGGCAATTTTATGACTGCTAGATTGCGCTTGCTTAAAATTCCTAAATCCTTTTTTTAGAATTTCTATTATAAAGCTATATTGGTGTTTTGAATGTTTTAACATTCTGGTCTCTGTGCCAAAGGGAAGGCTTATATTGGTTAACCAGCTTGAGCCTGGACAACCATTTATGTTTTAACTTTTAATAACTAAAAATGATGCAATGGCACAAAGAGGTCATGTTCATGAAAGTGACAGGAGAAATAAAGCTCAGGCGGGATATTGCTTCTGTGCCCCCTGGTTGTCATAGTAATAGAGCCTCTGTGCTGAGTAGCTTTTCACAGTGACCTTGGTAGTTTAGTCACCTTCAGCTTTGCAATATATAAAAAAAGGTTGTACAAGATATAAATTCAGGATAAGTGCAAGTTCATGCCCATGAATACAAGTTCCTTGCACACAAAAAGTCTTCTTGCTGCTTGTTTCTCATCCTGCCTTTCACTTTATTTGAGCAAAGATTTTGAAGTCACCAGAAGGAGGCCTGAAGCAAACATCCCAGATTGCCAGCTGCCGGTAAATTACTCGCAGCCAGCACACACCACTTTCAGGACGTAGGGTGATGAGTGGGAACGATAAACCCAATTTGTAAGGAGAGTAAGCTTGAAACAAATACTTCTGGATTTCATTAAAAACAAACAAAAAAACAAAAAAACCCAACATGGCCAAGACTATATATATGTGTGTGTGTGTGTGTGTGTGTGTGTGTACAATCAAAACAAAGGTTTTTGTATCACCTAACAGTTTTTAAATAGTATAAACTGATGTGTTTGCAAAAGCCAATACCATATTAAATCTGTTAGTAGTTAAGGAGGTACAAGAACTTCTAGCCAATGCCAGAAACCTGAAGTCTACCCACCCATGATCTACAGGGTCTGGTGGAAATATCTGCAGGTTTCCATGGTGTTCCTTCAGGATTCCTGCTGGAATAGATTTGGTTCAGTCTCAAAACAACCTAGGGACGGATAAAATTGGTTTTCTTTTAACATTGTTGAACCATTATTCCATCCCATGTCTTCCATTGCTAATCATTAATTTTTCTCCAAAATGAGGTTGTTGTTGTTTTTTCACTTGGAAGATTTGCGTATATTTACTTATTTTGCATTTGTATGGGCAAAGCCACATATTTGTAGACATGTAAGCAGTTGAGAATTGCATTACTGAAGTTCCTGTCCATATGGAAAGTAAAAATGGACACTAATGTGTTCACGACTGGGTAAACATTTTACCAGTGGGTAAACATTTCAGACCTTCTGTAACACTCTATAACGGATCTTTAAGGTGGCCATTGAACAAAATAATTTCAAAGTGAAAGTGCAACGAGAAGTAGTGGAATTACAATATATCCAGAGGCTCCAAGCTACTACCTGTCAATTCAGCACACAGTTTTTGTGTGGGAATGTGTGTTCATAAGGTAATTTTCACCATCTGTGCCTTTCTGTTTTTCATTTCCTTTTAACCTTACTGTTTGGGATAATACTTTGTGTACCTGATGCAGGGGACGGTAGCAAAACAAAAACTCATGCTAGAATAAATACGTCTGCCTTTAAGGTGTCACAAGGCTTTTTGTTGTGTTTGCTGCCTTTGTTGTGTCGTAATATGGCTACCCCTCTGAACATTGTTAACATCTGAGAATTTATCTTGAGCAACCTAAAGAATTTAAGAATGGTTCTTTCCTTTTGAAATAAGTCAAGCAGGAGAAAGGATGAAGGACTGTGCGTTAATACCCCACATTCTGTAATGTTGGAAAGCTAATGGAAATAGTCAGGAATAGCAGAAGAAAGATAAGCTTAAATCCGAGATCTACCTGACAGCTAATGTGACTCAGGGTTAAGTGTTTACATTCAGTGCATATGCTAGACTCCAAAGCATGGGTAGGTAGGTAGGTAGGTAAGTGAATAGGTTGTCATCATATTTAACCAGCTGTGCTTTAATCATTCTACTTAAGTCACTGCAGCACTTATCTTTTCCCCCAAGCATCAGCAATATTTAAGATTATGTTAGATTTCTCAAATAATGCTGCAGTGATTAATTTTTCAGCAGTGTGTGCTGACATCTTGCCCACTGAGACTAAAGAAGTAAAATGTGACATCGGGCACAGCTGCTGACTTCAAAATCCCCATGTACAGGTGACACTAAGCTCTCCTCCTCATTGATAATAAACACCATTTATGGTGAAACTTCATTTTCGTTAACTTGGATAAAATAGAATTCTCCTTAGGGAAACAGGATGAAAGTTGAAAGTTGTTGCTTTGCAAGGCACTTTGTAGATCTTTTGGCAGTCTGCTGTGCAGTCATTCTGAGATGAAGGTCATGTCTCTAGTGGGTCTGACGGCTTATGTGAACATGTAAAACATATTCTGTTTTAGGAAGGAGAGGGTGAGGGAAGGTGTTCTTCTTCTTTTCTTTTGTTATTCATGAGTTGTTCAGGTTACTAGTTGCTAGTAAAAGCTTAGGCCCAAACTAGCTACGGTGTTAGTGTCTTAAAATACAAGCTGCCTAAAACACCCCCACAAAAATTCCCAGTGTAGGGTCCCTGATCTAGATTGGGAACCTAGTGTGGAAGGTAAAGGTAAAGGTAAAGGACACCTGACAGTTAAGTCCAGTCCCAGGCGACTCTGGTGTTGTGGCACTCATCTCGCTTTACAGGCCGAGGGAGCCAGCGTTTGTCTGCAGACAGTTTTTGCGGTCATGTGGCCAGCATAACTAAGCTGCTTCTGGCACAATAGAATACCAAAACCAGAGCAGCACATGGAAATGCTGTTTACCTTCCTGCCGGAGTGGTACCTATTTATCTACTTGCATTTTTGGGTGTGCTTTTGAACTGCTAGGTTGGCAGGAGCTAGGAGTGAGCAACAGGAGCTCACCCCGTCGCGGGGATTCGAACCGCCGACCTCCTGATTGGCAAGTCCAAGAGGCTCAGTGGTTTAGACCAGTGTTTCCCAACCTTTTTTGGGCAAAGGCACACTTGTTTCATGAAAAAAATCTCGAGGCACACCACCATGCCAGATGGGGAAAGGTCACTTTTTACTTATGTAAAAATAAAATAAAAAAATAGTAACAGCATAGAAGGTAATGGTAAGGCTAGTATCCGTCTTCCAAATATGCTAGGTTTTTATTTGCAGGGACTGTTCTACATGGGAAAGCATTCAGCACTGTCATTCTCACATCTGCCATCTGAATTGGTACTATTCTGGGTCAACTTACTCTGCTGCATGTGTAGATGAAAATGGGACCAAGTGTGGGGGAGGGGGCAGAACAGGTTTCAGATACAGGATATTAAGCATACACGTACTTCAGATTGAACTGGTTGCTTGCTTTGCAAGTTTTCATTTCCCAAATGACTGCCTTGGCAAGCGCAATACCTACCAGGCTCAACGCCGGTCTCGCGCTGCCGCTTCCCGCGCTCTCAAGGACCCGGGAGGAGGAAGGCGTGAAGGGAATCCCGAAGGCGCGAAAACCTCGCGCATGCGCAGGCCTTCCGCCTGCGACAGCCCAGTAGGCCGGCCGAAGCGAGCGGCGATGGGATGTGGGAGGGAGCTCGCTCGCCGCCCCGCGTGTGCCTATGTGGGGCACGTTACAGCCCCGTGACGTCAGCGCCACACAGGCAGCCAGGCAGGCAGGCGGCGAGAGCCCCGCGCTGGGCAGCCTCTCCTCGCCGCCGCCGCCCCGCCTCTCGCCGCCCAACTCGCCCGCCTCCCTCCCACGGCACACCAGGCAACGTCTCGCGGCACACTAGTGTGCCACGGAACACCGGTTGGGAAACACTGGTTTAGACCACAGTGCCACCCGCATCCCTTAGTGTGGAAGCTTTAATTGCTTTTCCATCCTGGACCCTACCCTTCCAGTTTTTGCAAGGGGAAAGTCTTATTTGCTTCAGTGAGAGCTTTTTTCTGTAGAGAAATTGCTGGCATATGGGGAGAATGTCTGGCTTGGGGGCAGGGGGCAAAGGGTTAAAGCTACATACATACACACCCTTTCAGTTAAGCTGCTGCCTTTATTGCAATGGCAACAGTACAGGGAACATAAGAAGGGCTCTGCTGGGTTATGCCAAAGACCCACCACTCTGTTCTCTGTGACCAGCCAGATGCCTATGGCAGTGTTCCCCAACCTTGGGCCTCCAGCTGTTTTTGGACTACAACTCCCATCATCCCTCGCTAGCATGACCAGTGGTCAAGGATGATGGGAATTGTAGTCCAAAAACAGCTGGAGGACCAAGGTTGGGGAACACTGGCCTATGGGAAGCCAGGAAGTGCGACATCAGGGCAAAAGTACCCTCCTCCTTTGTTATTCCCACCAGCTGGCATTCATAGGCATTCAGTGTGGATTTAGCCATCACGTCTAGCAGCCAAATCACCCACCTCTCTGAGCAGCAAGAAGGGTTGTAGGTCTTACCCAGCTTTGATTTTCTTTGGAAGGAGTTCACTGGAGATGTGCTGGCATTTTGTAATATTTGTGAACGCTTATTTGCAAACAAGCATGTTGAAGAGAGGTGGAGGTTCACCTTCAACACTCGTACTTACTCCCCAAATTCCAAGGCTCCCACATCTGATCTCTAGGGAGAAATCAGCCCCCCCCCCCCCAAAAAAATATTGCTAGCTTACAGAGCCCAAAGTCAGATCTGTTTCCATGTCTTCCAAGTCCAGCTGCTGTTTGTGTGCAAATGCCTGGAGCATACCATGCTCAGTTAGGGTAGAGGGAGAGGAATCCTTCTTACAGGTATTTTCTAGCCATTAGGAGGCTAGCTGCTGAGAGAGGTAACCTCATCTCACTAACAAAAGTAAAGCACTTAGCAACTTTGCTAGGACTATTAACTTTGGCAATTTAGTAAGACCAGTTCCATTAACCTTCTTCTGTCCAATGCCACCCCCTCAGTATTACAACAATATCCATGGGATGCTTGATGGCCATTTAGTGCTCTAATCCATCAAGTTTAACAAGTATATAATTAGTGTGCAATAAACAGAGTTTCTCCCCCTAAATGAGACCTTTACAAATTTCTGAAAGTGAAAGCCATTATCTTACAATTGACCATAAATCTATTTAGACAGGTTTTATGTTTTACTACACATTTAGAATCATTATTTTATTTACAATTTAATTGGACCAAGATTCCGTAAATTATTTTAATTTTGAATTTTATCACTTTTTGTATATGATTTAAGATATATATGAGATATATATCTATGTAAAATATATACACAAATATATAATTCAGTATTCTATTAGCCATGCTATGCAAACGGAGACTCGTTCCTTAGTAAAAACAAATAAAAAGGGAACTATTCCTTTTAACATTCTAAGAAGTGAGATGGTCCTTGATTTGCTCTTTTTTTTAGGGTCAAAGCTCTACATCAGTAACTGTAGATTCAGTAAATCTGACATCTAATTGTTCTGCAAACAGTGCTGGATTTTTGCTGGCCTGCATATTATTTGAAGTGTTTGTTGTTTGGGTTCAGTCTTTGAAGTTCCTTGCCTACGGTGCTTTGATCTACTCCTTGTAGTCTGCAGTAATAAAAGTTATGCTTTATCTCATGGCTGGGTGTATGATTGCCCTTGATATTCTGTAGAAAGTCAGAGTAAATGATTGTGCATTGCCACCAAGGACTACAGCTTAAAGAGGGCCTATACTGGTCTTTTGTTTCCTGCAAAGGACATTCAAGACCCTTTCCCTTAATTTCCAGCTTTATTCTTTCTTTTTCTTTTTCTTTAAATAAGTCTTTATAGTTCCTTTACTTCTAGTTATTTTCATTGTGGGGGGAGTGTTTGAAACAATGGGGATTTATTTGTCCTATTGTGAACCCCTATAAATCCTTGAGTGTGCTTCTAATAGAGATGTTATGGTGACCTGTTGCATTATGAAACTGATGATTTTGCAAGTTGCTGCCCCTATTGGGGCAGGAGTACAGCTAATATGTGAATCACAAAGGTACACCTCATAAACTAGAACATAAGTTGATACATGGTGCAAATGGCTACACGTAACACAGGTTCCCAACATGCATACTAACATAATGTAACAGATCACGGTGAGAATCAAAGCTTAGTTAGCAATGCTTATTGCGCATGTGTATTAAACATGAAATGGGGTAGTGATGTACATGATTGGTGAAAATTGAAATCCTTAGTTTGAAATATTATAACTACCACCACCCTGACCCTTGGGCGGTGTTGCAGTTTTGCAAAACAATTCGACTGTAACCTACTGCCTAGCAATAAACAACAATGGACTCCTAACTCCTCTTGTCTCTGAGTTTTAGAGAAGATAATCCATTTTTGGCTTACAAAACCATTACAGTTTAGGTAGGGCTGGATCCTGAGAAGCAGGAATGAAAGGCTCTGTGCCTCTTTAAAGCTCTCTCCTGAAGATTGGGGGGGTTCCTCTGGGAAGTATGATATGGGCATGGGATGGTTAGGAGAGAGGGGAATTGTCCAGAATTGAGCAGAGGCACCTTGCTCGAGGGGAAGTATCTGGAACAGTGTTTTGAAGCAGAAGTCAGCCCTACTGAACATTTTCCAAAATAATAATGCCCATTCACATTATAAAGTGCTTATAACACAACTACTCTCAGCAGCCAGAAGCAGCATAGCCACTGGAAAGCCCTGTCAGGAGTGAACATGGACCACTGGTACCAAATCACATGGGAAACAGCCTTACTAGAAAAGCTAGCCATCAGACTGAAACTGAGACGGGGACAAACAGAAGAGGATGCCTTCACCTCAGTATGGCTCCCCTTTAGCACATGCACAGCTCAACAAGACAACAAGAACCCACCGCCGCCCCTCCCCCAGCCCAAAATGTACAGGGTCGGGCTGCATGCCTCCTGCCCTCCCTCCCGAGCAAAAGCTCCACCCAATTTCCGCTCCGGAGCTGATTAATAGGCGCAGCACACTCTCCCCTATTCGCTCACGAGGAGGTGACACCACTTTATCTGCATATTCATGAGCTTATTTATTATTCATGAGCTTTCCTGGGCCCCCCCAATATTTTTTATAAGTCCGCGTCCCTGCCGGCAACATACAAATCAATATGGCTTACTTTACCCAGCTCTCCCCCCCCCCCCATAAATGCAAACAACTGCAGACAACCAACCACACCCTGGGCTCCCCCAATCCCTCTCACTACCAAGGAAATGTAACAAGCGAATAGAAAGAGAACCTACCCAGCTGACATTGACACAAAACCCCACACATACACTATATAAAAGGATATAAGTTTCACCACCACCCCTCCTTCCCCGCCTCCTTCCCCAACCTTATACTGTATACAACACTAATGTCTCCTATCAAATGTAACTGACTTGTAGAAAAGACTTTACAACCTGAAAAGAGAGACAATGCATGTACTATTCTAAACCAAGAAAATCTTTAATATGTATATATTTTAAAAAGGTAGGGAAGACAAGAGAGAAAGTTCCTTTCTGTGGGCACCATCCTTTCTTTTGCAGTTATTATCAGAATCTAGTCCGTATTTCTCTTTCTCCTAAGTTTTCCGATTTACAATCATAAGATTGTAGAGTTGGAAGGGACCGCCAGCGTTGTCTCATCCAACCCCCAGCAATGCAGAAATCTTTTGCCCAACGTGGGGCTCAAACCTATGGCCCTGAGATTAAGAGTCTCATGCTCTACAAACTGAGCTATCCCAGGTATCTTCCATGTTATTTTTGTAATCCTTGCCAGTGACTTTGTATGCTGTTTCAGACTACCAAGCACAACAGTAGTATATCTCTTACTGAATTTTTTAAAAATGTAAAGTCCGTGTCTTTTTAAAAAATCTTTGAGCTGATAACCAAGCTTTCTCTACTAGAGCACTCAGTGATTTAAAGATCAGTGTATTCTGTTAAAAAATTGTCATCAGTCGAGCTGATGTTCAAAGAAAAGTGAAGCCCGTTTGACTGTGTTTTAGTACATACTTAAAGCCTAATAATGGAATATTGTAAATCAGTATTGTAAGGAGGCTGCCTCTTCTGACATATATTTGAAGAGCATTGTATTATTAATGTCAACAAAATGACTGCCTTTAAAATACAGCTTTACAACACCATTGCCTTGTGCTACAGGTGGTTAAGACAGTCAATTTACAAAGAACAATTTATTCTTTTTTCATGCTGTTAAAGCAAATTGGGATGTAATTAGATTTATATACTGAATAATCTCATTTGCATATCCAATTAATTCTTCCTGTTTTAATTTGCTAAGGTTGAATTCACAATAGTGGTAAAAATAACATTTAAATTATCAAGGACTCAACTTATCTTTTGCTGTAATTCATTCAAGATGTTTCATTAAAAGTTGCTCCTGAGTATCCTTTTTCCCTTTCTTTTTCAATCTTGAAAGCTATTACACACCAAACAAGGTCCTTTATTATAAAAACATGAAAGGTCTCATTTAATCTGACCTAAACTAATGCATCATGCGTTATGTTATTTAAGCCATGCTGCTTTGTGTAATTGTAGCATAGGTGAATGCAGTGGCTCATTTCATTTAACCAATACTACATTCAGCTTGTCACTTTTTGTGCTGATAGTACAAAAAGGCCCTTACTGTGGGGACTTTCAGATGCCTTTGCTGAACAGCATATGCCTTCACAAACAAAACTAGTTTTCTCCTTGTAGTGGCAATCCTGTTATTTTAGGAGTGCAGGGTTGCTCTCCAAGCTATGATTCCTCCATGCAGCTTATAAGAAACTTACATCTCCTGCTCTTATACATAGAACTAAGTCACATATTCAGAAAAGGGGTTAGGGCGCAATTTGCCAAAGCAAATTGGAGCTGAGGCTCCAATACTTTGGCCACCTCATGAGAAGAGAAGATTCCCTGGAAAAGCCTCTGATGTTGGGAAATATTGAGGGCACAAGGAGAAGGGGACGACAGAGGACGAGATGGTTGGACAGTGTTCTTGAAGCTATGAACATGAGTTTGACCAAACTGCGGGAGGCAGTGGAAGACAGGAGTGCCTGGCGTGCTCTGGTCCATGGGGTCACGAAGAGTCGGACACGACTAAACGACTAAACAACAACAACAAAGAGATGAGAACCATATGTTTCAATGCTTCCATGGCTCAAAAAATCCCTGCCTGTTAAAAGGATGACAGGGAGCCATCCAACCTCTGCTTAAAAACCTCCAATGAAGAAGAGTGCACAACCTCCCGAGGAAGACAGTACAGCTCTTACTGTCAGAAAGTTATTCCTGATGTTTAGTCGGAATCTCCTTTCTTGTAACTTGAACCCATTGGTTTGGGTCCTACCCTTTGGAGGAGAAAACAAACTTGCTCCATCTTCCCTGTAACAGCCCTTCAGATATTTACAGATGGCTATCATATCTCCTCTCAGTCTCCTAAGATTGAAGATACGAGTCCTCTGTCTGCTCTTTAAAATTAAAAGTGAGCATTTCCACCCATTGCTGCACCAGCAGTGGAGTGAGGGTGGCAGGGAATGCCCCCTTTTTCTCTGAAAGGAGAAATAATAATAATAATAATAATAATAATAATAATAATAATTTATTTATACCCTGCCCATCTGGCTGAGTTTCCCCAGCCAGTCTGGGCGGCTCCCAATCAGTGTTAAAAACAGTACAGCGTTACATATTAAAAACTTCCCTGAACAGGGCTGCCTTAAGATGTCTTCTGAATGTCAGGTAATTATTTATCTCTTTGACATCTGATGGGAGGGCGTTCCACAGGGCGGGCGCCACTACCAAGAAGGCCCTCTGTCTGGTTCCCTGTAGCCTCACTTCTCGCAATGAGGGAACTGCCAGAAGGCCCTCTGCGCTGGATCTCAATGTCCGGGCTGAACGATGGGGGTGGAGACGCTCCTTCAGGTATACAAGACCGAGGCCGTTTAGGGCTTTAAAGGTCAGCACCAACACTTTGAATCGTGCTCGGAAACGTACTGGGAGCCAATGCAGATCTCTCAGAACCGGTGTTATGTGGTCCTGGCGGCCACTCCCAGTCACCAGTCTAGCTGCCGCATTCTGGATTAATTGCAGTTTCCGGGTCACCTTCAAAGGTAGCCCCACGTAGAGCGCATTGCAGTAGTCCAAGCATGAGATAACTAGAGCATGCACCACTCTGGTGAGACAGTTTGTGGGCAGGTAGGGTCTTAGCCTGCGTACCAGGTGGAGCTGGTAGACAGCTGCCCTGGACACAGAGTTAACCTGCGCCTCCATGGACAGCTGTGAGTCCAAAATGACTCCCAGGCTGCGCACCTGGTCCTTCAGGGGTACCGTTACCCCATTCAAGACCAGGGAATCCCCCACACCAACCTGCTCCCTGTCCCCCAAAAACAGTACTTCTGTCTTGTCAGGATTCAACCTCAATCTGTTAGCCGCCATCCATCCTCCAACCGCCTCCAGGCACTCACACAGGACCTTCACCGCCTTCACTGGTTCTGATTTAAAGGAGAGGTAGAACTGGGTGTCAGAGAGATTTTTATCCCATGTGTTTGTGAGTTAAAGCAGTTGGCCTGCTATTTAGAGATTGCTCCCCAGAGATCAAGCTGAGCATTCTATCTGCCTGTCAGATCAAGAGGAAAAGCTGTGGAAGCTGATGGAGCAGATCCAGCGGTGGAGTAGTTGTAGACCATCAAATAATAAAATTGTAGCTACTGTGAAATGCCTTCAAGGGTACAGGAAGGAGTTGGGAACATCTGACAACTGCAGTAGAGTCACAGCTGCCTGCTGCTTAGGCATGTTCCCTCTGCTCAGTGCCTTCCTTGCCAGTGTTCACAAGTTTCAGCTTGTGAAAAGCACTTCCAGATCACAGGACTAATTTACAATGATTACTGCTGGTACAATTTATAATATTATTCAGCTATTCAGTAGGTGAATAATTACTTCAGTGATGTTGAATTCATTCCAAATATTTTTCTGAGATAAACTGCAGACTGCTAATTAGCAGTTCGGCCCAAATAGAAAAATCAGTTATCGCCATTAGCGGCACAGAAATAATATTTAAAATGGTGTTCCCAGCCCCCTCTTTGTTTCTGCGAGCATCCTTTACTAATATGCCCACTAAACTATATTACTTTTTCCTGTTACTGCATCATCTACAAGTATGTTGTCTTGTATTTTGCAATAAAATGTATGTGTCCTAAAAAGTGCTCTTTGTAAGCTGTAGTAAGAAATGTTTTTCTTGTGCTCTAGCCAAACAACATGAAGTACAAACAAGTAGCAAGTTAATAAAAGCCATAAATAGTAAATATAATTTCAGGGACCTCTCAGTGGTGGAGAGGGTTATGTTTACAAAGATTAGTAGAAATATTGCTACTATGCTTAGTAGTAAGAAATTAAGCACATAATGGAACCAACAAATGGTTAGGGGTTTTTGTGTGTGTGGAGATTAATACAGGGTAATACTTTAAAGCACACGCCTAAACTATAAACATGGCTTTAGATTCTAAGGTTAGGGAAGAGTCTTATGTCTTTTGTTTTTTTAAAGTAAGCAAAAATGACCTCTAGCTCCCAAGCATTTATTGAAAACTTGTTTTAAATTGAATACACAAGCCAAGATAATACAAGTTGCTTGATAAGAAACATTAGAGAAATCCATACATAAGGCTTTTTATTATAGGTTTATAACATCAATCTCTCCAGTGGGTAATGGAACTTGTAAATATACTCTTAGGTAGGAGTCTCCTTGCAGGCTTTTTTATTCATGCTGAAGTAAGCACAGCAAACTTATTTGCTGTCAGGGTACATTGAATTTAAGATTAGTATTTATTTTGGTTCTAAAGAGGTTTTGCTTTTGTAACTGGGAACTTGGATCAGCTGCATAGAAAGGGGGAGAAGCAGCTATGGGGAATACAGAAAGTAAATTAGTTTTCTAACTGTACTTTCATACGCCATTAAATCAACCCAACATGGGACCGGTGTTGTGAACTGTAGAAGTAGCTACCCCTTGAAAGATGCCAGCCAGGATTGGGTAAGGTATCAAGCCCATTTCCCCACTCCTAATCATGCAGATTAACATTTTTATCTCTGGATGGGTCGCAACAGATTTATTTTCAGCAGACTAGCTGCTGAAATGGTATCTTTCCCTGTTCTTGCCCTGATCCCGCTAAAGTAAGTTGCAACAAAAGAGTTCAACTGAAAGTGTTGGCATGCATTTGTTTCAGGAGACAATGGAGGCGTACACCTTTAGGGGTGACGTCAAGCTGTTGGAGGGTTTGCAGTGCCTGCTGTGGCTGTAGAGGCTGATGAGAGAGAAACAGGTTTTGTTTCAGCTGTGGAAGATGAAGACATCTGGTTGTGCTGCTGCAGATGCACCATGCTGATTCTTCTTTCTGCGATCCTCCCAGCGGTCATTTCTCCCCTGGTCACTTCTACGGGTACATAACTTGACTGCCTGTATCCTGGCACTGTGGTTGTCTTCAGGGGTTTCCCACATTGCAGGGTTGGTGCTGCCAGCCTTCATGTCATGTTTGCAGACATGTAATGCAGAGGTGGTTTGCCAGTTGGCCTGCTGCCAGAAGTCAGCTCCCCATAGAGTACATCATTTGGGGATCCTGCCATCTTCCATTCTGTGGACATGACCACGCCAGCTTAGATATCGCTAAGACAGGAGTGTGAGCTTGGGAGAGCACATCTTTGTTTAGAAGGCCACAATCATCTTGTGAAGCTTAGCTGGGCATGTTATCTTGTTGAGCAATGTAAAGAGTCCTTTTTGGTTGATGAGGAAACAAACTAATTTTAAACAGTAGTGGGGAGGCAGTGCTGCTCACCTGAACTCTGATTAGTTGTATTGCTGCTTCTTACAGGGAGGAGCAGGCTGTGTCTGTTTCCAGAAATGGGAGCACCACCATGTCCTGGGTTACCTGGTTGTGCCCTCCCATTCTGACTCCATTTCCTGGGCTAAGGAAGTGCTTGCCTCCTGTAGCCACCGCATCCTGGTCTCAGGCTCCCCATGCTACCCCCCTGTTATCCCTCCTTGTCCTGCTCGAACTGCCAGTCCATGCTGGTACCCAGCAAGGCCTTGGGACAACTGTGCCCTTGTGTGCTTGGAGCAGGGAACGTAATGTCCACCATCAAGAAAATACTAATAAATTTAACATAATAAATTGTGATCACTTGTGGCACCAGTCTGGCAGGGTACCTCCAACCCATTCACTTATTCCAAGAGGAAACAGAACAATTTGCCTTCCACGTTGCCACAGTTTTGTTTCACCCATTTACTTTCTATGGTTTGGTAAGGACAACGAGCCACATCACATTTTAGAAATTCTCTGCATTTCAAGAAAAGAAGAGGAGCAAACAAGCTGCTGTTTCAGGGGCACAAATGACTTGTTCCTGCCTTGAAAAGAAATTGAGGAGTGAACATTTCTGCCAACAAGAAAAGGGATATGGCCTTTTTCTTTATTGTCAGAGATTTCAATAAGTTTTCACTTCATATGTAGGCCCTTACTAGATTATATTGACTATAGTCCAATTGGGTATACTTTGCCATCTGCAAATGTTATGTTTGATTATATTACACCTTCTTTTGAATTCCCTTTGCCGTTTGAATGCATTTTAAGCCTGTCCCTGCATTCCTTTCCCCCAGATGATGCTGGTGGTAGATGGCGACGTGAAGCGCAGTTTGTTGAAGTGTTGATGCATTTTTCCTACGGAATCAAATACCTATATTAGTTTTCAAGATCCTTTTACACCCTGTTTCTTCTGTATGCAAATATTTGATGAAGACATACTTAATTAAAAGAGATCAAACATACTGTCCTCTCAAGGCAAAGCCTAAAATATGAGCAAACACCAGCTGGCAGGGCAGGCCCTTAATGATCCCTCAGTGTCATGTTTCATAAAAGTACAGATTTATAAAGACCCAGTAATCAACAGATGAACGCTTTCCCTGATTCTGGTCCTGTAGCATGTGTGTGAATCTCTTTACATCTGAACAGGAGGAGGAGGAGGAGGAGTGTGCTATTAATTTATGTCCTGTCTTTTTTATTTCCCATGGTGGAAATAAGTACACTGATGAACATGGCCAGTGTAGATTGGGCTGACGGAGGGTACCAGGTTGGCAAAGTTGGTCCGAAATATTTGAGAGGCTGTGCTCTTTCCTACAGACACTCTCAGGAGCTAAGGTCAGCAGAGGGGGCCCGCTGCCGTCCGTGGTAGATAAGGAAAGGGCTTTCTCTCTCTAAGCTGTGGAATTCCCTCCCCACAAAGGTGCCCTGACACCGTCATTGTATAACTTTTGTCACATGCTGAAAATGCTGCTCTTCTGGACTTTGATACCTGAAATGTATAGATTTTAGAACCCAGCTTAGATCCCCCTGATTATAAATGGGTTTTAACTTATTTTAAGATCATAAGATTCGTAAGAAATAAATAAAATCAGGGTCTAGGGTAACAGCCATGTCCTTAAACTGCTTTGAGGAACCTGTAGCTCTCCACGTTTGCCTAGTTTTCCCCCTCCCGCTCCCTCCAGTCTGCTTCCTATAAAACATTGCTGCTTCTTGAATTTTGCGAATTAAATACAGGAACAAATGCACTCCAATTTGCCATCCTAAAAGTATTTTCTAAGTAGCGTGCTTCCTAGAGAGGACATAATGTGTGTTAGTTTATTTGCACAGTAAGTCATTCTGTAAGGGGGCACACCACACATTTGCTGCTATGCATATCCAATCTAAAAAAAAAAAAGTATTTATGTATTTGAGGTTTTTTAAGAAATTAGTCTGTAAACTGTGTGCAGCGTGTCATCAAATTGAGCATAATCATTAAATTTTAATATGTGAAACCCATTATTTTAATTGTAATAAAATTGCTGAAGCAGGACACATAGTTTGATTACCCACTGTGATTTCTCTCCCCTTGCAGAATAGAGGGAGGATTATATATCCCCCCGCCTTCAGTAGTCATTTTCTTAGCTTCCATGGTTTGTAATTTAAAAGATGGGGGGTAGGGGTGGGGGGTGGAAAGCACAACGCTATTCTTTTCTTTTCCAGACTGTGTTGTTGTTGAATTGCCTTGTGCTCACCTGGTAAGCACTGCGCAGAGGCATAAACATTCAGAAACATTGTTGTATTAAGATTCTCTTGCTGTATTTCCATGTTAATGTTTCTTTCCCCCTGTGCTAATCCTACTCAAATACATCAAAGGATAACATTTATTACTGTCTATTGAAATTCAAGTCTGTGGCTTCTGGTAAGAAACCAGAGACCTGCTGATTTACCTCCACATATACATTCTTTAGCTGCTGGCTTAGTTCACAAGGGCCACATTCAGTGTGTGCAGAAACAAAACACACACACTTCTTACAAGGGCAATGGAAAGGCATTGTTATTTTGAAACAATAAGCTGCTCTTATGGAATCTATTTTCCAAAGAAATATGCCAACTCCTGCACACAGGGTCTGCTCACATACTTCCCTCATTAATGTATGATCTGGTCCCTATCTGTGAGCTGGTTTTATTTACCAGCATGCATATCTTCTGAGCTTTCCCCAACTTAACATCCTTCATCATAACATCAAAACAAGCATCTCCTCAAGGGAACAACTAGCTACACTTCATCTCCTGAGATACAATTATTTTGTGTTTATCCTTAATGCCCCAGGGGTGCGATGATGCAGGAGGCTCTCTCCGTTCAGCCAAACACAACCACCTCTTTGCTTGTTACTGCTGTAAATACTAATTCATGCAGGCTTGCATCACACCTTAATAACCTTGCTAGTTAGCTAGCTGTGCTGAGCAAAGAAAAACACCAACTACTTTGAACTTAACTTGAGTATAAAGCCCTTCGAAAATTTATATGCAGCTGTAGTTGTAAATGCTAGGAAAGAGTGATGTAATCACAGACCCTCCAAGTATCCCTATTTTCCAGGGATGTCCCTGATTTAGAGAAACTGTCCTGGTTTCTGAATTGATCCTGGAATGTCCCACTTTTCCTTAAAAGGTAAAGGTACCCCTGCCCGAACGGGCCAGTCTTGACAGACTCTGGGGTTTGTGCGCCCATCTCACATCTATTGGCCGGGGGCCAGCGCTGTCCGCAGACACTTCCGGGTCACGTGGCCAGCGTGACAACGCTGCTCTGGCGAGCCAGAGCCGCACACGGAACGCCGTTTACCTTCCCGCTGGTAAGCGGTACCTATTTATCTACTTGCCCCCGGGGGTGCTTTCGAACTGCTAGGTTGGCAGGCGCTGGGACCGAGCAGCGGGAGCGCACCCCGCCGCGGGGATTCGAACCGCCGACCTTTCGATCGGCAAGCCCTAGGCGCTGAGGCTTTAGCCCACAGCGCCACCCGCGTCCCCTTTTCCTTAGGATGCCCCTATTTTCAATGGAGAAATGTTGGAGGGTATGGTTATCCGATCCCTGAGTGGTCTGAAGGCAATCCTGTATAGGGAAGTTTTTTCTAATGTTTAATGTTTTAGTATGTTTTTATTTATGTTGAAAGCTGCTTCGAGTGGCTGGGGCAACCCAGTAAGATGTGTGGGGTATAAATAGTAAAATTATCATTATGGAATGGGACGTCCCTATTTTCACTGGGTGAATGTTGGAGGGTATGTAATTGTGTGATCTCAGATGGGTACAGATCTTCAGGTATGGGTAGATTGAATCTGCTGTGTGAAACCACTGTTTAGATTTGGGTTGGAGGGGAACCCACTGTCCCTGGCTGCTTTGCAAGTCTTGCTCCCAGTCTTGCTGAAGTAATACCCTTTAAGTTGCAAGCAGGGATCAGTCATCATAGGAAGCTGCCTTATACCAAATCAGAACATTGGTCTACCTAGGTTAGTATTGTCCACAGTGACTGGCTAGGATGTCAGACAGGGCACATTCCTAGAACTACCTGGAGATGTCAGGCGTTGAACCTACAACCTTCTGCATGCAGAATCTTGCAGGATTAACAGCCCATTTATCTAGCCATTACCTCTGCCCAAAGTACGTGTGCTGTTTTCATGGCACATTCTTCTGAGTTGGAAATGTCTCTTTAGAAGGGTGATGTGGGGCACTTCCTTGTGCCTCCTTCCTTTCACTTTCTTCACTTGGGGTAGTCGGTCACTGGATATTGCACATGAATGTAACACATAAAGAATGTTGTGTCCACTTCTAGGTACATAGAACAAAGCCACATGCTGTGATTGGCAGAGGTCCCACCCTACCTGATGGTGCATAGCATGGGCCCTGTGTGCATACCACACATTGTTGCTCCTCACCTGGTTTAAAGACTCAGGCTGTAACCCAAAGCTCCCCTCCCCTTCACTGACAACCAAGGCAAGGGATGGGCAGCAAGATCACACTACTGCCGCCTGGAGTTGGCACAGTGATTGGGCCCAGCGCCGTATTGTGACAGCAACAGGCAGCCCAGCAGCAACCCCACTTACCTGCCTACCCATTGTGGAAGGAGGAATGCTGCATCAGTTGAGAACCAAGTTCTCACCAAGTTGAGAACAAATGCTTAAAACATTAAAAAACTAGAATCAACAATAAGATGAAACCAGATTAAAACACACGACAGCTTCTACCTGTCTAGATAGGCTTGCCTAAAATGTTTTTAGTGAAGGCGTCTGCCTTCACTAAAAGTTCCAAAGTGTGGGTGCTGTCACACTCAAACTCTGGACAGGTGTGGAACAAATATGTGGAACCTGTAGTGCCATTTCCACAGATTGAAGTGGTGAAGTTTGCATATATGGGACAGTGGGCATATATATGGTGATGGGCAGCAGTCAGGTGGCTTAGCTGGGAGAGCTGGATGAAGGGGAAGCCTCCACCCACTCAGTCCACCCCCCACCCCGTCAAGCCTGGCGTGAGATTGCTGTGTCACACATGTATTGCATCATTCATAAGCTTTCATGAACTGCAGATTATCAATATTTCCAAGTGGCTAGTGACAATTATGCATACACATAATGGAGAAAAACTGCCCTACAATGTCTGATTATGTATGCATACTGAACACAGATATACCATGTTTGTGTTCATCTATTTAAGATAATAAATATTCAGGCTGTAGTCCTGTCCATGCTTACCTGCGAATAGGTTCCAGTGAATTTAGTGAACCTTATTTCTATTCAGTGAATCACTAGATGTTGATCAGCCCACAGATGTGAACAGATAGGTCTAGAGACAGCTAATCTCTGGTAGGTAGAATGGTTTCTTGACTTTGCTGTACGTCTAACTGGGCTACCTTGAGAATTTGACCAGGTTGCTAGCATTATTTGTGAAACTGTGTATACAGTTAATGTGTACAAACATAGCTCCTTTACAGACTGTTTTGTAATATCAATATGTATGTGATAAATATACAAAATTTATATTCTTTATGATCTAATTTATTTTAAAAAAATCAGCACATGTTTCAGTAGTTCTGAATAGCACTGTTAGTACAACAGAGCCAGGCTGGTAGACAAAGGATTACCCTGAGAGTGGGTTTGGATGGAAGCTCCCTATTCTGCTGATGAATTCATAAAACATATGTCACAGAAGCATTACATTTGAAGATACTCTCTTCTGCTTGTTGCAATAGCATGCAAATGAAATGTTGAGCAGTGCACCAAATGAAAGATTAATGCTATAGTCAGTCATAAACTAAAGGAAAGAGGAATGATCTGGTAGCTCAAAAAAGAAAAGCTTTAGATAGATGAAGCTGTTGATGTGAAGTATTCGTAAACTAAAATAATACAGAATGGATAATGGGAAGATGGGTGGTTTTGAGAAGAGAGTTTGGCTATACAGAGAGTCTATGGAGGGTTTTGTAAGTCAAGGCAATAATTTTGAATTAGATTTAGAGATGAATAGGGAGCTACTGATAAGCTATGCATGAACAATGCTTAGCTTTTTTCAACTCTTGGGCAGGGAACCTTATGGAAAATAGTTCTTGGAATGCACTAGTAAAATCCATAGGCTTGCTAATTTGCCTATGTTGAAATGTATTAAGGTGCAACCTTAAACACACTTACTAGGAAGTACCGTAAGTGCCATTGGATTTAGTAGGACTTATTTTTAAGTAAACATGCTTTAGATTACACTGTTCATTCATGTAGTTGTAGTTGTTTAGTCGTTTAGTCGTGTCCGACTCTTCGTGACCCCATGGACCGGAGCACGCCAGGCACTCCTGTCTTCCACTGCCTCCCGCAGCTTGGTCAAACTCATGTTAGTAGCTTCGAAAACACTGTCCAACCATCTTGTCCCCTGTCATCCCCTTCTCTTTGTGTCCTCCATCTTTCCCAACATCAGGGTCTTTTCCAGGGAGTCTTCTCTTCTCATGAGGTAGCCAAAGTACATGTCATGTATTACATGTCCATTATTCATTTCTTACATAATTATTTCCCATCTCTCCTTCTCAGTCATAAAGTATGACAAGTGCAGATTGTGAACTTCACAGGAGGACTTTTTAATTATCTTAATGGATATTTTATCAAGATACTTTAGTCAATTTTATGAATATTAGAAAGCAAAACAAATACTTGCATTTTCTTCTGAAATATTGGAACTTGAATATCTTCATTCCTTTGCAGCCAGGGATTGGAGGCTATACAAAATTAACCTTGGGGAATATGATTACTGTGTCTAATTTGCTCTTTAGAGTCCAAGTGGTAGACATAAAGAAATGGTTGGATGGTCAATTATTCTTTTGTCTATTCTTGGAATAAGTAGCCTCTCTCACCACTTGAGTCACTGGATGTATTTTTTAAAAATTAAGCCTCATCTGCTCTGTCAATTTAAAGTAATATCATATCACTTTAAACTGTCCTGTCTTCACCCCAAGAACCCTTGTTAGGAGCGCTAAGAGTTCTTAGGAGACCCCAATTCTCCTCACACAGCTACAACTGCTATAGTTCCCTGTTAAGAGGGATTGACTAACTACTCTGGAAACTGAAGGCAATAGGAGTCTCCCAACAACTCACAGATCCCAGGAGTCTTGGGGGAAGCCATGACTGTTTAAAGTGGTATGATACAGCTTTAACTGCATATTACAGATAGGAGATTTTTCCTTGCCCAGCAAATGCCTTGATTTATCAATTTCCCAATTGTGCTCCTATACTGTTTGCTCTTATACTTCATTATTCAGTTACGCAGATTATCGTTTTTTGATATGGTTTACGTAGCTCCTCATGTCCAATTCACACATGCAGCTAAGTAGTATGGTCACGTATTGAAAACACAACTACATTTACATCTGCATATGGCATACTTTGGGAGACCCAAAACTGAGATGTGTGTCTTCTGGGAGCATGGTTTTTAGGGGGCAAGAGCATGTGAGATTGCAGCACTAAAAATGGCCATATGAAATAAAAATCTTGCATGAAAAATGGGATGGCCTCCCCTCCCCCCAAAGCACTTGGCAGATATGATATGGTAAGCAGTTAATATGAATGTTCCCCATTGGTTCTCTCAATTTTTACATGTGATTGTATACTTTGTAAAGGGGGGGGGGGCGAGAACTACAGTGGTGTAGTGAAAATTCCTGAGATTGCATATACTTCACATATACAGATTGCTTCACATATACAGACAGCCTTCAAATTTTTTTTTGGGGGGGGGTTACTTCTATACTTCCCATTATGCCTGACCAATGACCTTGCTGGCTGGGGCTGATGAGGATTGTATTCCACAACATCTGGAAGGCACTGCATTGGCTACCCCTGGTTTAAATGCAGAAAGGCTACCTTCAGTGTGTGATTTTACAATAATCCAGATATACATTCTGGTGGAAATAGGTCATTGTCATTGATTTATATACAGAAAGCTTTATTGCTTTTTCTCTGGCCTATTTCTTTTCTCTATATCCTGTAAGATCAGAGAGTAGCTCTTAAAGTACATTTTTTAAAAAGTCTACTCATATGATCTGGAACAGGAAGAATGATGTGAAAATAAGTCAGTTTCTTCCAATTATCTTAGTTTATGCTGTATGATTTAGAAGTTTAAGGTTAGATGTATTTTTGTTCAGCGAGGATCTTTTTTAATGCAGTTATAGGTAAAGGTAAAGGGAACCCTGACCGTTAGGTTCAGTCGCAGACGACTCTGGGGTTGCGACGCTCATCTCGCTTTATTGGCCGAGGGAGCTGGCGTTCAGCTTCCGGGTCATGTGGCCAGCATGAGTAAGCTGCTTCTGGTGAACCAGAGCAGCGCACAGAAACGCTGTTTACCTTCCTGCTGGAGCGGTACCTATTTATCTACTTGCACTTTGACGTGCTTTTGAACTGCTAGGTTGGCAGGAGCAGGGACCGAGCAATGGGAGCTCACCCCGTCGCGGGGATTCGAACCACTGACCTTCTGATCAGCAAGCCCTAGGCTCTGTGGTTTAGACCACAGTGCCACCCATGTCCTAATTACCTAATTAGGTAAAATTAGGTAATTATTAGAATCCAGCTGTTGTTAGTTCCCCGAACTAGGGTGAGATGAGGGGATAAAGTCAAATATCAGCCTGTGCACGTTGAAATAATTGTTGTAGGCCCATTAACTCTAATTCTGGCACAGGCCTTATTCTCAGCTGACACACTGTAAGTTGGATCCAGAATGTAGTCTCCACTATGGTCACACCCACACCTTAAATTTAGATCACATTGCTTCCCTCAAATCATTGCGGGGATGTGTGTTGTGGAATAGTAACTTTAGTCGTTCAGTAGAGACCAATGTGTGTGCTAATCTGCTCTGTGCTAGTAAAATTGTGTCTGAAACAGGAATGGAGGAGGAAGGAGAGCCAACACACAAGTGCTGGAATGGAAAAGAGGCAACAGCTTGCTGCCCAAACATTTTGAAAACAGGGTTGGGCATCTTGTTTGCCTGGGCTGGAGTGGCTGGAGCAATAAGGTTTCAAAGCTGGTGCCCCCACAGCATCACCTCTGCCATTTACTGGGACTAGGTGGTGGCAACATGGTCAGAACAACATAATGGAGCCAGTCAGTGCTTCCACCAGTAGTCCTGTGCCACCTTGACCTCACCAGTGTTCTGCTCTGTCCTCACACTTCTGGTAAGGAGACTTAGTTCTTCCACCTGCCATTATTGTGTCTCACATGGGATGTAGAATCAAGAAACGGGAAAAGGGCCTCTGTTCTGTGGCTGAGATGGGGATGCTATTGGGAGCTTGCCCTCCAAGTCTGAGAAAGGTAGGAAAGGCCAGGAGGGCTCAACTGCAGCCTGTTATTTCCTCTTCATCTGTATCCTCATCTTGGAGGTGTGAGGGGCTGGTTGAGGGGTCACAACAGAGGTTGCACCTACCAGTTAAAGGGAGGAGAATGGTGCAAAGCAGAAGCTGGCACAGACCGGTGATGGCTACACTTTGCTTTTGCCTGGATTAGGGTCACACTTCCAATGCTCTTGAGCCACTTTTGAGGAGCTGCTTTCACAGAGTTCACTGTTGCCTCTTGTATTGCCAGGTTGTCCCTTTTTATTTACCCTCGCATTGTATCAGAGATGGATGGTTGCCTGATCAACCTCACTGAATTCTGCCCCGGAACAAAGCTGTGACGTGGCATCATTTAGTGGCAGATTCATGCCTAGGGACAGAGCAGCCAGATGAATTTCTTTCCTGGTGTATCTCATCTCTTGTCATAGCCAAAAGGACATTCACAACCTATGCTTTCTGATTTCACCTGCTGTGCGTTTTGTGCCATTTGTATTTTGGGAGTTCAGTGCTTAATACCATTCAGGTTCCAGATTGAGCACAGGGAGCCCCTTACTTCAGATATGAATCAGTTTCAGGTTGCTGCCTCCTGGTCCCAAGGAAGGAGGTGTCGCTACTCATGCCCAGTAATAAGTTAAGAGGCAACATGTCTCATTGTCTTATTGCTCAACATCTTTTAACTGCATAAAATCAGTGAGTTGACCTAAGATACAGGCATAACTTCATTAAAACTGAGTAAGGATTGAGAACTCTTCCCCTTAATGCTTACATTTAATTCCTTCTGAAAATTAATTCACACATCACTGATTAAAAGCACCGGTTACCTCTGTTTTCACACTTCAGCTGTAACTCTGCCATTCTTCTGAGGTTAAGGTACAAGTGTGAACAAGGCTGTTGTTTATTTTATAATTCGAGAATAAAAGCAGATCATAACTGCAGCAGAGGACTGAAGATTAAAATGCTGTGTCCAAGGTAAGCTGCATATATTTAGAAACATTGCCCCATCAAGGCAACACAAAAGTGTTTGTGATTGTGGTGGTTTTATTAATTTGGCAGCAGAGTGAAATGACTGCTCATGTGCACTGGCACTGTTATAAGATTGTCATCTGGTTTTAAATTGCCGCATCTGCAAAAATCACTTTATAAAGCCGGGCCTCCTGTAGCTGCAAACAAATTTGGGAACTAAATAGCAAGCGTATAAATAAAGGGACTAAATCAATAAATCAATGCAGCCTGCTTCTTTAATTGTGAAGTGAAGCACAGGAGGACTCTTCTGTTTTGACAAGTAGATCGTATGAAATGTCAGCACAGTTGCTTAGCAGTTATCCTATTATGATACTTAAGGAAAACACAGAGGCAGAAATGCATGGAAGCTGAAATGCATAATAAAATATGCCAGGTCATTTACCCTTTAAAGTTTATAGCAGGGGTGAGGAAACCTGTGGGCCAAGGGCTACATTGGGCCCTTTGACTAATTTAATAAGAGCAGTGAAAGCTGCCTTAGATTGAGTCAGACCATCAGCACTGTTGACACTGACACTCCAGGGTTTCATTCAGCTCTTTCCATGCTGTAACTGGTGATGCCAGGGATTTAATCTGGGACCTACTGAACTATGGTCCTTCCCCAAGGAAAGTGGTGGTGGGGAGCCTGGAGGGAGAGACAGGGATGGGAGGTGGAAATCCAAAGGTAACAAATGAAGCAAGAAAAGCAAGGTCCAATCTTTCATTTCATTTTGTCTCCTGAAATAACCTAATAGGCTGATAGGAAGAAGGAAAGAGAGTGAGAAGGGGCTGCAGAGAATGGGATGGTTGCAAAAAGAGGGAGGGAGAGATAGATAGATAGATAATAATAGAATCATAGAATTGTAGAGTTGGAATGGATCCTGAGGGATCCTGAGTCCAACCCCCTGCAGTGCAGGAATGTCAGCTTAAGCATCCATCCAACTTCTGCCAGAATGCCATGTTCGGCACCATGTAGCACCATCATGCAGATACGGAAAAAATTAAGCATTTTAAGAACACCATACATTATGAAATGCAGTTTTCCGTCATTCTCTGCTGTCACTTAAATTAGTTTCCAGGCCATTCTTTTCAGAGAAATTCATCAGGTTGATTATTTGCAACCGTCTTCTATCTAGCAGGAACATCAATTTATCTACAGAATTAGCAGCAACTATTTTCTTATCTGCAAATATTTGTACATTGATTCTGCCTAAACCCTTCTTTAAATAGCAGGGTAGGAAGTTGGTGATTACTTCTCATGAAGTCTAAGGGCTATGTACACATCAGCGGCTTAAAACACAACAAGGTCATTTCCCCCTCCCTCCCCGTTACATTTCAAGTTGTTGTTTTTATGCTGCACACACCAGAGAGTGGGTGTGCATGTCTTCAATTGATGCACATTACCGGATTGTTTTCCCCACACTGAAATTGTCCTCTGCGCATGCACATCCTTTCTCTTTCATAATGCAAACCCCATTTGTCTTATTAATTCCACCCCCCCCACCAGATTCCAACATTAGAGGTAGACCCACATACCCTATGTCTGGGGTTATACGTGTTCTAGAATGGATTATTCCCTCAACACAGAAAAGTGAGCTGTTTGTCCACTGTGAGCTGTTTGTCAGGCTTTGGGAAATCGTCTTTCTCCCCTGTGGCCATAAATGAGCAGATAAATGAAAAGGAATTCTTACCAGTTATTTTCTTTAATAAATACAGTGACGGACGAAATAAAGTGTCTACCCAGAATGGCGGTGCTCCCAATTTAGTTTACACCCCTTCCATCCCTATTAATCTCCGTCACTCCTACGTCTTGTAATCTGAGTTCGTACCCTATGTGCTTTCTGTTCTGAGTCTTTCTGAGCTCTTCTCCACCTTGGGCTGAGCGGAGGAATGCTGTCCAGAGACTGTGAATCTGTTAACCCTCTCACTTCCAGTGTTTCTTCTCCTAGCTGTTCCCCATCCAGTATTTCCCAGCTTTTGCCTTCTGAACTGTGCCCCTCTGCAAACCACTGTTCCAAATCTATACTGTCTTTCTGCTTCTGGGTCAGGGAGAGCGGGGGGCTCCCACCATGCCTCCTCAGTGCAGCCCTCTTCAGCACGGTCCCTGACACTGCTGCTGCTGTTCTGATTATTTATTAGATTTATCACTTGGCTTTAACCATAAGGTTGTTGGAAGTGCAACAGAAGGGTTCATTTAGGAAGTTAATATGCTGACAAATAGTTAAGGGTGGGTAACAACAATGCAGAAGTACAATATTAACATAATTTACAGTTAGACAAATAGGATGGGTCCACATATATACACGTCAAATAATAGGGTTTAGAGGTGTGGCTTCAGCACATTTCAAAAGCTATATACTAGGATCACATCTTGCACAGGGGTTATATTCTGGTGGGATAGTGTGTAAACCATGTAAAGTCAGAACGATCCCACACATTCAGTCTTACCTGATGAAGCTGGTGCAAGATCTCGTGGGGTTGTCCAAGATCTTGTGCAGGCCTTTTGAGCTCGTGCAAGACCTTCCCATAGCCCACCAAACAAGGTGGCGGTCTTTACAGCTCTTTCTGTGGTGTGAAAACACAATGCAGAAAGAGCTTTTTAAGCTCTCTGTCTTGCTTTCTGGGCTCTGGGAAGCATTCGTGCAGGTTCTGAAAGCTCTATGCAGATCTTGGACAGCCCCTTTTGATGTGTCCCGTGCTCTCCTGTTTTTAAAAAATTCAGCCAAATATGTAAAGCTGCAATTTCAGAAGCAAAATCCACGTAGCTGTGATCTTACTGTGTAGCGAAGGGTCTGGACACACCTCTGTAATGGAGGGAGTTCATAGCTTAGGTGCCACCACAGAGAATGCTATAGATGGTACTCCCATGTAAGTATTGATAGGATATTGCAGCTTTAGTTCTCTCCCCCCCCCCCTCTATATTTGGAAGACTTGATGTAGCTGACTAGTCTTAAAAAAAAAGTCACTAATTTTAATGAGAGATGCCCTTCAGCTGTCTTAACCATTTTACTTCTTAGTTTTCTAGAATTGTTACTCTTTCCAAGGTTCATTTTTGTCTTACAGAAATCCAGTGTCTCAATTCAGTATGCCTTTCTTTCGATTTATATTATAAAAAGGTATCTAAAATAAATTCCCTGAGCAGAAAACAAGGACATCTTTCAAAAATCATTTACACTGGATATAATCCAAAAATATTCTTCAGTTTAGTTATTAGCTTTCCCCCAAAGTGCAAAATATTCAATTAAGCCTTCTCTCAAATTGGCCATAACTTTCAATTAACATAATCCAAATTTCATTTTGCTAACAATATCAATCAGTGCATCTAACGAAGAGTTACAGCTGAAATGGTTCACCTGCTCACTTACATTTAAAGACTGAGCTTTATTGTGTGTGTGTGTGTGAGTGTAGGTGTGTGTAGGTGCGTGCACACACACTGCAGGTTTTGACTGAATTAAATGTATGAGACTATTTGCTCCGTCTTAAATGTGTGTGCATAATTTCTTACTCATAAACAGCTCCAATTTATAGAGCTCTGTCCCAGATAAAATTAACCCTTATGACTAGGGATGTAAGAAAGGACCTGATACCATTATTCCTGTATTCAGAGTGGGCAGCATTGTTTCCATTCCACTGCAGTTCATTTTCCACCAAAAGCTATTTTATTCATCTCGCTGTTCACTGTGGCAAAATGACATTGTCATTACATTATTCCACCCTATTCATTTCAGTTCAAATGGAAAGGGGGAGGGCATAACCAATTATGTACTGCTTGTGAAGTGAACACAAAAACAGCAACAACAGCAAATACGGATTGTATTTACTTGATTGAGATCCGTTCTGGATATGCAACAAATAAATGAGCACTAGCAATTCCCATTCCCATTTCCATCAGAGTTCTCTGAAATTCTTACTTATGATTAAAGTGGACCTCACAGGATAAACATGTGCCATAGTCTTAATTTTCTTTTCAATGGCAAGCACCCATAGAATAATAGAATTGTAAAATTGGAAGGGACTCCAAGGGTCATCTAGTCCAACCTCCTGGAATGCAGGAATCTCGGCTAAAGGATCCATGACTGTTGACCATCCAGCCTCTGCTTAAAAGCCTCAAGTGACGGAGAATCCACAACCCCCTGAGGGAATCTGTTCTATTTTACAACAGCTCTTACCAACATAAAGTTCTTTCTTATGTTTAGTTGGAATATCTTTTCTTGTAACTTGAAGACATTGGTTCAAGTCATACCCTCTGGAACAGGAAAGACCAAGCTTGCTTCATCTTCTATGTGACAGCCCTTGAGATATTTGATTTCAACTCCCTCAACCAATAATAATAATAATAATAATAATAATAATAATAATAATAATAATAATAATAATTTATTATTTGTACCCCGCCCATCTGGCTGGGCTTCCCCAGCCACTCTGGGCAGCTTCCAAAAAAAATATTAAAATCCTCTAATACATCAAACATTAAAAGCTTCCCGAAACAGGGCTGCTTTCAGATGTTTTCTAAAAGTCTGGTAGTTATTGTTCTTTTTGACATCTGGTGGGAGGGCATTCCACAGGGAGGGCGCCACTACCGAGAAGGCCCTCTGCCTGGTTCCCTGTAACTTGGCTTCTCGCAGTGAGGGAACCGCCAGAAGGCCCTTGGCGCTGGATCTCAGTGTCCGGGTAGAACAATGGGGGTGGAGACGCTCCTTCAAGCACACTGGACCGAGACCGTTTAGGGCTTTAAAGGTCAGCACCAATACTTTGAATTGTGCTCAGAAACGTACTGGGAACCAATGTAGGTCTTTTAAGACCGGTGTTATGTGGTCTTGGTGGCCGCTCCCAGTCACCAGTCTAGCTGCTGCGTTCTGGATTAGTTGTAGTTTCCAGGTCACCTTCAAAGGTAGCCCCACGTAGAGCGCATTGCAGTAGTCCAAGCGGGAGATAACCAGAACATGCACCACTCTGGCAAGACAGTCCGCAGGCAGATAGAGTCTCAGCCTGCGTACCAGATGGAGCTGGTAAACAGCTGCCCTGGACACAGATTTGACCTGTGCCTCCATGGACAGCTGCGAGTCCAAAATGACTCCCAGGCTGCGCACCTGGTCCTTCAGGGGCACAGTTACCCCATTCAGGACCAGGGAATCCTCCATACCTGCCCGCCTCCTTTCCCCAAAAAACAGTACTTCTGTCTTGTCAGGATTCAACCTCAATCTGTTAGCCGCCATCCATCCTCCAACCGCCTCCAGGCACTCACACAGGGCCTTCACTGGTTCTGATTTGGAAGACAGGTAGAGCTGGGTATCATCTGCATACTGATGAACACCGAGCCCAAACCCCCAGATGATCTCTCCCAGCGGCTGCATATAGATGTTGAAAAGCATGGGGGAGAGGACAGAACCCTGAGGCACCCCACAAGTGAGAGCCCAGGGGTCTGAACACTCATCCCCCACCACCACTTTCTGAACACGGCCCAGGAGAAAGGAGTGGAACCACTGTATAACTGCCCCCAGCTCCCAGCCCCTCTAGACGGTCCAGAAGGATGTCATGGTCGATGGTATCAAACGCCGCGGAGAGATCCAGCAGAACTAGGAAACAGCTCTCACCTTTGTCCCTAGCCCGCCGGAGATCATCAACCAGTGCGACCAAGGCAGTTTCAGTCCCATGATGAGGCGTGAATCCCGACTGGAAGGGATCCAAATGGTCCGCTTCTTCCAGGCGTGCCTGGAATTGTTCAGCAACCACTCGCTCAATCACCTTGCCCAAGAATGTGGAAGACTTGAGACTGGGCGATAGTTGGCCATCGTGGCCGCATCTAAAGATGGTTTTTTAAGAAGCGGTTTAATAACTGCCTCTTTCAGTGGGTCTGGGAAGGCTCCCTCACAGAGGGAAGCATTCACCACCCCACGAAGCCCATCGCTCAGCCCTTCCCAACTAGCTTTTATAAGCCAGGGTGGGCAAGGATCAAGGAGACAGGTGGTTGGTTTCACTCATCCAAGCAGCCTGTCCACATCCTCGGAGGTAACAGATTGGAACTGATCCCACGCAATTTGGCTAGACAGGACTCTGGCACTCTCCCGCCCCGGCCCTGCTCCCACAGTGGCGTCTACCTCTTCCTGAATCTGAGCGACTTTATCTGCAAAGAACTTTGCAAAATCATTGCAGGAGGTCATGTGGCCCATACTGGGCTCTGATGTAGCAGGTAGTTCCGCTAAATTGCGAACCACCTGAAAAAGTTTCCTGCTGCTGTTTTCTGCAGATGCAATAGAGGCGGTGAAGAAAGTGTTCTTCACCGTCGCTACCGCCACTTGGTAGGCTCGACATTGAGCTCTAACCCGTGTCTGGTCAGCTTCAGAATGGGTCACCCACCACCGGCGCTCTAGCCATCTCAGCGATTGTTTCATTGCCCTCAGATCCGTGGAAAACCACGGGGCTGCCCGGGCTCCATGCAATCGGAGAGGGCGCTTCGGAGCCAGTCAATAGCCCTGGTTAACTCCACATTCCAGCGGGCCACCAGGGAATCAGCTGAAAGGCCATCAACATGGGATAAAACATCCCCTACCACTCTCTGGAAACCATTTGGATCCATTAAGTGGCGGGGGCGGACCATCTGAATCGGTCCCACCTCCCTGCAGAGGGGAAGGGTCACGGAGAAGTCCAGTTGCACCAGGAAGTGATCTGACCATGGCACTTCTTTCGTTTTGCTTTTACTTAGTATCAGATCACCAACATCCATAGAGGTAAACACCAGGTCCAAGGCATGTCCGCGGCTATAGGTTGGGCCAGACTTATTCAGGGACAGCCCCATGGAGGCCATGCTTTCCATGAAGTCCCGAGCATCCCCTTGTAAAGTCGTGTTGGCATGGATGTTAAAATCCCCTAGGACAACCAAACTAGGTGTCTCTAGGAGAACATCCGCCACGACCTGAAGCAGCTCGGGCAGGGAATCCTTGGTGCAGCAGGGAGGTCGGTACACCAATAGGAATCCTGTACTGCCCCTATTGCCCAACTTCCAGAACATGCACTCAGAAAACTGGGTTTTCTCAATAGGATGCCTGGTGCAGACTAATGACTTCCTAAAAATCACTGCAACCCCCCCTCCCCGCCCACAAGGCCTGGGTTGCTGTGCGTAAGAGAAACCTGGTGGACAAGCAGCGGCAAGGACAGGCCTATCTGCTTCATCCAACCAAGTCTCCGTTACACATGCCAGGTCAAATCCTCCATCCACGATCAAGTCATGGATCACAGTGGTTTTATGGATCATTGACCTGGCATTGCACAGCAGCACCTTCAGGTCGTGTGGGTATCCCTTGCTGATTCCAGTATCCGTCCGGTCAGGACCAGACCTGGAGGCAAGGATAGTCCTCAAGCAACGACTAAGCCTGCTTCCTTGGTAATGGCATGGTCTGGTCTTAGCATAACTCCTCCTCCTACCCGTGATCACTGAGATCGGTTGTCCTAGTGCATCCCCCCCTGTGGAACCTGCCCCAGCCATTTTGCTTGCTGGGACCCACTCCCAGGCAGCCCTGACCCCACCCCTTAAAATCTAAATAAAACCTATACAAATAGCAAACCAACAGAACAATAAAACAATAAAAACAAAAAACAGAGAAAGTTACAAACACAACATAATTAAATTAAATTAAATTGAACGAATTCCAACACCCAAGTAAAAACCCACCCCACCCCACACACCCGAGGCCTCCTTGGAGCCTTATAAGCTGTGGTGGAGTATGGGGCCCGCCCCCAGGCCCAGGTGGAAAATGGGCTTCAGGGGGAGCGGTCCTCCCCACAAACGCACTGCAGAGCGGCAGCAGCTTGGTTTCCAGACCCTTGATCATCTTGGTGGCCCTCCTCTGCACACATTCCAGCTTGTTAAATTGTGCAGTCCAGAACAAGACACAGTCTCCAGGTGTGGTCTGAAGGACATGTCAGTAGAAAGCAGATATTAAAGTCCAGTGGGCTGCTGCTTATTGCTTTCCCCTGCAGCATTATTTTCCACCCAAAATTGTTACCCCAGCTGCTTTTCTGACCATAGGTGGAAAATATATTGCATATGAGAGGTAGTTGTTCCTCCTCCTTGCTCTTGCTATTGACCCAGTCTTATTTGTAGAATGCAGGAGGGTGAGTGCAGAACCACCACTGCAGAAACTCCTGAGACCACCAATTCTTGTCTGTCCTGTGACAGGCCAAAAAGGAAGTGTGCTCTAAGCATCCCATACATAGGGGGCTTCAGAACACAGACTTACATAGGTCTTTCTCCAAAATAACTAGAAGAAAATCCAGGGAGATAATTCGGGTGGTTTGGCTGATTTAAATATTTTGATACATGGGTATGTTTTTACTAGTCGTGTTGTTGAATATCAGGTTATTCTTTCCTCTATGCTGCATGGTGCTGCTTTTCCATCATGTTCATTATTTCGCTGAAACTGTCTGTGTTCACATAGTTGTCAATTTTAATTTTTAAGGAAATAAAACACATATGCGGTCACAGGATTGCAGCTTCTATGCATTCTCTGTCTCTGTGTAGCATCCAGAGAACAAATTGGTATCCTTCATTCATAGCTGAGTGTCTGAATTATTTGCTCCAGATGGCCAACAGGTGTGCACTGTGTAAGACTATTGTATTTAGTGCTGATTCGCACCATCTGAGAATTTAACCCCAAAATGGGTAGAATAATGCACAAGCTCTTTTCTTTCTAAGGGACTGTATCGGCTGTCGACTAAACAGATTATGAACTTGGTTATCTCCGCTATACAGTGGTAGTAATTAAAAGGGCTGGGGGGAGGGGAGGAGAATAACCAGTTAAATAATGATAATTGTGCATTGTTGTCATTTCCCCATTTCCCCCTTTGTTCTGCTTTTATCCTGACAGCTGCTCTCAGAATTTCTCATTTTCTTTAGCCCATGTAATTTATTTTCTTCAAGCCTAGTAATATTTTTAATGGACTCTTTTTGTCTTGCTGAGAGAAATAACTTCATTGTTTAAAAGACAAATATTAAAAGGTGCCTGTTGCTGGCATTTTCAAATGCAGATAGTGACCTGAACTGCTGAACTGTCATCTTCGTTTTGATGTAATTTCTCCTGCCCTCACAAAAAAACAAAAACAATCTACATGTTTGACATAAGTTAATTAACTTAACTACTACTATTTTGAACCCATAGTTCTTTGTGAGTGATTGCTATTTCTTGAGGGGATTGAAAACACAAACGGGCATGTCAGAAACAACCATATCCCTGCAAGGTTTACACTAAAGTTTTGCACTGCATTATGCAACTTTTTACTTTTTCTGTCTTACCCAAGCCAACTTGTTGAATGTAACAGTGACAAATCCCATCACTACTGGACACAACCAAAGGACCTATATTCACAAGAATACAGTGGTACCTCAGGTTACATACGCTTCAGGTTACATACGCTTCAGGTTACAGACTCCACTAACCCAGAAATATTACCTCGGGTTAAGTACTTTGCTTCAGGATGAGAACAGAAATCATGCTCCGGCGGCGCAGCAGCAGCAGGAGGCCCTGTTAGCTAAAATGGTGCTTCAGGTTACGAACAGTTTCAGGTTAAGTACGGACCTCCTGAACAAATTAAGTACTTAACCTGAGGTACCACTGTATAAGAAGAACGCTGCTGGGTCAGGTCAAAGGGTCAGGTCATTTTGTCCAGCATCCAGTTGCAACTGTGGCCAAAAAGATGCCTAAGTCAAGCCCACAAGCAGGACCTGTGTTCAACACCACTTCTCCCACCTATGGAGGGAGAACATAGCCATTATGACCCATTAGCCTTCGGTAGTAGTAGCCTTATCCTCCATGAATTTGTCTAATCCCCTTTCAGAGCCATCCAGATTGGTGGCCATCACTACATCTCGTAGGAGCAGATTTCATAGTGTAACTTGGTGCTGTGAGAAGTGCTTTCTTTTAATCTTCCAACATTCAATTTCTTTGGATGGACCTGAGTTCTGGTACAGTCGTACCTCAGAAGTCGAATGGAATCTGTTCCGGAAGTCCGTTCGACTTCCAGAACGTTCAGAAACCAAAGCACTGCTTCCGATTGGCTGCAGGAAGCTCCTGCAGCCAATCGGAAGCCGTGGAAGCCCCATCGGACGTTTGGCTTCCAAAGAACGTTCGCAAACCGGAAGAATTGCTTCCAGGTTTGCAGCGTTTGGGAGCCAAAACATCCAAGTACCAAGGCGTTCAGGATCCACTGTACGACTGTATTATGAGAGAGGGTTTCTCCCTCTCCACTTTGTCAGTACCAGGGACAGATTTCTGCATGTCTTTCAGTGCCCACTTATTCTACCTTTTTTCATAGCTTAAAAGCCCCAAATGTTGTGTGTCTCTCCTTACCTCTGCAGCCACAAAGCAACTGGCAATTGTACCTGAGCTTTATGTAATGATGTGTAGTTTCCTGGCTTCGCTTATAAGTGTGGTGTTGGCTGATTTCCAACTCTCTAGTAAGCAGACCAATTTTAGAGATAAATTGCATATTTAAAAATTGCAACAATTTCAGATTTAAGCTGTTTTAGAACCCTCAGGTGTAAGCATTCAAGGACTTGCTAAGTGTAATTTGTCAGTTATCATGACTTCATTATGCCACCTCTGTTTGCAGCTTAGTCCTGCTTAACCCACTCATAGTCACAGTACTTGAAATTGCAGTTCTGTTACTAATGAAGGTTTTATTCCAAAAATCACCACGCAGTCTAAACATAGATCAGATTTCAGGTTACATGGTTCAGTGGTTCAAAGCAGAGCTCGGAGGTAAATGGGGAAGACCCAAGCTAGGATGTTGCCTCAACACCTGACAGACACATCCCTTTGCCCTGCTTTTGAAGACTGGGGTGGGTATAGGGATACGTGCATTTTAGGTCCTGAGCAATAGGACTGGGAAAGCAAGTGGGTCCTCTTGTGAGTAGGCTGGGTATCCTTGTAGTAGTGCATCTGGCACTATATTCTTGGAGATGGGACTTTGGTCTGCTTGGCCGGCTGACAGTTCAACTCAGGCTCATGTGCCTTCCTAGGATGTGGAGTGATTGGAGGCTCCCATGACCCCCCCCCCACCTCTGGTGAGATGTCCTGCAATGGGATATCTCCTAGCGGAGTAGTCAGACCCTTGCTAAGTCTGTGAAGCTAGTCCACTGTACAATTGGGGTCCATGTGTCTCCCCAGTTACCATGGAGCTCATGCTATTAGGAGGCAGGTTGGGGACTGGTTCAGATAGCTCTCCCACCTCTGCTGGGATGTCTGACATCATCAGGGCAGAAACATCTGGTGAACCCTCACCCCAACATCAAACTCAGCACTCTCATCCCATACCTCCTTCCCCTCTGGCCAGTCATGCCAAGAGGTCTCCATGGGCTCATCATGACACATCCCTGTTTTTGTACTGCTATGAGGAACTTCAGCTCTGTATCTGGATCATAACATTAGACCTGTTCACGCATATATTCACTGTGGGGTGATCCCACATCCCTTTGGGGCTGTGTGAATAAAGCAGCCCTTAGGTGGGGTGAATCACATAAACTTTCCTAGTCGCCGTAGACCTCCCGCCGGGCACGCAAGGCTTGCGGACATCTGCCCAAAGCACGGGGCGTGCTCCGCAGCGCACTTCGGGCTGCAGGCTGCTGCCGACAAGCCTTGGGAGCCCGGCGGGTAGCTTGCGGATAGCTTCCTGAAGCCTGGAGAGCGAGAGGGGTCGGTGCGCACCGACCCCCCTCGCTCTCCAGGCTTCAGCAAAAGCCTGCATTCGCCCCATAGGACGCACACACATTTCCCCTTCATTTTTGGAGGGGGAAAAGTGCGTCCTATAGGGCGGAAAATACGGTATTTGTTGCTTAGTCTAGGAGGGGTCCTTTGCTGGGAATTAATATAGGGAATCTGCTATTGTGATGGCTTACCACGCCAACTAAAAACCTTTTTGGATTTGCAGCATTCCCTCCTCTCCTTATCATGTATTGTCATAATTGTGCAGTGTGGCACATAAGTTTGGGAATGCTGCTGGATAGCAGGTGTGGAAACTTAAAGATTAAGGTAGCATCCTGTGTACGCTTATTTGAGAGAAAGCTCCATTGAACATGGTGGGATTTAATTCTGAGTAACCATGCATAGGATATTGCTGGAAGATGTATCTCCTCTTGCAACATTCATGGTGCCAAGTAAATTCCCAGGTATGCATTAGAGAGCATGTTAGTGGTGTGGTGTTGAGACCTTTTCTAGTCATATAGTCATACTTTGCTGAAATATCCTTCCAAAGGTCATAGCAAGAGTAGAAGTTAAGTACATCCAGATCAGTTTTGATAGTAGTTATTTTCATTCACTTTTCTCAAAATCACCTTGAGCCTTTCTCCAACAGATGTTTTTGTTATATTTCCTATTTGAGTCCGAAGAACATCTCTTTCTATCCACTTCAGGACTATTATATTCATACAAAAGCAGCTTAGTGGTCATTTCTGTGACCCATTGATTAAAAGAAAAAGTATCTACTTTCATATTTCAGCAACATATCTCATTGTTATTTGTTAAAACCTTTGCTCTTGGAAGCTTCAGGAATATTATACTTTTCACAGTGATGAACCATGAGCATGGATGCTCATGCCTGTAACTTCTGCTGTGTGAGGGTTTTGTTGTTCTTCGATTGGCAGTGCCTTCCACCTTCCGCCTTTTGTCATTTCTTGTTGCCTAGTAATCACTCATGTTTTCCCACTAAAATAATAAGGCATACAGATCACTTTTGCATTTCAAAACCATTTATTCCCAACTGTGTCTTCATATCGAATTAATGATCTACCTTCCTTCTTTTCCATTAATGAACTCCGTTTAACTCCAAAAGTTTTGGCTCAAACTCACTTCAATCAAAGAAGTGAACTTTGCAAGACCCTTAACATTATTACCATCCATGGCAAATGTTTACCATCTTTAGTTAGTTAGTTAGTTAGTTAGTTAGTTAGTTAGTTAGTTAGTTGATTTTATAGCATCTAGTCTGTTTCTGTGAACTAACACTACTCTTCCCTGTCCCACATTTTATACTTCTATGAATTTACAGAGGCTTATGTAGGCATTTCAGTCAGTCTCTGTTTCTGTGGCCAATCAGGTCTGTGCACTGCTCAGTCACTCTTAATCCAGAAGTAAAGCGATTTTCATGTTTGCCAAGGTAGAAAAATCATGTGACTGACATTTCAGTATTAGGAAATCCCCCTTCCTCCTGTTGTTATGAGGGCAACCATTACAAATAGTAGGATGGTACGGAGGGTTGTTCAGTTGAGAACTCAAGTGTTCAAAGACTATATTTAGCATGAGAACATGGACTGCTCTGCCTTGTACACCTACTAAGGCAAACCTGTCCCAGAAGACAGCCACATGCCGGGTTTGCTTAGGACCCACATATAAAATCCAGTGTTTACCCTGAATATCCTGGTTGTGACCCAGATTCTGTTTTCTCTAGGGGTTTTTATTGGTTTATCTGTCCATTTCTTTACAGTATTTAGGAATTTACATACCGCCTTTCACCATAAGGTTACAGGGCGACGTACAGCACATTAAAACACCTCAGTAGATTTTCTAAAAGCTATTAAAACAGAAATACAAGACAAGCACAGCATAAACGTAAGACAGAAAGCATAAAATAGTGAGTGACACAATCCAAAACTAACCACAGACAGGTTACACATTGCCACCTGCCTGGTGAAATAGGTACATCCTCACCTTGCTTCTAAAAAGATTTAACTTTGAGGCAAGGTGTACCTCAGTAGGAAGTTTTAGAGCTGCCACTGAAGAAGCCCCAGCTATGGGCCCCAGCACTACTTATTTCATCCATTTTCAGCACTACCAGGAAGGCCTCCTTAACTGATCTTAAAAAAATGGAGAGAAGGTTTGGGAGAAGGCATTCTCTCACATACTTGAATCTCAGGCTGTTCAGTTTTCTTTAGTTTTTAGGGGCGCCCTTCCCCCTTGATTCCAAACCTCAAACTGAGGCAGGGTGGAGCGATACTTTTTATTTTGATTACTCCTTATTTATCAATTTATATCCATTCTACTTTTCCTCCAAGGAGCTCTCGTAACTGAATGTAAATTGGATGTTACACTTCAAACTGCCAGATTGTCTTTCTTATAAGCAATAGTAGGTTGGTTTTAGTTACATGAAATATATGTGAATTTTATTATTATGTATACCACAGATGATAACACGCTGCACGGACCAGTTTTCATCCAGGAACCAAGCAGTGTCGTTTTTGCACTGGATTCTGAGGAAAAGAAAGTCAAACTCAACTGTGAAGTGAAGGGAAATCCTAAACCAACTATAAGGTTTGTTGCATATTGGTAAACTTTTTTGGAGGGGGGCACATTGTTCTGTTACTATGAAGGAGGAGAAGAAAAATCCTGGCCCTATACATGTTGGAGGGGAAAAAACTCCAGTAGACTGAAAATAAACTTTCAGGTCTACATTAATGTTTTTGCTTTCCAAGGACCACCCATATTCACTCAATAGCAGCGTTGAAAAAGCTTGTGGGACTGAAGAGGCTCATTTTTATTATGTCATATGATTTCATAAACTAGGGTGTAATTTGGGTGATGCACAAGGTAACTGCATAAGGAGGTAAAAGTGGGTTTTGATTTCACATGTTTGAGGAAGGCTGTGGCACTCAGAAGCTTATGCCACACAATAAATGATAGCCTTTAAAGTGCCAAAATACTGTTACTACTGTAACAGTAATACTGCTACTACTGTAATACTGTTTGTTACTATCATGCATGGCAATGGGTTGGACTAGATGATCCTTGGGGTCCCTTCCAACTCTGCAAGTCTATGATTTTATGCCTAACAGGTATTCAATTTGTGACAACTTGTGATGCTTTGCATAGAATTAAAATCTAAAAGTTAATGGGGAAAGTGATGTTCAAAGAGCCAGTGGAGAAGGTTAATAAGAGGAGTGACATGATCATAGTAATAATAGGAAAGAGATAAAAGGGTTTTATTTTCATTTAATTCATTTGTTTAATTTGAATACTGCCTTACAATCAATCTCTTGAGAAGAAAAGAGACTAGGCAGGAAGACTTGGTAGACAAAAGGAAAGAGATAACAAAGCTTGATAGGATCTGGACATTCTTCTTTCTGTGACTTTAAAAGGAAGGTCAATAAAGAAGAATTTTATTGTTCCTAAATAGTCTGAATAGACTTGTTTATTGAGAAATGAGGTTGATATTCTGAGCAGTAGATCTAAAAAATTATAAAGCATCTGTTTTGCAGTGAGGGAGTATCTTTGGACTTAATATAGGGGTATAAAGTAGTTTATAAATAGGGAAGTTAATGCATGGTCAGTAGATTGTAACACTGAAATAATAGCATTAATAGCAGATTTAAAATGCTGTATGTAAATGTGTATTAAATTCACTTTATAAAGTATTCTGCTTTAAATAGTAAAGATTCTCCACCAAAGACTATAAATATGAAAATGTTTTAATCCAGACAAATTTAAAGTGCTGACCTTTAAAGCCCTAAACGGCCTCGGCCCAGTATACCTGAAGGAGCGTCTCCACCCCCATCGTTCTGCCCGGACGCTGCAATGGCAGTTCCCTCATTGCGAGAAGCAAAGCTACAGGGAACCAGGCAGAGGGCCTTCTCGGTAGTGGCGCCCGCCCTGTGGAACGCCCTCCCATCAGATGTCAAAGCGATAAATAACTATCTGACATTTAGAAGACATCTTAAGGCAGCCCTGTTCAGGGAAGTTTTTAATCTGTGATATTTTACTGTATTTTTGGTTTCTATGGAAGCCGCCCAGAGTGGCTGGGGAAACCCAGCCAGATGGGCGGGGCACAAATAATAAATTATTATTATTATTATTATTATTAGTAGTAGTAGTAGTAGTAGTAAATTTTTTGTTATATGAGTGTTCTCAAAACAACAACAAACAACAACAATAACTATTTATAGGGCCTAAATTGAAATAAACCCACTCTGGACCTATTTTAGAAATTTATGGATTTTGCCCTGGGAAAATCAGTTTGGGGTACTTTTCTTATCCTCTAGGAATTTCTGTGTCTTTACTGTATTATGTTTTCATCCCTCTGCTGTTTATACATTATAATCTAAATAAGAAGAGGTAATCAATGAAGGTGTTGGATACAATAGACCTTCCCTTAGTGTGGGGTGTTGGACTGGATGATTTAGCCCTTGAGCTGTAAGATTCTGTAAAAATAAGTAATCACCCAGAGCATCAGCTTCAGTAAAAGCAGTACCACAACAGCGATGTAAACATTAATCAGGTTTGTGACTGACTGGTAAGATTACTTATCAGGTTAAATGTTTATATAACATTTCAGATTTATACAGGAAAATGTGTTTTCATGGTACTTAGGAAATAAAGAGAAGGTCATTTGTTGTATTTCTCTCTCTCGCTCCCCACCCCCCAAGCAAAATTCAACCACTTCCACTTTTGTACCATAGGTGGAAGTTAAATGGAACCATTGTTGACATTGGTATGGATTACCGCTACAGTGTGGTTGAAGGCAGCTTGTTGATCAATAATCCCAATAAAACTCAAGATGCTGGAACATACCAGTGCGTAGCAACGAACTCATTTGGAACAATTGTTAGCCGAGAAGCTAAACTACAATTTGCGTGTAAGTAGCAACAATATCATATGGTAGATATTACTTTGTTACAACATAATGTTGGGGGTGGGGCTATTAAATTGATGTCTCTATAAAGGTTCATATATACATAGCTCCATTTAGACTGTATCTTGATTCATAGGATGTGTTATTTAATCTGTAAATAAGTACACATTTTGATAGGTGTGTTTTACAGAGAAAATTAAAAAGGAAAAAAGTGTATGTAGTGAGAAATTATTAATAATTTGTGCAATATTAAGGTTGTGAGAGGGAACCAAAGGCATGCTGACCATCAGCAGTGCAGAAATGAGGGCAAAATAGCATTTGTTCACTCCACTGTTTTGCAGAGTGAACAGTTTTCCTCCCATTGTAAGCAGTGTGGGGAAAATAAGGGGGGTCTAAATCTACCTGGAGCTAGCCTGGATCTCTCCCATATGATGGATTTGGATCTTCAGAGCTGCCATTGGCATGCCTCCCTTTTGGTTTTTCGAACCTCAGCCTTCTTTTATTGGTGTTGGGCCAGAGTACTGGAGATGTCCACAGAAGCAAGGAGGGGCGAATCTAACATCAGATCATCTTTCTCTCCTGACACTGGAGTTTTGTTAGCCTAAGTGCATCCGTTTTCAAAACATTTTTTAGAACTTCAAAAAGGCAAAACTTACAGTGACTTTTTATAATGTAGTGTGGGATCTAAGAAAGGATTACTCAGCACTGCTTACTTTGAAAGTGGCATTTGTCCTTCAAATTTATACGTCACTTACATAAAACCAGATTAGTTGTCCTCAAATGTTTGTTGTCTGTTCTGTTCTGAACTCCTGGCTGACCCTACCCCCATATTTTCAGCTGTCATATAACTCTATCAAAGTTAATTAATTAGTCAAAAGGTTTAAATCAATTTTTTACCCCTGCCCCAAAGACATTTAGGCGGGAATCACATGTATACTTACAAGGGAGAAAACACCACTGAAAACCGTGGTAATTACTTCTGAGTCAGCATGCTGAGGGTATGGTATCAGGTAACTGAAGAATGTACTCTTAGGTTGTTCTGATTTGCCTTACTTTATAGAGCATGGTGTGATATTACATAAATATGAACATACAATAAGCTGTGTATTGAAACCTATCTTATTACTCATTCACCTCTTTCTTTTTAGTAAAAATCATTGCTTATACTGCTCAGTTTAGCCGTTTGAATTACAGTATTAATCCATTCGGTTCTATGTTTTAAAAGATACTAGCAGTTAGAAGTAATTCATATCAAGATTCTTGCTTGTGGGTGTGACTTGGCACATTATTTTGGCAAATCTTTGTTTGGAATGGCTTCATTGGACCATGAAATGGAAATTAAGTTTTGCTGTGTTTTGTTTTAGAACCCTGCTGTAGAGTACACACTTGGGATAGGTTTTGGTTTTGTCTCAAACTCTTCTTCCTCAAGTCTGCTTGTCCTGGTTTTAGGGTTTCTAATCATCATCATCATCTAAATCTGATGAAGATGCAGAAATAGCTTAGGATATCATAGTCTTCTTTTGACATGTATTCTGTAAAGTACAGTAGTACCTTGGGTTATAGCGCTTCAGGTTACAGAATCCGCTTACCCAGAAATAGTACCTCGGGTTAAGAACTTTGCTTCAGGATGAGAACAGAAATTGCGCGGTGGCAGCGGGAGGCCCCATTAGCTAAAGTGGTACCTCAGGTTAAGAACAGTTTCAGGTTAAGAATGGACCTCCAGAACGAATTAAGTTCTTAACCCGAGGTACCACAGTATTCATAATTTCCCAAAGTATGAAAAAAATGATAGACATGTGTACCCTGCATAACTTGTGGATTTGGGCAGGGACACTCTTCCTACTCTTAAATCATTGTAATTATTTATTATTTTACACATTCATGCTCTCTCTCTTTGGAGAAACTCATTACAAGGTGATTTACAAAAGTTAAGCAAAACATCACATAATAAATAAAAAACAACAATATCAAAACTACAAATCAACTACTACTACTACTACTACTACTACTACTACTACTAATAAATTACTTATACCCCGCCCATCTGGCCGGGACTCCCCAGCCACTTTGGGCGGCTTCCAACAGGATATTAAAAACACAAAGTGTTCAGCTAAAATGGTTTTAACATCAGGCACGCACATCCTGTTTTAGTTCCCTTCAATAAAAGGCTAGAATTACTCAGGTAAGACACTGTTCAGTATGGCCACTATTTTTTAATCACGAAGTGCTGGTTGTTGTCCTATGTCCCTGTGCGCATGTGCGCGCGCGCATATTCACTGGAATTGATGCGTATAATTGCCTCTTAAGTGAAACATTACTAAGTTTCATAGAACATACTTTTTCAGTGAGCTTCCTGTTTGTGCCCTGTCACTGTTTTTCTTCCTTGGCCAGCATTTCATTTATGCAGTTGAATTATGCTGATTATATTGATGCTGGAAATTAAAATTGAAAATTAAAACATATACCAAAACAAAAGCCAATTTTTATGTCGGGCTTTATTGAAAAAATGATCGGTGAAAAGTAATAGCTATTGGGAAGACAAAGTATTATATTTTTCAAAATAATTTACAATATAGTATCAGCTGCTTATATACTGATGGTGCTTGTTCAACGACTGAAAATGTGCTCTTCTTGTGGAACATAGGTAATGAACAGCTTCTTGGAGACTAATAACTTTAGATGCTGGTTTGTCAGGGAGATTGCTTCATAAATACTTCTTCTTCCTCTTGAATCCTGGTGCTCTCCAGTACCTCAGACATCACAAATCAAATAAGTTCGCTATTCATCAAACTAAGTTTCTATACAGTGGTACATTATTATTCAAAGCCAACTGCTTTGAAAAGATTTTGCTGTCATCATACCATGTGAGAAAGTTCCACACCAGCCTGACCATATATTCAAGCCACACAGAAGATGATAAAATGGCAAAAGCCATTAATTCAGCTAGGACTTGGCCACTTACGTAAACGGTTCACTGAGCTTAAAGAGCAATAATAAATAGCTAAATCATCCAGTGTCAAAATAAATGTGGGGGATATTGAATTGACATCAATAGGAGGTGCCCTTTTAACTACTGAACTTGGCAGGTTTGGAGATTTTGCTTTTTGTGTGAGTTGATTTGTTTTGTAATAGAAAGAAAGAACTTTGAAGATTGTGAGCATACTACATTAAAATATGTGTTTTGTTTAATTGGTATGTCATTGTAGACCCAAGAAAACATCTGGACTATAATAGAAGCTTTGATAGATGAGCAAGCATAAGCTTGGCTTGACTGATTTTTAATTAAGGAGGTTGCCTTAATAAGCAAAGTTTGTTCTTTAGCAATGAAGTAGCAAATGGTGACTTTCATACCCAGCACCTTCTTAACATTTATATCAAGTAAATGTCAGACACATCACTCACATTTTGATTTGAAATAGGATGAAAGGAGTGGGGGGGCATGTTGTGTTTGGAGGCTTTTTAATTTGTTTTGTTTTTTCTCAAAAAAATATATCAATTTATTTTGTCTGAGAAACAGAACTGTCAAAATTTTGAAATAGCCTTGTTGGATTAAGTTTATTACACATCATTTGCTTCTAAAAAGCAATAAAGATGTGCATCAATTTTAATAATGTATTCTTTTCAATTCCAAAATGTATGTAATTCTAATAGAATAAAATGAACTGTAATGGACACTTCATGAAAGTCCAAGCTGATTTCAGATCACAAAGCCTCCTTCACTGAAGAAATGCTTTCTTTTTGGTTTTGTGTGAAGGAGAAATCTCAAAATACCACCCCCATACTAATAATTTGATGCACCACTAAAAAAGTTCATTTGACTTCAGTAGCTCCATGGGTTTCTATTTCTGCCAGTACAATACTATTTATCCTGAATCTTACTTTGCTATTCAGGGACCTCTGTATTGACTGTTCTCGTACTTGCAGCCCTTGACCTACTTGTAGATTCAGCGGCTGCTCCATGCTTTGTTTCCCTCATACTATAAGATATTTATAGCATGGGAAAATATATTTATATTTATAAGATATTTATAGCTTGACTGTTGGAGGTTCAGTTAGTCTATCAGTCAGCACCTTTCACAGTTCCTCCTTTAATCTCTACCACCGATTATGTTGTTGATGACCTCTGCTTTCTTCCCTCTGATGCCGCATTTTAACTTCTGTGGCAAATTATACCCATCTAGTTTGGAGATAAAAGGCTGTCATTATACTCAAGGGTTAAATTTGAATACAAGGGCATCATTAAAAGATGTTGGTTCTCTCTCTCCCTCTGTCTCCTGGTTAAGGGCTAAATTATTTTTCATGTAGCTTATTCCCTGCAGATTAAACTCTGAAGTAGCTATTTAAGCTCTTCAGGAGGTCAGAGTGGATCAGCAATTATTCTTGAAATATGTATTTAGGTTACAAACTGATTTTGATAAAAGTGCTATATATGTGCCCTCAAATACTTGATATGTTATAATAATTAACATTTCAAATTTTCCTCATTGTTTCTTGACATGTTTTTTTTTTAAAAAAATAAAAGTTACAAAAGTAAGGAATAACTAATGAGATGTGGATTGATGATACTTTAAAAAACCACACACCTTTGCTTGCAGTTGTAAAGATTCACAGAATTTAATTCTTCATAGCATGGTCAAATGCTCTTTGACTAAATCTTCCTATATCCATAAAACTGTAAGGTTGTCATCACTCAGCCCCTGTTGGAGGATTTGTAGTGCTTCATCACAATCCTGGATTTGCATGCAGTAAAATCCAAGAGGCCAAGAAAAAAACGAGCTTAATAGTTGTACAGGGTGAGGAGGAGAACCTCAAGGGACTTAATGTGGGGGAATGGCAGGGATTTGGCAAATTGAGTGAGAAGGGGCATAGCCCCTAATATTAATATGTGAATGAAGTAATTCAGATTATGCTGTGATGGTTTTCCTGGATGGGGAAGCTTAGCATGGCACTGTTGTTTTCTGCTGGATATTATCTTGATAGCTTAAATAAAGGACATAAAGGCATTGGGTGGTATCCAATTGTCTTCCTCCACTGATGGAAGGCTGTTTGATCAGGTGGAGGCTTCTATTAGTGGAAAGGGCAGAGGCATTTTTTGCTGATTTCCCCTATCCTTTCTAGCCATCTGTCCCTGGTGGTTGAGGACACTTCACAACAGCAAACAGCATGATAGTGGTGCAGGAAACTGCAGGGAAGAGAGAGAATCGGCAAAAATCATCTCCCCCTTTCATGGAAGCCTTTGACATTTATCCATCAGTGGAAGAACACAACTGGATGCAAGCATTGATTTATTTTTTCAGAAACAAAATTCTGCAATCAGTTAGGCTACTTAAAGCATTTCGAAGTCAGTAGGAGTTAAGCAGCCTAGCTGTTTACAGAACTGCAGCCTAAATCAACAAGGAACTAAGCCTATATCTGTAAGTGGGCAATATGCTGTTCATCCTATTCAGAAAGATGATCTTCGGAGCTATGAATTATTAACACATAACCGAGTAGCAAAATAAATAATTGATCTCCTAAAGTGCTGTGCAGCCTCTTCTCCTTCTGGTGTATTACATTTATTTCTTGTCTTACAGGCACCTATGGTGTTGGTTGGTACACTTTGATCCGTTTGCTTTGTGCTTGTGGCCATGAAAAAATCTGGTTGCTCATAAATTTTAGTTCCTAGTGCATGGGTTAACTTTTCAACATTTGGGTTGGGGGGGGAGGGGGATGGAAAATCCTCCCTGGATGTTTCACAAGGGCTTCTTGCAGTTCATCGTGAGGCTCTGTTGGTAGCTTGGTTTTGAGTTAAGGAAGAGCTCTGAGCCCACTTTGATCATTCCATGCTGTCCAGTGCTTTTAAAGTGAAGCACCAATTTGCTTTGCTCTGGCCTGACCTCTTGGCTGCTAGAGGAAGTTGCTCCGTAATATCATGGGAATTAGTATATTGTGGCAGTATTGCAGCAAAGCCTTTCAGGGGCCCTATAGCTGTGTGCCTTATCACTGGTGGTGATTATTCATCAGGCAATGGTGCTCTACGTTTTTTAAAGCTATACGAGATCACATATAACTTTCAGAGGTTCATGAATGTTTCAGTGGAAATTTGTTTCATGTTGGTACAAAACCAAATCAGATTTAGGAATAGATTTTTTAAGAAAAGAAGGAAAGCTTACGCAGGGGGTTCAGATAACATCTGCACATGCCACGCTTCTGTGAGTTGCAAGAGTTCAGTCATAAGAAATGAGCAGTGGCCTTTTCCTCAATGGCTGGAGGCGGCGGCAAAGAAAGAACTGTGAGTGGAGGGGGGCCCTTTCCCCATCCTCTGGATGCTCTGGGAAACTCAACAAACCTACTGCATCTCAAACTGGGTGTGGAGAGTGAAGAGGGGACTGCCTGAGGAAGGTACCATCCACCTTGGGCCTGTCCATAAAAAGCAAGTCTGGAGTGAACAACGGGGGTGATATCCACTGTTTCCAGGAACCCGTCTAATTGTGAGACATTTGTGGGTGAGCAGAGAGTTTGTTTGAAACCTGGGTGAGAACCCAGAGGCTTAGAGGGAGTGTATGCCAAATGGAAAATGAATTAATGCACACACATATGTGTATGTGTGTGTGTGTAACTTTGTAACATTTTTATATTGTTGTTTAGTTGTGTTTGACTCTTCGTGACTCCATGGACCAGAGCACGCCAGGCACTCCTGTCTTCCACTGCTTCCCACAGTTTGGTCAAACTCATGTTAGTAGCTTCGAGAACACTGTCCAACCATCTCACCCTCTGTCGTCCCCTTCTCCTTGTGCCCTCAATCTTTCCCCACACCAGGGTCTTTTATGTAGCTATATTTTGGTAACTTGACTGTTGTTGATTTAGTTGTTTACACCGCTTAGAGATATTTTAAATATATTAAGTGGTATAGAAATTAAATAGTCAATAAACATACAATAAACCTATAAGTCCTCAAACATCTAGGATTAGTTCTAACTTCTTTTGTTTTAGAAATTATGTTCATGTGAAATGTATTTTTTCTTTCTGTATGATTTGCAGCCGGTAGACATGAAGAGAATTTGGTCTAATATTTCCAAGAGTTAAGTTTGAAGAGGGTTTTGTATTGTTCCAAAGCCTGGTGCCTGCCCCTTTCTCTGCCAAGCAGTGACAAGGGCACATGGGGCCACAGGAATACACATAGGGTCTGTGTCCCTTTGGAGAATAGAAGACACAGCAGGGACTGTCATGCTTTAAGAAATAGGGTTTATTCGCCTATTTACACCTTCAGTCTTCATGGCGGAAGTCCAGATCTCACATCATGCACATTTCTGGAGACAAGCAGCACAAGTAATCTTCAGGCTGCTTTCCTCAAAGTTGGATCCCAGCCTCCCACCCCCTTCTTCCCAGAAACCCCTTGCCCTCCCCCAGAGCAGTTAGTCTGACAACCTTCCAAATCTCCAGGGTGCTTGTCTTGTTAACTACCCTCTATGGGCCCTCAGTGGCTCTCTATTGTTCCCTTAATGGCCCTAGCTTGGTCAGGCTACCCTTTGCATCTTATATTTCTCATTTCCCGCCCCAAATAATCACAATCCTAGAATTTATTAATTTCTATGTTTCTCTTAAGTCTACAACAGTATTTTCTTTTCTCCCTGAAGAGAGTTGTAGCACTAACCCCATTGGTTACATTTGTCATCCTGCTACTCAAACCATCCAAACAAACCTATGTTTGTGGTGGGAAGAGGGCGTTCCTTTAGATTCAAATAGTCAGAATTAGTCTATAACCCAAAGTTTGGTTGACTTTTTTGGGACTGCAAATGTTACTTTTGTCATCATTACTTTCAGAAAATGGTTATACTATGTAAAGGTGAAAGGTAAAGGACCCCTGGATGGTTAAGTCCAGTCAGAGGCGACTATGGGGTTGCGGCGCTCATCTCACTTTCGGGCTGACAGAGCTGGCGTTTGTCCATGCAACGAAACACCGTGACGGAAGCCAGAACATACGGAAACGCTGTTTACCTTCCCACTGCAGCAGTATCTATTTATCTACTTGCACTGGTGTGCTTTCGAACTGCTAGGTTGGCAGGAGCTGGGCCAGAGCAACGGGAGCTCACCCTGTTATGGGGATTCGAACCGCCAACCTTCCGATCGGCAAGCCCTAGGCTCAGTGGTTTAGACCACAGCGCCACCTGCATCCCCTATGGTTATACTACACCTAGTGATCATGCTGTGTAATTCCTTCCAAGTGCACTCCACTTGGACTCCCCCGTGGAAAAAATAAATAATAAAAAATGGTTAATTGGGAAAATACTTTATAAAAGTTAGACATAACATTTGTTTATTTATTTACTGGATCAACAAATGCCATTGTTGTTAAGGGATGCCTTCCAATTCACACGGAAAAATGAATAAGTGCTTACTATGCATTTTGTTCTGAAGGATAAAATTTGTATGTCTCATACATAAGTACTGATGAAGAGGAATCCTGGCGCACAAGCAACCAAAGTATACAGTCTCAGAGTAAATAAGTGAAATGTATTTGATATGCAGCAAATATTGATCCCATGTAATGATACCTTTGAAACAACTTTATTATCCTGAATGATTGACATTGGATCCTTCATTTTATTTGATGGATGTTGCTGCCGTAAAACGACAGTTGTTCATACCAATATTATTGAGCTGCCAGAATTTGAAGGACTGATTGATTGAAAAAGCCACTGGACTTTTTACTATTTTAAAACTAGTGTGATTCAGAAGCTAGGTAACTGACTCGGTGACACTCTGAAAAATTACATTTCCCTGCACAAAGATTAATCTCGGACCACATGGATCAGGAGAGTAGATAAGCATAGTGACTTCACTCACTGGCTTGGCAGTCAATATATTTGTGTTGGCATAAAAAGAGTTATGTCATACCTTATATTTCAGAGTATTCACTTATTGCTACTGTTTGTTTCCTTTGTGGAGATGTATGAGGTGATCCTCAGGAATGACTCCTAATAATCCCTTGCATTTTAGGGTCATGTTGTAATCCTAATTTAGGTAATTTGGATTACACCCCTGAGCTGTAGTGGATTGGAAGAAGCACACAAATGTCCGACAAGCAGGAATGGGCGGTCCTGGCAGTATGTGTCAAAGGGAGAGGAGGAATGGGAGGAGATGCTGAGACTGTTGGCAAAAGGGTCTGAGTAGTTGGCTAGGAGACCCCCACCCCACCCAGCTGCCACTGGACATTCAAGCAGCGGAGGGAGAGTCATGCAAGCCAGCCTCCAGCCCACATGCAGTGAACCCTACCAAAAGATTCAGCAAACATTGAGCTAACTATTGGCTTGCCAAATTCATTTCTTGTTCTGGTTGCATTTTTAGTACGTCTTGCTTGTTCTGGCTGTTGGATTATCTTGATTGTTGCATCCCACATACATGATCTTGATGTCTGCATCCCACGTCAACTGGAGTGTATCCCACCAAGCGGTCTAAATCCGGAGTTGATGGGTTTTGTTGGGGAAGAGACTGGGTGAGGCAGAGATGGAACAGTTTTCTTGCAGTAAGACTGCCATGGGACCAGCATGACCTGTATTCTCGCTGCATACATATTCATCCTGTATGTTTGTATTGAAACCTTTTTGTAGAAATCTGTTTCCATTGTTTTTACCTGCAAAGTCTACTGACCCTGTAAAAGCTACTCTGCTTAGAGATGGTGTGTGAAACAATATAGTATGCTATGAAACATCTCATGGAGGATATGAAGGATATGGCTAGAATCATAGAATCATAGAGTTGGAAGAGACCACAAGGGCCATCGAGTCCAACCCCCTGCCAAGCTATCATTACAAATGTACCTACATTAATAATTTTATTTGTATGCTGCCTTTCCATAGTTCAGACTTACAATATGAAAAAGAACACACAATTACAAACTAACAAAAGTAGTCATAAACAATACATAGAACATAAAAATACACAGCCAAATTGGAAAAAACCCACATAAATCATAATGAGATATACAGTGGTACCTCTGGATGCGAACGGGATCCATTCCAGAGCCCCGTTCGCATCCAGAAGAGAACGCAACCCGCATAAACGCTTCTGCACAGGTCGCGATTCGCCGCTTCTGCGCATGCGTGTGACGTCATTTTGACCGTCTGCGCATGCGTGAGCGGCGAAACCGGGAAGTAACGCACTCTGTTACTTCTGGGTTGCTGCAGTGCGCAACCCGAAAATACTTATCCCAAAGCTACTTCAATCTGAAGTATGACTGTAAAATAAAGATACAAAAATTAATATCAATAAGAGCAACAACCCCCACCCAACAAAAATCCCTAAGCAATACTCCAGCCCTACTCATTAGTTATAGGTCATGTAAAAACTATATATAATCTCCATTTGCAAAGGCAATATGCTTCTGAATACCAGTGGCTAAGGAACACAAGTTGGTGCGACTGCACTCATGGGCTAGTCACACTTCTCTGAAGTCTCTCAGGCCCACTCACCTCACAGAGTGGGGGAGGAAGGGAAAGGAGAATGTTAGCCACTTTGAGACTCTTTTGGGTAGTGATAAAGCGGGATATCAAATCCAAACTCAAGTAAGCATTTAAAAAATAAACCAGAAACACTCAGATATCTTCTTCTTCTTCTTCTTCTTCTTTATGGAGTCTGCAGAAGACGGATACACTTGAAGATCAGCTGCTGCTAACCACCCCCACCACAATTCAATTCCTTTAAATTTACAAGCCATCCTAAAGAAGCTTATACATTTAAGAGCAAAGTAAGTTTTAAAAATATGATAGAGATAGATAGATAGATAGATAGATAGATAGATGATAGATAGATAGATGATAGATAGATAGATAGAGGTAATTTACTTCCCACATGTGATTAGCTTTAGGGTAGTTTCATGTATTTTCAGTGGTTGATTCACTGAGTAGCTGAAAGGAGTAATTTTATTCAGTGTAGTGCAGCGTACAAGGAGATAAGTCACGCGTTACCAAGATCGATTTTCGTGAACAGAGAGAGCTCATAAATTTGACAGTCTTGTTCACTGAAGTTGATTTGTGCGTTGTGTGAGTTCCCTCCATATGTTATGTTGCTTGTGGAAGGAGACCATTCATGTGAGCTGTTAGGCATGCATAACGGTGACCAGATAATAGGGATATGTGACTCTTTGCAACATGCTAGCCAAGTCAGCATCTTCTCTTGCACATATTCTGTTTATCAAATTTATCCATAGTCTATCCATTTACACCCTTGGCAAATACGTTGTTGTTGTTATAGCCCTGAGCTATACTTTTATTATGAATTCCATTCAAAGGGCAGGTCGTTCCTAAACTATTGAACATACAAACTACTTGCATCCCTGATTATGCCCTTTCCTCCTCTAGGGAGGGGTGTAAAATTTGACATCCTCTTCCTAATGCAGCATTTATTTCAGTTTTTCAGTCTCTCTACCTTACCTATTTTCATTATACAAGTGAGATAGAGCAGTTCCGCAAAATACATTTCTCTTCCTGTTCTGCTTCTTCAAAAACCCATCTGAAAGAATCACCCTATGCTCTGAGTACTTATATGTAAGATAAGTGTGGGTCCACATCCTTTTAACTCTGCACTCACTGTGCCCTCAACTGTTCTAGCAATAGATGTGGGAAGCTGTCTGAGCTGAGCTGTGAGTCAGGAACTATGGAAGTTTCAGCCATGGAATCAAGGGTATTTCCAAATGTGGGATGGGTTTTATGAGGTAGGGGAGGATATATTAATTGAAATTTATCCTCCCAGGTGCACACATGTGCGGCTTGAACCGTGTTTTAAATTCCCACCCTTGGCAGCATAATCAAAAGAATAGGAATCAGGCTGCAAAGCCTTGTTTTCAGCAAGTCGAGCTATGAAGTAAGCTGGCTTCCCCCATCTTACCCTACTTAACAAATAATCAGGCAGCAACTTGTAAAGTAAGTTTTAAAATAAGATTTACTTAATTTATAATCATGCATTGGTTCACAGAAAACACAGCAGTAAAAACTATAGGAGTGACTGGGCAGGACTGAATTCTGGTGACTGTCGTTTTCTGTAATTAGTACAAGTATTATTATTTTTTAAGTTGCTCCAGTAAATGCATGTTTTGCATATCTAACCATTATTTGATAATATTTTATCAGAAATTTTCTTTGACCAAGCTAGATTATGGAACTGGAACATTCTGAATAACAACCTTAATAATAAGAAACCCAAAATAAAATAAGAAACCCAAAATGCATTAGTATTGCCCAGAAAAATCACTTGTGTTTTCAAGAAACATAATGTAAGACCTTAAACTATTTGTAACCTATTTCAAAGAAGAATCATTACTTCAACAAGGACCAAATAGTTTTCAAAAGACCAGTAAAAGCTACTGCAGTAAATATAGTACCAATCATGAAGGGAATCATGGGGTGGACAAAAATACACCCCAAATTTCCTCCAATGGGAAAAACCTGCATATCTCTCCTTTGGTCAATCACCTATTCTACAAACAATTAGCATCCACCTGTCTGGTTGCTTGGTAACAAAGCAATCAGAAAACAAAAGCTGAGGCACATCCTGTTTTGATGCCTGGATCCCAGGGTATGGTCTGAAGCCATATAATTCAGCAACCTTTCTGAAGCAATACAGATCTTGGTCTGGGCAATTCTTGGTTTACTGAGTTCAATGAAATACAGTGGTACCTTGGTTCTCAAACTTAAACTGTTCCGGAAGTCTGTTCCAAAACCAAAGTGTTCCCAAACCATGGTACGCTTTTTCATAGAAACTAATGCAAAATAAATTAGTCTGTTCCAGACTTTTAAAAGTAACCCCTAAAACAGCAGTTTAACATGAATTTAACTGTCTAACGAGACCATTGATCCAAAAAATGAAAACCATAAACAATGTACTGCAGTCACACAACCAATCAATCAATCAATCAATCAGTAGCTGAACTGGGTTCCACACTATCAGGGGATGATTAGCTGCTTGTGCTTAAAATTGTGCCCCCTCAGAGTTTGTGCGGCTCCACAAACCTCTGTGTGTGACAGAGCTCCTCAGACATGTCTGCTCTAGTCACTAGTAGAGTCTGACAGTGGCTGCCTGCGGAAACGTTTCCAGCAAAGAAGTTCCTTAACGGAAACGCGTCTCCTGGACTCACGACGTGGCAGCTTCCGGCGAAGAATGGGTCTCCCTACAGTTGCTTCTGACACCTCCCCGCTATTTTCGCTGGACGTGTCTCTCACCCCTTTCTCTCCCCCGCTGTTTCCTGCCTGGGCTGCTGCGTCTCTCTCAGCATTACTGAGATCCTCCTCCAGAGACCCCTCGCTCCCCCTGCTGGTCCCTGCTTTGGCTGCTGACTTTCTCCCAGTCTCTGGGAGCCCTACCAACTCCCTTTCCTCTGATGTCAGTTCCCTGACATCCACCTCCCCTCCAGGGCCCCCTTCCCCCCCGCCCCTACTCTCTCCTCTGGGCGGTGAGGAGCTGAAACCCCGAAAAGAATCCTCTTCATCTTCAGACGTCTCGAACATTTCCCTCCATCGGTTTTCGTTCCGGCTCGCTGAATCCTCCTCCGCCTCAGAATCAGAGAACCCCTCCAACTCTTCTTCTTCGTCGGTGGTGGCGAAGTATTCCCTCCGGAACCTCGCCACTGGCTGAGGTTTACGAGGGAATCTCTGATGAAAAGTTTCTATCAAAACCTCGTCATCTACATCCTCTGCCATGACCCAGGTGTTTTCCGACTCCGGCTCCCCTTCCCACATTACCAAATACTCTACTTGATCTCCTTTCCACCTGGAATCGAGAATCTCCGCTACATGGTAGCTGTGTTCTTTTTCCTCCATAGCTGGTCCCCTATTGACCCTCCCTTCTCTGTCCCCTTTATACGGTGACAGCAACGACCTGTGGAACACTGGGTGCAGCTTCATGTGGTTCGGTAACCGGAGTCTGAAAGCCACTGGGTTGACCTGCTGCGTGACTTCAAATGGGCCCAGCCTTTTGGGTCTTAACTTCTTACAACCCCCTTTGAATGGTAACCCTTGGGTGGACAGCCACACCTGGTCCCCCACCCTAATGCTTTCCCCTTCCCTTCTGGTTTTGTCTGCCTGCCTCTTATATTCCTCCTTCGCCCTGTTTAAATTAAGTTGGAGCTGGCGATGGATCGCTTCCATTTCTTCAACGAACTGTTCTGCAGCTGGAACGCTCCAGTTCTCCCCTTCCCCCCCTGGGAAGGCTCGGGGATGACACCCGTGATTAGCCAAAAAGGGGCTCATCCCCGTGGACACGTTCTCTGCATTGTTGTAGGCAAATTCTGCCAACGCCAGCTTCTCCACCCAATCATTCTCTCTGTCATTCACATAACACCTCAAATATTGCTGGAGGACACCATTAGCTCTTTCCGCCTGCCCGTTGGTTTCTGGATGACGGGCAGTTGAGAAATTCACCTCTACATGCAATAAGCTCATGAGCTTCCTCCAGAACCTGGAAGTAAATTGTTTCCCTCGGTCAGAAACCACCCTCAAGGGGGCGCCATGCAGCCTAAACACATTTTCCACAAACAATTTAGCGGTTTCTTCCGCTGTGACCGCATGTGAGCAGGCTATAAAGTGGGCCATCTTGGTTAACAGGTCTACCACAACCATGATGGCTGTTTTCCCTCTGGACCTTGGCAGATCAGTCATGAAATCTATTGCCACTGCCTCCCATGGCCTTTCCGGCGTGGGTAGTGGTTCTAATAAACCTGCCGGTGCCCGCCTCTCCCCCTTGGCTCGTTGGCATTGGTCACACCCTCTCACATACTCCCGCACATCTTCCCTGACCTTGGGCCACCAGAATTCCCTGGTAACCAGCCACATGGTTTTGTGTTGCCCAAAATGCCCTGCTGTGGGGCTATCGTGCAGTTGTTTGAGTACCTTTTCCCTCAATTCCCCTTCAGGTATATATAACGCTCCCTTGTAGTACAACGCCCCGTTTCTCTCCTCAAAACCCCCGGGTTTGTCTCCCTCCCTCCTGAGACCCCTGAGTTTGTCCTGGGCGTATTCATCCTGTACCGTTCCCTCTACCAGTTCCCTTTGCCCCACCAATGCCGCCCCACACACCCAGCGGTCCTCGGGAATGACATGGGTCTCTTCGGGTGCACCCTCTCCCTCCAAATATTCAGGTTTGCGTGAGAGAGCGTCCGCCCTAACGTTCTCCGGGCCTGGTACGTAACAAATCTCAAAGTTAAATTTGGAGAACTCCTGGGCCCATCTCAACTGCCGTTGGTTGAGCACTCGCGCAGTTCTCCAATACTCTAGATTCTTATGGTCCGTGCACACTTGCACCTTCTGTTGTGCACCAATTAGCAGGTGCCTCCATCTCCGGAAAGCCTCATGAATCGCAAGAAGTTCCCGGTCGTACACCGTGTAGTTCCTCTCGGATTTGTTCAGCTTTCGCGAAAAGAAGGCACACGGTCGCCACTCTGACTCCTCCTTCCCCGGCTGCAGAAGAAGCACCGCCCCTATGGCTCTGTCAGAAGCGTCTGTTTCGACCCTCAGCTTTTTTTGTAAATCCACATGCAGAAGTTGTTCATCAGAGGCGAAGGCCCTTTTCAGTTCCTCAAACGCTCGCTCCGCCTCCCCCGTCCAAACAAACTTCTTTTTACTGCTGAGACAGTCCGTGATGGGCGCCGTCAGGTGGGCGAAGTTTCGGATGAACTTACGATAAAAGTTTCCAAACCCTAGGAACCTCTGCACATCCTTCTTGGTTTTGGGTGTTTTCCATTCCAGCACTGCTTGAACCTTGCCGGGGTCCATGGCCAACCCCTTGTCTGACAAGCGGTACCCCAGGAATTCCACCTCCTTGGTATGAAACTGACACTTCTCCAGTTTCACCCACAGCCTGTTGGCTTGCAGCCTGCTCAACACTTCTCTGACGTCTCTCACATGTTGCTCCTCATTCTCCGAATACACCAACACGTCATCTAAGAAGGCCACGCAATTCTTGTAGAGCAAAGGCCCCAGTACGTGGTTCATGAAGGCTTGAAAACACGCGGAGCCTGTTTGTAATCCAAAAGGCATAACGAGGTATTCAAATGCCCCCAAAGGGGTGAACATGGTGGTCTTCCATTCATCCCCTTTCCTTATACGTATCAGGTTGTACGCCCCCCTTAGGTCCAGCTTTGTAAAAATCTTTCCTTTCCGCACCCTGGTCAAAATATCATCAATCCTGGGCATAGGAAAAGCCGCCGGCTCTGTCACTGCATTTAACCGCCTGAAATCACATACAAGTCTCGGCTTGTCCGTGTGCTTTTTATCCACAAAAAACACTGGGCTACCCCCCGCTGCCTTGGACTCTCTGATGAAGCCTCTCTTCAGGTTCTTGTCAATGAACTCTCGCAACTGCTGCATTTCCCTGTCTGACATGGCATACAACTTGCCTACAGGAAGCTGTGCTCCAGGGAGTAAATTGATCTGGCAATCAAAGGGCCTATGCGGGGGTAGTTGGTCAGCTTCCTTCTCGCTGAACACGTCGCTGAGATCAGCATACTGTGGTGGCACCTTCCCCTTCTCCATTACTTCAGTCCCTGCCAGGGTGGCTTGGGCCCCTGCTGACCCCTTTCCCCCCCTGCAGTGTTCTAAACAATGTGCTGAACCGAAGGAAACCACTCTTTGATGCCAGCCCACCAGCGGATCATGTAGGGCTAGCCAGCTCATTCCCAAAATAATGGGAGCGCCTCCCAAGGTGGCCACATTAAACGCTATCAGTTCTGTGTGCCTTGCCACCCTCATTATCATTGGAACGGTCTGCAAGCTGACTCCTCCTCCCAACAGTTCCCTGCCATCGATCGTGGTCACCTGCAGGGGGTTGCTTAAAGGGATAGTCTGTATCTGGTGTTCAGCAGCAAACTCCTTGCTCATAAAATTGCAGGAGCTGCCTGAGTCCAACAGCGCCTTTATTTTTAGGGGGTGTCCATTTTGCAGCTCTAGCGACACTTCAATCACTAAAGCAGGTCGAGGAGCTTCTGGCATGGGCACTTTCACTGCTCTTTGGCCTGGCTGCAGTGCCCTGACGGTGGCAACCAGGCGTTGGCTTTTACATGCTCCGTTTCTCCCTGCTCTCCCCCCTCAACAGCTCCCACCATCCCTTGCCATTCCTTCCTCTGGGGGCAGACTCTGGCAAAGTGGCCTGGCTGTTGGCAGAGATAGCATTTCCGGGCTCCTTTTCCCTCCTTCTTAGCCCCCTCACTGGGCTTTGAAACTGCGCGCGCGCGGGCTGTTCCGATTTCCATCGGCTCTGCCGGCGGGAAAGCTGGCTCAGGAATGTCTGGAATGCGGAACTCCTTCCAACGTTCCCCTCTCCCTTCCCGCCTCTCCAAGGCTCTTGCCTCCTGGCGCGCTCCAATGGTCAGCGCAGATTTGGTCAGCTGATCCATAGACACCGCCCTGGGGCTCCGGGACAGCTCGTCTTTCACAGCCGAAGAAAGACCTTCTTCAAATAGCATCTGAATGGGTGCCGCCGATAAATCCCACCCCAATCTGTGAATCAGCATGGTAAATTCAGTCCAGTACTCACGGACAGATCTGCTTCCCTGCTTGCAAGCCATTAGCTGTCTGCGCACCACCCCTTCCTCAATATCGCTGGAAAACATGATATCCATTGCACGAAAGAACTTCATAGTGTCCTTTAGGATATCATTGTGCGTTGCCATCAGGGGTCGAACCCAGTCTCGCGCCCTCCTCTCAAGATGCCCAATTACGAAAGCAACTCGCGATTCCTCATCAGGGAACTCATCAAACTGCACATTAAGGGCATATTGCATCTCTGTCCTAAAGGCATGGTAATCCTTGGGGTCCCCCCCAAACTTCTGCACCAATCCTGGTACCTTTCTGGGGAACTGAGTGGTTCTCCCCTTTTTGTCTGCATCCTGAGCCCTTCTCTCCTCGAGCCTCGCCGTCTGCAGCGCAAGTTGGACCTCCAGAGCTTGATACCTTTCTTCCAAGCTTGGACCAGCTCCAACCCCTGCCTCTCCGGTTCCGGCTGGGTTGCTCATGATGCTTTCTCCTGCACAGGCAGCGTACAGAGACTGTCAGACTGCTATCAGGGGATGATTAGCTGCTTGTGCTTAAAATTGTGCCCCCTCAGAGTTTGTGCGGCTCCACAAACCTCTGTGTGTGACAGAGCTCCTCAGACATGTCTGCTCTAGTCACTAGTAGAGTCTGACAGTGGCTGCCTGCGGAAACGTTTCCAGCAAAGAAGTTCCTTAACGGAAACGCGTCTCCTGGACTCACGACGTGGCAGCTTCCGGCAAAGAATGGGTCTCCCTACAGTTGCTTCTGACACCTCCCCGCTATTTTCGCTGGACGTGTCTCTCACCCCTTTCTCTCCCCCGCTGTTTCCTGCCTGGGCTGCTGCGTCTCTCTCAGCATTACTGAGATCCTCCTCCAGAGACCCCTCGCTTCCCCTGCTGGTCCCTGCTTTGGCTGCTGACTTTCTCCCAGTCTCTGGGAGCCCTACCAACTCCCTTTCCTCTGATGTCAGTTCCCTGACACACACAGTCACAGAAACAAAACAAAAAGAGCCACAAAAACAAAAACACAAAATAAGTAGCAAAAACAGACAGACCTCAGCGTAACGCTCAAAACGGAAGTGTGGCACTCAAAACGGTACATGTTTGGCTTCCAAAAAAAGTTCTTAAATCGGAACACTTACTTCTGGGTTTGCAGTGTTTGGGTTCCAAGTAGTTTGAATAGCAAGACATTTGAGAACCAAGGTAGGTAGGTAGGTAGGTAAGTAAGTAAATAAGTGAATATGGAGCACCTTTACCCCTAAAGATTTTGAAGCGGCAAAGGCCATCTGTTCCCAGTGTTCTGGTTCTTCAATGTAGATTCCTGGGTGATGGTCTTTGGTCAGAGGCATTTTGAAAATAAATTTTAAAAATGCAATAGCTGTATTTTGTTTTTTATGTGTTGGGGCATCCTGCTGCTATGGATCAACTGGTGTAAGTGAACTTCCATTCTAGCCAGTAATTTGGTAACCTACTGAAATTCAGGTTGGGACTCCCATGGGCACATTGTTTAAGTCACTATAGTGGAGAGGAGTTTGGTCACCTGTTTCACTTTACCCATCTCTGGTTGATAACAGGAGAGTTGAGCTAAGCAGACTCAAGTGAGTGCAGAAATACAGGTAATTGCATTGCATGCTTATGCAAGCTTTTTCAGACTAGCCTCCCAGATGCTTGCAAATTATCTTGTCATTTAATTAGGTCCTTTCACCTGCATTAAAATGTAAAATATGACAGCACCCCTAAAACTACAGGTTTGTGTCCTGCGGTACCATGGTACTGTTGTAAGATCGAGTCCCTGCTGAATAGTTGCTCTTCAAATATTGCTTGCTGCAAATTGTAGCGAGAAAACAAGTTTTCAGGAATGTATTTTTTTACAGTAAGATATTCCCCAAGAAAGTTGTCCAGGGGGCATTCATTTAGCATTTATTCATTATTCATGTATCATCACACAAGCATCTTGAAGATTAAGTGTGGGGAAAGGCAAAGCTCATGATAGCACAGATGGTACAGGTGAAATGTGCACAGCAAAGGAGCTGTAAAGAGCATGTGAGAATGAATTGTGTTTGGAAAAATCTGCTGCGTTGGGAATACCAGGAGTCCAAATCTAACACTTAGTTAATAGCATAATGCCAGGAGAGACCTGCATAGCTAGCAGTATGTGGCACCAGGGACTATGAGCAATCACAAACATGCTGGCTCTAAACAGGCAGGCAAAGCGAAGTTTTATTCTGCCGTTGAAGACTGTGAAAAATAATAATCTAGTGAGGAGATTGGGGGGAAAGGCAAGCTGGAGGGGGGGGGGAGACTCAACCCAAAATTTCTATTTGAGACCTTTTGGTCTGTTCCGGGAAGGGCAGGAAAGAGAAAATGGATCTCAACTCTGTGGGATGTAGCAGTCAAGTTCAACATTCCTACAGTGAACATGTTAGGAGGTGTTTTGTACCACTCAGGAGAAGACTTCCTGTTTCCTCCTGAGCTGGGACAGACTTCCACTACACGGGACTTGAAGAGGGTGTGGTCTGTTGTACTAGCATGGAGGAGCACATGGCCTCCATGTTCTGATCAGTGTGTGTTCTCCATTTTGTATGTTGCTGTGTGTTTGGAGAAGTGACTGCTTAGTCGCAGTCACTTGGGACTAACTTCTTTCTGGAATAGTTCTAGTTGTTATGTAACCTAAGCCTGCCTTCAGGGGTAACCTGAATGAATCTGTGAGGAAGCTACTTTTATATTAACATTAATCAGACTCTTGTGTTTATTCTTTTTAAGAGGGATTGGAAGGGATTTTACCAGGAAAGAATCTTTAATAGTAAGACTCAGATGAGTCAGCAATAAGCTGATGGCTGCGTAATTTGAAAGGGGGGTGTTTGGAACTCTGCTAGAATATGGAACTTGCTAGTTAAGAAGGATATCATTAAATAATATATCCTCTCCTGCCTCCCTAATAATCCCAAACTCAACTGTCGCTAACCCTGACATGCAAATATCCCCATGTGGTTCTGAAAAAATGTGGTTCACAGGCTGTAATACTTACAGCCCTAAAAATTCTCTCCTCACCCACAATCTTACTATTATTGCTTGAGCCCCAGCCTCACTCCACCTGCCCTACTGTATGGAGATTATAACTGTGGTCTACATTATAGGGCTGCTTGTATGAAACGCTGAGAAAGTATTAAAAGACTGCTTTTAGGGTGCATTTATATAAAGCATTTCAAATGGTAACGTGGTGGCCCAAACAGTCTATTCCTAGTTCATTTGCCTTTCACATGCTTTTATGCATAAGTCGATTCCATCTCATTATTGCCACAGTCTGAGGTTTCATAGCACTGCTGAGTTGGAAGGAACCCCCCAAGGGCCATGTGTTCCCAATCCTCTGCAATGCAGGCATCAGAAACCTTTGTTGTGGTGGTGGTGTTTTAGGAATCTGCATGGAAATGTGTATGTATTTAAATATTATATTTTATTTCAAAAAAATATATGCATTTCTCAACTTTCTCTCTCTCTGAGAGAGAACTATGTTAGGAAGTTCCAAGCCAGCAATTAAGTTCCAATCCGGCCATTAGTCTGCCAGGTGCAAATCAGGTTGGTTTGTGTCATTGTTTGACAACATCAAGTACTGTGCTGCTTTATCATCCCTGTGACAGTGGTGACACATTATTCGGCTGCATCAGACTTTCATTTCCCAGACTTTTTGTCACTTCCCCCAACAGGTTTTTATGGTTGAGTGCAGATCGGGATTATAATTTTGCCGTTTTGGGAAGCTGCTCTCGACACTGAGCAATTGCAGCAGGGAATTTTTGTCCATATTGCTTTTTAGGACCATTTCAGTATAATCATGGTAATATTTTGGGACATACTGTTATCATGCAAAGGGGACAGATTACCATCTCTCTAGTCTTCTGAACCATATTGCCAAGTAGTAATTTTTATTTTCTTTATAGATGTTATATAAGAGATTTCAGTCTTAAATATTTTATAACTTCTTAAAAACAATCAGCCCCAAATTTATATACAGATGCAGATGCTGAGCACTTAGAATTAAACTATGCACATTAGCAGAAATTATAGAGAGCTTTGCTTTATTTGCTCAACCGTAAAACATTTAACCTCTGAATCTGCTGTTTTATGTACTCATAATTTTAATATGTAACTAACAGTGAACTATCACCCACTTCAGTGTTGCTGGAAGTTCATTGTGAAGTGTTTTGCTTTGTTTTTACCTGGGGAGGTGAGCATCATGTTTTGCTCTGGGTTTGTTGGTTTTTTTAAAAAAATGCTTTCGGTAAATATTATAGCAACTATGCTTGAAAGCATTTCTCCACAATCATTTTTAATTCAGTGAGCTAAGTAAAAGCTATGCTAAGATGGGATGTTAGGAACCAGCACATTCCTTCAGAGAAGAAACAGTTGTTATCACGTGTCACTGTTTCCAATCGCAAAGTCAGGGGAGTGTCTCTTATCAACCAGAGGGCTGACCCATTTTGTTCACTTCTTTGCTTTCTTGTATGTTTACTAGAATGGAAGTCCAAACCACCAGGATTTAGGTCATTATCAGGTCTTCCTTTCCGTCACCTTCATCCTAGCTTCTAAACAGCAGCCTAAAAAAGGTAAAGGACCCCTGACAGTTAAGTCCAGTCGCATATGACTCTGGGGTTGCGGCGCTCAACTCGCTTTACTGGCCGAGGGAGCCGCCGTTTGTCCGCAGACAGTTTTTTCAGGTCATGTGGCCAGCATGACTAAGCCACTTCTGGCAAAAGCAGAGCAGTGTACGGAAATGCTGTTTACCTTCCCTCCGGAGCAGTACCTAATTTTTTACTTGCACTAGTATGCTTTCGAACTGCTAGGTTGGCAGGAGCTGGGACCGAGCAACGGGAGCTCACCCCATCGCAGGGGATTCAAACCGCAACCTTCTGATCGGCAAGCCCAAGAGGCTCAGTGATTTAGAACACAGCGCCACCCGCATCCACAAACAGCAGCCTACTTTGAAGACATAACCTCCCCATCACCATGTTGATTTAGACTGTGAGTTTGGGGCATAGAAGGACTAAATCACAGGCATTAAATCACCAGGAGATTTCTGTTTTGAATTAGTGCTAAATGTAATCTAGTGTTGCCTCCAGTGTAACGAGAGAATGATACAGTCTTCCTCAACCTGGTGCTTTCTGACTCTTGGACAACAGCTCTCATCAGCCTCAGCCAGATGGGAGTTGTAGCCCAACAGCTAAAGGGTGCCAGGTTGGATAAGGCTGTAACAACAGATCATGTTAAGGATGAAAGAAAAACACTGCATTTTTCCACTAGTGCCAGTCAGTGGTAAGGCATTAGCAGAGACAGGAAGATGCCTTATGTGATAACATAAGGCACAACAAGTTTACAACATAGGTAAGTATGGGAAGAAAGGCATTCCTACTTTCACCACCTTCATGTGTGCCCTCTTGGATAATTTTTTCTAATTGAATTGCATATTCTTCTATTTTAATGTACCTTTGGTGGATGTTAGTCATTTTAAAATTATATTTTATGTGATTATAATATGCTATGAAGTCACTCAATATGAATTAGATAGACGGCTGGATAGATTTAAAATAATACTAACATTGGACCGCTGTTTTGGGGGGGAAATGTAGATCACACCATGTCTAGTTGCACTCTGCTTAATGTTTTGCTGAAAATCAAGATGTCTAATTGGCCCTGATAAAACCAGCCCAGGAACTCCTTGCCTTCCCTCTTTGCAACCCTTGTGTGCAGAATTAAGAATTGTGTGCCACTTAAGTGACACAGTAAGAGCTCTTCTTCCTGTGTCAAGACTATTTAATTCTATTCCCTGGAGCTCTTACATATCTTTTCCAATAACAAATATTTTGTGCTAAACTGAATGTACTAAATTGGCTTGTGAGAGCAGGTTTTTATTTTATTTTATTTTTTAAAAACATGCATATATACTTCACACATTTTCCTACTCAGACACAGTTAGTTGCTGCAGCTTTTCAGATGCGTTCAGAATAATTATGTTTTTATTGTTATATTTATCTTCTTTTTAGTTTTTGTTTTGTGTGTGGTTTTGCTAATTTAGATGTTTCCGCTGGTGAATTTGATGGATTGTGTGTTCTGTAGCATTCAGAGGATGCTATAAAGTAAAGGACTGCTCTGTTTTTGTTTTCAGACCCCACAGCCCATATAGTGCACAGGTGTAAATCTTGGAAGCCTAGCTGCTCTTCAAGGTCCTAAGCAGATGTATTCCCCTTTCAGTGATACGTTTACTAGTCATGCTTTAGATTAGCCTTCTGTAGTCTTTGGCAACTAGATGCTGTTGGATTAAAATCCCAATCATCTTCAGGCAGCATGGTCAACAGTCAGGGACAAGAGTTAAACTAACCCTAGGCTGTTAACTGGACTCATGGTTCTTGATGTTATTTATTTAAATTTATATACTACCCTTCATCCAAAGACCTCAGGGCAGTTCACAAATAAAAGAAATATTTATTTTTATTGGACACTGTTACAAGGTGCAACCTACATAAAGCACTAAAAACAATGTAAGTACAAATCCTAAAATACAGTTTTACACCACAGCAGCAAAACAATTACAAAACAATCCCATAAAGATGATAGAACAGAAGTCATTTAAATATGCACTCACACCTTCTAATCTTTGTTTCTGTGTTACGGATATGTTTGACATCAGCACACAGTCTCTGCACTACTGCAAATGTGGCATTTGAGATGAAACAGTAGAATACATTCTAGGTAGTATATGAAAGGTTTAGCATCTTCTACTTGCAAGTGTGATGGAAGGACGCAAGACTTTAAAAGAAGCAGAGGGGATGGGGATCTATATCCATCTGTTTTCTCCTGAGGGTTATAAATAAGAAGAGCACCATTATTACTTAAAGACTTGATGGAGTTTGTAAATAATTGTCTTGTGATGTAAAGTCCCATTGACACTCAGGAAATGTGTTTCAGTTTATATCACCCAAAGAAGATACTTTCAAATCGGCAAGAGAACGCACAAGGGAGTGTTGTGTTCTTAAAATGATGATAGTTTCAAGTAAATATTGGAAAAAGAAGATACTCTACCAGTGTTGGAGCACTGCCATCGATTTCTTTATCATGCAGAGATGAAAGTGAAATTGTCACAGGATAATCACAGGGATGTTGTAGTTTTAGAATAATTAATGTTGTTGACAATTGAAAATTAGGCTGTGCAAACATTGCTGCTTATTCCAGCTCCATGTGCCCCCCCCCCACTGGTGGTGTTTGAAGTCAAATACACATGAGGTTATCCACAATCCAGAGGCATCTCGTAGCTTCTTGAGAAATGCTCCTGTGTGGTGTGCTTTTCTCCTCCTGGAAGCTTCAGTTAAGCTGAAGAGTGCACATTTCAGGGAGCTGTTGCACACATGCCAGTAACAGTGCATGGGCAATTTACTGGGTCTGTGAATTGGGGTTTGGGATGAGGAAACTAGTCAGGTAATGGGTATTGGGTGAAGATATCCCAACCCTCTCTCTGACCTGTACAACAGGTTAGGAATGTGACTTGAAACACAGTGGTGGGGGAAAGCAACCTCACTGTGTTTCAAGCTGCTAATGAGTACATCATTTTAGTGTAATCTCTCATTTTGTATTTAATTTGACTGAATGCTTTTATTTTTGAAGCGTGTTAGGCATATGGGATATCGTAAGTCACTCATGTTTAATGAGGGCACAGCAAATATAAATAACTTGACAATCTAAAATGTTTGTATTGAGTATCACCCAAAGAACATTTAGACACTGGAAAAATCAGGGATATTAGAGGTAACCCTAAGAAGATAGGCCTTATGTCAAAGCAGACGATCGCTCCATCCAGCTCAGTATCATCCCTGATGACTGACAGTAGCTCTCCAGTGTTTCAGATGGCGGGTATGGTATTCCTTGTTGCCCAGTATTCCACTCACCTCAGCTACAAAAGATCCAGGAGGAGGAGATAGAAAAGATTGGAAGCATCTGGCCTTTATCAGGTTGACTGGCTGCTAGCCGTACGAAAGGTGTGGTGAACTGCCTCAGTAGAGGTCACACCAAAGGGGATCTTGCCTTTACAGTTCCCCATTGGGATACCCCTTGAGGCTGCCATAAAGGTGAGAGAGTTACTTCCATGTGGTTTTTATTAGGCCTGAAGGTTGCGTAAGGAATATTTAGTTGTATAACAAGCTTGAAGGGGTGACTCCAAAAGAGGTGTCCCTTTAGATCATCACAAATTATGTATATTTTTACCTGATGACTGTTAATAATAGTTTTTTTATGGCATGCCAGCTATATGCTTGTACTTTAATAATATAGTAATAATAATTTATTATTTATACCCTGCCCATCTGGCTGGGTCCCCCCAGCCACCCTGGGTGGCTTCCGACAAAGTATTAAAATACACTGGTCTGTTAGACATTAAATTTGCTGAGGGGGTTGTTGAATCTTGTCTCAATAGAGCCCTGGCCCAACATAGTTCTGTCTACAGGGTTCTGTCTTGGGCCTGGTCTTATTCAACATCTTTATCAACGACTTGGATGATGGACTCAAGGGCATCCTGATCAAATTTGCAGATGACACCAAACTGGGAGGGGTGGCTAACACCCCAGAGGACAGGATCACACTTCAAAACGACCTTGACAGATTAGAGAACTGGGCAAAAACAAACAAGATGAATTTTAACAGGGAGAAATGTAAAGTATTGCACTTGGGCAAAAAAAAATGAGAGGCACAAATACAAGATGGGTGACACCTGGCTTGAGAGCAGTAGATGTGAAAAGGATCTAGGAGTCTTGGTTGACCACAAACTTGACATGAGTCAACAGTGTGACGCGGCAGCTAAAAAAGCCAATGCAATTCTGGGCTGCATCAATAGGAATATAGCATCTAGATCAAGGGAAGTAATAGTGCCACTGTATTCTGCTCTGGTCAGACCTCACCTGGAGTACTGTGTCCAGTTCTGGGCACCACAGTTCAAGAAGGACACTGACAAACTGGAACGTGTCCAGAGGAGGGCAACCAAAATGGTCAAAGGCCTGGAAACGATGCCTTATGAGGAACGGCTAAGGGAGCTGGGCATGTTTAGCCTGGAGAAGAGGAGGTTAAGGGGTGATATGATAGCCATGTTCAAATATATAAAAGGATGTCACATAGAGGAGGGAGAAAGGTTCTTTTCTGCTGCTCCAGAGAAGCGGGCACGGAGCAATGGATCCAAACTACAAGAAAGAAGATTCCACCTAAACATTAGGAAGAACTTCCTGACAGTAAGAGCTGTTCGACAGTGGAATTTGCTGCCAAGGAGTGTGGTGGAGTCTCCTACTTTGGAGGTCTTTAAGCAGAGCCTTGACAACTATATGTCAGGAGTGCTCTGATGGTGTTTCCTGCTTGGCAGGGGGTTGGACTCGATGGCCCTTGTGGTCTCTTCCAACTCTATGATTCTATGATTCTATAGTGAGCCTTGGTCCAACACCAAGGGAGAATGGTATGCTTATATAGTTGTTTTTGGCTGTTTGGCTGTTGAGATGGAAAGAAGGAGCGGAATTATGTCCCCAGGCTGAAAACTTGTTGGCATAAAACTGTGCCTTCTTAGGGAAATAGACAGGGGAACAGTGTGGTTTTTGTTTTTTGTTTTTGATGTCTTGGACATTTCCAAGTAGAAGATAGGATGTGGGACCAAGGATGGTGTAGATGAGTGGGACTTAGACTTCGCCCTCTCAGCCTGGTCATGTGACCTGGCATGCCTGCGAAAAGGTTGCTGTACCTCAAACATTATTTTAAAGGCTTGTTTTTTCTTCTGCCAGGCTTAGGCTGGCTTAATCAGCAGTAACCTCACTGCTGAACGGAGTTTGAATCTGGTGCAACTTTACACCTGCTTAGCTTAATTTACAGCAGCTTGCTTTATGCCAACTTCTTGTGTGTAGGCTTGTTCCCTTAGTCAAGGCAACTTCCAGTGGATTGCTTGAAGTGTACTCTGCCGGCTGAGCTGTAGAAAGATGTTGTCTCAGCAAAGTAGTCATCTGAAGCTTTAATAAGTCTGTAAGGGCCTGACCTTCCAGTGCCCTTCTATCCTAGAAAACTATCTGAGTTTTTAAAGGTTATAGATGATTTTCTCCTGCATGGCTAAGGAGTAGGAGGAGCTACAAGGCAGTCATCCCTAGAAAGCTGATCGTCCAGCTCAGATAATGTGATGGGGGTGCCATGAGCAGCATGATCTGTGATTTGTATGACAACATATATAATATTATTTGCTAAATGATGTGAATATTTGGCTTGATTTTTGCTGACTCCGGGTATGTTCTGCTGTGTGTGTGAATCCTCTGCCGAATCTTTTTGTTACTGTATGAGAACCTCGGTTGATGTTACTGGGGTTTTTTTTAATCATGTTTTAAATGTTATGGACTATCTGAAACACTCATGTGCTGAAAGTCAGTGTATACATTTATCAAATATATATATTCATGATAAGCTAAGAGTCTGAACCTAAAACCACCCCAGTAATTGTATCATATGTTTTGTGTATATGCTATTCAGGGTTTTTGTACCCTTGCCTTTTTGAGTCTTCTAATAAAACAATTCAGCTCTTTCTCATGTAATAAATTTTGTTAATATATTTAAAGGCCTTGCAGCCATTAGATTTCATAGACCATTTGGCTGCTCAGTCCCACATTATTAGAGAGACCAGATATGCTTGTCTGGTATCTTGCGCAGTTTTTTAGGTGAAGAATAGTGCCGGGGGCTGCAGGGAAGAACATCAGACTGGCAGCATAACCCCCTCCCCCAACAAAAAAATTATCTACTTACTCCCTGAACATGGAGAATATGTTCAGAAATGTGTAAAGAAATATGTCCCAAACAAGTGTGGATGTAAAAAACCCCACCCCTGGCAGATTTAAGATTCACAACTGATGCTGAAGTTGTATAGCTGTCCACACCCATAATTACATCGCTTTGTGGCCGCAGGATCTTAATTGCTACTTTTACTACACAGTTCTTTTCCGTGTCATCCTCTTGTTTCACCAGCCCAGATTTACACCAGAAAGAAAGATGACTATTTTTGAGGTTGAATGCTTCTTTCTGTCAAAAAACATGCTGTGCATGAAAAGTATAATAAAAGCAATATCGCAGCAAAATTGTTTAAATAGCAAAACAGTGGATCATAGAATCAGAGTTGAAAGGGGACCCAAGGGTCATCTAGTCCAACCCCCTTGCAATGCAGGAATCTCAACTGAAGCATCCATGACAGATGGCCGTCCAACCACTGTTTAAAAACCTCCAAGGAAGGAGAGTGAAAACAGTTGAAGAGTGCTAAAATTTAATTTATAATGTGTACCATGGTAGTGTTTGTTGTCTTCACATAAATAATGTAGAACACAAATGAGATTTATTTATTTGCTTTTAACATTCTATCTTTCCTCAGGTTCTCAAGGTAGTTTACAGTTTAAAATAATGGCTTATGAGCTAATAGACTTTCGTTATTTACCGGTATCTAAAAGCATTTATTTGTCCCTAGGTCTATAAAAAGCATTTATATACTGCTTAGTATATATTTTTTTAAATGTCCAAGTGGTGGTACGTGGTACAAAAGGAAGAAGGAAGAAGGAGGGAAGGGGAAAATGAGCAACACACAGGCTCTACTACTTTTATGCTGTTAAATAACTGACTTAAATATTTACCAGTGCCGGAAACAGTTATGGACAGGGAAGAGCCAAATCACATTTGATCCTACCTTAATTAACAAAGGGGGCACTGCTGTTTCACTCTCCTGTCTCTCTGTTATAGCCATATAGAATAGATGCTGATGGAATCAGCTCTGTGAGATGGAACTAATCCAATCGAGGCTGATGCAGTGGGCTAAAGCCTCGCCTCTTCGTTTGCAGCCAGGTGTACTGTATGACTGCTGTTGTGTTATATCAGTTAGGATATTATATTTAATAAGTTTGTCCTGAGCAAGACCCAGTATTTGAAGGGGAGGTGGAAGAAGGGAGAGGAGAGATGCAGAGAGAAAAATATGCCGAGAATGTGACTAGCTATTATGACTAAAGATCTTCCTAAGCATTTTTTAAATCTATTCCTCATGGGACAAAGGAGTAAATATGAAAACTGCTGATGGCGATGGTTGTGGGATGAGCTGTTCACCAATGGAGGGCATCTTATTTTCTCACATGCAGCCAGGTCTGTTTTGTGTCCAAGATACAAAAAGCATGATTTTGCTGTAAATACGGAGATGCAAGAAGTGGTACAAAAAAGAACTATATATAGATTGGCTGGCAGCATCATGGAATCACTTCAGGCCCAGCCAAATACAATTTGCAGTTGCTTAAGTTTTCCTGACACCACTCTCAGATCATCATTCTGCTCAGGTAGATAATAAATAGTTTTGTTTGTTTAACAATACTACAATTAATCATATGTGCAAAATAAAACAGAAATGCCTAGTTGCCATGAATAGTAGACAGGGTAAACCTTTGTTAATCCTACCCTAGGCCACCCCCATCCATGGCTGTGCTTCATGCCTCCTTCAAGTGCTTTTGCCTGGCTGAATTGTGGTCTTGGATGGGCACCTCTTGCTTGCCTGTGCAGAGAGATGTGGTATGTAGAAAACTCCTGGCTTTTGCAGGACTGGAACATAAGTCAACTGTACAAAGCTCAGACTCACATCTCTTGCTCCACCAGCTGCTTACCTCTAGCATCTCCCACCACTGGCATGAGGGAGTGTGGTCCTTGGGCTGGGAGAGGGTTTACAGGGTATATATAAAATGCACACGCTTTTGCTCTCTCAGATTAAGGAGCTTCCCTGAGCTTCGTCAAAGCTAGAGATTACTGCTTCCAAGACTCAGGAGCTTCCCAGAGCTGTGCACAGTTCCCAAGAGCATTCTAAGTCATCCTTTAGACGCATTTGCACAGCTCCGCCTGAGCAGTGATTAGCCTGTAGAATCTTAGAATAAAAAGTAGTGAAGTACTTGATTTCTGTGCTACTTGCTTTGCTGTTTGACAAAAAGGTTTTCTTACTGAATATGAAAAATTCCTATTCAGCAGTTTAAAATCCTACCACTACCACTCCATGTCTAGGTGGTGCGTTTGTACGATTCCCACAGCACTGGTATGCCTCTACCACTTCTCAGCATCAGAATGAATGTGTAGCCTTGTATTGGAGCCGCTAATCTTTCATGACAGATTTTCAAATACCAAGAGTCACAGACCTCTGGTAACAAAGAATATCCTGAGAAAGCAAAACCATAGCTATTTTTGTCTTGCAGTTTCTTTGCACATCATACCAATTATAAACCACTTGTGCCTCAAGAGACAGCTTTTCAGTCAGAAGTAGCAGTGTAATAGCATCTAATATTTCTGCTCTAAGCCAGAAAATTAATCATGTTTGCTTTCATAAATCTGGATTTAACAATGTATGAAGAATTGATTGATCTCAGCATTCTCTTAGGTTATAGCACAATGTATAATTATCTCATTTTTAAGCATACATACAATATAAATATAAATTTTAACACACACTCATAAGTAAGATTCAAGTAACTCAAAGTTGCATTAACACGTTGGTCTCAATTCATTATGCCTCTGCATGTGTGTACAAATGATTGTGCAAATGATGTTGCCTTGGTTTTCCTGCTTCCCCCAGACAATGACCCAAGCTTCTTAATTATATGTATACAACATCCACATGCATAAATGAATCAGAGCCATTTAATTATTTCAAAATATCCAATAATTTAGAATATTCTGTTAGATCTAATGATGGTCATGGCCACTTATTTTGGATAACTTACCATTAACATAACTCTCTTCACTGCCATTTAATTCTTTTACAAATTTAGAAAACTCTTGATGCATTATGTATGTATTTTTTTAAGGACATTTAAACTTTTATTCTGTAGTGGGTGGGTGGGTGATGTCTATTTGCTATGAGTGTTATGTATTTTATCCCACCTTGGATTCATGAATCGATGAATGTTGGCATATAGAAAATGGAAGGATAAATAGATGCAAGATCTAGGGTTGGATGCAGACTTGATTTGCATAGGTTCGTATGAGGGGAAAGCGCTCAGCAAGGTTCGTATGAGGGGAAAGCGCCCACTGGTGCCTGCCACCTCCTACATTGCCTCCATTGTGACCTCCTACACAGCCTCAGAGGGTTGTCTAGTGCAAGAAAGGAGTCATCAACACCTGGAATTTTGAGAAAGTGCTGTGGGGATGTAACATAAAAAATGGCTCTCAGAACTTAAAGGGCAGAAAAAGGGTCAGGACTACAAAAAGGTACAGACATGCCCCTGCATTGTTGCCACTGCATTCTTACCACTGCCCCCATCAATGAAGGGAAAGGCACCCATATAAACCACCACTGCAGTTGCTCACAGAAAGAAGCTCCTTTCAGTTGTCCTGTGCTCAGAACAGAAAGGAGGGTTGGATCTAGTCCTGGCATCCAACGAATTGTGGGCACGTTCGAGGGTGCCTGTTTAATGTAGGAGAGTCCGAGCCCAGGGTAAAAGTACATACCACAAATCAGGAGAGTCGTGAGCGCCAAGAGGATGAGCTGGACTAAATGGGCCATTAGCCTGATCCAATAGGCTCTGCTTATGGTCTCATGAAATGAGCAGAAAGAGCCGTAAGCCTCGCGTGCATTGTTCAGTTTTGAAGGAGTATTTACTGAGACCTTTTGCAGGCATTGTAGGAGGTATTGGCAGGCACACTTGAACCTGCATGCATCTCATTGGAGGCCCTAGGACAGAAAGTATTGCTGGAGGCTGTAAGGGGATGGCCGCAGCCTTTCCAGCCACTGCAGGCAAAGTCTGAATCCAGGCCATAACCAGGAAATTATGAGCTCCCACCAAGTTAATTACCATTCGACATAAAGGTTAAAATAATTGAATCAACATATATGATTGTGTGCTGCCTACAAGTTGAAAGGAGATTCTGGAACGTAAGAGGCAGTTGAAGGCTATAGCCCGACCTGACGAGACCAGTGAAGGAAAGTGCTGTTTTATTTTTTTATGGTCAATAACTCTCCTGAGTGTATAATCCTTAGAGCATTCTGATTTTAAAATATGTTTAACCAATTTTTATTTTATTTTTATTTGGGGGGGTAAAAAAATAAGCCTAAGGAAAAACAGCTATGAGAATATTCATTTGGTAAACAAGAAGTGTAAAACAGAGCTTAGCTTTCATGAGAGATAAGGGCCTCTTTGTCAAATTGTCAATGACCTGAGACAAGCAGCCTCCCTAGGGATTCCTTAGTGTATTCATTATTGTTTTGAGGGTGCATTGAGTTCACTAGTTGAATTATTTCCACATTGTAGCTAAAAACAAGAAGAAGAAAAAATCCTGTATGAAATGTACAAGCATTATGCCTGACTAGAAATTGGGATGGAGTGAGTGGGGAATATGAGTTGATCAATGAATGGACTTCAGTTCATAGCATTGCAAGATAGTTACTGTACTTTTCCGTGTATAAGACGAGGTTTTTTATTATTATAAAATAATCTTTAAACGTGGGGTGTGTGTGTGTTGTCTTATACATGGACAGTGCTTGGGGGGGGCTGGGGATTAGTTGCTGCCTTAGGCAGGAGGTTGTCAGCGGTGATAGGGCAGTTGATTGGTGGCTGCAGCAAGGGCTGATGGCTATTGGCTGACTTGGCGGCAATCCAGCGGATGATTGGCAGCTGCCAGAGGTGAGGGGGCAGACGATTGGTGACTTGGGCGACACGTGTGAGTGGCAATGTAGATCTGTCGGGTGAGCGATTTTCGGCAAAAAAAGCTCAACTCTTTTGCAATCCTCCCCCCCCCCAAAAAAAGCTCAAGAACTCTGAGTGATCTCCCTCCATTTTCTTAATTTGGAGTCCCGCAAAATAGGGGGCATCTTAAACAACGGGGGCATGTTATACACGAAAACTATACGGTAATTGTCTAATAATCATAGAATTGTGGAGTTGGAAAGGACCCAGAGGGTCGTCTAGTACACCCCCCCTGCAATGCAGGAATCCTGCCCACCACCAGTCCCTGGGTGGGCTCGAACCAGCGATTTTCTGGCTAATAGCCAGGCTCACTGAATCATTGCCCCACAAGGGTTGTTAATGGAGCTACTGCACTCCATTACACAAAACTGGTAGGAGAGATCACATGAGTAGACCATGGTGTGGTATCCAAGTAGCAGGTCCCATTAGTGCAATGCTTTTCACTTGGATAATGGGATTTCCTCCCTCTGCTTCCCCAGCTTGCTCACCAACTGTTCTGGAGGGTTGGGCAAACCCCAGAACAGATTTAGTAAGCAGGGAGGGGCATTCTAACTTCTTGTCTTGTATCAATTCACTAAAGACCATCATGTCAGGACTTGAAGTCTCAATTCAAAATGAGTTAGCATGTTGAATTAGGCTGGTAGCTAGAGAATGAAATGCATCGCGTTCAGTGCCTGTTACCTGCTGCCACTGTTGGTAATGGCTGAAGATGGTAAACATAGGTTGTATCCAAAGTGACGCTAAGTCGTGACCCCATCAACACAAGGACTTGAACCTACATTTAGTCTTGAATCCGGGCCTGGGAGATATTAGGCAAGAATTGAGGCTGTCTACTGGCTCAAGCCTCTGGTTGAAGAAAAACAACAACACAACCAATGATGAACATCCTTGAGCCATCCCTATCATATCAGATGATAAAGTTTGACCTCTAAGAAAAAGTACTAGGGTCAGGCTTACAGTTCAGTATGAGCAGCAAATGGACTATTTTTTACTGCTAGTCCTTACCACAGGCCTCCCTCTGCTTTGTCTTATTTTCACCTCGTTGCATGAGATATTCCTTTGGTTCCTGGATCTTGCTGATGAAAATTGGAGTCAGTTAGATCTGGTATATCTCAGAGGTTGCTTCTGAAGAACGTTTGAGGAAGAAATGACAGTCCCATCTCCCAAAGTAGGGCAGATTGAATTCTCACAGGGTTCACATTTCAACTTAAATCAAGTCATCACTTTGTTTTGTTTTTTTCTCTCTCTCTCTCTCAAGTCATGGTTCCATTTTACCTTGAGTGGACTCAAGATGTTGCTGCCAAGTTGAGAATCTTTAGTAACATATGGGCCATGAAATTATGCACATGTGTGAAATGGATATGTTTTGAACTACAAGACCAACATTGCGGGGGGGGGGGGGCGCTGATTTTGATGGAAGCATAATCGGCACAATACAAATCAAGTCTATGTATTTGAGGAGGAGAAGGTTCAGTTGTTCTGGGGCTTCTTGTAACATTTGCATGCACTTTAATCCTGCCCCAATTTATGAATTGAACTTGCATCCCTGGCTGTGTAGGCTATAAATGAGAGGGGGGTGGGAAATAATGCAGCCCTAATTTGCCATACAATTCCATGCTCATAGACTGTAAATATTGATGTTTGCACTTCTTGTTAATTTTAAAATGTGCGAAGAAACATTGCTTATTCAAGCTAAACATGGATCAGTGCTACCATCAAGAGCCATATGGTGCAGGTTAGAATGTTCATATTTAGCATGCTGGCGTGACTTGTGGGTTGTCAGTTTTTTGCTTTCTCTGATTTTTCTGCTTCTGTTGTGACACATCTGATATTGCAGAAGTGAGTCATAGAACATCCTACACAAAAGGTTAGCAGTTAGAGAAAATGGGAGATGTATTGTACCAGATAGAGCTGGCAATTCCTCTTCCCTGAGACGATATACGGAGATTTTAATCGGGGCCAATCTATTTCCAGCTGGCATGTTTCTCAGACTTTGCTGAGAATTTCGTGTTGACTTCATAATGAAGGTGACTTTAAAAAGTTAGCACAGAACTAGAGAGAAAAACAAAGTTCATGCTGAAAAGAGGATTTTGGCTCACGTGCATGTGATACTTTGCACGTATCTGGTACCTTTCGTTTTAGAGCATCAAAACTCTTAGCATAAATTAATTAACTAGGCCTCTTCAGAAGCACAGATAGTTCAAGCATCATTGCACTTATCATTTCAAATGAGCAAACTTTGACACAATGAAGCTAAATGACTTACCCGAGGTCACATAACAAGTCAGTTGAAGAAATCAATACTTTCTTTTAATGCAAGTATATCATAGTCATGGGCAACAATCAAGTGTAATATTAAAGGTGGCTGTGAACAGTCGTGAAGCAGCTTTTTGAATAGGTGTTGATCTTAATTTGAGACTAGTAGCTTTTATTAATAAGAAACTACATGAAGTATTAATCGACAACATTTTTATTTATGCCCTGTAATCTACCTTTGAGTGAAATCAGTTGACTAGATTTAAATCATCAGTCTGAGAGCTGCTTCTTGCAGTACAATTTAGTTCTCAGGTAAATCTCAAGTGTAGCTCCTTGCACTTGAGGAACAAGGGCAGATGATCTTTCACCTCCTTTTTCTACCATTAATCAAAGTTATATATGAGAACAAGAGAGGAGGGGAAGGGTAATGATATAACCTGCTGCACATCTTCAAATGCTGATAATCTCCATGCCGCAGAAGACAGAATCAGAATTCAAAATGACCCTAACAGATTGGAGAATTGGGCCCAAGCTAACAAAATGAATTTCAATAGGGACAAATGTAAGGTTCTCTACTTAGGCAGGAAGAACCAGATGCACAAATATAGGATGGGGGACACCTTGCTTATTAGCAGTTCATGTGAAAAGGATCTAGGGATCTTGGTGAACCACGAGCTTAATGTGAGTCAGCAGTGTGAGTCAGCAGCAAAAAAAAGCTAACACTATTCTAGGCTGCATCAACAGAAGTCTCGTGTCCAGATCAAGGGAAGTAATAATACCACACTATTCTACCGTGGTCAGACCACACCTGGAATACTGTGTCCAATTCTGGGCACCACAATTTAAAAAGTGTGCAGAGGAGGGCAACCAAGATGATCAAGGGGCTGGAAACCAACCTTGTAAGGAATGGTTGAAGGAGCTCAGTATGTTTAGCCTGGAAAAGAGGACATTGAGAGGAAATACGATAGCCATCTTCAAATATCTCAAGGGCTGTCACAAGCTTGTTTTCTCCTTCTCTGGAGTGTAGGACTCAAAACCCAATGGCATCACGTTACAATAAAGGATATTCCTACTAAACATCAGGAAAAACTTTATGACAGTAAGAGCTGTTCAGCAGTGGATCGGTCTCCCTTGGGACTCTCCTTCCTTGGAGGTTTTTCAACAGAAGTTGGATGGCCATTGGTCATGGATACTTTATCTGAGATTCTTGCACTGCAGGCAGTTGGACTAGATGACCTTTGGGATCCCTTCCAACTCTACAATTCTATGAATGGATAATGGTAGCATGATACTTTGGTGGAACAAGCATACAGTGTTTTACTAGCAGAGACTGGGGTACAGACCTTTCTTGCAAAAATAGTAATAGCAGTAGTAGTAATAATAATAATAATTAATAATAATAAATGCTGGTTTAACGATGTGGAGTTTATTTTCCTTATTGTACCAAGTGCATGTTAGGAGGGATGACTGCAGAAATAGCATCAGACACATACATTTATTCAGATGTGCTGGTGGCCTCTTGATCTAGTCTTATGAGCTCTTGTGCCCAAGGTAAGATCTGGATATTTTTAACCCTCAGTTTCTTAAAAAACCACCTGTTACAGGAATTGGGCCATTTTATTGTCATTCTTTAAATGATTGGAGGGTGGGGCGGAAGTAAAGAGTGGCCCACATCCTTTATCGAAATGAAGATCCACCCAGTCCACTTTCATCTGGGAAGCTCAAATTTTCAAAAGTATTTTATAATCACAGGTGTACTATGAATAAGGATTTTTTCCAGTATCAGCCATGGCTAATAGTCAGTGATAGACCTAGTCCCCGTTGATCTGTCAACTTTTTTGAAAATATCCAGACTGCTAGCACTCACCTTTAATAAGACAGGTCCCTTTAGCTAATTCTGGAATTTCATGAAATATTTCATGTTGTTTCCCCCCAGCAATTACAATTACCGGTAGTTTATTTCGGATGTTTGTGTCCAAAGTTCTTAGAGCTTTTCTGAGATAGTAGATCATTTCTCTGTATAGTTAGTCTTTCTCTGTCTCATCCTGTGCTCTTCCTGCTCTGACAACTTTGTAAAATTTCTTTATTCGAAGATACTAGGGCTGCCTTGCGTCCGGAATTTCCCAGACATAGCCAAGATTCGTCTGTTGAAAATGGCGTCCGGGTGTAATTTTCAAAAAGTGGCTAAAATGTCTGGAAAAACCTGGGTGAATCGCAGCCCATATCGGAAGTGTTGATTATTTGGCTATTTTCCTAAAAATTAAATTTAAAACTTCTCTCTTTTTGCCCTCCCCAAAGCTCTCCCCCTCCCCCAATTCCTTGTTTCAACTTCAAACCTTTAAGGGCAGAACTGTATACATGTCTACTCAGAAGTAACTGCAATGGCTCTTACTCCGAGGAAAATGGTTATAGGGTTGTAGCTTTAACTTATGTTAAGAACTCTACTGTCAGTATAATTTCACCCAGATTTCTAAAGAGCAGCTTGTCCTAATTGGAGGAGGAAAATACATTCAGGGTTGTGGGAAGCACACCTAAGCAGTACTGCCAGGGCAACTGTGCTCTTAACAGGAATGGGGGAAAAATCAAAGTGGGATAAAAATCAAAGTTTAATTTATCACCTTTATAACAATATAATTACTTTCCAGCTGTTCAATACATTTATCTCCTGTGTATTTTCTTGGTTTTATGCTGTGCTGAACAACAATTTTGAGATCAGCAAATGAAGACTCAGCCGCTATAAAAGCCCCCTCCCCCAAAATAAAAAAATAAAAACCTGGGAATGTAAAAACAAACAACTATGTAAGATAAAAAGCCCCTGAGTTGATTCAGTGCTGCTGGAGCATTTGCCTTGAATTCCCTTGGCAGCTGAAGTTGCGGATCAATAACTGGTGCCATTGGCTGGGTCACCAATAGTAACCTTGGCAATTAATAAGCTTAAGTGTAATACACAAGGCAGAGAAAAAGAATGTTTCAGAGTACTTGGTGTTGGGACAGAATTTGCCATTTTGCAGTTTTCCTTCATATGGTTGTTACCACTACTTAATGTTGGGATGATAAATGCAAAACAAAAGGGGATTTTAGTTGCCATAGCTCATGAACCTCAATATACTCATGTCTAGCTTACAATGAGGCACCGACATGAGTCCTCCCCATCTTTCAATTCTTGTCATTCCAGTGACTTGGGACACTTGTGATGAGAAAGTTTACTGCGCAAGATAATTCAAGAGTTAATCTCGGCCACCTCTTCTGTGCATTTAACTGTCTGTGTGAAATATTTGATCACATGATTACTGTAACATTGTATTTAGTGTCCATGAGTGGACTCTTCCATTTTTGCAGTACACACAAAAACACCCATTAATCACTCAGCTACCCATCAGTCTGTAGGATAAGCAATTCATGAAAGCAGTTAAACTCAGAGTGAACTGATGCAGATAGCGCGTGAACTGGGTTTCTGAGAAATGGAGCCCCGACTTCTGAATTCAAGAATCTTAGTGTAACTGAAGTACGCTAAAGTTGCTACCTATGATTGAGTGAACATCTTATGTGTGTTTACACAAGCATGTGTGTGCAGTGAGTATTTTCACCCTTTGTTCCTTTTGTGCATTCCCTAAGAGCTCATTGTGCTCCATTCAATATGCTTTTTAAATTCAGGTGGGGTGAAGAGGGACACTTGGGAAAGAAGGGGCAAATCCCCACTATAAGGCCTGCCCGTGACTCACATTGAATTGACTCAGAAATGTACTATTTACTACTAAATCTTTCTCCTGCGCACACACCACTTGACAATTAAACCCCCCACTTTTTTCAATATTAGTCAGGTTTCATTTGAAGCACTGCATACTGTGTTGGGTAACACACTTTTAAGAACAAAGTAGATAAACTGGATTAGGTTTAGAGAAGAGAAAACCAGATCAGTAGTTGAGCTCCTATTGAGGGTATTCAGTGAGCCAACATGACAGTGATGTGGAATTGAGGATTGGAGTGATAATTCTGTAATATGGCAGTGGACAAAACTGTATTGTAACTTTTTAATAAATGTTAATCATCATCATCATGAGAAGAGAAAAATGAGGTGGGAGCTTGAGAGTATTTTTCAAATACCTAAAGGGCTAATGCATGGTGCTTTGTTACCTTCTGCCCCAGAAGACAGGACAGGAGAAAATGGAACCAAGCTACAGGAGAATAGATTTCAGTTAAGCATTAGGAGAAACTTCCTGGTGGTTAGATGATTCAACAATGAAACCAGTTATGTAGATGGTTGGTGGTCTCCTTCTGAAAGTCTTCAAAACATCTCTTGGAGATGCCCTAGCTCTGGATCTCCTGCACTGAGCAGAAAGGCAGGTGCATTAGATAAAGCCTCTGCAAGTTTATCCCTCCACCCCCAAGAAAAATGCTTCACACATATGTTTCCTGAGTGTGCAAAATATGGTGCACCCTGAACACTACTCAATCCCTTGAGGCAATAGAATTCTTGGTGGGTAGTCCTTCTTGACCATCAGCAGTTCTTCTGCATGCCACCGCTTTAAATTCTTCTGGTGAATCTAAAGGCTCAATATCCTATCCCTTCTCATTTGGGTAGTGAGTGCTATAACATGTGTGCCATAACATTATGTGTTTATTTATCTATTCCCATTAGATCTTGAAAATTTCAAAACCAGGACAAGAAGTACAGTGTCAGTACGACAAGGACAAGGGATGGTTCTGCTGTGTGGACCACCTCCACATTCTGGCGGTGAGTAGTATAAATGTCATCAGTATAAACTCCCTTGTCTTGCAAATGAGTGCAGGGGTTCTGCATGCCAGTAAATTGCGTACAAGCCCCACTCTGGTGAATGGGATTTACAAAGGAATAAATATGTGCCATCAGTGATCCCTTAACTAGATCCACATGCTGCCACAGTGAATTATGGCAAATCTGCCACCTTTATATAAGAACATAATAAGAGCCTGCAGGATCAAACAATTGTCTCTTCTAGTCCGGCATCCTGTTCCTACACTGGCCAACCAGATGCGTATGGGAAATGTGAAAGTGGGACCTGAGCGGAAGAGGACTCCTCCCTCCTGCAGTTTGAAGCAACTGGTATTCAGAAGCATACTGCCTTCCACCATAGAGGCAGAGAATAGCCATAATGGATAGTAGCCATTGATAGCCCCTTTCCCCATGAACTTTTCTTATCTTCTTTTAAGGTCATCCAACTTGTTGGCCATGATTTCCTCCTGCAGCAGTGAGTTTAGCTATGCACTGCATGAAGAAGTACTTTCTTTTAGCTGTCCTGAACCTTCAAATAATCAGCTTCACTGTCCATGATTTCTAGTGTTATGAGTGAGGGAGATAATATTCTCGCTATCCACCCTCTCCACGCTATGCAAATTTTTATAAACCTCTATCATATCACCTCTTACGTGACTGGGAGTGACTGCCAGGACCATATAACACCAGTCTTAAAAGATCTTCCCTGGCTTCCAGTACATTTCTGAGCACAATTCAAAGTGTCGGTGCTGACCTTCAAATCCCTAAACGGCCTCGGCCCAGTATACCTGAAGAAGCATCTCCACCCCCATTGTCCAGCCTGGACACTGAAGTCCTCCTCTGAGGGTCTTCTGCTTGTTCCATCACTGCGAGAAGCAAAGTTACAAGGAACCATGCAGAAGGCCTTCTCAGTAATGGCGCCCTCTCTGTGGAACGCCCTCCCTTCAGATGTCAAGGAGATAAAGAATTACACAACTTTTGGAAAACACCTGAAGGCAGCTTTGAATCAGCAGGTTTTTAATGCTTGATGTTTTTATTTTGTTTTTAGATATGCCATAAGCCGCCCAGAGTGGCTGGGAAAACCCAGCCAGATGAGTGGGATATAAATAATAAAATGATTATTAATAATAAGATAATGATAATTAGCATTGATGCATTTTTTTTTGCTTTATTGGGTGGTAACAGAATATTTCTCATTTCTGTTTTGTTTAATAATAGTTACAACAATTGCTTCATTATTAAAATGAAAACCAGGAGCAAATATTTTTTCAATGCCTACATCTAAGTGTGAGACTAGTTCTGAACTAGCTAATCACAGAATAGAGTCAGTCCTCGGCTGAAAGGAGCAGATGATGCATACTTTAGACTGCATCTTTTCTCTGTTTTCCAAACAGAGTCTTTTAAGATCTGTGGTCCTCCAGATAATAATAATAATAATAATAATAATAATAATAATAATAATAATAAACAAATTTAATTTATACCCCGCCCTTCCCGGTTCAAAAACTGGGGTCAGGGCAGCTAACAACAAATTTAAAACACTTAATTATAAAAGCAGCATAAAATAAAGTATAAAAACATGAATAACAATAAAAATCAAAAATCAATTTAGGGGAAATAAGCATTAGATAATCCCCAGGGCTAGCTGGCTGAATTGGTCCTACTTGGGCCAGCGAGGAGGCCGGGGAGAATTAGCTGTGGGGTCTCAGAGTGGGTGATCTTCATAAAAGGGGAGGGGGAGGGAAGAGAAGGGAAATAAAAGATCAGGCTGAATTCAAATTAAAGGCCAGGCAGAATAGATCTGTCTTACAGGCCTGACGGAAGGAGGTTAAATCCTGAAGGGCCCTAGTCTCATGGGACAGAGCATTCCACCAGGTTGGAGCCATCACTGAAAAGGCCCTGGCCCTGGTGGAGGATAGTCTAACTTCTTTAGGGCCCGGAACCTCTAAACTATGGTTATTCATGGACCTTAAGGTACTCTGCAGGGCATACCAGGAGAGGCGGTCCTGTAGATACAAGGGCCCTAAGCCATGTTGTTGAACTGCAACTTGCATCAGCCACAGCCAGCTTAGACATACATACATATTTTTATCTGTATGACATCTTCCATAGTTCATACAATGAAAAAAAAAAAATACATAACTATAGCAAAACAAAAGTAGTCAGAAACAATAAATAAAACATTTAAAAATACCCAACCAAATGAAACAATTTCCACATAAATTACAAGATTTAAAATAAAGGTACACAAAACCAACAACCACCCCCAAATAACATCCCAGCCCAAGAGTCTTTTGAGCAGCCTCAGCTTTTGTAGCTGGAGTAAGTCATGGTCCTGCCTTCTCCGGCCAGGTGGAAAAGGCCTACCAGGCAGGGAGCAGGTCTTCCATGTCTCACAGTGGTTGGAATGATGGGAGTTGTAGTCCATCAATATCTGGAGGTCCACAGATTCCTAATTCCTAAGGTAAATAGCGTCATACAAAAATATTTTTGTATGAAGAACAAGCTGGTGGGGTGTCGACTTGCCCCCCACATTGAGGGGGCCCACCCACATGACGTGCCTTTATTATTCATTAAGAATTAAAAAAAAATCCTTAACTTTCCTGCCCCCATAGCTGTTATTAGGAGGATTCCTAATACGTTGTATTTTATATACTGTGTCTCCATGACTCTATTTATGTATGAAGGTTCCTTTTTATGTGAATTTTTTCTTTAAGAGGAAGGGCTGTTGCTTTGTTAAAGATTGGCTTTTTCTTTAGTTCATAAAAGGGTATTTTATGATTGATGGGTTCACATGCTTAACATTAATGCCTTTGACATCCTAAATATAACTACTTAAATAAAAAAAATCCAGGTCTCTCACTCAAATGAACCAATTACTTCACACAGTGTAAAATGGTTCATTGTCTTCTGGGGGTATGGGATGTTTATCAAAACCTGTTCCGTAATTGGAGCCAATTTCATTGATGCTGCTGCTGAGAAAATGAAGTTAACAAGGAAGTTGCATTAGCAACAGTCAAAAAGTCAATGTTTGCTGAGTGGCAGATGGCAATATGAAGAGACAAACAAAATGATCACGTTTCAAAGAGGATTTTCTACAAAAAAACAATTATAGTTAAGAGCATAACAAAACATTGGTTTCCATTGTTGCCTAAAAGATGATGTGAAATTGTGTCATTATGTTAAAGCAGGGTTTAAAAGATCTATATCAACATTACAAAAATGCCTAATGGAAAATACTGCTAAACTAACTTGATGCAACATCAACAGCACGCACACAGGGGCTCCTTGAAGTTGCTCCGTGTGGAGGCTTTTGCAATGTGGTACATGACAGGTGGCTATGAGCCATAAAGAGAGGCACACCCACATAACATATTCATGGGAGACCTTTCTAGAAATTAGATTTGTATTCAAATTTAAAAATAAATAATAGGAGTTTCCAAGAAAGAGAGAAAGGAGGAGTTGTAGGGTAAAACGATACGACCAACTAGTGCAGTTTCAGGCTTCAGGTGAGGTGCAGGGTGGAAGTTCTTGTTGAGGAAGCGAGAAGATGTTTAGGAGAGTAGAGCTATTCTTAGGTTTCAGATTTGGAGGAGGAGTGGTGCAAAATCACAAACCAATTGGGAGTTTGTGAACTCTGGAATGGGAAGACGAAAGGGAAGCAGGAACTTTAGAAATCAGGGGCTCAGGGGTGGAACTGATGAGAAAGATCTGTAACTCCAGAAGGGAAGAAGAGATTTTGGGGGGAAGCAAAGGCAAGGACTATGGGGAACTCTGGCATGCCTGTGCAGCCAGGCCCCTGCTTTGCTTATCTTCCCAGGTAAAATAGAAGCTTCTTAAATCACAGTGTTTTGGAAAACACAAAATGGCTCTGAAATCTTGCAGAAAGTTCTGCAGTAAACTTTGGGATCAGCATTTAAGAACATAAGAAAATCCTGTGGAATCAGACCTAAAGGTTAATCCTGGTACAGTGGTACCTCGGTTTACGATCTTAATCTGTTCCGGAAGTCCGTTCTTAAACCAAAGCTGTTCTTAAACTGAGGCATTCTTTCCCTAATAAAGCCTCCTGCCGCCGGTGCCCTTCTACCTTTTGTCTTCTGTTCTTAGACCAAGGTAAAGTTCACTAACCTGAACACTACAGTGGTACCTCAGGGTGCATACGCTTCAGGTTATATACACTTCAGGTTACAGACTCCACTAACCCAGAAATAGTGCTTCAGGTGAAGAACTTTGCTTCAGGATGAGAACAGAAGTCGTGCTCCGGCGGCGCAGCGGCAGAGGGAGGCCCCATTAAATAAAGTGGTGCTTCAGGTTAAGAACAGTTTCAGGTTAAGAAAGGACCTCCGGAACGAATTAAGTACTTAACCTGAGATACCACTGTACTTCCGGTTTAGCGGAGTTCGTATACCGAATAGTTCGTAAACAGGGCTGTTCTTAAACTGAGGTACCACTGTACAGCATTATGTTCCCACAATGGTCAGTAAGTTACCTACAGAAGCCCGTAAGTGAAATATGAGTGCATCAGCATTCTCCTGTGATTAAATGATCTTAGTTAGAAGGGCTACAAAACACCCATCTCTGAAGCCTTGGGAACCACTCAGAGTCAGAGTTGAAAATACTGGATTCGGTGGACAAATGACCTGACCCCCTGGAAGATAAATGTTCAAGTTTAATATTGCAGCAGAGACTACATTATTTTCAAATTTCGCCAGGAAAGAAATCCTTAGGCTACATGTTAAATGAAAAGCTTCCAGTGGAATTCAGTGTCGTGCTGTGATGAATGAACCATCTGCACAAGCATTTCAGCTTGCCAGTCTTCTCCCCCTGACATGCTGTTCTGGGGTTCTCCTGACCCCTCCCAGCCAAAACAACTTTCAGGGGGTACAGGAGGGGGAAAGAGGGGAAGCCCCCTTGCACAGGGCTTCTGCTGATGAGGCTCATTAAGTGAATCCTGCCCCCATCTGTAATAGTGACAAGATGGTCTCAACCATGGGAGGACCAATAGTCATTCATTTGTAGGAAAGCATGATGTAAAGTGATTAGAGAATATAGGGGGAAGATGATTGTTCCTGTTCTGAGGTACCTAAGCTACAACATAGGAAACAACATATATTGAGATTTCCTCCCCTAAAACATATTTCTCCCTATCTTATGACTCTCTTTGTACGCTAATCTTTCTCTTTTCAAATTATTCTACTATGAAGAAGTGTTCCTTTCCAGGCATTTACTTCTAACTCACACCTTTGAGTGTATTTAGTCACTAATATTTGCCAAGTGATCAGAATATTCACACATCTAACATTTCAGGTTTTCAGTTTTAGGCGAAAATTCCTTGGTTTTGTATTTTACTTCCCCTGCTGGATTATTCCAGTGTAATTACGGTGTTGATGTTAAAGATATGCTGATAGTTTGCTTTCTTTTCACATAAACACATCTGAATAGGGAACTATGGTTTCTAAAATAAATGTCCTCAGAGATTCATAAGAGATAGACTCCTGTTATTAAGCTATCAGCAAGTAAGCATTTCTAGAACAACTGAGCAAGCGTTCATATATTTTTATATGACCCTCTTTCATGAGTTCCAGGAAATTTCTAGGGAATCCAGATGAAGAGCAGATGAGTTGTTTGTAGTGTATGTGGTGTATTATGCTGTGAATTATCTGTGCACTGTTCCCTAAAGCATACTGCATCCTACAGACTTCCCCATCCGCAGTAGACTTGGCCTAGGAGAAACCTCACTTATGCTAAGACCAGCAGTGGGCAGCTATCTTTAACTTTGTAAATAAACTACAGTATTAAACTTGCTAATACCTATGTGGAGTCTGAATTCAACTGTCAGGTTTCAACCAAGAACACATTGTGCATTTGTAATGCATTTGCACAACAATACTTTTACTGTTGTCATTGTTTACTATTTCATCATGTGCAGACTCTGTCCCTAACTCTGTCTTGGGATCAATCAGAATAGTGAGCCACTGCTGCATCTGAAAGTATGTAGTCTGTTTCCTGTTAGAGTGGAAGGGGGCACCAATGCCAATGCCAGACTGGCACAGTAGAAGGGCCCTTTCTAGCAAATGGGGTAGGTGAAGATGCCAGGAATCTTTGGGGGCTCTGCCCTGCTGCGCACCTTGCTTACAAAATGTGCCACTGTCAGAGGCTCCAAAAGAGGCTGCTCCTTCTGCGGAAGTCCCTGCTGCAGACCACAGCAGATCCTATTCCACCATACCCTGTCCCTGAAACACAGGGTAAACTTAAAGATTATTTGGGGAGGTGGGTTTGTGTGTGTAAATAACAAAAAAGTACACATTGAAATGTTTCCGTTCGAGGCTCTTATGAGCAGAAGATCAAAATCAGCAGCGAAATTATTACAATATAAACTGATGCTTTTGAATTATGGTGGTGGAGGAGACTCTTGAGAGTCCCATGGACTGCAAGAAGAACAAACCTATCCATTCTTAAGGAAATCAGCTCTGAGTGCTCACTGGAAGGAAAGATCGTGAAGCTGAGGCTCCAATACTTTAGCCACCTCATGAGAAGAGAAGACTCCCTGGAAAAGACCCTGATGTTGGGAAAGATGGAGGGCACAAGGAGAAGGGGGCGACAGAGGACGAGATGGTCGGATAGTGTTTGCGAAGCTACCAGCATGAGTTTGACCAAATTGCGGGAGGCAGTGGAAGACAGGAGTGCCTGGCGTCTCTGGTCCATGGGGTCATGAAGAGTTGGACACGACTAAACAACAACAAACTGATCCCACTCCCCGAAGAACAAAGGCAACTCTCACAACAAGTTGAACATTGGGCCAGTCATGGGGTAGAGAATATCTCTCTCCACCACAGGTTTTGTATCTAGTGTAGCTTTGTAGTTAAGCAAATAGCCCTGGACAAGCTATGATCCTTGAGCCACTCCTGGTATTTGCAATGTGGTGGTTATAATAATAATATTAGCACCCCCTACAGGGTGATAGTAAGGATTACTGAGAGGCTGCACTTAAAATATAGCAAATAGTCACACTGGTGTTAATATCATTGACTGTACTCCCACTATTTTATATTTTATATTTTATAACAAAAGCTGCAGTACCAGATTCAGCCTCTTTGATCCCCCAGTTAACCTTGGTTCATAAGAAAAGCAGCAGAAATTACTGTCAGAAAGTCTGGTTAATTGTGGCATAAGTGCACACCAAAGGTTATTCTGCAATGCATTTTATTCTTTAAGGTGCCCCAAGATTCTCCAATATGTTTGTTTTTATTTTGTAGCAGACTTACACCCCTCTATATCAAATCAAATCATACCTTTATTGGCATCACAATATAAAACATTTCAAATCACTGAGATAATTAAAGGGACAAGGGTGAAGCTGCCAAGGGTTATAAGGTCACACTGTGGTCAAGTGCACTTAGATATTCTTCTACGCCTACTCTGTTTCCTGAAGGGATGATTCGTTGGAAACCCTTTCAGATAAAATTGTGGCTAAAAAGGAGGCTACTAGAGCAGTGGCATCTTTGTCCCGATCTGCCAGGAGAAACCTCATTTGATTTCTTCTGAGTTGTGGGCCGGAGCCAACATTTTACTCCACATCAGTTGGCGAGGTCTGCTATGTAAAGGGCAATCTAAGAGAATGTGGTCCATTGAATCTGGTTCTTCTTGGTTGCAGGCACACAAATGGGCTTGATATGGAGTGTGTGTGAATCTGCCTTTAGTCACTGCAGAAGGGAAAGCATTTAATCTTGCGAGCATAAAGGCTCTTTGATGGGAAGGGAGTAGTAAATCCTTTAGGTATTTGGCACAGGTTCCGTTGGGTGTTGTAATACCTAAGGCCTCTGGAGAACAAGGTCTCGGAGTGACAAGCACTGTCTTTCGTGGTCATTGATTAATTGGAATATGTTCTTTTCATCACATGCTTCAAGGCTCTTGAGAGCAATGCCCAAACTACAGATTTTGTCTTGAATTGCTCTATACCATCTGGATGAGATGCGGTCTTCAAGCATAGAGGTTAAGAAGGAGTTAGATGTTGTTCTAAAGTGGACTTTTAGGCAGGCCTTGATTGCAGAGAGCCATGCTTTGGTTTCCATCAGATGTTGGCTGGTTTCAGCACATAAGGTTAAATAACATGCATTTAGGGGCACCAAGGATCTTACGAAGAAAGGTCGCTTGGATTTGTTCAGCTTCTCTACTGAATGCTTGTATCCAAATTGGAATACCATACAATAGCTTAAGAAGGACCTTGGCATTAAAGATATTTATTGCAGCAGGGACCATCTGGTTGCCTTTGGGGGGGGGGGAATGGAGAATCGCTGATGTAGTGCATTTTGCTTGAATAATCATTTGACGTCTGTGTGTTGTCCAGTTTAAATTTGGCTGGTAAAATATCCCTAGGTATTTGAAAGATTTTACTTGGTCAATGGGATAATTGTCTAGTCTCCATTTTACAACTTTTAGAAAAAAACATACATTTAGATTTTTGTTAATTAATTATCAGGGACTTGATCCGGCAAAATGAAGAGAACGGGTTCAGAAATCTTCTAAGGCCGACCTGGTACAGCCCTCTATATTCATAGGGGTGTCATTGTGTGTAATTGAAATGTTATTGTACATTAGGAAGAAAGTGGTAGGATAAATCCAGCACGAGAGAAAGGAAGCCAGCAATTTCTAGTTCTTGTGGTTTTCTTGCGGTAGGAAAATGTCTTTCTATTTTTGAAGCTAAAAGCTGTGCAGTGTAAATTGAGCTTGGTGGCTGAACTCTTGTTGTTGCTCTTGTTTAAGTGTTGCAGGAGGAAATATTAAGTGTAAATGTATTCCAAGCGATGGCTTGGTAACACCAGAACAGTGCCTCTGCTTCCACTCCAGGCCGGCATGACATGAGGGCTGTGAGATAAGTACCCATCTTTCCTGAAGGAGATCCTTTTGCTACCCATCTTATTGTATGGTTAATTAGCTGGTAATCATTCCACTCTCTCAAACAGTACAAATTCAATTAGAAATATTGTTAATTGTATTAGGACTGATCTGCTACTTGACAAGCTCTGCAAGTTAACAAATGGGTCAATGCCAGTTTATACTGGCTGATGATCACTCTTACTAAAAGAACTTGTGTGGAAACTCTTTGCAACCCCAGATTTTTTCATAAATGAGCTTTGCAATCCTCTTCTTATGAAAGAACATGTTACCATAACAGTGACTCCAATAACAGCAGAGTGACCAGGGTAGTGGGATAGGGGGACATGTCTCTCTAGCCTTGATATTTTGCTCTATCCAGCACTGAATGTGTTCAGAGGGTAAGTTTTTGGGTGGCCTGGCTGGAGAGCAGTGCTTCAATGATAGACAGATTCAGCCTCCATCTGCACTATACATCCAAAGCAGTATCAATTCCCCTTTAAAGAATCTTCACTTCCCCGAAAGAATCATAGGAAATCTAGTTTATTAAGGGTGCTAAGAGTTGTTAGGAGGCCCCTATTCTCTTAATAGAGCTACACTTTTCAGAGTTCTCTGGGGAAAGGGATTGATTGTTAAACCACTATAGGAATTGCAGCTCTCTGTGTGGGCAATAGAGGTCTCCTAGCAACTCTCAGCACCCTTAAGAAACTACACTCCTCTAGATTCTTTGGGGCAAGCCATGACTATTTCAGCAGTATGACACTGCTTTCAACATATAGTGCAGATGGTGCCTCAGTTGGGGAAGTGGAAAAATTGGAAAACTTTCCCCAGTTGGTTGGGAACTTTCTCACAACCAACCTGTGAGTGTCACTGCTGACATTACAAAATAGTCAAGACAAGCAAACTGAGGAAGGAAAAGAGGTAGGAAGGAGAAAGAAAATGAACAACTATAAAAATGGGGTGTAAACACTTAATTATTATTGAATAAATTTTAAGGTGCACTCTTGAACTCTTGGTGAAGAATGCAAGCGATTCTCAGTGGGATTACTCCTAGTCTCTTCACTTTGGTTTCAAGGCCAGTTATAGAGCACTCTGTACAGCATTAAAATGCTCTGCTACATGGGGGCGGGGATAAACTTGGAAAATGCCAGCTGACGTTAAATGGGCCAAATTATCAAGTATTCTCAGCATCAGAAATAGAATCAATGCTTAACCAATAAACTGAAACTGACAGGGGGACAAATAGAAGAAGACGCCTTCACCCCGGTATAGCTCCCCTTTATCACGTACACAGCCTAACAAGACAATGACAAGAATCTGCCAACAGCATACGAATCAATATGGCTAACCTGATTCAAAAACACATACCCCCCCCCACATGAAAACTTCGCAGCCAATCACAAACAAACAACCACACCTTAGGCCAACCCCAACCTCTCTCACCACCAAAGAAACACAACTAAATAGTAAAGAGAACCTGCACAAGCGACACTGACACAGAACCCCACACATACATTAAAATAGAAACATCGCCCCCAACCCCACTCACCATCCCCCCCTCCACCTCTTCCCCCCTTTTCTTCCTAATGTAACACTAATGTCTCAACAAATGAAACTGACATGTAGAAAATGTAACTTGAAGAAAGAGACATCGCACATACTTTTGTAAACCAAGAAATCTTTAATAAAAATGTTTTTTTAAAAAGAAATAGGATCAATCCAGTTAATACAGGTGGGAGTTTATCGCACAGCATGGTTGCTTTGTTGTTGTTTAATTCCTAAGCACTTCAAAATTATTATTCAGCTTTTCTCCTTTAAGGTAATAGGAAAATCCCATCCATATGTTGTGCTGCATTTTCGTTAGGGAATAAATGTTTTGTCAGGTCAGTTAATTCATCATGGGTGTTACATAGTGCTGAGCAGCATGATGATGCAACATACTGAAATTATGAAATGTTGGGTGAGCTTAAGGAAATGTTGAAACGGACTTAACATTTTTAACCATGCAAGCTGGTAAAATATAAGAAAACATGAAACCAAATTAAATATTTTTTTTCTTCCATCCACTCCCACCCGCCAAAATAATGAGTTTTGACATCTTCTTCTCTACTAAACTCTCCATTCTGCAATATTTATGGTGCCTGAATACAGGTTTGTGTACACATATTGCAACAAATGGAATTTAGGTGTATGCAATTCAGTATTAGATTGTAGATTTATGCCTTGCACTTAAATTGCTTATACGTTTAGTTATCAATAGCTCAACTTTCTGTTCTCTCATTGCTCATATAGTCTCCTAGTGAAGAAAAAAGAACAATACTCGAATATAAGCCACTCCCTTCAAATTCTGCAGGCACTCACACCCGTTCCATTTTACTGTATGTCTGTTTCAGCAGTGATATCGTAAAAGCCATTTTTTGTAAGGTTCGAATTTAAGCCGCACTTTAACATTTCATGGTCAGAAGTTGGGGGAAAAATGAAGCTTATATTCAGAGCAATACGGTATATGAGTTATAGTCAATTAATTAATAGATTAGCTCAGGGTAAATTTGCACATAAAACAATAGGCCTTAAAAGGATGGTTTTTTCCCTAAATAATCAGGCATGTGTTGCAGCAGGCATATCTTCAAAGACACAGGGGGAATGCCTCTTCTAAGATCGCAGTTGACATAGTTTTTTATTGGCACTATTAAAAATAATGGATTAGATGTCCTTCTGTGAGCAGAAGCTCCTTTCTCCTATTCTATATTTACCTCAGGCTGTTGTCATGCAGCAGTTCGCTTCACTGCTGACAGGTGGCGCTGTGAAACTGCAGCATAACCTTAGCCTTCTGACAGCTGCCAGGCCACTGTAGCAGCAGCTGAAGCAGGCAGAAAAAAGGAAGAACAGTTGCAACACAGCAGTGCAGCTCCTCAGCAACTATCTCCTACCTCAGCAGGAAAGCCGTTTCAGCAGGACAGTTGCTGAGGAGCTGCTCTGGCCTGTCATCGGTGTTTCTCTGCAACTCCCCTATGCCACCATCCCTCCTTTGCTTCTCTTCCCCTTGAGAGAGAAGGTCCAGTGAGCAGGGGGTATTGAAGCAGTCCAAATGGAGAGGAAGCTTGGTGAGGTCTAAGGGGAGGGGAATGGGACGCGGGTGGCGCTGCGGGTTAAACCACAGAGCCTAGGACTTGCCAATCAGAAGGTCGGCGGTTCGAATCCCTGCGACGGGGTAGGCTCCCATTGCTCGGTCCCTGCTCCTGCAAACCTTTGAAAGCATGTCAAAGTGCAAGTAGATAAATAGGTACCGCTCCGGCGGGAAGGTAAATGGCGTTTCCATGTGCTGCTTTGGTTCGCCACATGACCCGGAAGCTGTGCACCGGCTCCCAATAAAGTGAGATGAGCGCCGCAACCCCAGAGTCGGTCACGACTGGACCTAATGGTCAGGGGTCCCTTTACCTTCTTCTTAAGGGGAGGGGAGTATTGGCAAGACTGGGAGGCAGTGGAGGGGTTGGCCAAGGGCATTGGGGGTAGGTGGGATTGACACTCTTTTGCAACTCTTGATAGCGGAGGACATTGCCCTTCCCCACCTGACCTTCAGGGTGCAAGTCAAAAAGATTCCCCACCCCGGTCTAATGGAGAGGCTGGGGGGTTTTTTGGGGGGGTGTCTGGCAGCTGAGGTTGTAGGCAGATTTGGTTAGCAGTGTGAGCAATGGTGCTAAGTTTGAATCCCACCTTTTTAAAAAAATGCTACTCGATTAATCCTAGTTCCAATTTAATTGTCAGATATTCATAGGTTTCTGTTGTTACTAATTAAACATTGCAACCAAATGCGGTGTCCTCTCATAAAAAAAACAAAACAAAATAACCAGCATGGGATTATACATGATTATATACATGCAGAAATGTTATTTGTTTGTTTTTCTTTACTTTCAAGAAAATGTATTGTCAAATGAATGTCAATGTTACTTCACGGGGGTTGAAAGTATGAGCAACCTATTTCCTCTGTGCATGGATAAACTGGGAGAAATCACTAAAACAGCTTCTGTTAGCACAGTTCAAAGTTTTAAGCATTGCTTTGAAAGGGCATTCTTTCAGCCATGACACTGGGGCAATTACTCACCAAGATGTGTGAAATGTGTAACAGTGGAAGTGTTCCAGCTCTCTGCTTTATTGAGTAAGAGATAAAATAGGTAAACAGCACAAACCTAAATGGTACCTGGTGGCCCATTCCAAAGGACATCATGGGGAAATGTACAGCTAGCGCTGAAGTCTAGCTTCAAGAAAGCTAACTATCTGATTTTCTACTTTTGGCAACAGGAATATATTCGTATCTGATACAGAACGCTCAGGTTTAGCTTGTGGATAACTGCTTACATACCGTATTTTTCACCCCATAGGGCGCACCGCCGCATAGGACGCACCTAGGTTTTTTTTTTGGGGGGGGGGAAATAAAGAAAAAAAATTTATTTCCCTCCCAGGCACGGGGCTGGCGCGGGGGAAGCCCGAGCTTCCCCCGACCCCAGCCCCCAGAACAGCCTGCTATCCGCAAGCCTAGGGAGCCCAGCGCGAAGTCTCCCAAGGCTTGCGGAGAGGTGCACGAAGCCCGGGCGCGCTATGCAGCGCATCCCAGGCTTCGGAATGCAGGCAGCTCCGGATGGCTGCGCGGAGCTGCGCGAAGCCCGGGGCTGCAGGCAGCTCCGTGCAGCCGTCGGGAGCCCAGCGCAACTTCGCGCTGGGCTCCCGAGGGCTGCGCACAGCTTCCTGAAGCCTGGAGAGCGAGAGGGGTTGGTGCGCACCGACCTCTCGCTCTCCAGGCTTCAGCGAAAGCCTGCATTCGCCCCATAGGACGCACACACATTTCCCCTTCATTTTTGGAGGGGGAAAAGTGCGTCCTATAGGGCGAAAAATACGGTATATAAAAAGCACACACACCTGTACAGGTGCTGCCAGAATAAATACATGTAGCTCAGTCAAGCCCTCCTAAACCCGCCAGTGTGGCGTAGTGGTTAAGAGTGGTAGTCTCGTAATCTGGTGAACCGGGTTCGCGTCCCTGCTCCTCCACATGCAGCTGCTGGGTGACCTTGGGCTAGTCACACTTCTCTGAAGTCTCTCAGCCCCACTCACCTCACAGAGTGTTTGTTGGGGGGGGGGAGGAAGGGAAAGGCAATTGATAGATGCTTTAAGACTCCTTAGGGTAGTGACATAGCGGGATATCAAATCCAAACTCCCCTTCTTCTTCTTCTTCTTCTTCTTCTTCTTCTTCTTCTTCTTCTTCTTCTTCTTCCACCATCTTATACCTCTCACAAATTGGTCAAAGTCTTTGACTGCAGTCACATGGCAGGTCCCCCCCCCCCGGGTGGGTGTTTACCAACTGTTAATTTCCACATTATATTTGAACTTTCGCATGATATAAAAGTAACTATAATGGAATAAAGTGCAAGTTTAGCATTCATTTCCATATTATTTCCAAAATGATTTTTTTCCCTGGATGCAAATAACACGGGAATGAACCTTCAGCTTGCACAATATTCTACTATAGTTCCAGAAGTGGCTTTTACAGCTGCGTTCACACTACAGTTTATTCTGTTTTCCTGACATTTCCCTAACTGTTGCTATTTTGTGCGTTATATTTGAGCTTTCACACGGCATAAAAGCCACTTCCAGAAAACTAATGGGATGGAGTGGAATATAGTGGAAATCTAGTGTTCCTTTCCATATTATTTGATTCTGGAGAAAATGTTTTGCTGCCCTCTCAGCCCAGAAAACTGCTGGAATTTCCTACAGTGTTTTTCCTGACTTTTTCCTGGATTCACATGACAGCTGCTTATGTGATGAGCCTTGAGAAGCATACCGGCACACACTGCTCTCTCTGTCCATTTCATGGCTTGAACCTTTTATTTATTTATTTTCGTCTGACGAGAAAGTGTGCTAATATTATGGCAAAGAAAGTCATGCCAACAAGGTGGAAGGAGCCTAGGAGAGTGCTGGAATGTAGAGGGATAGCAATGACATGGAAGAATGACATGTTTGAATGACATTTACTGCAACTTGACGGTATAATGGTCAAGATGTGACGAAACAGGAGTGTGCGGTGTGCAGAAAAGTCATTTTTTAAAAATGGAAAGGGAAGCCTTATAATCAGTTAAATTAACGAAGTAGTTTGTTACACAGTAAACCCCATTTGTGAATGCAGCCTGCGTGGAACTTAACAGAATGTGATTGCAGCTTTTCGGTTCATTCCCAGTAATATTCTTGGAAATGCTTTCTTTCCAATGTGCAGAAGTTGCTAGAATGTCGGTATTTGAGGGTCACATTGTGAATAAGGCAGTGATGTAAGGAGGAGGGGTTTAAATCTTTTGACATTCAGAAGCATTTTGTAACAATTCATCGCTTAACCCAGGCATAGGCAAGCTCTGGTCCTCCAGACTTATGGGACTACAATTCCCATCATCCCTACCTAACAGGACCAGTGGTCAGGGATGATGGGAATTGTAGCCCCAAACATCTGGAGGGCTGGAGTTTGCCTATGCCTGTCTTAACCTTATCAAGACAATAAAGCTTAGCATTACTTGCAAAATTAGATACCACTAGCTTCTTGTGGCTTGGATCCTAAGAACCGTGTACTCCCCTTATAGAAGGTGCCTCACCCTGATTTTGCACAATTTTCTTTTCCTCACTCACCCTATCCTAGTGTGTCCCCCCGCAGTGTCCCCCTGGCCCTCTGGATGAGCTTTCTGGGGAGCACAGATGTCTGTAGGGATGAAGAGGAGTATGGAAAATTCCTTTCTGTGAATTTCCTTTTGTTCATGGTTTTCAGGATCGAAGCCGTTGTTCTGGAAGGAAACAACCTTACTATTAAAGAATTAATTATGACATTATCCAGTCAGAAATGTCAGAGTAAGGACCTGTTTATTAATGTTGCCATCACAATTTTTAAGGCAGCTGTTGTCTACAGAGCAGGTAGGGGAATCTACAGTTATGAATTTAAAACCATATGTTTAAATTCAGAAGGGTTAGGATTATGATGTTTTTTATAAAGTTTGTGGCCTGTTCACTCATATTTAATGAGATGCCACAGTCAAAATTTATTAAGAATGCAATTATGAACACTTCTCATAAGGATAAAATGAGCAAGACAACCATTTATCTTCCATAATCCCCCCTCCAAAAAATTGCTCTTACCAGGTACGACAATGCAATTAAAGGTAAAGGGAGAAATGTTGCTATTGCTTTTGCTTGTTTTTTATGGTTTACACTCCCCCCTAAATGTTCCATGAGATTTCTAGCAGAAGGTTCAGTATTGTTACTATACCTGACCAGTCATTAATTTGTTAGGAAGACTGTTTATCACTAGCCTTTATTTTCACACTATGTCATGGTCCATGTCCAGAGTTGGATTCAAGCTAGCACAACCAGTTCCAGTGCTATAGCTGCCAAGTCCAGGGGGCGCCACAGGGAATTACAACTATGGCATAGTGAATTAAGCAGAACAGAAGTTGAGAAATAGGAGGGGCAAATTTTGGCCTGTCACAGGCCGCTACTGAAATTTGAAAGACTAAAGTTTGCCCCCGTCTTACCTATCGGTCTTTTAGTGACAACTCAGTGGGTCTATATAATCTGAGGTTCCTTTCTGTATATAACATTACAAAACAACCAACTAGACAGAAACATGGAGGTGGTCAGGGTGGAAAGTGCCATGTTCAAATAAACATAGTCTGTTCTGGAGTAAGTGATATTTTCTCCTTACATACTAATGTGGGTAACAGAAGGCTGAGATTTCTCTGTTACGTAAAGTTTGAAAAGGTTCATAGTCTGAAGCTGCAAACATAAAAGATTTAGTCAGGGTGGTCTCATGATGTTTTCTCCCTTTTTTCTGTAGCATGTAACCAAATACGTGATATTTTGATATTTCCCAAAAAGTAATAACCTTGTCCAGACTCAGTTTTTCTAATTTATTTATTAATTCAGTCTATTTTCTCTAAATTTAATAAGGTATGTCAGTTTTGACAGTACTACATTATTCCAGAGCCTTGATTTATTTTTATATCAACTGATGGTACATTGTCTTTTTTTCCTCTTCAGAATTGTGCCATAAGCAATTTTGCAGCTGCTAATAAGATAGAAAAGAATCTGTATATTTCTAACTAGATATTCTCCCAAGGAAGCCATCAGAATACCTGCAGGGTGTCTCCATCACATTTAAACATACATATTTTAGTGGTTTAACATATGTCTGTTTTTTTTTAGCATATTAGTTTAAGATGACAATTTGAAGAGATGCATGCTGTATTTTCTTTATAACCCATTCAGGATCCTACCTATTGGTCTTTTAGTGACCAATCAGTAGTTTCACTTTGCTTTGAGTGTAGAGCAATATTGTGACTTGTGCCTCTTGATTTAGTATCTAATTCTCTGCAATGCAGAAATCAGCTAAAGAATCCCTGACAGGTGGATTCATCTGTTTTAAACCCCCCACCTTCTGAAATGGTTCATTCCACTGTCAAACAGCCCCTAAGTTCTTCCTAAAGTTTAGTCAGAATCTCCTTTCTTGTAATATGAGTCCCCATTGGTCTGGACTCATTGGAGCAGCAGGAAACAAACTTGCTCCATCTTCCATGTGGCAGCCCCACAAATATTTGAAGATGGCTCTCCCATCTAGAACTCATGAACATCCAACAAAGTTTACCATGTTGGGAGATTCAGGGGAGATAAAAGAAAGTACTTATTCAAGCAACATAGTTAAACTACAGAACTTGCTCCTGCGAGTGATGGCCGCCATATTGGGTGGCTTTAAAAGGGCTCCCTGGAAAAAACCCTGATGTTGGGAAAGATGGAGGGCACAAGGAGAAGGGGACAACAGAGGACGAGATGGTTGGATAGTGTTCTCGAAGCTACCAGCATGAGTTTGACCAAACGGCGGGAGGCAGTGGAAGACAGAAGTGCCTGGCGTGCTCTGGTCCATGAGGTCACGAAGAGTCGGAAACAACTAAATGACTAAACAACAACAAAAGGGCTTTAATCAGATTCTTGGAGGATGAGGTATCCTTGGCTTCTTACCATGGTAACTCTGCACTACCTCCAGTATTAGAGGTGGTATCCCTTTGAATTTCAGTTGCTGGGAAACGTAACTGGGAGAGTGCTGTTGTTCTCAAGTCCTGCTTGGCAGGTGTCCAATAGTTATCTGGTTGGCCACCGCGAGAACAAGATGCTGCCCAGCTGCACTCAGATGTCCTTCTCCACCTCCAGCTTCACCCCTTAGCTTCAGTGAGCATGCTTCTGTTTTGCGTGTTCAAGCCCATGGTGCTGTTCCTGTAATACCACTGCTTTCTCCTCGCTTCCTTGTGAGGCACATGCAGGATTACCTTTGCAGCCTGAGTATGCCTATGAACCCAGTCCCAGAAGCAGAGAGCAAGCCTGAGCAGAGAAGCTGCAATAGCAGCACTCTCTTCAGTAACTCATTGGATGCCATGGAGAATCTCAGAACAGTTCTGGAGAGGCATCCAGCCTTGACAGGTCAGCAGTAGTGGTTCTCTTGAGGCGATGGGGTCATTGACAGTTGCCCCATCTTCACCACCTTTGCCACCAGTGACCTTGAGAACAGTTATAAAACAAAAAGAAACCACTATCAAAACTATGCACACACAGCAGCAGCAGTGAAAACCCAGCCAGGTGAAATCCCAGGAAAACATGGTCATTCTTACCTGATGCTTATAAAACAAGCCTCCCTCCCCCCATCTCCATCCACAATGGATATGTCTCTGAAAAGCACTACTGAATATCTGTGCCGTAATGCAGAGTTTTCAGCAATAATAATGTCCGTGTCCTATAAAGAAGTTTGGACCAGATCTACTTGGAGTATAAATAAAATAATCTACATGAGACCACAAATAGGGTATCATAGAGGTTATCAGTCAACACATAGTGTTTATAGAATAACTTGGTTTTACATTATTTTTAATTGAATTATTTATTTATTTTTAGTTGTTTTTTGTAACAGCTGAATTCTGTATTCTCTCCACATGGCAGTGATTGCGGGCTTCTGAAAGTCATAATTCTAGAACAGCTGCATGCTTTGATTGTCTTCAATGAGACTATAATTTGGCTGCCTTGGCTTCTTCGAGCCACCAGCCCCTTTGGTATAAATATGCTGCCTACCTTATTTATACCTATTTATGCAGCAGAGATGGTTAAGCAATTCTACCTAATATTCTTTTTACAATTTTCCTCTAGCTTTGCATATCTCTCTCTCACACACACACACACACACACACACACACACACATATATATATATATATATATATATATATATATATATATATATATATGAGAAAATGCATGCTGTGCTAACCAAAACGTATATAACTTACATATTTTTACTGGTGGTTGTTACCATTTAATCACTCAAGAGGTGTAACTTGTCACACTGACTAATGATCTCCATCTGACTGCTTAGCCCACTTGCAATTCTGTCTTGGAACACATCTGTCACTGTGGCTTTCCCTAGGGATTTGCACTAAAGTTTGAAACTCTGACACGTGTGCATTAAGTACCCAGAGACTTTCCCCATTAATAACTGACTAAATCTTTGAAAACTGCAAGCTTCCCAGCAAACGCCTACTATTCTACCTTTAGATGCCAGTTGGACTGCCACATGACAGACAGTCAGGGGAAAGACATCTGGCATCCGTAACTCATGCTGCATTCATGGAAACGGAATTTTAATATTATCCTCACTCTGCAGAGACCCTGGGAATATTTAAAGTGTGTGGAATATGCCGTTAATTATGTTGCTTTCCTGATTGACAGTTTGTGGCATGCAAAAAAAAAAAAAAAAAGGCATGAGCTCCCGCATCATGCAGAACCTTTATTTTTCTTCTTGGAAATTTACGACTGCTTAACTACCTGCAAAGACGGTATTTCAGGAAAATTAAACTGAAGTGGGAGCTTTATAACTAATAACACATCATGGCCCTCCTTTCTCCCTCCAAAAACTTATATGTGTCAGATGCTGCAAAAACATCTTTCAAGAAGCTTTTTCCTTGTTCCATCTGCAGCATTGTGTAGTTTAGGGAAGTTTTTAATATTTAATGCTGCATTGTTTTTAACACTCGATTGGGAGCTGCCTAGAGTGGCTGGGGAAACTCAGCCAGATGGGTGGGGTATTATTATTATTATTATTATTATTATTATTATTATCATCATCATCATCATCATTCAATTTGTGTACAAATATAGCAGAGTCCAATAAATTCTAAATATTTTTGTTGTATAAAACATAGTTTATAATGTAATGGCACATTAGCTACTAACGTTAAAACATTGTTGCACTGGATAGGTGGAATTGGAACTGCCACTTCTTTGTACCATTCATTTCTCAGATTTTGTACATCGAATGGCTTAATTGAAACCAGATACAGTGGTACCTCTGTACCACTGTACCACCAGCGGGTGGCGCTGTGGGTAAAACCTCAGCGCCTAGGACTTGCCGATCGCATGGTCGGCGGTTCGAATCCCCGCAGCGGGGTGCGCTCCCGTCATTCGGTTCCAGCGCCTGCCAACCTAGCAGTTCGAAAGCACCCCCGGGGGCAAGTAGATAAATAGGGACCGCTTACTAGCGGGAAGGTAAATGGCGTTACGTGTGCTGTGCTGGCTCGCCAGATGCAGCTTGTCACGCTGGCCATGTGACCCGGAAGTGTCTGCGGACAGCACTGGCTCCCGGCCTATAGAGATGAGTGCACAACCCTAGAGTCTGGCAAGACTGGCCCGTACGGGCAGGGGTACCTTTACCTTTACCTCAGGTTACATATGCTTCAGGTTACATACACTTCAAGTTACAGATTCCGCTAACCCAGAAATAGTGCTTCAGGTTAAGAACTTTGCTTCAGGATGAGAACAGAAAGCGTGCTCCAGCGGTACGGCAGCAGCAGGAGGCCCCATTAGCTAAAGTGGTGCTTCAGGTTAAGAACAGTTTCAGGTTAAGAACGGACCTCTGGAACGAATTAAGTACTTAACCCGAGGTACCACTGTACTGTCTAATTAGATTTCTGTTCTTCCTTTTTAGCTAATGTTTCATTTTGAGACTTGAATGCACATTATCAATTGATAATGAACCTTGTATAATATCTCGCTTCTTAAAAAAAAAAATCTGTTGTGTGCAGTGTTCAGTTCCAGTGAACACTATATTATATAATAGTAATGGCATGGTTAGAGACCGGAACACTAAATGTTTATTCATACTCTGTTATACCTTCAAAGGGACATCCAAGCTTCGATGACATTCTGTCCTTAAGAGCTAACTACATAATCTTAATGCACTTCAGAAGGGACGTTCAGAAACATTACTTTAAAAAACACACACCAGTTTGATCTAATCTCTTTTAGGTGTAGCGAAAGGCTGATCAAAGTGTAGTAAAAGCATGGTATTAAAGGATTAGCGGGGTCACATTGAAATATGTTTCCAAACAAACACGAGGTCTCTTAGTTTTGTTGAAGCAAACATAAAAGCAGGCTTTTAGGCTAACGGCTTGGGCTATTAAACAAAAAAGCAAGGAGGTGGATTAAGTCTATGTCCCAATCTCAGTATGATATGCATATTAAAATGAAAATAAAACGCTGCTATTGTAACTAATTCTTAAATCATATCATAGAATATGGGTATTTTAAAGGGTGGAACCGGTTCCATTGTGACATGTGTAACTATCAAGTAATTAACAGCAACATTTTGTTCTTTGCTGTCTTTTTGCTGTCACATCTTTTCTGCTGACAAGATCTGCCACTGAGGTACCTTATCTCAGCTTTGCAGTTGAGTTGAGTAGTTTTTCGAAACCTGTCAATGCTGCTCCTTGGATGGTGTCAGCCTGGGGTATTTTTGTTTAGAGGAGAACTTCCCAATGAAATCAGAAGTGCCGAATGACCTGAAAATTGATGGCATAATAGACTTTGAGCATGTAGTGAAAGTTCTGTATAAATTCGGAATGATTAGGCAATGCTGCCATATCAACATAAAGAAAATAGAGTCGATATCGGGCCAGAGTGCAATATTTATGATTCATGTTATTTAAAAATTCATATTTTTAATGACAAGGTGAACAAAACTAACATTTGAAGTCCTGATGTTGATTTTATAGCTAACATTTCCTTTAAAAAATCCCCCACAAATTACCCCAAAAGCTGGACTTCAGACTGATATGTTATTTTCACCTTTCCTCAGTTTTTCCTTCTTGTGGATGTGGCTTACAAGTCTTGCTTCAATCTGGTTCAATTTGGCATTGTGCAATTGTTCATCATTTGTCTAAAGGACCATTGAGAAAGCAGAGGATGCCACCAACATATTGACAGTAGGCGCCAGATACGAAACAGCAAGGCACTAATGAGGCTGGAGGGGCTCAAATACAGATAGATTTAAGGCAGCACAACTTGTTCCACCACACTGAATACCAAGCCTAGGGGACACCTCGGGGTGTCACAACTACGCTATAGTGAATTGAGCAAAATGGAAAGCAAAAGGCGAGAGGGCGCCAAATTTTGTCCTCACACAGTGTGTCTCTGAAATTTGAAAGACCAAAGTCAGCCCCTGTCTCAAAAGTGGTTCTGTGAAGCTAGGGTCCAAGAAGCAATGTTTTAGGCAGCTTGTAGGCAAACCTTGTCTCACAAAGGGGACAGCTTGCTACCCTTTGAAGTATAGCTCAGGATCAAACTTTAAGAACCTGCACAGACCTTGTGGCTGGCTTGCCATGCTCCTTTCCCTGAACAGCTCTTAAAATTAATAACAATACTATAAAATTAATAATAATAATAATAATAATAATAATAATAATAATAATAATAATAATATATTTATACCCCACCCATCTGGTTGGGCGGCTTCCAACAAAATATTAAAATACAGTTGTCTGTCAAACATTAAAAGCTTCCCTAAACATGCTGAGGAAAGGATTAGAACTTTGTTCTCCAAGTACTTCCCACTTGAAAATTGCCAAGGGTCTTAGCAGTCCACTTATTGATTTTTTTCTGCCCGTTGTAAGCAATTGTAACTCCATAAAATTCAGATAGTAAGAAAATAAAATGCAATGTGAGAACTAACAGAAGCAATAAAAATACAATTAAAAATTAATATGAATATTTAATGGGATGGATGTGCCATCTCCCGTCTTCAACCACAAATCCACAGCCTGGCAGCAGACCAAATGAATGAATCTCGCGGATCACTGGTGGTTCACGGGCCACAATATGGGAACCCCTCGATTAAAACGAGTTCCTCCACACTGTTCTTAGTTGATGCAGCATTGCTCCAGTAAAGTTGCGGCCTGTCTTAGTCTCAGCCATTGGGCCGATTCGTCCTCTGCCCGCTTGCAGCTGCCCAGGTCTGATACCATGCTATTAGCAAGTGTGGTCCTAGAATGGCCAGTCAGTTTCAAATGTCTTTTGCAGCTCCTGAGATTTTTTAGTTCCAACCAGATTGCATGCTTTGAGCATTACAGTGGTACCTCTAGTTATGAACTTAATTCGTTCCAGAGGTCCATTCTTAACCTGAAACTGTTCTTAACTGTTCTTAATCGGCACACGATTTCCGATCTCATCCTGGGGCAAAGTTCTCAACTCAAGGTAACTCTTCCAGGTTAGCAGAGTTTGTAACCTGAAACGTTTGTAACCTGAGGCGTTTGTAATTCAAGGTAACACTGTATTACTATCAAACGTGAGAGTAAAAGGCGACTCATTCATAGGACATTACAATCCCTAGGCATGTCTCATTGGAAGCAAGTCCCACTGTGTCCAATGGAATTTATTCCCTTGTCAGTGTGTTTAGGCTTGCAGCCTCACCTGTGCAATGCTTATGCGTGCGCATGGGAATTTGGGAAGAAATTAATGCTGCAACCCCAACAGAGGTAGAGGGGATATAGTTGGAAATAAAGTCTTTAAGCATGACAGCAGGCTTTTTCTTTTAATGACAGCTCAGAAACACCACTCCCTTTCTCTCTTTTCTCTGACACATAATCTGCCCTATGATCCTCCACATCTACCCCCCGGCAGCCTCCTATGAGATCACCTGCTCCTCTACACCACTCTAGCAGCACCCTGAAGTTATCGCTCCTTTGGCTTTGCTTGCAACATAGGGCGGATCTACACTCATGGTTTTTAATGCTAAGGAAGCGTTTTGATAATGTCCTACTTTTAATGTTCATAATGCTTTATTAGATTGTGGCACCAGGGGGCGCTGCAGGAAAAACAGAGGTAAGAAACACCTTATTTTACAAGTATGCCCTGTGACGTTTTAGAATGATATATCTAATATTCTTATAATGTTAAATAAAGGTAAAGGGACCCCTGACAGTGAGGTCCAGTTGTGGACGACTCTGGGGTTGTGGTGCTCATCTCACTTTACTGGCCGAGGGAGCTAGTGTACAACTTCTGGGTCATGTGGCCAGCATGACTAAGCCGCTTCTGGCGAACCAGAGCAGCGCATGCAAATGCCGTTTAGCTTCCCGCTGGAGCGGTACCTATTTATCTACTTGCACTTTGTGCTTTCGAACTGCTAGATTGGCAGGAGCTGGGACCGAGCAACAGGAGCTCACCCCAATGTGGGGATTCGAACAACCGACCTTCTGATCGACAAGTCTCAGTGGTTTAGACCACAGCACCACCCGCGTCCCTAGCATATTGTTAAATAGGTCAATGTAAATACATCCATAGTGACACCTGGAATGAGGGATGGAAGAGGGCCCACCCCCTTCTACACCGCACATCTCCTAGCACAGGCAACATAGGCAGCTCTTCTTCCAGCTTCCTAGTTGCCAGGCAGTTGATGTTGCCTTTAACAGTTGACCAGCTTCTTATACAGTGAGCCTGGTTAATAGAAAGCAGTCTTATACTGTGTCAGACCCTTCGTCCTTCTAGAGTTGCCATATGTCCTCTTTTTCATGGGTAGGTAAAATGAGAGTCGTCATAGCGCTCCATCGTTAAAAAGTAGAAGTTGGCAAATGTGTCCTCCCTTTTGCTCCTCAAAATATGGCAACCCTAATAATGCCTACACTGACGTGGGAAGGAACCTGGGACCCTCCCTGTTCAAAGCAGATGGCTCTGCCATGGACCTGTGCCCTTTCATTTGATGGAGTGCAGGGCTAGAGCTCAGTGGTAGACTATCTCCTTTCATAGGCACCAACTACTATGTGCTGAGGAATCTTCTTTATATTGTTTAACAGGGGGCTCAGCCCCCTCCCCCCAATACTGAGGAGGCTGAGCACTAAGTGGAGGGCTGCCCATGCCACCCTGCTGCCGCCACTACTGCTGCCTCTACCTCCCTCCGCTGCTTCCACAAGGCCCTCTGCAGAAGTGGCTGTGGCTCTGCAAGCGGCTAGCCCTCCCATGGCCAGAGAGCCCTGCTGCAGCTCTCTGTTGCCACTGCTGCAGCTCCCACTCTGGCCATGACAGCCTCAGCCATGCTGCAGCCTGGCTGGCAGGAGACTCACCCAGTCTGCTGCCAGGCTTGGTGGGCTGGGCTTGGCTCTTGGCCTGCTCCCAGCTTTGCATTTGTGTGTGTGTATGCCACGCGTGTTATGTCACAGGCATGCATTGCAGCACTCAGCCCTTCCAGTGTTGGACCCAAGGTGGCACCTCTGTCTCCTTTGATTAATAGTGCTGCACTTCTAATGAAAATACTTAGCGTTTACACAATGCCTAAAAACCTTCCGCACACATCTTATCACACAACCTTTGTGGCCGGGGTGTGTGTGTGTGTGTGTGTGTGTGTGGCCTCCCTAACGCCACCTAGTGAGATCACAAACAGGGGCAAGGTTTGAATGAAGGGCCTTAAAATTCATAGCACTGTCTCTTAGCCACAATCCTATGGCAACTCCCACAGTCTTCTAATTGTTCTATTATGGGCAGCAAATCACCTTTTGTTTTCCATAACTAACAGAATTCATACGTACTTGATTCAAACCAAACTAATCTGGCTGCTTCCTTCTGACACCCCTGAGACAGGTTTGGGTTTAGCTGCCATAAATATAGAAACAGTGGGGTTTCAGTCTTGCAGTATCTCCTCCTGTCATAGATAGGAGCTGCGGCTGATTTTTCTCCCCTAAGGCAATTTAAGTTAAAAATGTGCTGAAATTCCCAATAGCATGTTGGGGTAATCATTAATGTTTACAGTTGCTATAGCAACTCTGATAGCTAGCAATTGACTGGGAAGGGAACCTGTTTGTAGGAGATAAGCCGGGGCAATTATTGAACAGCTGTCAAATCTTTAACAGTTTTAAAGATAGAGGAGGCTTGGAGAGAGTGGAGAGACAGCTGATTTCAATGTGCCACCCTACAGTGGTCCAAAATACAATTCTTATTTTAAAAAAAGAATTAATTAGTAGAGAGTGCACTTCTCTCGCATTCATTGATGCAAGCCTATAATGTCTGGCATGAGGAGTGGGTAATGTGATTAATATTATAGGTCATCATAATCTTTAGCAATATTTGGTAGGTTTAATTTATAGGTTAAGCACTGTTGTGTGATAAGCTGTTGCAGGTTGCAATTCATAGAATGGACGGCATCAGCTTTGGGGAGGCCAAAGTCAGCTGACCTTTTATGGGCAAGGCTAAGGGCCTGATTGTCCTATGGCCAGCGCTGTGAGGTAAGCATCTCAGAGTAAGTGTGGACAAAGTATACTAGTAGAAGTTTATTTTTTAAAAAATAAATGGACAAATGGGGTGGGTGGGAGCTTGAAGGGCCTTAAAAACATGTGAGTAGTTGGGTTTTGGGTTTGTTTTTTAATGCAAACCAAATTCCTGCTAGCAGGGATGGGGAGCCTGTGGCGCTTCAGAAATTATTGTGCTGCAGTTCTGATCATTATGCTGTTTGACTGTGGAATGGACTCCCTCAGAAGGTGGTGGACTCTCCCTCATTGGTGGTTTTTAAGCAGAAGTGGGATAGCCACCTGTCATAGATGCTTTAGTTGAGATTCCTGCATTGCAAGGGGTTAGACTAGATGACTCTCAGGGTCCCTTCCAATTCTACAGTTGATGCTGATGGGAAGTGGCATGCTATCAGAACCCACCAATGTAGCTGGTTTATCCCAACCACACAAGCTCATGCATAGGAAGTCCCTGTATAGCTGAATGTCTTAAAGTCTATCTAATTGAGCATTGTTTCCGGATATTTGGAAACAGGGAGAAAAGCATTTCTACAAATGTAATTACTTTTTAGCACATGAAGCTATTCTTCTGTGAATGTAATTTTGATGATGATGATTTGCACTTCACTTTCAATATCCTCCCTAAGAAAGAAAAAATGAGAATCAACTTCCATGGGCTTCTCGTGCCCCGTGTCATATTCCACGAAGGAGAAAGGCAAGGCGTGTAGTTTGGTGAATTCAGTTTGTTCTGCTAAATTATTTATTGTATATTTAAGAGCATTAATTTTTTGTTTAAAAGAAAAGTTTTTAGACGCCGGGAACAGCTCTTGCGTGATTTGTGAAGAAAGAAATGAGCTAAGCAAGATCACAGCAAATATTATACATAATGAATAATTTAAGTTATTATGCACTCCCACCATAATATCCACAAGAGAGATGAAGATGAGGAAACTGTGGGGCTCTCAGGAGTCTAGAGAAATGCATCCCTCAGCTGAAAAGTAGCTATCCAGACTGGAGATAAACAGGAAAAGATGCTTTCTGAACTACATTGATCACAGTTAAAATGCTTCAGTTTACAGGGCAGAAACACTAACCAAGGCATTTCCATCAAAGCTGACCAGTGACCACATATAGTGTTCCTAAAATATTTTGCCCTGGCAGCAGTTGTGCCAATGAAATCCTTATTTTTTGCTGCCGCCTCATCTGTCATCTAGTGAAGCTTTTTCTGGCTGATGAATATCCTAGTGGATCCTGCCAGTCTCTTGTCTAGAGACAAAGGATGTAGACAGACAGCCATTATAAAGTACTGTGGAAGTGATTTGAACACACATTACACCTGAACTTTGGAATGCGGCCACCTTGTCTTCTTCAAACCACTTCCACCACACTTTAAAATGTCTTCACCCGGAGACATCTAATGCCCTATGTGATGGGTTTGCAGTGCAATATGCAGACAAGACTGCCAATATTCAATTCAATTTGTGGTCTGCCCTTTCACATTCAGAGCTTGAGATGTTGGAAGGCCAGTCCTCCCCTGTTTCTTTCCATTGGCCTGACTCACACTTACATTGTTCTGTGTCATTGTCGGAATACATGCAGACACAGATCACCTGCAAGTCACTGTTTCCAAACAATAACATAATTATTTTGTTTGTGTCTGCTCGTGAATCGCAGCCCAATCCTTTACACGCTTACTTGGAAATACATCATATTGTGTTCAGTGGGACTTATGCACACAGGAATGCTTAGAAGTGCCCGATGTGACTTACTCCCAAGTAATTACCATATTTTTCCATCTATAAGACGCCCCCATGTATAAGATGCCCCCTATTTTGGGGGACTCAGATTTAAGAAAATGGGGGGGGGGGTGCATCCGTGTATAAGATTCCCCCGAATTTTTGATATATTTTTTTAGGGGGGGGAAACCTAGTCTTATACACAGAAAAATATGGTATTTTTAGAATTGCATCTTTAGACATGATCGTGCTGCTTGAATTTCTGAACAGATACGTGGCCACTTCCGAAACAGCTTGGGGCCAGGTTACCTGGAAGATTGTCTTCTCCCATAAATACCTGCCAAAACCCTAAGTTTAGCGAAGTTCCAGGGTCCTTGTATTCATATACAAAGCCCTGACTTAGATCCAAGCTACCTTAGGGATCTCACGAACCCTTATATCCTAGCTCAGTTATTCCCCAAGTATAATTTGTGTGGTGAGTCATTATGTTGTTGCTGTTGCTATAAAAACCTGGTAGTCAGAAGCCATTGCCATTCTACTGCAGATCGCCCAGAGATCTATGCCTACCCTTGTTTTATATGCTGTTGTAATGATTTTGATGGTGTAACTTGATGCAGTCTAGGACTTTAGTGGGACTATTTGGGAGGATGTAGTTTCGTAGACTTTTTTTTTTTTTTTTTTTTTGCAAATGCCTGAAAGTTGACAGATAGTTATTTCATTGTGCTTTGGGCCCCTTGTCACTTCTTTCTCTCTCTCTCCCTCTTTTTTAATACTCTAACAAAATGGATTGTGGTGTAAGGATATAAAAGTGAAGAATAGCAGCACTTGACAGAGAGGGGGGAAAAGTGAATGCTATGAAAGCTGTCTAGAATGTATACAATATGTCCCGTTGCTGCTAGGGAATGCAGGCAAAATTCCAGCTCCTTTTAGTTTGTTAGGTAAGTCTCCATGGAAATTACTATGGAAATTTACAAGTAGATGCATTAAATACAGTGCTAAGAGACTGTCTTCCATTCTCCATGGCTGGAAGATTTGAATATAAATCTAGCACTGGTCTGTTCGATTTGGCCTCCTTGAGGCATTGTCCTGACAGCCTGCTGCACAGTGCATGGTGCTCTATCACAACCTGCCATGTGTTTTGTAATGTGGATAGCAGTAATACATTTTTATGTGGTTCCTACAGTGTAGAAATCATCACTTAATCAGGGCAAATGCTGTTATATGTCCACTGCCTATGGTGCACGGCAATAGAGGTGCTGCGCATATCTGTCTACACAAAGAGAGTTACGCTCTTATCAACTGTAATCACAACAATTATGTTGCTTAAAGCAAACAAGAGCAACAACAGTGTTAACTTGGGGAGGTGGGACAAGTGGCCCCCCGTCCCCGGACTATTAATCTAGGACACTAAACACTGCAAGGAAATGTTGTAACAAAACACTGACGTTTTAGCTATGAATTCTTCCCCCTCCATTTCAGGAAAATCGTTGGAAGGTAAAGATAACCAGCAACTCCATAAATTTACTTGTGTCCTTGCTCCTTCATCCATAGTGATCAAAGGAAACTTGCAAAATCTGCTTCTATTCCATTAATAATAGATAATATGAGAGAAGAAAATGAATACCTTATAACCAGTCTTCTTTCCCATGCCTCCATCTGGAGTGTCTACAAGGAATCCTTTATGTAGACCTTATTTTCCGTCCATGCTGATTTAAGTGAAGCACACCTCCCAAGAAGCTGTTGGAGTATATAGCTTTAAATACCTGTCAAAACTCCATCTGCTCTCCAAGTACTGTGAAGCTGGGGAGGTTCAGAGGTCCGAAGAAGCAGAATTTAACAGAGCTAGTGAAGGGGAAGTTGATCCTTTAAATCAAACATTTCAGTTTATCTCCAAAAGAAAGGTGTGTGCTGAGACTTAGTTTTGCCATCACAATGGCTATGAAGTTTAAGAGAGGACTCCATGTGTGGCAACTTAGTGACATGGAGTCCCTCTGTTGCCAAACGCCCAAATAATTGACTTGTCTACTCTAGTGGGCTCTCCTATCTGTTGTGATACCAATGGCATACTTGTTACAGGGGCCTAAAGCTCTGGCAGTGGCACGGTGTGAAAAGAGGCAAGTTGTGGTGGATTGGGTGGAAACTTGGATCCTCCGACCGTTCATTATCTGCACCATCCCTGGAGCGTAAATATTTTCTCTCCTATTGTGGGAGTTAAGAGGAGGGGTAGTACTTCTGGTGGGGGACACGTTCTGCTCCTTCTGGGATAGTTTGTCACCCTTGGTCCCCACCCTGCACTTAGCTCTCACCTGTGGCTCCTAGAAGCTGTCAGCATGTGATAGTAGCCACACCTTGCGAACAGCTTCGACTTGCCAGCTAAACTAGGTGAGGGTAGCTGTTGGGTCTCAAACCCTCAGTGCAGGTTGATATCTAGTCCTTGTGCGTACAATCCCCTGTACGCAGGAGAACTGTGACATACATCCAGTGGAGCTGTATGCACACTGAGCAGAGTTACGCAAGAAGAAAGGCTGTGTAGGCATGTGGCATCACAAAATTTATTAATTTACAGCAAATCAAAACAACAAAACATGGCTGGTGTGAGCAGTGTCTCTCACACACGTCTTCTCTGTCCAAAAGCAGAGAACAAAGGGCAGAAAAACAAAAGCACACAGAACGGAAGTTCTCTTGTCTGAGTTTCGGTCCCCCCCTTCCAGAAGTATGGAATGTAAATAAGGATCACATGATCCATCAATGAGAGAATGAAATACTGACAGTCCTGGAGGAAGAAATCCTCAAGTAAAGTCCCTGAGCGCTGAAGCTGTATACTCAAAGCATTGTATGCCTGTTTAGAATCTTCAGAGATTTTGCCATGGCAAGCCTTGAAACTATTTTTCTGCAGCAGTGCTACAATAGGTGTGTATAAGAAGCAGGCTGGCTTTTTTATGTATTCCATAAACAGAAGTTGCTGTGTTGTCAGTACAGTTTTGAAGTTGCAACCATCCGTACTCCTTGGGGAAGCCCATATATGGTTGGGTGATACAGAACAAACCTCCCAACCTTGTTCTTAGAACAAATCTGTGAGAGGGTATTTATCTTTTTTCAGTCCATGGTTATTCATATCATAAATTAATAAAATATTTCAACAGCACTGGGCCTTCTAGGACCTGGCATTGCAGAACAAATTCCTTTTGTATTATAGACAAAGGGAGAAAGGAGAAAAAGTAGCCTCTGCACACTTAAGGCAATCAGGTATTATTCAAGACTGATGATTGGCAGGTACAGAATAGGGTTGACTGATTTACATCTATGGTTTTTCTATGCTTCATCTTAACATTTCATATTTTATAAAGCTAAAACTTTCTCAGTTTAAGAGGGTATCATTTTTCCCCCACTCACTGGGGGTAAAATACTGAGGGATGATAAACTACAGATTGAAGGTGTTATTAATGAGCTGATTTATCTTTTTTGCTTCAAGAGACCTTGTAAAACCCAAAATTGCATATTGCAATATTCCATTTTTAATAAAAGTTATGAGTGTCCCATTTTTGTTGGTGGTATTAATTTTTACATTTTGAGTCTTCCATTTAGCTTTATAGTGAATTTAATCATGGTGTTTTAATAGCTTTTCATATCATCACAGTCCTTTTAAATTTGCTTAGTTTTATGGAAAATGTGTTATTTTACTACATGTTATAAAACAGTGGGGAAAGAGTACACAGGTGGTATTCAACTAAGTTTTACTCAGAGTAGACGTAGCTTAGTAATGTTAATTAATTTCAGCCGATCTATTCTGAGGAAAATATAGCTGAGTACCACCCCATGTGTGAACTAGTTTTGTTAAGAAAGAATAGTCAAAGAATATAAGAGACTCACAAGTATCTGAGAACATTACTGTGACAAACCATCTATTTAAAATTATATCTTAGGTTAGATATTTCCTTCTCCATTCATTGCATGTCACAAGTGAAACCAGTTGTTTCAGAATTCAGATTTACTTTCTTTAAAATAGAAACTTCAATTTATGCAGAAATATGCTGCAGTTACTGTTTGAGGAGTATATTCAGAGGCCCTACATTCAACTGAATGCAGATTTTCATCTTTTAATTTTAAAAATGATGAAATCTAAGTTGCTACAGCCAACCAAATCTATACCTGTCTTTGTACCATGTTTGGGTATAAGATTTATAAAAAGGAGCGGGTGCTCAGTGAGAAAGTTAGACTCAAAGGGAAGAAGCAAAGATAAGAGAGAAATCTTTAATTTATTTAATAGTGTCGGTCCTTAAAGTGGTCCTTTAGAATATCATTGCACACACGCGCGCGCGCACACACACACACGTGTATAATAAATCTGTATGATTCTAATCCCCCTTGAGCATCAGGCCTCTTGATTGCAAGGAAGCTCAGATGTAATCTGAGTCTTAGACTGAAAAGTTTCCCGAGCTAAATGGTGTCCTAAATGGTGTTGGACCAAATTACTTAAAGCCTGTGCCTATGAACTTGCCAGATAAGTGTAATTAGCTGCAGAGGAGCTTCTCATGGACTTGCTTGGAAGGGAATTTAGTTGGGTAGATGCAATAGACAAGTGAGGTCTTTTCAGTGGTGGCCGCACAATTGTGAAACTTCCTCCATTGGCAAATACAACTGTGGTTTAGACAGTCATTGTAAACATCTTTCTTTCATTTTGTTTTTAACGGAGAATGTGATTTTACTTAGTGGCCTGTTTTACAGAGCAATCCAAGCCCCTCATATTCCAGGTTGTGGGGTGATATTAGGTTGAGGTGTCCCTCTGTCCAGCTCTCCTGGCTTAGTCAGCCTACCACCAGTGGCTGAATGAGTGGGGTGGTAGGAGCCCTGCTGCTGGGATCTGCACTGGCAGGACCAAGTAGAAAAGCTCCAAAAGGAGGTATTCCGGGGGGGGGGGCACTGTACCAGCTCATGATCTGCTGGATACCAAGCCGGTCTGACTGCCAGTGTGCTATTGCATGGTGCCTGAGTCAGATCAATGGCCTGTCTAATTCAGTATTGTCTGCATTGGCTCTCCTGGGTTTCAGACTGGAAGAATTCACCAGCCCTGTCTGGAGATGGCAGCTATGGAACCTGGAGAACTCTCCTTGCAAAGCAGATGCTCTGTTATTGAGCTACAGCCCTTCACCAAAGGAATCTGTAGAGTTGTATTTCGTTTCATCCATAGCATTGTCACCATCATTCCTCTTCGCCAGATTTCAAATGCTTGGATAGTTCAGGTTTCCCTCAGAGAGCCTGAGGGTCATTAGGGAATTTAACATGTTTCATATCCGTGTCATCTCTGCTTTGTCGCCCCAGAGCTTTAGAGCAGGTTTTAATACCTTGTGACCTTGTGCACAAAGAGTTTAACTCTTTGACAAAATCTGCTTTCCTTTTTTCATGTTACAGGAAGCTTAGCGGAGTACCCAGGGCATGTAAAGAAAGACTCACAACGAGGTATCTAGGGCAAACCGATTCCCTTTGGTCAGTGAAATGTCCATACACAAGAGTACATGCTGCATTCAGCACGTGTGTGAAAAATTCTAGTCTGCCCATATGATTTTATCAGGTGGGATCCAGCATTGTTCTGTGAATGGAAGGAGCTCTTGTGAACAGAAGAAAAGTTGCGCTTACGCAGCTCCGTGAAGGAGCTGAAGGGAAGCACTTCTGGTTCATGCAGCTACAATGTTCAGGGAGAAACAGCCCATTAACTGTTAAAGTGATAATTTAAATATTAATGGGATAGTAGAGAACTAACTAGAATAGTAATCAGATTAAAATTCAGGTGTTAAGCAGGTACTTCTGTTTAAACACTAGGCAAAGTCTATGATAGTGAACAGCTGAAAAAGGAAGTTATTTGGGTTTTATTCAACATAGCACTATGTCAGGTTCTTGTCTGTGCAAGGATTACCACTAGCACAGTGGGACTTTTGCCCCCTTTCCTTCCTCCCAATCCCCCTTAATTCTGTTCTAGGAGTTCACCCCAACCTCCAGAGCAGATTTGGGGAGGATGCAAGCCATGGAGGACCACCAACGATGACTCCCTTGAATATCTTAATGATTGAGCAGAGATATAAGTGATCAGGCTGTCTTTAATGTATCCTGGGTCCAAGAGGTCAATTAATACAAGAACCTTCAACTTGGCCCAGTAATGTATGTGCAGCCTGTGCAAACTTTTAACCTCTGGTGGTATGTGCTGACTGTAATCTGACCCTACCACCAGCCTAGCTGCAGCCTTTTGCACCATCTGGACCAAGAATAACCCCTCATAGAGCACATTACAGTAATCAGGTCTTGAGGTTACCAGTGCATGAAACACTGACCAGGCTATCCCCATTCAAGAATAGCCATAGTTGTGGGAGCCACCAAAGGCATTCCTAGTCACAGAGGCTACCTGAGCCTGAAGTGACAAAAGATGGATCCAGGAGCACCTCCAAACTATGAGCCTGTTCTTTCAGAGAGAGTGCAACCCCACCAAGAACAGACAAATGCCCTATATCAAGTCAGTTTGGCAAATGATGATCTGCCCAACGTCGCCTAGTGATCTTGAGGCTAAGCAGGTTTCATTAGCCTTGTTGCATACCACACCTTGTTGCATTCCTTAAGCTCAGGAGTTGGTGGGCTAATCCAAACAATGCTGCCCACCTGTTAATCACATGACATCAGGTCATTCAACTTCAGGTCATCATTGTTCATTTTTTTATTTTTTATTTTCTTTAGTGCTTAAACTGTTGGAAAAGTAATAAATATTATTATTATTATTATTTTAAAAAGTTTACCTGTCCTGTGTCTGATATCATTTATTGTTAGTTGATTGCCAGGTAGGTGTGGTTTGGATCAAACCGTATCACAGACAAAATGGGGAGCCCAAATTAGACCCATAGACCAGAAGTTTACCTGTTAGTAATTGAACTATAGGCTACAGGGATTGAACCAGGGATATTGTAAATGGAAGGGTACAGTCTAGCAGTGAGCCTTGGCTCTTCCCCATAATTATTATAGTTTTGCGTGTAGAATTTGAGTTCCAAAACATAGGACTAGAAGGAAGGATTAGTTAAATATACATACCACATAAATGTTCAAAGATTAGGGTAAGGAAAATTAACAGATAGATGACAAGAATGCTACATTGTATGAGTGAATAACTAATCTAGTTGTTGTGAAGATACACAAATGCTCTCTCATGAATGAGACAGCTACTTCCAACAAGCACCCTTTCTGCTACACACACACACACACACACACACACACACACACTATTAGGCTAAAATTCCCAGATTTTTTCATGAAATTTTACTTCACATCTGGCTCTGTCTATCTGAAAAGCCATAAATTGCTTTGCTGCTGTGCTTGCATCCTCAGCGCTGGCAGACACCTTGTTGTTATAAGTTCTAATAGTATTTCAGTTGCTCGCCAGACTAGCCAAAAGCCATTTCATGCTGTATTTTAAGTGTCTGTTTACTCAGTTGTTACAAATTGCCTATGGGACAGGAACTGCCTGTCACTTCCAGAGCAATTAGCATGTGAAGCCTTATCAGAAGAAATCCGTCAAGTTTGAACAGACACAAATAGCACATGGGAATCTCTAAGGAAATCAAAATGAGTATTTTGCAGCATATATTTACATGCTGCTGTTACTGCTTTCAGTCGTAACTTATATGTTTCTGTATTCCTGTAGATGGATAGAATAATATAAATAGCCATCATTTTGGTACCCTTGTTCCGTACAGAGTATACAGTACTGAGGAAAATATTTTGGGCTAATGCTTTTAAAAATACTATATTTTTAAAAATAATGTTTTAGAAAAGAATAAGATGGGTTACTTGGTTGGTTCGGTTTATTGTTTTTTTTAAAAAAAAACACACACCAGTGCAGTGTTGTGGTAGCAGAGGCAAAAGAAAACCATTTGTAAAATTTCAGTTAGGCCAACACTATTCACAAAGTGAGCATGTTAATTTCTGAGTCACGTTCTTTTAATAATTTCAGATTGTCACATCAGATTTAGAATGATTTGCTCTAATCGACAGCATTGATGGCCACCCCAATTCTTTTTAAAAGAACACCCTTAAAACTAAGCGTTTCCATGAGGAAGTTCTTGCAACGTTAATCCATATGGTGTGTGCACTTATCACCTCCTGCATCAGTCACCATGCGCTGAGTCACCATTACAGCCGATCTTGTTTTATCATCTTGATAAAAACTCTAAAACAGAAATGTAGATGAGAGGTGATAAAGCACAATGATCGGCAGTGACTCACTATGCTGCACATGGGGGATGCTCTCAGTGTGAACATGTAAATCCACTCCCTCAAGTATCTTGCGCCCTGTTTACTGTGGTGCCAATGCCATGCCTCAATTTTGCATTTCAGAAGCAGGATGTGACGACCTCCAAATGCCCTGCCTCTTACCGGTTGTATTTCAGTGCAGTGTGTCCCAACACTGAAGGAGTACATGTGTGAAGAATAAAAAATGCCTATGTAGAACCAGGTGCATAGGCCCTACATAGTAATCACTCTCCATCCCAGTAGCAGGCCAGTTCCATTGGTAAGAGGCATGTGTTTGACCCTACTGATGTGGTCACAGATTTCAAAGGAACTCCTCTGCCGCATGGCATTGTGCCATAGTAGAATAGCTCCCCTTTACGGCAGGGGAAGCATGTGAAAGGTGCTTGTGAATTACCATATTTTTTGCTCTATAAGACCCACTTTTTCCCTCCTAAAAAGTAAGGGGAAATGTTCTGTGTGTCTTATGGAACGAATGCAGGCTGCACAGCTATCCCAGAAGCCAGAACAGCAAGAGGGATCGCTGCTTTCGCTTCTGAGATTCAGAATATTTTTTTCCTTGTTTTCCTCCTCCAAAAACTAGGTGCGTCTTGTGGTCTGGTGCATCTTATAGAGCGTAAAATACGGTATCTTGTTTTAGCACTGCTGAGAAGGTTTGTGTTCCCAGATTCTTCCTTGTTTTCTGATGAGAAGTGTAGGGTCTGTGGAGACTAAATGAAGGCTTTAAAAAAAAACAACCAAAAACCTCCCTGTGCGTAGGAAAGTAGGAATGTCTGCTTACTGCTGCCTGCATTACAGAGAAACTAGTTAATTGTTTGGCAAGTGTAAATTAAAACAAAAAATAAATGCTAATTACTTTCTGGAAAATTTAAGCCTGCTGAGAAGTGTTACCTTGTTTACTCTGAGTATCCTCTTGACATCAGCATGGGGTTACTCATAATTAGATGCACATGTGTAAATACAATGATTAGCTAGTCCCACATAAACATAATTATCATATCCTTTTTTCAAAAAAACAACAACACGTCTATGAAGAGGGTCTCTAGCCCTGTGGGGTTTTTGTTACTATAAAAGCCCAACAATCTACATGCCTTTATCTTATGTCGGCAAACAATGGAACGTTAGAACATAATAGGCTCTCACAAGTGACAGAGAGATGAATGGTGGTCGATCCTGCAGGAAATTATTGTGTTGGATTGAGCCCAGTATATTTGCAAATTGCATCACAACAGTTGAGGTCAATTACAATGATGACTCATTAGAGAGTATTAAAATAAGAGCACACTTTTTCACTATAATTAGTGTTCCTCGTATAAAGAGGCAACATCTTCTTGTTCTCTAATTTCCGGAGTCTATCCAGGGTGTTCGGGGTATTCGCTTTATATTCATGAGATTGTAGTAAATTAACCTAAACACTATTCTTGTTTTCCTTGTTGGATATTTTCCAAATATATTCTATAAATTTGGGAGTATTATATAATTAGTCATAATGCAGTTGATTACAACTTCATTTACTATACAGGCTTGTTTTTCTCTTGCCCTCAAGCGTATATAAAACCAAATCTGTATATCATTTGGGCGGGGGGGGGAGGCGCGGAGAGGCCTTGAATAATGTTTATTTTGTTAATCCAAGAAGATGAGCTCACTAGAAGAATCAGATGGAGATTTTAACCACAGGGAACTGGGCACATTATCTCCAAATCATGCAAATTTCCAAGCAGTCAATAGATGCTGTCTAAACAGATGTCTGTATATATGCAAACAGTTTCCATTTGTGTATTTAGGGAAATGGTGGATGTTTTAGATGTTGGCTTTCAAAAGTGGGTGTGGTCTGTTGGGTTGGTCTCTGCAATTAATCCTGCACCTGTTCTGTATTCTGGAACCGCACACTTTGTAGTTTGCAGTGCGGAGATCTTGCTTGCTCCATTAACAGTGCTTAAGTAGGGGGAAAGATATTATAGACCAGGGGTAGGCAACCTTAGGCCCAGGGGCCGGATCTGGCCCAATCGCCTTCTCAATCTGGCCCATGGACGGTCCAGGAATCAGCATGTTTTTATATGAGTAGAATGTGTGCTTTTATTTAAAATGCATCTCTGGGTTATTTGTGGGGCCTGCTTGGTATTTTTACATGAGTAGAATGTGTGCTTTTCTTTAAAATGCATCTCTGGGTTATTTGTGGGGCATAGGAATTAGTTCATCCCCCCCAAAAAAAAATATATATATAGTCCGGCCCACCACATGGTCTGAGGGACAGTGGACTGGCCCACAGCTGAAAAAGGTTGCTCACCCCTGCATCAGAACATCCCTTCACTGCCTGTTAGGCACACATTTCTCTGAGAATTCTTGTACCAAGACTCTGGAGCACCAGGGAACAAGGAAGGTGGACGAAGGACTGATGATCAAACTGGAGAAAGAGACTCAGCCAGCCATGAACAAACTCCAGCCATTTCCCCTTCTCATTGTGAGTGGGGGAAGGAGAGGGGCATCTGTACCCCATCCATTTCAGGAGAAGGTGCAGGTGTGGCAGGAGCTCATCCATATCACAAATAGTGGGTTTGGCTGACTGTTGGGGTGAGAGGAGCAAAGAGCTGTGAGCTTTTGATTCAATAAGAGGTATCATCACAGTCTCTAGCAAGCCATTCCTCTTGTCCGTATACAAATGATTTAAGAACTTTCACCTATGTTTGGTTGCTCGTATTTTCTGGATGCTGTATGGAAAAGTACATGAATCTGACCTTTGAAGAGTTTGTAAGGAATCCATTTTAAACTTTCCAAAGGTTTAATTTTCTTCTATGGTAGGGGAAGTAGGAAACTTTGGAAGGAACTTAAAAGGGCATATTTTAAAGGTCTAACCGCCTATATTCCCACGATTTACTTTGCTGCATGTTTTGTGATTTCAAATCTCTGCTGGGGTTCTCTCACCAAAGAGTACTTGAACCAAACCTTGATCTTGGGATCCAGGAAATTCTCATACTATATATGATACATTTTCTTGCCCAGCCAGCACCTCTGGAAAGGGCATGTAGAGAGAGCTGGTTGGTCATTGTGAGATACTGGACTATGTTGGGCTTTTTCTGATCCATGGCTCCTGTGTTTTTAAATGTCTTAAACCTTTAATTTTTTCAAGCACCTAAGCTAAGTTTTGGTCATTTTTTGACTAGCTCAGAGTTGATTCACATGGCCATAGGCCTCATGGCAACTGCTTCAAATGGCTGTGCATTTCTGTGATTCCATTATATCATCAAGATTATAGTTTTGCAGTATTTGTATAAAAAATTAATATTAATAGTCTTTCCCCCCTTTCCCTTTCAGAACTGATCTATGCCTGGATCTTCAATGAATACCCATCTTTTGTGCATCAGGATAATCGTCGTTTTGTTTCTCAGGAGACTGGAAATTTGTACATAGCTAAAGTGGAGAAATCTGATGTGGGGAATTACACTTGTGTAGTGACAAACACTGTAACTAACAACAGAGTGCTGGGACCTCCTACACCTTTAATCTTGAGAAATGATGGTAAGATTTCCTGTTAAGTGCTGAGTAGGTAATGGGTATGTTTCTACCAAAGAGCAGGTACCAAGGAGTCTTAGAAAGAAAGGACAATGGGATAATTTTGACCTAAGGGTTATTGTCATTGTTGTTCATTATTAAATTTGTTAGTCGGTTTATCTTGCCCAAAGCGACTTGCTATTCTATATCACACCCAAGAAATGGAATACACTTGTAATATTCAATAGCAAAGGGGTAATCACTTAAGACGAATGGGAGAGCAGGGAAGTAACCTCTGTAGTAGCCATGTGGTGTCCTTGGACAATGGATGTTGGCGGCAGCGGGTGCAGAATGCTGCAGCGAGACTCACCCGGTGCTACACCAGCTGCACTGGCTCCCGATGGAGTACAGGATCAGGTTTAAGGTGCTGGTTTTAAACTTTAAAGCCCTATACGGCCTAGGACCCTCATACCTACGGGACCGCCTCTCCTGGTATGCCCCACAGAGAAACTTACGGTCTGCAAATAATAACATCTTGAAGGTCCCAGGCCACAGAGAAGTTAGGCTGGCCTCAACTAGAGCCAGGGCTTTTTCGGCTGTGGCTCCGATCTGGTGGAACACTCTGTCACAAGAGACCAGGGCCCTGCGGGACTTGACATCTTTCCGCAGGGCCTGCAAGACAGAGCTGTTCCACCAGGCCTTTGGCCAGGGCACAGCCTGACTCCCTCCCTCGGCAATCTTCGCGGAGCTCTGGCCCAATGGTTGCCAGTGGCCTGAATTAATTAATTTTATAATGAATGATTTTAGAGTGTTGTTTATGCTATACTTTTATACAGTTTTATTGTTGTTAGCCGCCGTGAGCCCGGCTTCGGCTGGGGAGGGCGGGATATAAATAAAATTTATTATTATTATTATTAGCACTTCCTCTGGCATTGGCAAAGGAAAATGAACTAGAATAACAGTATAATATATACATTATTATTATTATTATTATTATTATTATTATTATTATTAAACAAGGGCCTCCGGCCGTGCTAAGACATCACAAGGAAGTGGCAGAGAATCACTGTCTTCCCTTGCATTTCTGTAAAGCAAAGCATTTATTTCAAAGGAAGCAAGTCCTGGACTCATACCTGATGAAACCCTGGAAATAACGCTTTAATATAATGATTGCTTACGGTGGTGACTTTGAAGTCAGTTACCCACGAGCGCTTCTCTTAGGAATTCATGCTTTGCACCTACTCTGGCATGTTTACTGAAGTCATTCATGTAAAATGTACTTGAAATGTACTTGAAGTGTATTTTACTGTTTATTATAGATGTGCTGGGAAACACTGTTGAGTTCAACAGGGAAGATCAGCAACATTCATTTAAGCACAAGATGATCAGGTTTCCCTGAGGCTGAAGTGTTAGTATCGTTGAAGACAGGTTAAATTTGCATTAGGCTCGTCACAGAGCAGCCTGAGACCTCAATTTATAATTTTCATATTCCATCTCTCCCGTTTCTGGTAGCTCACATGTTTAAATGCAATTTACACTTGACTATTCATACACTCTAGTGTATTGAGAGGCCAACTTGCAAGGCCTGGGTCTTTCAATAGCGAATCGCAGTTTGCATTTGTTGCAATGAAATGCAAACTGCAAGGCATGCATGTTCTAACAGGCTGACAGGAACATCTGGATCCTCTTTTTTAAAAAATTGAGTTTGACATGTCCAGTATATCTCAATATATATGACAGATTATTTTCATTAGAGCATTTCATCATTAAATTAGCACACTAAGAGGCAAATTCATCAACGTTTAATGTCCCAATTACATGAATAAGTGTTACAAAAAGAAATTTCATAATGTTCCTCTCTCATTTAATGTAATATATACTGAACTGTGTAATTCATCACTTTGGTGCTAGTCATGCAGTTTAGAACTATTTCCGTTATAATTGGTCTAGGAACAAAGGCACATAAGGTATTTATTGATGAAAATACACCATTCTATGGCAGAAGAAATCTTTTCCCATCCCTGTCTTCCACAGACAACATAAGTATTTGGAAACTTTTAAAGTATCAAAATATGTAATTATTTTGCTTTGGTCCAGAAGGAGGTAGATGTCATTTTATTACCCAGAGAACAAGGACTAGACTGCATATTACATTAAATGCCCAATCTGTCCTTCTGTATGTTTTTCCCCTTTAAAAATAGCAGTTATATGTGTGTGTGATCATGATTAGAGGCATCTTCCACATCGTGGTCCTAATGAAAAATTGCACTACAAAGCTGTGATGTAGCAATGCAGAGAAGCTGCCATTGGTGGCAATGACAGCTTTTGTCCCATGTGAAATAACAGCTTGGAACTTATAATTTAGCCATACCTTGGGTTACATACCCTTCAGGTTACAGATGCTTCAGGTTACAGACGCTTCAGGATACAGATGCTTCAGGTTACAGACTCTGCTAACCCAGAAATAGTACCTCAGGTTAAGAACTTTGCTTCAGGATGAGAACAGAAATCGTTCTCTGGCGGCGCGGCGGCAGCAGCAGCAGGAGGCCCTATTAGCTAAAGTGGTGATTCAGGTTAAGAACAGTTTCAGGTTAAGAACGGACCTCCAGAACGAATTAAGTACTTAACCCGAGGTACCACTGTACAATGTTGGCATAAGAGTTTGTAGGGATTTTGGATAGATAGGGTGATATTTTGGTATTCAATTAAGTTTTACTTGGATTACATCTATTAAAATTAATGACCCTGACTAGTCAAACTTATTAATTTCAGTAGGTCTTCTCTGAACAAAACTTACTTGAAAGCCACCCCTAGTTATTTTCCTCAAGGATATTGGAAAAGTAGCTACTTGGCATCTAGAAGAAGCAGTGGAAAGCTGTGTAAAACGCCAGTAGCTCTGTTAAATGTGTGCCCCCTCTTCTCACCTGTTCCCACCTCAGCCTTTGTGCAAGGCATGACATCTACAAACTGTTGTGCACTCTAAGTTGCCTCTCAAGGCTCCTAAAATATAAATCTTCAGATGTTACTTTAGAGCTTCCTGAAAGCAATAGTTTATTCTCTTGTTTCCTTAAATTGGGCTGTTTCTTTATATTGTATGGCACAATCAGAAAATGTTCCTTAACCCATTGGTCAAGCATTTTCAATACCAGGTAGCATTTTCTCTGCAGGGAATATAAATGGGGGCAGCCAAGCAATGGTAAAAGTAGACTTTGTTCCCTGGATCAATATAAGGCCAGTTTGTAACTCCTCTATAGAGATGGTATTTATTTCATTGTTACGAGAAGTATATAAAAGGCAATCTATGTGGTATAAACTTTTTTCTTTTTTTAAAAAAAATACTCTATGCACTTGTCTTTCCTAGCAAGAATTGTCTTTATGTTTGGACTTCACTTTTACAATCTGCCCCTTATACTTTCAGACACTCTTCAATTAGTCCACAAACACCTCCCTATAGTAATCAATAGAGTTGGGTTTTTTGTTTGTTTTTAAAGCGGGGACATAGATTTTAAGGAGCACTTTCTGATTGTGCTAACAGTGCCTCACTCTTACCTGGTTTAAAGTTCAGTTTACTGGCTCGCATCCTGCCATACACCAGCCTAGCACATCCACTGCTGCACCTGTGTCAGTGCTGACCTTTAAAGTCCTAAATGGCTTTGGCCCTGTCTACCTGAAGGAGCGGCTCCATACCCATCGTTTAGCCCAGACACTGAGATCCAGTTCTGAGGACCTTCTGTAGTTCTCTCATTGCGAAAAGTGAGGTTACAGGGACCTAGGCAGAGGGCCTTATGGGTAGTCACCCCCACCCTATGGAATGCCATCAGATATCAAGGAAATAAACAGCTATCTGACTTTCAAAAGGCATCTGTTTAGGGAAGTTTTTAATGTTTGATGCTTTGCTGTGGTTTTATAATTTGTTGGAAGCCTCCCAGAGTGGCTGCAGCAACCCAATCAGATGGGTGGCATATTATTATTATTATTATTGTTATTGTTATTGTTATTATTATTATTATTATTAATATTATACAACACTCACCTCACTGGCACATCCCCTCCCTGCTTGTTTTTATCAGTCATGAGAGTCAAGAGCCTTACTACTGGTAATTCAAATTCATCCAACTCAACAGGTCTAGATGGTGTTCTGGAGACCTCTGGAAAGTCATTTGCAATAACAGTGATTATTAACAATTTTATCCACAAAATGCTTTGCAAACAGGCCAATATCTAGATGAAGCTGCTGGGGGTGGCCATTAGGATATTTTCTGTTACGCTAAAATTGAGAGAGATTGGCAGTTTTCTTTTCAGCCTAATGATATCCCAACATGGAATTTAACTTTTTCCACAGATTACTAGGTCAACATCTTCATTGAAATACTCACAACTCCAAGGTCTCATTCCTGGTCACACGCTTCAGACCCCTGAACATATATGTGCAATTATTTTTTTGCCCTAGTGCGCATGACTTTAGGCTTGCTTGCACTGAATTTGCATTTCACTATATACTGTCCATTTGCCCAGTTTGTAGAGATCATTGAGGTCTCACCATTCACATTCTCACAGCACTCTCATAACATGATGAATTCTGCTGTGCGGATAGGAGGGGAGAATAGACAAGTAGGCAGACTGCAGTGTATAATCTGATCTCTTGCTCTCTTTTTTATTTTTTTGTAGATTTCCACAACCATGTGGCCTGTTTGTTAGCACTCTCTCTGCAGGCTCCTAGAGTCTAAGTCTGTGTTGGGCTATCACATGTTTTGCTTGCAGCACTGGTTTGGCGTTTTTTTCCCCTTGCTTTTTTGGGGGGGGGGGTACTTTGAAATGATGAATGCTGAAAAGCTTGGAGAAACATATGCTGCCTTTGGAAAGCATGTTGAAAGAAACAGGATACTGACAGTGACTGGTGTTCCCTGGCTGTTTAGAATGCAATCCATACAAGTATCCTTAGCATAGTTTGTTTAGATGACTGATTTTATGTGGCAGCTGCACTTTATATCGTACAGAAGGAGTGTCTTTGAAGCTAAGTGAATGGGGGGAAAGGCAACCTGTTATTGTGTTGAAGTTGTATAGACAGTAAAAGTAGCATGCATATCAACATCAACCCACATTCCTTCTGAGAAAGCTGTGTTTATAATAAAAGCATTTCCTTATCTGGATGTTTGAGGGAAAAGGGGTCTCTCTATATTGCACTTTATATATCAGAGTTGTAGGAAATCTATTTAGCAATTATGACAGTTCTAAAACTTAGGAGCGGTCTCCCCTAGTGCAGCACAGCAGAGGCGGATTTAGAGGAGTACAACTGGTTTGGTCGCACTGGGCGCAGAGCCTTCGGGGCACCACAACTATAATGCATAATGGAAGGCGAGAGGCGGAGGGGCCACTGAATTTTGGCATCACATAGGGCACCACTGAAATTGAAGATCCCAAAGTCCACCACTAAACACAGGATACTTGATACGAATTACTCAAGGTTCCAGGAAAAGAAGGGATCCTGAGGCAGGTGAAATCTTCCTTCCTCAACCAGCGAAGGCCTAGATACATTGGCTGCCCCATGGTATGAAACCTATGGCTGCATAGATTTTGTGCACTCATTTCTAGTTATGCACATGCAAATCGCATAAATAAACAATCCCAACCATGTTTGGGAAGAAGGAAGCTCAGGAGAAGCTGGTACTTCCCACCACACCCCCGCTCATGTTCTGTGTATTATTTTAGGAGGGGATCAGGGATTCCCTATTTCCTTTCCATACCCAACTAAAGATTGCCTACAGATATAGTCTATAGATACAGATACAGTCATACCTTGGGTTGAATGTGCTTCAGGTTGAGCGCGTTCAAGTTGCACTCCGTGGCAACCCGGAAGTAACAGAGGGCGTTACTTCCGGGTTTCACTGCTTGCGCATGCGCAGACGCGGCGAAAAGCGATGCGCGCAGGTGTGCTGTCGCTAATTATGTTTGCTTCTAGATGCGAACGGGGCTCCAGAACGGATCCCGTTTGTATCTAGAGGTACCACTGTATAGCCTACGGATCATTGTGTGCAGCAACAGGAGTCTACGCACAACAGTTAATGAGAATCTCTGAATGCTTACTTGGAAAATGTATCATTTGAGATTATGAGAGGAGGCTACAAGGTACAGCAAATTCTTCTCTTCCCCATTCATTATGCCCCATGCCTTTTTTCCTTCAAATCCTTAAACTTGCTTGTTTCATGTCACTCTCTCACCTGTTACTAGCTGGATGCTTCTGTTCTCTTTTTGTCCCCCTCCTTGCCTGGGGAATCATGCCATTGTCTGTTTAGCTGAGCATCTAGCTTGCTGTTGTTATCAATAGTCAATCACGGTGGTAGCAGCAGTAGGAATCTGTTGGCGCCATCACTGCCATCATTGTTGGAGAAGTACTGGCAGTAGAACAAGAAGAAAACTACAAGCCATGTAATAGCGCCTTTGGGATTCGATGTGGAGTGCTCCCTTTTCTATGCACACAGCAAGGAAGGGACAGTAAAAACAGCTATAAGTATCTGAATGTGGAACCATGATTTAGTGTATAAAAGCAAAGCAAAGCATTGTGAAATCAAATATACCCAAATAATAATAATTATTTATTATTTGTACCCCGCTCATCTGGCTGAGTTTCCCCAGCCACTCTGGGCGGCTTCCACAGAGACCAAAAATACACTAAAATGTCACACATTGAAAACTTCCCTGAATAGGGCTGCCTTAAGATGTCTTCTGAATGTCAGGTAGTTGTTTATTTCATTGACATCTGATGGGAGGGCGTTCCACAGGGCGGGCGCTACTACCGAGAAGGCCCTCTGCCTGGTTCCCTGTAGCTTTGCTTCTCGCAATGAGGGAACCGCCAGAAGGCCCTCGGCGCTGGACCTCAGCGTCCGGGCAGAACGATGGGGGTGGAGACGCTCCTTCAGGTATACTGGGCCGAGGCCGTTTAGGGCTTTAAAGCACAGCGCATGAGAGTTGCGACTTCTGCAGCCCAGTTTCTTACTAACACCCATCTGTGAAACTGTCAGCCCTCTCTGTGTGTTTCTGCCTCTTTTAGTTATCCCCGTTCTTCAGCTGCAGGACTATTGCCTCCTGCAAACTTGACTTGGTATTTCATTTCAACAGCAGGAGAGCAATCCAGCGATATTACCTCTACTGTCATTAGTTTCCATTGATGAAATATCAACTTGCCACCTGGACTATGAGCCAGTCAGCCAGCAAAGAGAGGGCAATTAGGCAAAACCTGTAGCAGCACATTGTCTAAATAGCAGACCGTACCCCAAAGCACAGGTAGCCAGAGGCTATCCAGCTGACCACTGAACTACATTCCCAAAGGTGGTCATTCTGAATCTAATTCCCATGCAGCTCTTACTTTCTTATAGCTACAGGCTTCCCTAACTTCTACTGTGCATAAATATGTACTGTAGTCTTATTGAAGCTGGGCTTCTGAATGTTCAGAAAGAAGAATCGGATTATGATACCATATATATTTATGTTTTTGACTGTATTTAATGGTTTATGGAAGCTACTCAGTTTGTAAGAAAAGTGTTGATTTAGTATAAACAGAATGACTTTTTATGTGCATTATTTAATATGATTTTTTTTAAAAAAAATAAAACAGCTGCTTTGATGTAATGGTCGAATTACTAACACAGTAAAATTTAAGCAAACTACACAACCGCTGTAGCACCTTAGAGGATATTGCACCCTAAAAGTTAATAGGAGCTTTGGTTAGCTGTCAGTGCTTTATCAAGAGTTGTTTGCTCTGCATTACTTTCTCCAAAAGGCATTGATTGTACTTTATTAGCACTTTCCTTTCACAAGAAGAATGCAGAAAAATGAAAAAGCAAAGAGCCATGATGAGATGTAATCTTAGGCAGATGGCTGAGAGCTGCAAAACAAATTTTCCTCTGGAAGTAAATAGGGAAAGGGAGCCTCACGGTGTGTGGCTGTTGGAGACGAGGGTCCTGTTTGAAATGAACAGATTAATTGGGCACGTAATGATGTACAAAACTGCCCTGGGTTAACTCAGGCATACTTGGGGATATGTAATGCAGAATTCAAGTCAATTTAGCATCCATTATATGTTCACAGGAGTGATGGGCGAATATGAGCCGAAAATAGAAGTGCAGTTCCCAGAAATGGTTCCATCTGCGAAAGGAACAACTGTGAGACTGGAATGCTTTGCGTTGGGAAAGTAAGTTTTCGTCATTCACTCATTCTGCTGTACTAAAACAGTTTGCAGGTTGTTAGGGCAAAATCAAGTAAATTGTGGGTTTTCTGCTTCGCACAACCTCCATTAACTGTGATGTTGCCTCCCTTGGCTTTCAGTGCTCATTCATGCCCTTCTCAGTTTGACCAGTCATGCTCTGTGGACTTTTCATTTTGTTTTGCTATGCAAAGACACATGTACATTGTTACTTCGAACTATGATCACTTGGACAGCTACTGATGACGTTTGGTGCATGAATCTGATGCACCTCAGAACAACCCCACTTCCCCACCAGCGGAAGTGGGGACCTTAATGTATCAGTTGATAAGACCTACTTTGGCTGCAGCTGCTTAGAAAACAAAAAATTGATGTCATTGTGAGTTATTCAGTGGAAAGTCAACATGTTATAGTAGTGAAAAAGGAAAATTCAATGTTGGAAATAGTGGGGAAGGTATTTAATATAAAGGAAGTATCATAATGCCATTATACCAACCTGTAGTATAGATTTGGACCACAGGGGACAATTCTGGTAAATTGATCTGTGACTCCCAAGTATCCACTGGTGTGAGTAAACTGTGTAGGCCATTACCCTTATACCTTTGCTTGTGAAAATCTAGATACAGCAAACTGGCCGCTGAACAAGATGCAGTGGACAGATCTTTGTGTTGATCCAGCAAGGCTGTTCATATAAATGCATGCAGTAATCACTCATCTTATGGGGGGGGGGGCGTGTTCCAACAGTAATATGTATACCCAAAAATTGTGTGTGGTCAAACCCTTGGAGCTGCCCTTTGGCCAGCAGGTTGTGGGGAGAGAGAGCATCCTCAGCATTCTCAAGAGCCAGCATGCTGAGTGGTCCTTGCCCTGTCAGTAAGGTAGAGAGTTTTGCATGCTTGGTCCACTTGGCTTATCCAGTGGAAAGGGGGCTTTTAAACTCACCACCTGACTTGGGACAGGAGGGGGCAGATGCCTGCTTGCTCAGATGCTTCTGTGAGATCTTGCAGAGACCTGAATTGTCCCACGAGATCTCACGAGGGCATTCCTTAGGCTTCCAGAGCTTCTGTGCCAAGTGAGCCTTTTCTGAGGTTCCTGTAATTAGGTTGGGAAGCTTTGAAAACACTGGGCCCCTCTTACATTCCTGCTCCATGATTGCAGTCATGGGATTGTTGTCTTAAACATGACGGTGTATGTTTTGACTCCACAGAGTGGGAAGTGGCGGAGACAGAATGTTTGTGTTACTGTGTTCTGTGAAGTGGGACTATTGTCCTTGGTTCTTTTTCTCTTTGCTGTCTGATGCTAGAAAGAGAGGGAGCCATGTTGCAGTGCTCCGTGTGTGTTTATATGTAAATAAAGTAGGTTAGCCAAAATGCTGAGTTGCTGAGCTCTGTTACGCAAACAGTCGGGCATGTGTCTCTGCCAGGGTCCTACTCGAGTGTAGGCTGAGCTCCTGACAGTTTGTGCTGGTCCCGGGGGGGGGGGGAGGGTATCGTGTGGCGTTGTCCGTGTCCGGTCCGAGGCTGAAGCGGGTTCCAAGGCAGGGAGTCGGGCGTGGTCAGGAACTCTGGCAGAAAGAAGGACAGGGTGCCGGCAGGAACAGGTAACCAACGATGTTGCTCCCACAACCTGGGACTGGGAGGGCTGGCCTTTATCTCCTCTGAGGCATAGGGCGGCCCCAGTCCACAGGTGACTCTTCCCTCCTGGCCTGGAGGCGAGCACTCCTCCTGCGAGAACTTAGTTCCCTCCACCTCTCTGCCCTGAGCCTCTGCAGCTCAGGAGAGGCTGGAGGATTCCTGGACCCAGAGGCAACCTCACCTTCCCCTGACAGGGCTGGGAGAGGAGCACCTGTAGGCAATGGGTCCTTGATCACCTCCGGAGCCAGAGCGGATTCAGTTGGTGTCTGCTCGTGAGGACCCGGCACAGGTGAGGGCCCTTCAGGTTCAAGCCCCTGCCCCGGCTCAGCCGGCCCTGGAGGCGGGGACTCCTGTTCAGGCTGGGAATTCCTCAGGTTCAGCCTCTGGATCAGATTCCCAGGCCATCACACAGTTATTGCTACAAATGGGTTTTTTTTGGGGGGGGCTAGTCATTTTGTGGCTGTATTTGCAATGATGTGTTATATATAAAAATGAACTTGTCTGTTCATAGCAGCTCAATTAAAAGAATTCAGCCTTTACCATCAGGATTTTCTCCCTTCTGTTGTTGATAAACAGCCCGGTTCCTACGATCACCTGGAGAAGAGCCGATGGAAAACAGATCCCAAAAAAAGCTCGGAGGCACAAATCAAGCAGCATCCTTGAAATCCCAAACTTTCAGCAGGAAGATGCTGGCCTGTACGAATGCGTGGCTGAAAATGTGAGAGGGAAGAACGTGGCCAGGGGCCAGCTGACGTTTTATGGTACCCTGATTATTTACTCACCTGTTTTTCATTATAGCTGAGGCCAAAATGTGGTAAATGCTTTGTTGCACTGTCAATGTTGATTTTTCTCTTCATATTTGTCTTGCAAATAGGACTGCTCAGCAAGTGTAATTTTATATAAAATAAAAACCTCTGAGACGGGCATATTGATTGAGGCTGGGAAGTGAGGGAGAAATGAAAACGTACATTGTAAGAAGGAGATTGGTCTGGAAGATGTAAAACGCAGTTGTAAAGCAATTTATCTGTCTTTCTCCTGCTGCATCTGGAAGAAAAACCGCATGCTCTTCTGAAAAACGATGGCTGTTTTGGCCTCAGATGTAGAGTTTTCATTTTTGGCTAGCTTTTAATCTCAATGCCCCCCCCCCCCCGGTATCACACTGAATTTGGGACTCATTCTTGTGTAAAAGTAATTATGGGATTTTTCTGTATATGTCCCTGCAGATTATATGAACAGGACTGAAAAACTTTGCATTGCTACAGATCCTTTAAGGATTTGTTCTCTTCTTCCTCTCTTGAAAGGAGACCGAGGGTAATGTTGTGCATAGCAGTCCACCAGACGCTTTAGAGAAGGCAGTCGTCGAGACTGAGTATGTGTAGCTTGGCCCTCCTCCTCTTGCCAAGAGAGAAGTAGGGTCATGCTTTCCCAATTGCAGAATGGATTGCCTCCTCTAAAGTGGCTGTTGCAACTGCTTTAAAGGTTGCAATTCACAGCACAATCCCCTTCACCTCTCCTGACAAGAGAACAAAGAGAGAGATCATGATTTTTCAACAAAGGTAATTTTTTTCAATGGATTCACTCCCTTTTTTCCCTCTGAAAACTGTTCCTTTATACATCCCCCGACAAAATGTCATATTTTGCTGCAACCCAGCCCCCTTCCTACCAAAAATCACTGCTAATTACTCTAGACCTCCTTCTCCCCAGGTCCTGCCACCATAAAATGTCAATTAGCATGAGAGGACCCAGAAGAAAGGCAAATAACTATATTCTAGAGTTCTTTGGACCTAGCCAGTTCCAAGTTTCCTTAAAGTTGTTGGGATAGTGTGATGGCTTGGTATGCTCTTCGCAACAAGCACCTCTGCTCACTCAGAGATATACTGTATTTTTCGCCCTATAGGACGCACTTTTTCCCCTCCAAAAATGAAGGGGAAATGTGGGTGCGTCCTATGGGGTGAATGCAGGCTTTCACTGAAGCCTGGAGAGCGAGAGGGGTTGGTGCGCACCGACCCCTCTCGCTCTCCAGGCTTCAGGAGAGCCCCAGCGCCAGCCCCACAAGATCGGGGGACAGAGGGAGGCGGAACGCCGCCATCCCGCTGTCTCCCGAAGTGGTTTGGAGGCTGACGGCGGGGAGAAGAGCGCTTCTCCCCGCTGCCTGCCCCACCACTCCGGGGACAGCAGGGAGACGCAGCGCGACTCCCTGCTGTCCCCGGACTTGATCTCAAGGCGGGCAGCGGGGAGAAGAGCGCTTCTCCCTGCTGCCTGCCCCACCACTCCGGGGACAGCAGGGAGACGCAGCACGACTCCCTGCTGTCCCCGGACCTGATCTCAAGGCGGGCGGCGGGGAGAAGAGCGCTTCTCCCTGCTGCCTGCCCCACAAGCTCCAGGGACAGCTGGGAGACGCAGCGCGTTTCCCCGCTGTCCCCGGACCTGATCTGAAGGTGGGAGACGGGGAGAAGAGCGCTTCTCCCCGCTGCCTGCCCCACAAGCGCCTGGGGGGGAAATAAATTTTTTCCCCTTTATTTCCCCCCCAAAAAACTTGATGCATCCTATGGACCGGTGTGTCCTATGGGGCGAAAAATACGGTAGACAGTTCTTTATTTTACATATGTACAGGCAGCGCATTACAATCATACATCTGAATCCTCCAGTTCAGATTCTGGGAGTGGCCTCCGCTGGCTTCTCCTCCAACAGAAAAGGCGGGGAAGCTTCATGTGATGCCTCTCCCCCCTCCTCTTTAACTCTCTCCTCTCCTTGGCAGATGGATCAGGCATTGCCTCACTATCGGTGCCAGAACATCCTGTGTGGCGCTGGGGCTCTGCTTCAGCCTCTGAGAGCCCTTCCGCCTCCTGGCTCTCCCCTCTTTCCTCAATCGCCACTTCCTGCTCATCTCCCTCTTCCTGTTCCTGCTCCTCCCCAGCATTCTCTGGCAGTCCCATGACATCACACACACCCTTCTAAGACCCCCCCATCTGTGTTGCTCTTGCTTTCTTCTGAGGATTGAAACCCCAAAAAGCCTTCCTCTTCCTCATCAGTCTCCGCAAATATCTCCTTGAGTTGCCAATTGTGGGGTTTGGGTTTGTGGGAGTATCGCGCATGAAATTCCTCTTGTAACTCCGGCGCCTGGATATTCTCTGCCGGTTCCCATGAGTTCTCAGCTGCAGGATCACCCTCCCAAGCCACTAGGTATTGCAGCCTGTTCCTTTGCCACCTGGAATCTCCTCTACCTCTCCACCCTGCTCTACCACTGGAGGAGGTTCCCTGGCCTCCATTTGATACCTATGTGCTGGATTGTATGGTGACAGCAAGGACCTATGAAAAACAGAGGTGCCGTAAAATCGGTTTGTCGTTGCTGGGCTTCTCTTGATTGCTATCAGCCATGCTGCTTGCTATTTTCATCTTTCTACTTTTAATCATTTCTGCAAATCCTAGCTTCGTACTGCTCCTTTGCGCTGTCTCCCTTGTTGTTTTGGCAGTGTCTGGTTTGTTTATTAGTAGCAGTTAATAAACCTGCTGTGATTTGTGACCTTTTCCTTTTTAATACTTTTTCTTTATTCACATTAACAGAAACTTCGATATCTTTCCCTTGATACCGCTAATCCTGTTTCTTTCTTAAATGGATTTAACTTTTCCCACTCCTTGTGGCAGATCAGTATCAATTGAGGGGGGACGTATTAAGTTGTGTTTTCGTCCATCTTGTGTGTTTTCCACTTTTGACAGTCCCATGAACCATCTTAGTTCTCCATTTAACTTGCATAGTACTGTTATTTATCACCTTGCTCGTTCCTGTTATCCTTTCTCTCACTTTCTGAATCATGGCTTACTTTTCCCCCCTTTCCTCCTCTGTTCCACTGAGTGAACATTGTTTATTGAGAAGTTGTTCAGACCATGTTCAATGAGGGTTAACCTCCCTCCACCCAGATAAGTGTGCATGTAGGAATGCCACTTTTGGATTCATCAACAATATCTTCTCTTTTGATCTAAGGATCCCTCCAGACAATCTACTTATTGAGCATTCATCAGATCTGCCTTTCCCAACCCTTCGTTTTTAGGTGTTGTTAAACTACAGTTCCCACCATCCTTTGCCATTGGCCATTCTGACTGGGGTGATGGGGGTTGTAGTTCATCAGCATCAGAAAACCTAAGGTTTGGATCTGTTTCTTAATCAACTTTGATTTCTTTTTACACTTATAAGTTGGTTCATGCTTGTACTTAAATGAAAAGGCAACTGATTAATTCTATAAAGGTAATAAAATAAAATAATGTAGGCCAGAACAGAAGCATGTTTACATTTCACATTAGCACTGGCTACATTTTATTTTATTTATTTCATAAAATTTATATAAAATTTAATTGCATATATTTCTTTAAAATCCTCAAAGTGGTTTACAAATGGGAAAATAGTCTCAGCTTAGACCATATCCCTGTATTTTACTTTTAAAAGTTAACCTTGTCTAGAGGTGATGCCCCACTAGCCTGCTGTTTAAGGTGATCAGTGTTTAACTTGGAGTGTTCTCTTATACGAATAACTTGACTTCAGCTGCCTTTTAAATTTGAAAATGCAAACCACGAAAATGTACCCCAAGTTTCATCAAAATAGCCATTCCAGACCTGTCATTCTGAAAGCAGCTTGTCATAAGATCTCATATAATATCCTGCATTAGTGACAAAAGCTGAATGGTAACATCTTTAATCTTTCTCTCTTTTTTAATGTAAGAAATATATATATATATATATATATATATATATATATATATATATATATATATAAAATGGGGAGGGGGGAGACTGCAATGCTGGCATTGTTTTTCCAAGTTGTTTCTACTGGGTCAAAAGTTCACATTCAAAGAAAGGAACACTGGAACGTATTTGATATGGAAAATCAAACTTGTCACTTACTTACAGCCTTTCTCTGTGAAATGTTCTATCATAATGCATCCCTGGAGATTAAAATCTGGCTCTAACAGTGTTACTCTTTTAAACTGAGTTATCTGCCTCTGTGAATAGCAAAGAAAGCAAAGGAAGATGAAATTCAAATTTGCCTGCTTGCCGCAGATAAACCAGACTATCTTTTTTTTGTCACCAACCATATTATTCAGCACTCAGTAAAGTTGTTGAAAGAGGTTTGCTTGTTTGTTGCTGTTATGCTGACTCTAGTTTTCTTTTGCGCTATATATATATATTATCAGTGGCATCAACATGCTTCATGTTCAGTATGGTTAAACAGGTTGACGCAGGGTGAACAATTCAGCCTCTTTTCCTCCACCTCAGTTGTACAGTTTCACAGCTTAGCCTAGTAGCATGTGTGAAGGGAAAGCAAGTTAGGTTATAGAACATTGGTACACTTTAATCATCTTGGGATAGTGTGAGGAAGGAGGGCACAGACTCTTTTAAGACTGGCCAGGTGCTTTTGTTTTTGTCTCTCTGCTTGGAAGATTCCTGTTTGCTTCTGCTGCTTCAGAAGCCACAGACCTGATTGAAAATGTAGCAACCTGCTTTGTTTATCCCCTGTGATTGTCTTGCAAATACCGTATTTTTCGCTCCATAAGATGCACTTTTTTCCTCCTAAAAATTAAGGGGAAATGTCTGTGTGTCTTATGGAGCGAATGCGTGGTCGCTGGAGTCAAATTGCCCAGGGGCAAAAAGCAGATCGTGCATTTTTTAAAAAAATATTTAGAAAGAGGGAAGGGGGTATTGAAACAAAGCCGCCGAGCAGCTGATTGGCAAGGGATAGGGAGGGAGATAAGGGACTCTAGAGATAAAGGAGGCTGCCTGGGAGGGGAGAGGTAAAAGCACATGGATCCTCAGGATTTTTGCATTGGGTCACCCCAAATTCTCCATCAGATCACATAGCATGTCCATGGCTACAGCCTGCACCAAAAAAACCCCACATCCACTGTTTCGTGGGGCCGCAATGGCACAAAAACATGGTTACAAAGCACAGATCCACATGGATCCTCAGCATTTTTGCACTGGGCTACCCCAAACTCGCCATCAAATCACATAACATTTATGTGACCACAGCATGAACCACAAAAATCATACATCCACTGTTTCGTTCAGAATTTTTTTTCTTGTTTTCCTCCTCTAAAAACTAGGTGCGTCTTATGGTCAGGTGTGTTATATTAAGAACGTAAGTCTGGTCCAGTAGCACTCTTCTTAAGTTCAGTATCCTGTTGCCAATAGTGGGCAACCAGACACCTACAGGAAACTCATAAGCAGGACATAAATGCAATAGCCCTACCCCTTTTCTGCCCTCCGGTAAATAGTACTTAGAAGGTACTGCTTCTGAACATAGATATTGCATACAACCATCTTGGTTGAAAGCCATTAATACCCTTTTAAGTCTACCTGATCTAGTAGCCGTCAGCAACCTTTGTGGCAGCAGATTTCATAAATGAATTATTGGTTGCATGAAAAAATGCTTAATTTATATGTCCTAAATCTCCTGCCAGTTTCTTTGGATGACCCAAGTTCTATTATTATGAGAGAGAGAGAGAAATGTATTTCTCAGCACCATGCACCAGTTGTCTTTTTTCCAAACTAAAAGCCACTTAGGCTTAAGTCCGGGGACACTTCCCCTCTGGTTAGTTCCATAATCAACTGTTCCAAGACACCATATTTTAGGGTGTTCTAGAAATTCTACCTCTTTCTTGTGACTAGAGCATGCATTTACCCAGTCTCTGTATGAGGGTAATTGAAGTCAGCCATCATTACAACATTTTCTTCTCCATCTCAAGATTGCTTCAGTTTTTTGGTCAACGATGTCCTTAGTACAAAATTATTTTTGTGACTGGTGTTCCCACTCACAGAGATTCTGCGAAAAAGTATTTTCCTTTTAAGTATTCTAGCTCTCAGCCTGTTACCAAACCTAATGTTCTGAAATAGTAAGGATCCATTACTGTCAAATTATATGGTTTTATATTGTCCTTCCCTTTTATATGTTTTTGTTGAACTGTCTGAACTGAAAAGGGAAGGAAGCAGGCAAAGCTTTGTATCCTCATCTATACTGTACATCTGAAAAAACGTACACTAACCTCAACTCTATTTTTAGTCTGCCTGAACACAGAATTTAACCTTGGTGATCCCTTGCAATAAAGTAAAGGTTTGTATCTCATTTAGAAGTACAATGGAGCCCCTTATGAGGCTTATGGGAACTATCTGAGCTAATTCTAAAAGAGCTGATCCTGATCTTGCAAAACAGCATCAGAGTAATGAAGTCGTTTGAACTGCTGTGGTTTAAAATATATATATTCCAAAGGGGGAAAGGAAACAATTATATCTCTGGCTGTAGCTTCACAAAAGTCAGTGTGGCTCATTCCTCACTCCTTTGGTGTGAACATTTGTGTGATAAGTGTATGCAACATTATGAGGTGTGACTGGTATAATGAAATTTCCTGCCTTGCTTACACAGATGCATATAGACTGAGACATTGTGAAGCAATCCAAAACTTGGAAAGTGTTGGTTTTTAGTAGGTTTACATTGCTGGCAGACCTATTTCTACTGAAGTAGCCAAAAGCTTTCCTGATGATATCCATGGCTCTAGTGAAAGTTTCCCTTTCAGTTAATACTGGATCTGCAGTGCAGTTAAAGGAATTTTAATTATTTAATCAATAGATTTTTCTTCAGTTAACCAAACAAATCTATCAATTCAGTTTTGCATAAGTTTGCATTTACATAAAGCTGAGATTTATTAAAATGCAAATACAATATTAACTCAGCATTCATTGGATTACCTTTGTCCCCACACTGTGATACTGTTTCTCAAGGAAGGCTCAAGGTGTCATGTGCACAATTCCTAATTTTTATCTTTGATAATAATAATAATAATAATAATAATAATAATAATAATAATAATTAATAATAATAAATTTTATTTGTACCCTGGCCAGAGCCGGGTTCAGAGCAGCTAACATCATATAAATAACACAGTATACATAAAAACAGGCATAAATTAATTAAACTACATCTTAAAATTAATTGAGACAAATTAAAATCTGGACAGATGTCAGTTATCAATCAGTTATCAGATTGAGAGCGGTTAATATTTTAATCATCTTTAGCATCTGAATACTTTAGCATCTGGTGTTCAGAGATATGTATCTTATTGTTTACTGTCATGATTAGGAAACAGCATACAAATTCACTTGCTATATGACAGCAAAGATGCATCTGGTATCCCAGCAGTGGCAAATCAAGAACTTCCAATGATCAACCCTCTACACAAGATGCCGCTGGGTTGTCAGGACATAAGACGTCTTATTTCAGTGCCTTTCACACACTCTCTCTCCAACACCTTTCCCCTTACAAGAAAAGATTGGCAGCAAGGCACGTGACCAGCAGGACAGATAGACACACAAAAGCAGGAGATATGCATGTTGATGCATCCATTCTCCCCTTACTAACATTAGGAAGCAAAGGAGCTCATCAGAGCTAAAGAAAGAGATGAAGTAATACACTCATATCTCTCTCTCTCTCTCTCTCTCTCTCTCTCTCTCACACACACACACACACACACACACACACGAGACCCCTCATGTTGAATGACTGCACACACAGACACACACAGCACAGTATAGCATCCTGTTCCCAGCTATAGCCAGATAGATGCATATGCCACCCACTTGTATATATAATAATAGTCTTGATCCTAACATATTGCTACGGGTCACCCCAATCTCTTCTGAGCTGAGTGAGATTCCAAGGGTCTTGGCTCTTAACCAGGGTTTGTGTTTCCTTTGGAGTGAGGCACAACAGAGACTGTAGTGCCTTTAAGATATATGGCTTTGTTTACACATATGTACACCTAAGCCTTGTTGGAGAGAGTGCAGAACATCATACCCCAAGAGTGTCTCCTGTTGCTTCTCCCATAGCTCAAGTAGGCTTGGGTTCAGAGCAGAAGCCAGCCATGCTCCCCAGTCTCTGGGTATAGCCTCTCCCAGCCAGTCTGCATGGAGTTTTTCCCCCACCTGGGGAAGCCCTGCCAGATGGGTGGTGTGTGTGTGTGTGTGTGTGTGTGTGTGTGTATATATATATATATGCTTTCGTAGATTTTCACGGGTACAGGAATGCAGGTTTTGGTGTCTTCGGGTGTCTTCCCGACTCTTACACGGGAAGACACCCGAAGACACCAAAACCTGCATATATATATATATATATATATATATATATATATATATATATATATATATTATTTCTGCTCTTTTCAAAAACATCCTGCAAAAGGACACTTATTCCTGCCCCCTGTAACTCTGGCAGCCTCTTGCTCCTCAGAGCCAGGGGAGGGACAATATTGGCATTGGCAATTGCCCTTAACGGCCCAGTACTCTGCTCTCTTTGTTTCTGAATGGCACCTCTATCAGCTGATCTCCTGAACAAGAAAACAGGTGCAGCCTGTATTTTTACAGTACACCCAACATTTTCCCTTAATACTCCAAATATCAGCTAAATTCTAAAATTTAAGAATTTAGAGGGATCTGGCCCCTCTGCAAACTCATCACAATATATTCACTAGGGGTAGGGATGTCTTTCTAAAATTGCCTCCCCTCTTTCCTTTCCCACACAGATAAACACACATTCCCTTCAGAGACGCCATTGCCAATTTCCCAAGGGAGCCAACAGGCAAAAGGCACCAGCTCAGGGTCCCAATATCTTTTGGAGTGCTTCTCCCAATAGAAACCTACCCACACCCTTTGGTCTTCATCTGAGGGCCTCTTCTGAATAGTTCCCTTGCAAGCGATTTGAGGGTGACATTAAAGGAGAAGGTTTCCTTGGTTGTTGATCCCCATCTTTAGGCCTGTTTGATGGAAATGTTTTTGCTGCTAGAATTTTCATTATTTTTTTCCTAGGCTTTCTTATGGGTTAAAGAAATTATTTTGCTGCAATGTATTGATTAGATTTCATGCTTTTGGACGAAAGGTTGTAGCATTTGGGACTTTTTAGTTTAGAGAAAAGACAAGTAAGAGATGACATGACAGAAGTTTATAAAATTATACATTACATGGAGAAAGCAGATAGAGAATTTTTTTTCTCCCTCTCTCAGAATGCTAGAACTCATTGAAATCCAGTGAAACTGAATGTTGGAGGACTTTGGACAGTTGAAAGAATGTGGTTCTTCATGCAGTTCATAGTCAAAATATAGAACTCACTCTTCCAGGAGGCAGTGATGGCCACCGACTTGAAAGGCTTTAGAAGAATTGCCATGTGTCCTCTTTTTCCAGGACACATCCTCTTTTCCAGGGGAAAAATTTCTGTCCAGATGGATGTTTTTTTTTATTTGCCAAAATGCCTCTGGCGATATTTTCTGGATGAGACATAGACCTAACTGGAGACTTGCTTTCCTCTTCTCCTGCACCACTCAGCAATACATCACAGCTTCTATAGCCTACAAATAGTAGGGGTATTTAAAATGAGAGTCGTCATAGCATCCTCTTTCTTTGCTCTTCAAAATATGGCAACTCTGAATTCATGGAGGTGAAGGCTATCAATGGTGATTAGCTATGATAGCTATGCTCTCCCTCCATTGCTGGAGGCAGCAATGCGTCCAGCTACAGTGGTACCTCGGGTTACATACACTTCAGGTTACATACACTTCAGGTTACATACACTTCAGGTTACATACACTTCAGGTTACAGACTCCGCTAACCCCGGGTTAAGAACGTTGCTTCAGGATGAGAACAGAAATCGTGCTCTGGCGGCCCCATTAGCTAAATGGTGATTCAGGTTAAGAACAGTTTCAGGTTAAGTACGGACCTCCAGAACAAATTAAGTACTTAACCTGAGGTACCACTGTACCAGTTTCTGGAAACCACAGGAGGGGAGAGGACTCTTGTGCTCCTGTTCTGCTCCCTGGTTTCCATCTGGCCACTGGGAGAACAGGAGGCTGGGCAAGATGAGCCACTGGGCCTCTTCTTAGGACTTCTCAGTAGTGAAGTGAAATGATATATTCCATTTATTCAGCAATAAGTGAAATATATACTGATAAAAATAAACGTTTACAACTTTTGGGTATGTGACTCAAAGGCATATATGTCGTTGGGTTTTGTGGGGGAAAACAAAATCACTGAAGCTGAGAATAGGTATTTTTTCATTATATAAAAGTTAATTTATGCACCCAAGGACATGAGTTGTAATAGTGCTTTTATAGACAAGGATGCCTTTTATTGTACACTTCACACTTGCTGAAAAATAGCCTTGGACTCAAGAATGCATGTTTTGACAAGCAACTTCAGGCAGCTCTTTGAATCCATAGATTATCTTGTTCTATGCAGATCTTTTTTGTTGTCTCTAGAATTGTCCTTTACAATACTGAAGAAGTGAGGTGATATAAGCTTTGTGTGATGCTAAATCTGTCAGTTGTAGTGTGTTGCTTTCTTGTTAAAGAAAAACCTGGGGCGTATCCTATTTATTTCTTATTATGTTTGTCAATCTGTTTCTCTCTCACCCCACCTCTGAATCTCTTTAAGTCTTATTTTCTTGGCATATATAAGTTTCTGAGCTAAGTTTCTTCAGCTTTTCTTTTCTTCTTGTTTTCTTTCTTCTAGATCTGGGAGAATCTGTACTGTACATTTGGAATTAGGTGTTCAGCTGCCATTAACTTTAGTTCCTTTTCAATTAATTCACCCAAAGGAGCTTGAACTATTCAAAAAGATCCTTGCTGCTTGTTCCTTGTTGGGTTTATCAGCAAGTAATGCTGATAGCAGAGATGGATTTAAAAGTAGCAGCATCATGTTGGTATTCAACCTGACACTTCTTGTTTATCAAGCTTTTGCTGCTTAATTCTACCCTTGCAAACCTTCCTCTGATCTCATCTAAACCCCTGGGGGATTTTAAAAGTGGTTGTCCTTTGTTGAAGAAATCTGAAATTGTTTTATCTGATTATAGAGAGACACAGCATTGTAAAATACCCAGGTTCATAGAGACCTCTGCTGGCATAGAATATACATATTTCTTTAAGCTTTGGACAATTGTGTGTGCAGATTTCAGTCACTATTCATTAAGCTCAATTATCTTTTGGACTCAGAAGCTTCTATATGGGGCTCACAGTAGTTTGCCATTCCAGGGATAGTTTAGCTGTCTAGTTTCTCTGATGTGGCAGCCTGAGATGTCCCCAGAACATTCACTGTCACTTGTGTTTGTTATCTGAAAGCAAAGTAATAGCAGTCTTATAAACTTGAAATACATATCTTTGGAGGCTACAGAGGAAAAAACATCCCCTGGGAGACTGTTTTAAGTTCCACTTATTTCCCCGAGCAAGTTAAATAAGTGGTTAAATCTATTTCATTGCAATTAATGGGACACGTAATGTTCTTAACTTTGGCTTGATTATGCTCATATATTTTCCTCTCAAATATGTTGCATGGGGATGTGTTTCTATCCCCTAGTCTGAGTGGATGGTATTCAAGGTTTACTCAGGGTACACCCATTGAAATTAATAGACCTAACTTAGTTAAGGGGACTTCTCTGAGTAAAACTCGGTTGAATACCACCCATTGTCTACAGAGATGGCAAATTATTTCTGATTTCTCATAGTTTACACATTGAAGCACTTTAGACTCGAGAGTAGACCTAAGTGCTTATGATTTCTGCAGGTTGGAATTTGATGCATGTAGTTTGCAAGCATATAGGATAAATTTGTTTTCTTAGGTACAAACATAATTGATACCAGGACTGGGCTGCATTTTTATTCTCTTATCTGGCAGGTTATTATGCTAAAGAAACATAAAGCTTTCCTTAGAAATAGGGAGCACATACACACTAAAAATGGTTTACTAGGTTAGCTGGCATAGATTCTCCAAAGGATATCGGGAATTGTAGCTTAGTGCCAGTTCTGAGAATTGTGATTTTCACAAACCCTTGGAGCCCTCAGTTTCAGGGTTTCCTGGGAGAAGGGGATAACTATAAGTTGGCAGTCTGTGCCCAATTCAGCACATTTAAACCAATGAGTACACTGGATTAATGCAATGGGGGAAGCCATCCAGCTAAAACATTCTTGCTACTAATATCTGTGAAAAGGAAAACATATCTCCTTATTTCTTTTACTGTGTCTCTAATGTTTAGAGACGAGATCCAATTCACTTTCAAGAACAATGCGGTATTATATAAATGTGTATGTTAGGAAGAAGGGCGTTTGAAGGTTAATGGCACGCAGAAAACAAACACTTGCTTAGAAGAGTGTTGCTGTCCTCCTTGCAGCTCCTCCAAACTGGATTCAGAAAATAAGTGACACTCATGTGGCCATGGAAGAAAGCATATACTGGGAATGCAAGGCAAATGGAAGACCAAAGCCTTCCTACAGCTGGCTAAAGGATGGCGAACTGCTTCTCCCTCAGGTATGAGTAATATTCAGGCTTGGTGTCCTTGATGCTTTTGAGTCGGGTGACGAAACTTGAAAAGATTTGTTGTGAAGTGGTGACCTTTTTCATCTCTGTATAGTTTGTTGCTGTTGAGAAAAAGAAATTAATGGAACCGAGTGGCCTTAAAATTCCATCTGTCCCATTGCAGACTTCCTTCCCTGCTGAGTGAATGTCACAGAATCACCTTGAGCTTTCCTTGTAGTTAAAACAATGACACTTCAAGCCATACTTTTCAAAGGCAGAAATTACCCTCAGGCACCTAATTCCCAGCCAAATGTTCAATGAAAGTTAGGCATTTAAGTGCCACTTTCTGCCTTTGACAAGCGTTTCTCTGAATCAACTGGAACTTAGAAGCTGTGGGACTCATTTCCAGAGGACATTTGCTATGAGAAGAAGGGTACATAAAATGGCTGTATATTTTTACACTCTGTACAACTCTGTAGGGGAAGGAAAAGTCATAATAGAAACGCTAGTTAAGTGTAAGTGTGAACTGTGAAAAGAGTGCATGGGAATATACTTACTCAGGCTGTATAAAACACCTTCCCTCCATTTCCATTTTTGAGCTTCTGATTTTTAATTGAACTTTATGGGAGGTAAACAAGCCCTCTGGTCTGTAATAGTAACCCCATTCAACTTCTTCAGATCTCTGCAAGAACTGACAACAAGGGAGTTGACCTATCATTAGCAGTGGCAGAATGAACTGCCTAAAGATTAATGATCTATGGAAAAGGGGGAAATCTCATTAGCACCCTTTCCATTCCATGTCTCACCAGAGGAGATCCTTTCGGGCCTTGAATGTCTCAATTATATAGGCAAACTAGGCAAATTATTCACTCTCCGTTATCAGAGTGACCAGCTTTTTTTTCTCTTAACCTGCTCTTTGATGAGTTGCCTAGATTCAATCAAGCTCTAATAAAGATTATGCAAACATAAAATTGCAACCCCACAGCCAAGTAGAAAGTCGGTCAGTTTTTAAAAAATTATATTAGTTATATGTTTCGTTGTTAAAAATACACCCGGATGCCTATTGTACACAATGCTGTACTGATTAAAACTGATAACGTGAGTTCCATATCCATAGGCTGACAAATGATTGCAGGGTCCTTTTGTTCCACATGCTAATTTCACTTGCTTCATGCTGGTCACTAGCAGATGGTCTTGAACTTAAATCACATTAGACTAAAGTAAGGATCGTTAAATGATTAACATTTACATCTTTAGGGTTTAGGGGTTTTTGATTTTTGTTTTAATTCTGGTGGGGTGAACTGCATACAATAGCTTTGCAACACTGAATGTGATTACTGTTCCCATTAACCTTCAAGGGAGCGGAAAGCTAATAGTTCTGCTGTTCGAAATCTTCTGAAGAACTTGCCTGGCATGATTAAACCACAACGCACTACAGGACAGAAGCAGTATTAGTTGCAAGTTTATGTACTTGAAGATACTATTAATCTAAATTGGGGAGGGGGTGATATACTGTTTAAATGGCATTTACCAACTACGATATTGGTTTCCTCCGTTCAGCAATTAATACGATATAAATTATTTATCAATAGATGACATCATGTAAATTGTTCATAAACATGCATTTTTAACATCAAAGTTGATTCCCCCTGACGGGTTAAAATAAATGATATGCTTGCAGCAATGCATAAATTCTAAATATGAGCTTTTCAAAATTGTGTTGTGCCTTTTGCTATTTTGCAGGAAAGAATCTTGATAGAACATGGGACGCTCACCATCACCAGTGTGAACCTATCGGACACCGGCATGTATCAGTGTGTGGCAGAAAATAGACATGGGACCATCTATATCAGCGCAGAACTGAGCGTAATTGGTGGGCTCCTTTTACTTAACAAATACTGAAAAATACATGTTGGCCTGTTTTGCTGCCTCTAATGAAGTCCACAAATAACTAATACTTACAGTATTTTTTGCTCTATAAGACTCACTTTTTCCCTCCTAAAAAGTAAGGGGAAATATGTGTGCGTCTTATAGAGCGAATGCAGGCTGCACAACTATCCCAAAAGCTAGAACAGCAAGAGGAATCGCTGCTTTCGCTGCACAGCAATCCCTCTTGCTGTTCTGGCTTCTGAGATTCAGAATATTATTTTTTCTTGTTTTCCTCCTCCAAAAACCTAGGTGCGTCTTATAGAGCGAAAAATACGGTATTTTTATCAGATTTTATATCAGTCTAGGCAAAAGGCCCACTCTGAGCAGCTTTAGCCCTTGTCACAATGATTGTCTGCATAGATGAACAAGTCATAAACACTTCATATTTGCTATCATCATCATTTTGCTTCAGCTGTTACAAATACATACTTTGGAGGGGAGAGGATAGATGATTTTATGCATAGTCTAGTACAAGAATTTGGTGGTCAAATTGTTCAGTTGCTTAGAGCATGGTGCTGATAATACCAGGGTATTGGAAGAATGGCAGATGATACCAGGGTATTGGAAGAATGGCAGATGAAAGTGATGGACTACATGGAATTGGAGGAAATGACTGGTAGAATCCGAGACCAGGGAGAACAGTTGGTGGAAGAAGATTGGAAGAAATTTAAAGATTATTTACAGAAATATTGCAAAATTAATGAATGTTAGAATGATGTTGGATTGAAGTTAAGTGGCTTCTAGCTGTAATGTTATAAAAGAATATGGAAAATTGGATTTCTAAATAGGCAAAAATTTAATGTTACAATATATTAAGATTAAAGACCAGGATAATAAGGAGGGAAAGAAATTGCTGAATTAATTAATTGAATTGGAACACAAAAAAGGGAGGTATGAGGAGGTCAGGGAAACAAGGATATGAATGTAAGATATGGAAAGATTGATTTTTTTATTTTTATTCCCCCCCCTTTTTTCTGTAAGTGTACTTACTTTTTTTTATTCTGTATTTTTCTTGTATTTTTATTTTTGTCTTTTACTTTTGTATTTATTGTTTTTATGTAATTCCTCTTTCTGAAACTTTAATAAATATTTTATAAAAAAAACACAAAAGGAAATTTTACCATCAAGAAAGATGCATTAGTGGGCGGTAGGTATAAAAAGGTTGACTACCCCTGGACTAGATGATCCTCAGGGTCACTTCCAACTCTATGATTCTATGAATGACCCAGATTTGAACTTCAGGGAACATAGGCATATTACAGAGGATTATGGGGAAATGTTCTAGGACAGGGATTGACAGATTTCATTTTTGCAAGATCTTAATACAACTTTAAGGCACATCAGCCAGATTCATGTGCAACAGAAACGGGGGGGGGGGGGGTGCCAAGAAGAGAATAGGCACTTTTTCCGCCCTGGAAATTATTTTCAGTATCAGTACTGAACTTCCTGCTCCTGGTTCCCCCCACCCCGCACCCACACTTTCTTAATTTCAACAGCCTAACTTAAGAAAGGAGAAACTCATCTTTGTTAGCAGCTAGAAACTTTTACAGATCTGTTGCAAATCATTCAGAAGTCATACATTGCTAGTATTACTAGTTTTGTCCAGTAGAAACATCATTCAGTAGTAACTGTATGTGGTATAAATAGAACATTCTGCATTTTTTTTTAATTTGGAAAATTTATAAATGGATTGATCAAGAAGTTCTCTAAGTAGTGTCCAATAGGCCAGGATTTCCTGGCTTGGTAGAGCTGGTTCTTATTTTCTCCTGTGCATCCATATCCAAGCTGTTTGGTCCATCTGGAACTTAAGCATGGGGAAGGGCTATAGCTTGCTTCAGTCCCTGGCATCTTCAGGCAGGACTGGAAAAGTCTCCTATCTGAAACCTTTGAGACAAGCTGCTAGTCAGTGAAGACAATACTGAGCTAGATGGACTCATGGAATCATAGACTTGTAGAGTTGGAAGGCATCCTGAGGGTCGTCTACTCCAACCCACTTCAATGCAGAAATCTCAACTACATCCTACATGACAGATGGCCACCCAACCTCTTCTTTAATATCTGCAAAGAAGGAGAGTCCACCACATTCTGAAGGAGTCTGTTCCACTGTCAAACAGCTCTTACCACCAGAATGTTTAGTAATAATCTCCTTTCTTGTAACATGAAGGCATTGGTTCGAATCTGGAGCAGGAGAAAACAAGCAAACCCTTTAGATATTTGAAGATGGCTATCGTATCTCCTCTCAGTCTTCTGTTTTCCAGGCTAAACATACCCAGCTCCTTTTGCCGTTCCTCACAAGCCTTGGTTTCCAGACCCTTGATCATCTTGGTCACCCTCCTCTGCACGCATTCCAGCTTGTCAATATCCGTCTTATACTCAGTATATAAGTCAGCTTCATGTGTTCCTAGACCTCCTAGTACCTTCTATACAGTATTTTTTTCTGTGCAGTAAATCTGTAATTACTCCACTATTTACACACTGAGGGGATCCTGAGTTTTAGTGCTTCTGATGTGGGCTTTTCACATTTTTAAGAACTTGAATTGTGCCACAGAGTCTTGCTTTAAAAGCATATTCAGGACCTGACTGCTACAGGTCCTCTTTTGGCACTCCATTCCCATCCCAGCCTCCTTATGCCTTTTTGTGAAATGAAAGAAGACAGCCTTTGGTGTCTGAGTTCCTCTCAGCTGTGCATTACAGCGTGGTAGCACTGACTGAATCATTATTGAAGAAACATGGAAGATTGCAAGTCTAATTACCTTGCTTTTTAAAATAAAAAAGAGGGGGTAAAAGTGAATGCCCCACAACACAATCTCTCCACCTGTTATGGATCATGCTGTTCTGCTGGGCCAAAGAGAAGTGGTGACCCTCTCCTTCTAGATAATGAGCAGTAGGGGTTTCCTTTATGTCCACTAGTGGCTGCTTATTTCTCTTTAATAATGTTCTGTAGAAGGTGCTTTAAGTCACATGTGCATGTGTGGTGGAGGCAGAAAGAATCAGTTTGGATTTGGACAGAGAGTGAAAACGCATTTCATAGTCCCGCCCCCACCTCCCCAACCAGCTAGCAAGAAGTAGCCACAGGAGGTGGCTAGAGTGCTGTTATATCTGCTGGGGACTGATGCTGCTTTTGGTCTGGTACTGCCTTTACAATTTCTTGCTTCCCTCCTGGCCAATCTGTATATTGGAAAAAATAAACAGATATTACAAAACATCCAAAGTCTTCAGTAGTCTCTCCACACATGGAATCTAACATTGTAAATCCTGGAAAAACACAGAGTGCAACATAGCTTTGATCCATGATCTGTAGCCAGCATGGTGTAGTGGTTAAGAGTGGTGGACTCATAATCTGGTGAACAGGGTTTGCGTCTCCGCTCCTCCACATGCAGCTGCTGGGTGACCTTGGGCTAGTCACACTTCTTTGAAGTCTCTCAGCCTCACTCACCTCACAGAATGTTTGTTGTGGGGGAGGAAGGGAAAGGAGATTGTGAGCGACTTTGAGACTCCTTAAGGGGAGTGAAAGGTGGGATATCAAGGCCAAACTCTTCTTCCGTGGGTATGCCTTTCTAGTGGGGTTTCGTAAAACTTCCACAGTAGCAAAAATGTGGATGTGACATGCATTCACTGGCTATCTAAGCTTGATACATGATCAGAGTCCAGCATTCATCTCCACAAGATGTAGTGATGGCTTCATGCTGACGTGGGTTTTAAGAAGCAAACAAATGGGTGAGCTGTGGGTAAGATCCAGAGGAGCTTCCTCCAATAGAGAAGACTTAAGATCTCAGAGCACATAGCATGTAAGCCTTTTCTGAAGGATAGCAGTATTTCTAATTAGCAACACACACACACATGCTACCTCACAGGAGCTGTGGTTTCCTACCAGTGTGCACTCTCTAGTTACTGACTGAACTATTCTGATGTGACAGAAGCATGTAGATTTAAGGTGCCAGAGTTCTGACTTCAGATTTCCCTCCTCCCCCACTAAAATGATAGTTCATGCCTTAACCACTGGTTAAGGGAGCATCATTAGATGCTCCCAAAGATTCTAACTGCTCAAAAGTAAATTCTCAGCATAAAACAGCCTATGTGCAAAATGTGTTGTGCATTGCTGGTAAGGAAGAATTCGGAAAAAGATGTAATACATAAAGATGCGAGCATTTTCCCCAGCTTCCCTTGGTGTTACTTGACCTCTGTAAGACCTTCATTGTTAAGTGCTTGTCCTCAGCCACTCTTCGACATTGGCCCATATGAGGGGGGAATTGTAGAAAGTCCTGTAGTGGATGGCAGATCGGTATTATCTCTCTCCTTAGCTTTCTTTAACAGTTTTTAAAGCTCTCTGCCAGAGGCGGGGGCATAGTTTCTTTTAACAGCCTCCATCGGGAAGCTGGCATTTCCTCTCTCCCCACCTCATAATGTCCAGGATTTAAGTGTTATTCTAGGGTGTTCAGGGAGTGGTAGTGTCTACCCTGCTATGGTTAGTTGTGTTCTTATCTACTTTTAGCACTGCTCCCCCCATAATTTCACAGAAGTGTATTCCCGCCCCCCATGCCATGCTGAAAATTCTCCTTCTGCATGGTGAAGGGGCAGTAGGATGTCTGCATGGGGTTCCTCATGAGCTGAACACCTGATGACATAGAATCCAGCTTGCATCTGATGACATAGGCATCCAGGCAGCCAGCATGGTGAAGTGGTTAAGAGTGGTGGACTCGTAATCGGGTGAACTGGGTTCGCTTCCCCGCTCCTCTACATGCAGCTGCTGGGTGACCTTGGGCTAGTCACACTTCTCTGAAGTCTCTCAGCCTCACTCACCTCACAGAGTGTTTGTTGTGGGGGAGGAAGGGAGAGGTGATTGTGAGCCACTTTGAGACTCCTTAAGGGGAGTGAAAGGGGGGATATCAAGTCCAAACTCTTCTTCTCTTCTTGCATAGAAGACTACCTTCCTTGAAATCTATGCACAAAGGCTGCAGAAGTCCACCCTTGGTGTTTGCAGGTTGAGGGCAAGGCCAGTGAAACATGCAACAAGGACCAGTGAAACCAGCAGCATGTCCCCACTGCCCTTTCTATGGTTTGGTGCCATAGTATGAACTTGCAGTGAACCAGAAACAGAACCTTTTAATACAGCCAGCATATAACCTTGCTCTGTAATCTGGAGCTCTTATCTATGAGACTGTATAGGCTAAGCCATACAAGCAGAAGAAACAATGACCAAGAAACTGACCTTGAATTGGGTGTTTGTTTGATAACGTGCATAATTTTTAGCCACGTGTCTGCTGTTCACATAAAACATTGGAACGAATTATGTTATGATATGTGCAGGCTTTAGTTCACACTAAACGTAACATGTGAGTGCAAATCTTGCTTTTAGACTTTCTGATGTGTCAAATTTACACACTGGGATTGTTTGATTGTAATCTAGTCCCATGTAATTCTCCATAAAACTGATACCAATATAACGTCTTTGGATCAAGATAGAAGACTTCCAAAAATGAGTATGTCAAATTGCCCGTCCCTCTCTCCTTCCTTACCAAAACCATCTTTCTTTTTTGCTGTCACCAGGTGTTTTGCTCCCTTGTACTGCTCCAAGAAACCTTTTGAGAATCAGTATAGATATCCGAGCAGTTTAGAGGCCTTGATTTCATAGGCATGGTAACCGTCAAGAACTATGTTGTCAGTTGCCCAATATTTTGTTTTTCAAACAGTTAATACAATTTGTGAGTAGATAGCATTGTGTCTGATATATTTCAAAGAGAATGTTCAATATTGTAATTTTAATCTCTTCTAAAGAGGAAGGTTTAAGGTGTTCCTTGAGCAGCCAGTGTTTGGTTTTTGCTGGGCATTTTTTTATTAAAAAGGATAGATGCCTACAAAGTGGTGGGGGAACACCCCGAAATTATTGCTGCTGGAGGAAAGAACAAGTAACATTCAACAAATTAGAATCCATAGTGGCAAAATCTATTAGGGATGTTACCTTTCGTATAAAAGAAATCCAAATAAAGCCATAGATTCTTCTTTAGGCTATTCAGCAGTTGCTATAGAAGTCTGCCTTACACACTGGTTACAAATTATAGTATAAAATCAAGGACTTCCAGTTTGTCTTGTACTAGATTAACCAGAAAACATGTAAAGTATATTACCTGTAACCAGAGTACTTGAAGGTTTCTGAATAAATGAGTGTAAGATTGGAGGGAATACTTTCATGTTTCTATGCTGTCAGAGGAACTGTGACCTTCTGGCTGCCTCCCAGTTCCATCAATAGAACAATAATAATAATAAACTTTTATTTGTATCCTACCCTCCCTGGCCAAAACCGGGCTCAGGGCGGCTAACATCAAATATAAAACACTGGTATAAAATCAAGCAATAATTAAATTACCCCCTAAAAACAAGTCAGGATCAAATTAAAATCTGAATTAGATGGCATTCCGCAGGATTTGGGTTGGGAACAGTAAATGCTCATCAGGCCCAGGTGTTTACGCTGTTCTTATATGGGCCTGTGAGAATGCTGGGAGGCCCTCTTTCGTACTAGTTCTTATACAAAAATGGGAGTCAGGCTGAGCCCTGACCAAAGGCCTGGCGGAACAACTCTGTCTTGCAGGTCCTGCAGAAAGATGTCAAATCCCGCAGGGGCCTGAGCTCTTGTGGCGGAGCGTTCCACCAGGCCGGGGTCAAGGCAGAAAAGGCCTTGGCCCTGGTCGAGGCAAGCCTAGTCTCCCTGAGGCCCGGGATCTCCAAGATGTTATTATTAGCAGACCGTAAGGTCCTCCGTGGGGCATACCAGGAGAGGCGTTCCCGTAGGTACGAGGGTGCCAGGCCGTATAGGGCTTTAAAGGTTAAAACCAGCACAAGTGTATCTACTGAATGACTAGGACAACACACATCTCATTCAGATGCTACCACATATACACATGGAAAAACCGTAAAGCATGTTTGTGTGTTTCACTTTGGTTTTACATGCAAACTGTTTTCTTTATAAAGAAACATTTTTCAAACCACATTTGGAACATTCCCAATCTGTGCAGCTGCCTTTTTAATCTTGTACAGCAGCTATTAAATTCCCTGCAACCATTTCTATATTGAAAGTTTTCCTGGACGTGTAAAAAGAAATTCAAATGGGAATACCATTATATAGGGAGTCCTTTGTTACATAATTTAAACAAGTATTTGTGTACGGGGGGAGAGGTAACAACAACAGGTAATCATACCTTAAAATGTATTTTTTTGCCTGTACATGAGATTGACCGTTCTGTTTTTAAAAAGAAAAACTCATCTCCAATAAACAATTTTTTGAAAAACTCCTCATAACAAACAAACAAAATTAAAACTAAACAAGAGGCATCCACTAAACATGAGCAGAGGTACATGGCATTTTTCATACAATATATATCTATATTGCATAAAAAGTGGATGTGTTTGCTGTATCTTAAGACCTTAAGACCTTAAGAATTTACCAAATCTTATTGTTGGGATTTCTTTTCAAGGGTAGGGACTGCATAGAATGCTGAGCAGCTTGCCTTCTCTGCCCATGCCCTGTGACCCTAATTTTCTCCAGAGTCTCAGTGAGATCTTGTTTTGTCCCTTTGTCAGGCTGCCAAACATCTATAATGGTCACTGGGCACTGGAAGTATTTTGCACAGGTATCTGTCAGGGACAGTGACCTGTCACTAAAATTCAGGCCTTTTCTCTCTAGCCACTGTGCTAAGGAAAATTATTCTCAAGGCAGTAGATGATGGTCTGTTTCATACGTTTTGTGGCAGGGCTGTATTTGAACTGGAATTTGGAAAATTGAGGAGACATGTTGGATTCATAGAATCATAGAATTGTTGGAAGGGACCCCAAGGGTCATCTAGTCCAACCCCCTGAAATCCTGGAGTATTTTGCCCGATGTGGAGCTTGAACCCAAGGGCCTGAGATTAAGAATTTCATACTCTACGGACTGAGCTAGCACCACTACTATGTGCCCATTGGAGTGGACAATCTCTGTTCTGCACCAGTTCCATCCCCTTTTGCTGCCAATGTAACTAGGACATCATATATCATTTATTCATTGGATTCCTTACCTGCCCTTTACCAGGTCCCAGAGCAGGGTAAAGCAATAAAACATAACATCATAAAACAACCATAAATCAAGGGAAATGCAAAATCAATTAAAAACAGTTCCATATATAAAACAATTCATACACACACACACACACACACACACACACACATTGCAAACATTTTAAAATAGTTCCACATGTAAAATCGTTCCAATACTTAAAAGGCTTGTTGAAAGGATTTTCTCTAAAGAAGGAACACGGATGCACCAGGATTCCCTAGCACAGTCAACCATAAGAGCTAACAGACATTGGGCAATCTCAGAAGAATAACCATTATCAAGAGCGCTCCATCCCAATTGGTTGGCCAAAAGGGAGGAGCAGGACACTGAGAAACACTGTTAACTGTCTATCTGCAAAGAATATATTTGTCCACTGTTCTGGGATTAATCAAGAAAATTTATGGAGGATAAGGCTGTCAGTATCTTCTAGCCATGATGGCTAACCTCTGCCTCCACAGTCAGAATGTGTCTGAATACCAGTTTCTGGAAACTGCAGGAGGGGAAAAGTTCTGGTGAGCCTGAGTCCTCCTTGCAGGCTTCCCTTAGGTTGTCCATGTGAAAAGAGGATGCTGGATTAGATGGGCCATTGGCCTAATCCGGCAGGGCTCTTCTTATGTGATACGGTCATGTAATTTTTGCGTTGATTAAAAGGAAACTCTGACTTGGATATAGAGACCCCAGGAGTTTCATAGGACTGTGTTGATGACAGAATGGGAATGGGATTCCTGTGCAGCACCTTGCCCATCCTGAAAGTATACTGGAGATGCAGTGGCTACGCACTGAAACAGCATGGGCAGTGGAATGTTCAGTTGTAGGGGGAAGGAAGGATTGATTGAAATGTCCACCATCTCCCTTTCTGTCAATGGGAGCCTCCACTGGATCAATTGGCCTTAAGGTGTCCTGCAAGAGGAGTGCTGATCCAGATGAAGGACCTGGTTCCTTAGGCCCAGAGGGTGATGCCTTTCTAATCTGAGGAATACTTCAAAAAGCTGTATTCTGTGTGCTGATAACAGACAAAGAGCCCAAGCATGCTTTGTTTCTGCAAAAAGTTACTGCAGTGCCAAGAGACTTAAAATTGGACGTGGAATGAATAGATGTCCTAAATATATTAAAAGTGAAACACGAAGCTGAAGCATTGCTGTCCAACAAATGCATTGCTAAGTCTGCTATAATTAGAATGTTCCTTAATTAGAGCGCTCACACAATAATGTGCTCTCCTTCATTTTGAATTAAGCAGCTATATTCTCTACTAGGAATAAGGGTACCTGCCTTTTACTGATAATTTTTAATGCAGACAGGAAATAAAGGCTTAATCATAATTCTTGGATAATATGTTCTTCTGTCGTATCATTCACAAGCCTCATGTTTGCCACTTGGTGTTCAGTAGTTATATGTTTTCCGTTGTAGCAGGCAAATGCTATTACGGTCAGACCGATTACTTGCAGTGCAGGGAAGGGAACCAGATTGAAAACAAGGGTTGATCTCTAGTTTTTCAGTGGGTTTTTATTGGATTTTATTATGATTATTTATTTTTAGAATTCAGTGAGTAAGGTTTCATTATGACTCTACCCTTTCCCTGAAATGCCTGGCACCTCTTCACTCATCATTGTTGGTCCTGCATTTTTTGAGCACTTATGGAACTTCCTTCATTCTTCTTGTTCCATTCAAAGACTTGCCCCTTCACACATCTAACATCTTGACAAATGCCAATGCCAGATCTCCTTCCCAACGCTATGCCTCGTTTCCCACCACTTCTGCAGCTGACGTAATTGTTTTATTTGTGGCCTGTTCTTTCCTTTCCGTCCTTTAACATTAGATTCCTCCCTACCCCCGCCAGAGTATTGGGTGATACTAGCCCAAAATGTTACTGCAAACAAAATGTCCTTCCTGTCTGCTGCAACAGCAAAGAAAGTTTGGGGAGGTACCCTGAAGGTCACCAAATCCTTGCTGGATGCAGTTATAGCTTCCCTGACACGTGTCTGTCCAACTCCTTAAACAGGAGAGCACACTGAAGCCATATGTTCCACTGTTGAGCAATTCTCACCACTACGAAATCTGCTTCCCTGGAATCACTACCCATTTGTTCTAGTCCTGCCTTCTGGAGCTACAAGAAAACGAGTCTCCTCCACCTTTCATGAAGCCCTTCAGATATTTGAAGACCTTAATCTTCTCTCATGTAGGCTAAACATACTCAGGACACACTCTGCTTTGATGATGTGCTTTTTTATTATGTGGCACCCAGAACTGAAGGCAGTACTTCAGAGGTGATTCAACTGGAGCAGAACAGAGTAGAACTATTGCTTTCCATTCTCTTTTGTAGTAGCTGCATCACACTGCTGTCTCATGTTCAGCTTGTAACAAAATAAGACACATAGACCCTTTGTACATGTAAGGCTGTCAAGCCAAGTCTCCCCCAGACTGAAATTATGCCTATGATTTTTTGTTTTAGGTATGGGGTTTTTGTGTGTGTGTATTGAACATTTTTTGGTTGCAGGCCAGAGTTCCAGTTTATCAAGATTACTTTGAATGTTCCTTGATTCTGTCCTTTATGGTGTTATATGGCATAGCTGTTAGGGGTGTGCACAAGCCCAAAAATGTGTCTTGTATCTCTGTGTTTTTTTTAAAAAAACAATCAGTTATGTTTCTGAAACCCTGTGCTCTGTCTGCTTTGATCTTTGTTTGAGGTTCTGAGCTGCTCTGTATAAAACAATAACAAACTCTGACAATGGCTTTAACTTCTCCCCTTTGAGCCAAAGTGGATGAAATTTACAGTCACAGGAGCCCCTCTTCAATGGATCAAGGCTGCCAAATTACAGATAAATAAATCTAGGAGCCTTTGTAGATGAAATAAAAGGAACTCACTTTCTTCCATAACCCATTGGGAGAGTGGGGGTTTGTCTCTTGCTCTTTCATATCTTAAAATAATTAAGAGATGGCTGAAGTGTGTATTTCCCCCCTTCCTGAGCTTGTTTGATGGGCCTGCAGAGTTCCAGGTTTTTGTTTTTAAGATTAAAAAGCTTAAATTAAGCTTTTAGCTTTTTTAAAACAAAACAAAAAAACCTGCTTTTCTTTAACAAAATAAACAAACAAATCCAGAGCGCTTTGGTGCTTTGCAGGCAACATTTTGAAAACTCACACTTCTTGCAAAGCCCATTGACCTAAAGAAACACAGAGATAGAGGAAGACATAGAGCCATAAGGTACACAGACTTACAGGAACAAACCACAGTTCATAGGGGGCGTGATCTGACTTGAGAGATTTATTGACATTTATACTGATTATCACTTAAATTTGCAATCATGGTATGATGAACATACATGGAGGTCATGAAGCTTCTAGGGCAGGGGTCTGCAACCTTTAAGACAAAAAGAGCCACTTGGACCCGTTTCCAAAGAAAAAAACAACTGGGAGCCACAAAACTCGTCATTATAAAAATAACTTTTTGTCACTTTTTATTATTATTTCTTTGTTTCCTGCTCATAGAAATAAACATTAAATTAACAAGTTGCCTTTTTTTGTGTGTGTGTTCTTCACTCCCCTTCAAAACAGTGACCAGCGTACATGCCCCCTTTCAATGCAGTGACCAGCGTACATGCCCCTTACAATGTAGCGGGCGGGCAGGTGACGTCGGGACGGTGCGTGACTAACGCACGCACCGCCCCCATGCGACGTCACAGCCAGTACAGCGCCCGCCACAGTGGGGAGTGTCAGGGCACACAATGCGCCTCCTCCCCTCGCTAGTATCCGCCCCAGAGCCACGGCAAAGGTGTAAAAGAGCCACATGCGGCTCCGGAGCCGCGGGTTGCTGACCCCTGTTCTAGGGAGATGTGCATGTCTCATGCTCAACCTTTCCTAAGTGGTGATGTGGAGTTCAGGTTAGCCTTCACAGGATAAGTCTCCTTTGATTGACAGGGGACTTGAGACTTACTGTGCCTTTGCAAACCAGGACCTCTAGTATAAATGTACCCTAGTTGTTCAAGATGCCACACAGACAGTAAAGGTTTTGTGAGAAGAGGCTCTTACATAGTGTCCAATATTTGTAACGTCAGTGAAATCATACTGCAGATTTGACTTGGATCTAGAGGGAGGTGATTCTCCCTTCTTGCTTCAGACTGCTTCCCACCAAATTTTCAGGTTGTTCCAGAGACCTCCTTCAGGAGCAGCTTTACAAGGGGTACAACATGATGGGGAATTGGCAAAAAGCAAGGCTCCCTCCTTGCACAGAAGTGCATCTTGGGGTGCAAGCCATTGTTTCATTTATGTGTTTGCTTAAGACATCTTCTCTTGCAGCCAACATGGTGCTCTCCGATGTGGTACCCTTCAAAGTGGTTAGACTACAACTTCCATCATTCCAGTCCATTCTCCATGTTGGCTGGAACTGCTGGGAGTCTAGAGAGCACCAAGTTGGTTATCCCTGCTTTAGAGGCGCCATTATGAAATGTACTTGTGTGTGCTGTACATGATCAGTAGTGAAGAAATTCAGCTTTTTAAAAAAATGCTTTATTAAAAAGGAGTTGGATAATACTTCTCATGTGATCTAAGCCCTTTTACCTATTGTCTTTCAGCTGTAGGTCCAGATTTTTCAAAAAACTTCTTGAAAAGGTTAACTTTTGTCAAAGTTGGTGGTGACGCTTCAATCGAGTGTAAACCCAAAGCTTCTCCGAGGCCTACCTTTACCTGGAAGAAAGGAAAAGAGATCCTAAAAGACACTGAGAGGTAATCTTTTTTTAAAAAATAATAATCTATTGCTTGTGTTTTGTGACTGCTAATCTTTTTATATTTCCCATGAATATTGGTTTGACAATGATTGTTGTGAAAAGCTCTGGTGTTTGCTGTTAAGGGAGAAGGAAACCCTATTGATTCCTAAATTCACTGTACATCACCTGCCTCTTCATATAGTTTAAAGAACAGTATTTTTGTTTTGACTAGCTTCAAGAGAATAGCTATCAAAATACCATTTTAGAGAATCCTTCAGATCATTGCAATCTGTGAGAGTCCTGGTAAACAGAAATTATTTGAGGATCAACTAGGCAATTGCAGTGTTTAGTTTGTCATTTGCAGTGGCAGGGGAAGAGGAAGAGGGAGGAGGGCTGAGTTAGAGTAGTGACAGCCCTGCAGCATTGCCTAGTATCTGCAGCCTAGAATCATAGAATCATAGAGTTGGAAGAGACCACAAGGGCCATCGAGTCCAACCCCCTGCCAAGCAGGAAACACCATCAGAGCACTCCTGACATATGGTTGTCAAGACTCTGCTTAAAGACCTCCAAAGAAGGAGACTCCACCACACTCCTTGGCAGCAAATTCCACTGTCGAACAGCTCTTATTGTCAGGAAGTTCTTCCTAATGTTTAGGTGGAATCTTCTTTCTTGTAGTTTGAATCCATTGCTCTGTGTCCGCTTCTCTGGAGCAGCAGAAAACAACCTTTCTCCCTCCTCTATGTGACATCCTTTTATATATTTGAACATGGCTATCATATCACCCCTTAACCTCCTCTTCTCCAGGCTAAACATGCCCAGCTCCCTTAGCTGTTCCTCATAAGGCATCGTTTCCAGGCCTTTGACCATTTTGGTTGCCCTCCTCTGGACACGTTCCAGTTTGTCAGTGTCCTTCTTGAACTGTGGTGCCCAGAACTGGACACAGTACTCCAGGTGAGGTCTGACCAGAGCAGAATACAGTGGCACTATTACTTCCCTTGATCTAGATGCTATACTCCTATTGATGCAGCCCAGAATTGCATTGGCTTTTTTAGCTGCCGCGTCACACTGTTGGCTCATGTCAAGTTTGTGGTCAACCAAGACTCCTAGATCCTTTTCACATGTACTGCTCTCAAGCCAGGTGTCACCCATCTTGTATTTGTGCCTCTAATTGTGCCAAGATGGGTGTCACCCATCTTGTATTTGTGTCTCTGCCATGTTTGGGGACGGGGGATTGAGGTGATACAGAGGAATGTGTAGATTGTAGCAATAGTGCAAATAACCAAGGGCTAAAAGCAGGGGGAGGGAGGTAGGGAAATAATTCAGGCTTTCTGCTCTGGATGAAAAGATGTCATGATTCCAGGTCCATCAGGAGATAGAAAGCTGTCCTGCCAAGTTAGAAACAATGCAAGGACAGTCCTGGGAAGCAAGTTTTTTTAGAGTCCAGGTCAACCCAGGGCTTGGCACTGCTTGGTCACTGAAAATTGTATTGGAGTATTGTAGGCAGTAATCCTTCTGAATCCCAATTGCTGAGGAGGACAGGAGGGGAGAATGCTGTTCCACTCAGGTCCTGGGCTTCAACAGATATCTAGTTGGCTACCATGAGAATAGGATATATTTATTTCATAAAATTTATATAGCGCTTGATCGGTAATCTCAAAGTCCTTTACAAAGGATACTGTACCAAATGGGTCTTTGGTTTGATCCAGCAGTGCTCTTCTTCTTTCTTTCTTTTTTAAAAAATAAATAAATAAATAAAAAGTCCTTCCAGTAGCACCTTAGAGACCAACTAAGTTTGTTATCAGTATGAGCGTTCGTGTGCATGCACACTTCTTCAGATTTTAAGTAATTCTTCTTTTAAAAAGCAACACACATGCATTTCAGTTTTTGGAAAGACTTACGGTAGGCAAAAGTCTTAGAGATATGGCTATTTTGTGAAAGATTTGTCAGTATCTTTTTTGAGATATATGCGTAATAGGTGGTATCTGGGACTGAGTGTCTGGAGAAGTAATAGGGTGGATCTTATTAGGCTGCTGGGAATCTTCCTCTGGAGGCTGCCACTGACTGCGAAACAGAACCAAGTGTGATGTTAGATGCTTGCCCAGGAGGCAAAGCCTATCTTGAAAAGGGAGCTTTATTGCTTTAGCTTTCTTACTCTTCCAGTGAAGCAGAGCTACTGTACACTACACCCTTAATGAATAACCTGCCCTGAAGACGTCTCTTACTGGTGCTTGAAAGCTATACAATTGCATTATTAGGAATTTTGCCCTGGGGTACAATTACATTATTGCAGTCATTAAAGATACTTCATCTCCATAATAATGGAAATCCTCTCTTGGAGGCATAACTGCATCAAAGTAAAGCTTAGAAACCTCACTCCAGAAGGTAAATTATGTATTGCCGTGGAATAAGATTCAGATATATATGTTAGAAATTTAACCTCATAAATAAAGAAAGCTCCCTGGCAGCCATTGATTCGGAAGTTCTGGGGTTTCAGGAATACCCAGTGCCTAGTATTTACTTTCAAGAGCATATCTTCCCATATGATAACATTTCTCAAACTTACGCAAACCCCTTTCCCAGCAATGATTTAAGGAATTTGGAACAATCCATGATCCAAAACCTACTTTCCTTCTAGCCCTGAACATCCAGTTTGCATATTTCCCATTGTTCTATTGGCACAATATCTCCCATCGTTCTACACACACCCACACACACCCCTACCTTAATTCTTTAGTCTCTTCCAAATTCTGACAACTTCACATGGCCTTTTAAAATTTAGTTCAAATTCAATCTTGTCAGCATGTGATCAGTGTTTTCAACAACATAGCTTACATATTTCACCTGTCTTGTATGTTTTTATAAATTATATACATACACCCAAAATATTATATAATTGTGCTTAACACACACTCTCTCTCACTTTTGGAAACCTTCATGGTGGTGCCCTCCATATGATGATGCTAAGAACACATAGAATACCTGTGTTGGTGACCACTCCTCATCTTCCTCTGAATATACTTCCCTTGCTGACCTTCCTCTATATTTTGCTTTCCTGCAAATTAAACCCACTTCTGTTTATCCTATTTTCAGCAGCTCTTATAAGGAATTCTTTCTTTTCTTTTTAAAATATATGGAAATTGTTGCCATGCCTGCCCTCTTAGAGGATCCATCTCTATAACCGCCAGGAAAGGAAGCTGGATGACAGGTAGCAATCGCCCTTTTAACTTTCAGAAGATTTTTCAGAAGATAAAGAGATTTAGAGCTATCTCTTTAGGACAAGTAGCCTGCACTTTGATTTATACACTGACTGCCTTTGTAAAGGGCTTATCTTCTAATGGGGTGCCTGAGGAATTTGATCTTTGTGAATTTTGATGCACACCTTCCAGACTAATGTGCAAATTGCACTGGCTTATGCACTTCCTGAATGTCCCAATGCAGCTGGTAGCGCAAAATGCATTTTAAAATGCAAAATTCAAATCTTGAGAGAAATTACGTTAGAACATATGAATTTAAACGCAAATATTCGTGCAGATTAACAACAAAAAACAACAAATATTAATGTACACATGTGACAGAACGGGCTTATGGATAAACATATGTGAACAGGACACAGATTGTAAAGACACCCAATCACCCGCCCTTGTGTTCAAAATGACTTCCGTGTGGCAAATTTAAACCAGTAAATCAATGATCATGCCAGATGATAACAATCTGGTTTAGTGAATATTTGGCGCGCACAAGGCACTGCAGAAACCATTGCTAAAGGGGACTTAGTTTTAGATAAATTGTCTTTGGATAACTGCAGACAAGTGAAAAGACAAGTGAAAAGTGCAGACAAGTCTTCATATACAGAATGCCCATGCTAATTCTTGCCTCAACGTGGCTTTTCATCTCTTCCCTTGTTACATCATATAGTTTCTGTTCAGACCTACAGTGTCCGGTCAGGTATCTCTTTTGCCATCAGAAACCCTTGCTTCCTCTTCTGTAGGCCAATTTGTTTTCTTGAAACGACTGTTCAAAATACCCACTCAAAAGAATCTCGTTTCCTAGTGCTTCTCAGCCAGTGTCTCCTGCCAGATGTGTTAACGGGAGTTAAAAAAAAAGGTCTGAAAAATGTATTTCCCATTGTTATTGTTCATAGTCAGTTCTCACCCTACTAGTACTTGCCCTCTTTTGTATCACTGCTCAGTGTGCATTTTGTTTTTTGTCTGACTTTGTTAAGGCCTGAAATGACCCCTATATTTGCAGCAAATATTATAAAGGTATACTACTACTCATATAATAGCAACACCTGCAACAATACAAAGAAGGCCTACATCGTACCTTTGCAGTATGATTTGACCTAGATATTCTAGATGCTCTCAGTAGCTTCATGAGAATTCACTCGCCTCTCCCATTATACCGTAGTGCTGACATGCTTCATGGTATGTAAGTGCTGCTTTCTTGCATAGACCTGGACTGTTTTGAAACGAGACAAGTTACAAATGAAAACCTGAAGGCAACCATTCAGGGCTGATGCCTCTTTTTATTCTCCTTCCATCTGCTTAGTTATTACAAGGCAACAGTACAAGTTGCTGATTTTGCCCCTTTAAAGACAGAGAAGATTGAAAGAAGCACCTGCTATGAATACATGGTATTTGAACTTCCAGTGCCGAATAATCCGCATCATAGAATAGCTCCCTTAGTCTGAATGTGTGGCTTACAGATCTAAGTTCACATGGCAACAATATCAAAATCAGTTTATCACATTGTACATTTTCTCCTCCCACCAAAATAATGGGAGTTTTGGGTAACCAGGACTATCATGATGACTATGTACATTATTTGTAAACATGACCATTTGAAGCTCCCTGAAAGGGCTAATCCATTAGGCAACCTAATGCAACATTCCCCACCTGCAGCCCTCCAGATGTTTCAGATTAATTGTTCTGTGAAAGAAGACATCGATCAGAAAAAAATACATTATTTCTTCAGTTTAATCTATGCTAGTGGAATTATACTGACAGATGTTTCAAATGTAAAGTTTTGGAAGAGAGATACGGTCCCTAAAAGGATCGTTGCCCTATATGAATTCTCTTCTTTAAAAATGTAAGACTTAGAATCATAGTATTTGTAGAGTTGGAATGGACCCAAGGTTCCCCTGCAATGCAGGAATATGCACATGGTCCATATGGTGAGCCACCACATTGGCATTATCAGCACACATTCTACTCTATAAAAGCACACATTCTACTCATGTAAAAACACCAGGCAGGCCCCACAAATTACCCAGAGATGCAGTTTAAATAAAAGGACATATTCTACTCATGTAAAAACACGCTGATTGCCAGACCGTCTGCGGGCCGGATTTAGAAGGCAATTGGGCCGGATCCAGCCCCCGGGCCTTAGTTTGCCTACCCATGCTCTAAATAACAGAGCTAACTGGCATTTCTTTGATAGTGCTATTTCTTTCAGGCACAGAAACGGTCAAATAATGAATAACATGGATTTTCACCATTACATCCTGCCCTGATAAAGTGACTAATGGCACCATGTAAATAGCTGTCTGAAGTTTGAATTCGCCTTGCAGCATTTGAAATTGTTCTTGGATGAAAAGTTTATGAAATGGTTCACTTTACCTTGTATTTAAATGGGAAATAACTTGAGTACCACCTATTTCGACAATTTTAGACCAGGAACAAATTTAAACGTTCATAATTACTAGGGAGTGACCCCCATTGAATAGACTTGGTGTGCTGCCCGCGGGGGCATGGCACCCGGCACAGTGGAGGGGTGCACGGTGTGTGTCCAGGGGGCGGCTGCAATGGTACCCCCCTCCCCGGTGTTGCCGGGGGCGATCCACCCCCCCATTCCTCCGCAAGTGTCGGGAACTGGAAATATGAAAATGAAATGATGACCTGTGATCTGGGAGGAATCTTCCACAGCTATATGCCTACTCTGGTGCTTCATTCAGTACTAGCATAGATTTGAGGACTAAGGAGCAGCGACAGTCAGGCAAATATAGTTGTTGCCACAGTGCAAGATAAACGATATGGATGTTGCCAGGAAGCAAATTCTGATATTGCATAGTGACTGTGTTTTCTTAGGTATGTTCCTAAGAATATTACTGCATTAATTATAATATTATTATATTAATATTACTGCATTAATCTTTGCCAGGCAGTAGAATACCTGTGGTTCACATGCAAATGTCTTAACACGGTGTGAATAACACAGAAGTTCACGTGAACAAGTCTTACAAGTAGAAAGGAAAAGAGGACGTAAATCATAGGTATTTTGTGGAGATGTAGTTGTGAATTATTTTTTTCTGAGCTCTCTACTTCATTAGAACAAGAAGACAATCAATTTACATTCAAACCTTAGCTCTGAGAAGTTCACGTAATGAGTTTTAAATGCTAGGCAATAATTATATGCCTTAAGGAAAAGTATGTTAGGGAGGTGGAATGGTGGAAGAGACATTTCTAAAGACCTTTTCTAATTCTGCTCTTATGTTTTGGATGAACTTTTCATATGTATATGTTTTCCAGAGATTTAAAATGTCTCTCTAGATATTTAAGATCTGTGTAAATATCAATTACTAGTGAAGTGGGTAATTTGTTGTTTTACAATGAGCAGTTTTAGTTGAAACTAAGGAGGGGGGTAATCTTATTTTCTCAAAAGATTGTGCCTTTGGGCTTCTATTCAAATAGCATCAGCTAGAACAAATAAGCTGAGAGTGCATTTACTGCTTATGTTCTAATCTCACAAAATGGGCCTAAATGGGTTTCTGTCAGCACTTTATTCACGCAGAAAAATCTGTATTATATTTTTCTCATTCTCTCTCTCTCTCTCTCTCTCTATATATATATATAGTTGAGCTTCTCAGAGGTTTTAGTTGTGATGAGTGTATGTTCTTCTAATTACCTGCTGAAAGTACTTGTTTTCCAATGGCAAAGTTGTTAAAACACCCGTACAAAACTAGAATGTTGTTGCTTATGTGGCATCGTGTGTTTGTAGCCTTTCTTTATAACTCCAAAGAATGCAGTTGGCTTCTTTGTGCCTCCAGTTACAATTATCCCTGCATAGAAACAGGCATAATAATATCTCAATTCCCTAAGGTGTGACTCAGTCATTTATGGAATATTAATTGCACATCTGTAGAAATTGTTCTATTATTTTACGTTTTTAGAGTGCTTCTATTTCTTTTTTAAAAAAACAACTCATACTTTTTGTAGTTTGCTTTTATCTTGTTATACGCCACTTTGACATTTTCAGGCAGTGATGTGGCTTTTAAAATAAACAAATAATCTCAATAGACTCCAGACAGAGATAATTCTGAGATCATGATACGAAATACACTTTCCCTTTGCGGCTGGCTGGCTGGGGGAATGTGTTTTTGGGTGAAAAGACATAGATATTGGATACTGGGAGATAAATAAATAATGGCCACTTACCCAGTCTCTGGGTGGGAGGCAGTTGTAGCTTGTCATGGCAGAGCCTTGGCTCCAGAGACCAAAAGGTCTCTCCATCGTGCAGGCAGCTGTTGGGGATTTCCCCTGGCTGGCCACAAAGGAGGGTGGGATACTCCGCTGTCCCCTAGTTTTGCATTGGCCAGATGTCCTAGCTACAGTGGTGCCCCGCAAGACGAATGCCTCGCAAGACAGAAAACTCGCTAGACGAAAGAGTTTTCCGTTTTGGAGGTGCTTCGCAAAACGAATTTCCTATGGGCTTGCTTCGCAAGACGACAATGTCTTGCGAGTTCCTGCTGGTCCCCCCCCTTTTTCTAAGCCGCTAAGCCGCTTATCAGCTGATCCGATCAGCAGATAAGCCGCTAAAAGCCGCTAATAGCTCTAATCCGCTAATCCGTCAATCGGCTTGCTTCCCAAGACGAAAAAACCGCTAGACAAAGAGAATCACAGAACGGATTCTTTTCGTCTTGCGAGGAACCACTGTATATAGGCCTGCTGCGCCTGAGTTTGGAACCACAGTCGGCTGAAGAACAAAGAAGCAAATTTTCTAAAAGCTCGAGCAAAGAGGAGTGTCAGGGACAACCAAGGAAATAAAGAAATAGTGCTTAACTCAAAAGTAGGCTACTAAAATGTTATTTTATGTGTCCCACTTTATGACATAGATGTGCTTCTCTGCACATTTTTGAAGTGGAAGTGATTTGAGAAGGGTGACAACTAAAATCTATGCAGAAGTGCAGTGCAACTTGGGGTAGCGCCATAGCTCAATGGAAGAGCAAGCTGCTTTCTATGCAGAAGGTCCCAGGTTCTCAATTCTCAGGAGAGAGAACTCTCTCTCTGAAGTGATGGAGAGAGTTGGATGGGCCAATGTTCTGACTCACTGTAAGTCAGCTTCTTATTTTCCTGTGTTCCTATGCGTGATCATGCCAGGATATTTTACAGCTTTGCTCCATTTCTTTTTATTTAATCTCCCAGACACAATTTAAAGTGTCAGCCATGACCTTTAAAGTCCTAAATGGCTTTGCTTAAGGACTCTCTCCCTTCACAGTCATTAAGATTAACCAAAAAATAAAAATAAAAATGTTAATCCTCCTGTTGCCAAGTAAATGTGTCTCACACAGGACTTTGTCCAAGTTGTAGCTCTATAGATATTGGTTTAGTCTTCAGAGTTCATGCCAATTCTGGCTGGCAAAGAGTATAACGATACCTTTAAGCTCCCTGTGTACACAGAGACTTCTAATCTCCCCAGTGTTGAAGTTTATAACCAGAAACACTGCTGTGGTTTATGACACTGATAGGTGGAGGTGTCATGCTAGGTAGTTTCCAGGGGTCTTGTTTGCAAAGCTCTGATCTCTGTTCCAGGCCGTTAGCAGCACTATGTCTCAAAATTACTGTTTTTCTGTCTCAGTTTCTGGAGAAAAGTGAAGGAAGAACCACGTAGATAAATCCTGTAGGGATAATGGCAACAATATCTACTTTGTAAGGTCTTGGCCTTATGGACTCTTGGACAAAGTTTGGACATGACAACAGTGGTCAATGAAAGGGCACTTAAAGAGTCAGTTTCCGCAAAATGAGTTTGTTTTCATTTGTACCTTGAATTGCCTAAACAAAGACAACAGGGCTGCTATATGTTCCCCACCCCTTAACAGTATCCACTTATTTTCCTTTGGGGTTCCCAGTGTCATTTGACCTGGTTTTTTTTTTTACCTTTGTTATCAGTAGCCTCTGAAAACAATATACCTGCAGTTAGTTGTTCCTCCTACATAACCTAGAGATATTTTTATACAGGTTTGACCTCAATAATCTTGTAACTACAGGGAGATCATTAATAACTATAAATACTTCCCCTCAGCCCTTTCAAGATGATGTTCCATCAATTTCACGCTTGCCTTGAAGACGTGAAATTGTACTTTAGGGGGAAAGTTCAAATGAAGATCAAGCATAGCGTTCCTGTGTACACAAATATTAATAAACACTATTATGGAGCATATTCGCTTGGACAACTCTTAACGCAAAAGAAGTAGCTGAAAGAAGTACACTTTTAGTAGAACAAATTGTGCATTTTCTTTTCTGGTACTTCTTAGCATTTGTAACCGGCCCAAAACCTAGCGTGTGCCTATCTCAGACTTGGTTATAAGGTCCCTGGTGAGAATATTGGAAATAGGTTGTAGGCAGCAATTTGCTTCTTTGAATGAAGTACATTTAACATTCTGTATGAGATTAATATTAAGAATTAGCTATGAACTAGTGAGACGAAAAAATCTAATTGCCCATTTTTCAAATGCAATAGGCTAAATGCAGCTCAGTGTGATTGCCAATTATAAAGACCTCCTGAAGTTTCATTTTATTTTAACTTTGTTCTTCTCCTGTGGATGTGGTGCATTTCCCAGAGCCACCTTCCTTCCAATCACACAGGATTCCATCCACCTCTGAGTTTTCTAAGCAATTTACATCTTACAAAATTGAATCGCTCTTCCGAGTGATTGTGACTCACAGTTCCTAATTATACAAGGTCAGTTCTTCCCTTTAGATTGTCATTTATGATCATTCCTTGTGAAAGTGGATCCCCCTATAATAATTATATTTTTGTATCCCACCCCTTTCTGAAATGGATGAAGTATGTGTGTGTGTGTTTGGGGGAGGGGGTGTTCAGGAGAGGAAGGGCTTAATTCCAAAGCGAAGGCATAGCAAAATGTGCATGCTTCTTGATCGCCAGATATCACCATGGAAGGTGTTTTTTGTTTGCTTGCAGACATGGGAGCCATGTTTCACTTTTGCACATAATAAGCCTATTCATTTCAATCCAGGACACCTGAAAATGAAGTAGAAGCTGCACACACATTTGTGAAATACAGGTGAAACTCGAAAAATTAGAATACCGTGGAAAAGTTCATTTATTTCAGTAATTCAACTTAAAAGGTGAAACTAATATATGCGATAGACTCATGACATGCAAAGCAAGATATGTCAAGCCTTTATTTGTTATAATTGTGATGATCATGGCGTACAGCTGATGAAAACCCCAAATTAACAATCTCAGAAAATTAGAATATTAAATGAAATCAGCAAAAGAAGGATTGCAAATAGAGCAATATTGGACCACTGAGAAGTAGAAGCATGCATATGTACTCAGTACTTGGTTTGGGCCCCTTTTGCATCAATTACTGCCTCAGCGCGGCGTGGCATGGATGCTATCAGCCTGTGGCACTGCTGAGGTGTTATGGAAGACCAGGAAGCTTCAATAGCAGCCTTCAGCTATTCTGCATTGCTCGGTCCCATGTCTCTCATCTTTCTCTTGGCAATGCCCCATAGATTCTCTATGGGGTTCAGGTTAGGCGAGTTTGCTGGCCAATCATGCACAGTAATCCCATGGGCATTGAACCAGGTTTTGGCAGTGTGGGCAGGTGCCAAAGTCCTGCTGGAAAATGAAGTCAGCATCCCCATAAAGGTCGTCTGCAGAAAGAAGCATGAAGTGCTCCAAAATCTCCTGGTAGACGGCTGCGTTGACCCTGGACTTAATGAAGCACAGTGGACCAACACCAGCTGATGACATGGCTCCCCAAATCTCTTTTCTCATGAGAGCAGCTTTTGCATCTCATTTGGAAACCAAGGACCCAGAGTCTGGAGGAAGAGTGGGGAGGCACACAATGCCAGATGCTTGAAGACTAGTGTGAAGTTTCCACAGTCTCTTCCAACATAACTGGTAATATGACGTCAGTTCCAAAGTGCGGATCACTTGCTAAGTAGGTAAGAAGGTAGAACTGTGGCTAGAATTTGGGCTGCAGTCCTGTCTGTATCCACGTACCAAGGAATAAGCCCATTATCTCAATAGAACTCCTGCATAAATGTGTTGCTAGTCTGGAACTGCTTTATCTAACAGGCAAGCACACCTGTTGCAGTTGATAGCCCAGACACACCACCATTTGCCCTGATGGGACTCAAGGCAGAGTGGAGATGAAAATGAGAATGGCTAATGTTGCGCATGTGATGTCAGACCGTCACATCAGGCCCCCTCAATCTTCTTGAGAAGACGGCACCTCTGCCTGTGAGTGCAATGGGACTCAAGAGAAAGGCCTCCCCTCCAAGATCCCAAAACACAGGCAGATTTGTAGGCAGGAATATGGTCTTTCTCCTTTGCCCCCTTGATGCAGGGGTTTTCCATAAGAAGAAAGTCTTGGCTGGAAAGTCATGGCTGCCTCTCTTGGTGTCAATATGAATAATCTCCATAAAGGTAAAGGGACCCCTGACCATTAGGTCCAGTCGTGACCGACTCTGGGGTTGTGGTGCTCATCTCACTTTATTGGCCAAGGGAGCCGGCGTACAGCTTCTGGGTCATGTGGCCAGCATGACTAAGCCGCTTCTGGCGAACCAGAGCAGCTCACGGAAACGCCGTTTACCTTCCCACCGGAGCGGTACCTATTTATCTACTTGCACTTTGACGTGCTTTCAAACTGCTAGGTTGGCAGGAGCAGGGAGCGAGCAATGGGAGCTCACCCCGTTGCGGGGATTCGAACCACCGACCTTCTGATCAGCAAGTCCTAGGCTCTGTGGTTTAACCCACAGTGCCACCCATGTCCCTAATAATCTACATAATCACTTCTTAAACTTTGTACTATGTATCATTGTTTAGTGTTGCTTTCCGAGGGGTGGGGGAGTGGTTGGCTAGTACATTTTCTTGCCTTTCAGTTACGACATGAGATTCTGCTTGAAGTTTAAAATCCAGATCTTTCTGCACTAAAGTTCATGCATAGAGTGAAGTAAACGGGGAGGCTATGCTTAAGTAGCAGCTGCAGCAGAATGCAGACAAGAGTTCAGTTTAAGTTCTCCATGTTCTGAAAATATTTTTGCTGTTTTTTTATTATCAGTCATTTCTACGGATTTTAGAATCAATTGTGTGTAAGTCAGTAAAGTGCAGCTGGTTCCATGGCAGACCTATAAAGTTCTTCAGAGACCCAATTACTTTAAATGGGGGGGAAACAGTTAGATGGGATAAACTTAAGACAGGCATAGGCAGACTCGGCCCTTCAGATGTTTTGGGACTACAACTCCCATTATCCCTAGCTAACAGGACCAGTGGTCAAGGATGATGGGAGTTGTAGTCCCAAAACATCTGGAGAGCCGAGTTTGCCTATGCCTGACTTAGGACAAGCATGCCCTGAAATACTTTCAGGTGCCAAGATGTTACATGTGGGGTAGTATTCAATTTAATATTACTCAGATACATTAATTTCAATGGGTATACTCTGATTAATACTAAGCTGAATACCACCCACTATTTCCCCTGATAATTGATGACATTGTGTAGTATCATCATCATTATGTAATACGGATAGATACCACATTTGAATTCAGCCTGTATTGATTTCATGTGCTGGGCACTATGTACCTAATCCAGTGTTGGAAAGCACGAGTACAATTCTTGCGCACAGATAATATTTAAAGTGAACAAAAGGCTTGGATTTATTACTCCCTAAATCACTGGTAATTTCTTTATAATAATTAGAATTGCATCTTTCATTCTCCACTTCCCTTAAATATTTGTCATTATAAAGCATTTACTTTCATTCAAGATTAATCTCTTGAGCAAAAAAGTTTCATCAGCTCCTGCAGACGTATTAGTCATTAGAGCATATTACCTGGTTGATTTCACAGCTGTCTCCAGATTGTTTGCCAGTCACTGAATCAGCTTCTCTGGTAGAAAAAAAAATAACTGTCCATTATCTGTAAAGATTGCACGAAATGATCTGTTAAACATTGGCATTTCCCCATATTATGCTTATGTGTCTTTTAAAAGAAACAGCAAATGGTATCAGTGGTAAACAGCTGTAAAGACCATTATATTGGCAAGTACCGCTAAACTGTGTTTTCTCTCAGAATAGATTTTTTTATTGGTAGATACTCAGTGCACCCCCTTTTCAACATCTTGTTATATAAGCTGTTGCCAAAAAGCTTATAGATGACATTTCTTTAACTTTTTGCTTTAAGATACCTTGCTACCCATGAAAGAAAACATTAAGAAGCATTCATGGGATTTTTTTTTTTTAATGCTTAGCTAAGCATGAAATATTTCTGACTTGTATGCTTAATCAACAATCAGAATCTGTAAGATCTGCTTGCAGCTAGCAAATTGATGTGTTCATAATATCAAGTAGGTAGCGGCATAATTTATTATGTTGCTGATATTTAGCTTCAGCACAATAATGCTTCCTTCTGGAGATGTAGGCCTCAGGTGTCCTTCCAGATGTTGTTAGATATACAAATAATAGTAATAAAAATAAGCCACCATCAGTTCACATTGCAGATACAGTGACCATCAGTACACAAATCTTAAATTAATATAAGTTATATTAACATATAAGTTAATATAATATAACTTATTTTAACATATAAGTCAGTGTTTCCCAAACTTTTTTGGGCAACGGCACACCTGTTTAATGAAAAAAATCTCGCGGCACACCACCGCTGTACAGCCCCGTGACGTCAGCGCGCAGCGTCACGCCGGGAGGGACGCACGAAAGTGAAAGTTTTTTCCCTCCCCCTTGCCGGGGAACCTCCAAGCTTTGGGGGTGGGAGGAGGCAGCAGAGCGAGGGACTGAGGGACGGCGGCAACTGAGGCGGTGGCGGCTGTTGTGGTGGCGGCGGCGATAGCGGGCGGAGGAGGGGGCGGCGGCGGGGCTTGAGGAGCCGTCGCCGGGAGTTGCTGCTGCTGTTGTTGCTGCTGCTGCCCGGACATGCCGGCCTCCTCCTCCTCCGCTGCCCCGCCGCTCGGCACCACCACCGCGGAGCCGGCCCCGGCTCGACGCGGATCCTCGCCGCCGCCGCCTCTCACCGCCCGACTCGCCCGCCTCCCTCCCACGGCACACCAGCCAATGTCTCACGGCACAGAAGTGTGCCGCGGAACACCGGTTGGGAAACACTGATATAAGTTAATGTAAGTCCTCCAGACGTCCAAATAGGTATCCACACACAATTGATGCCTGTATGAAACATGTTTGAATGTAGCCACGGTCCCCAGACCATTGTTTAATAGACAGTGGGTATTTATTGAGGCTCGAAGTATAAGAGACTTTAAGCCATATACCAATTTCTAGGTTTCTCTCCCCGCAAAATAAAAACCCTAGGCATCTGCCATTCTCCTTCCAGCAGGAACCTGAATTGTTTGCGGGTTCATAAGGGAGAGATAGAGGAAATAAAAATGAGAATGCCCTGTTCAGATCCAGCTTTCTTCTAGCCTCTCACTGGAGTTTGCTAGTTGCATTGAATTTCCTCCACCATTACCTATGAGAAAGTACCATTCTCAGGGGAGGGAGGAGAATGAATTGGATGAGCTCTCCCTTCCCACTTTCCCTCTGCAAAGTAGAATGGGCAATTTCACTGAAGAAAACCGTTTGTGTGAGTTAAATGTGATGTATCTGCTTCTAAGCCACCCCAAAGTTCTATAAATTCTGTATATCTCTCTCCATCGCCCTTGGGTCTGAGTCACCAGGATGCTGTCATTAGATGTTAGGAACATCTATCCAAGTACATGTGTTCCGAATTCAGATGACAGAAATAAGACTATTTCTAATCTGGTTGAAGGCTAATTTACAAGATTGCAGACTTACACGATATAGCTCTGATGTTGGCAGAAGAATACCCATTAGCTTTTATCAGTCCAGGTGACAACAGATGTTGCACTTACTAACATATGCAGTGCTATCACACAGAGCTAATTTTTATAAGGGATGCTTACTTTTATAACTTACGAAGGAAGTAGCATTTACAAATTATTTCAGCACTAATTTGCACATTTATAGCACAATTATTTTTTGCACTATTATAAATATGGTGTTTGAATGGTGCCTTAATTTACCGGTGTTTGTTAAAATAATTTTACCTCATTTTTAATTTTTTTATTTATTTAGACAAATTCTTAACCTCCCCTTCACCATACGAAACCAAGGTGGGTTGCAACGACATAATATACTGTACAGTTATAAAAAGCAGATGAAACAGTCAGTTATAAAATACGGTAGAACTGTTGCAGAAAGAACAGAAAAATATAAAGCCAGCAAAACTCCCACAAAATTCTCAAAGAGGTGAGTCTTTAGCTTATGGAGAAAGCTATAGGATGGAGATGCTAGACTGTGGAGCAGGTGCCGCTTGCTTTTTGATATAATAGGTCTTCAAGCTGGATTGCAAACCTTGTATCCAAAAACAGTAATAAATTAAGGGTTGCCTTAATCAACTATTTGAAAACTATAAGTGGAGCAAACTTCTACTAGGAGAGAGCTCCACAGTTTTGGTGCTGCTGTCAAAATGGTTCTGTTCTAGGTTATCTGATGGCTGTGGAACCCAGAGCAGAAGCTCTAAGAAGATCTTTAAATCAATGCTAGAGTTATGTTGTTTGACTACAGGTAGTACATTGTTGCATGCACAAAATGAGATCTGCTTACACAGATCTCTGTTCCACCTGCATGTCCCTGCACCCCCTAAACCTGCTCCAGAGTGTTGGAGGAACCTCCATATTGGGTTTAGGGGTGCACAGGGGGCACCCAAGTGGGGAGGAGAGGGGGGAAAGTCTCACTGTGTGAGCAGACCTCATTCCTTGCAAGCATACCCCACTTATCACTACATCAAATTCTACCCTATACCTCCCATCATTCCTGACCTTTGATCACCTGGAGGGCCACAGATAGCCCACCCCTGTCTTAAATTATAGATACTCATATATGAATAAAGGCAATTCTTAAGATACCCTAGGGCCAGATGGTTTTGTTGGAACCATGGGATGGAAAGCCAGCTGGACAAGCCCCAGCTGGAGCGTCTCCCTTCTAGCCTTGCCGCTGCGGAGATCCATCAGTCATCCTCCTCTGATGTGCGTCTGCGACTCATGCTATTGTGCATGAGCACACGTTACTCAGCAGAATAAACACACAACACATCTGGTTCCAGGCTTGGATACTAGGCTACGTTTATTGTACATAAATCAGGACAAAGAAAACATGGCTTCTCTCCTTGTCGTTCTTCTCGGAGAGAGAGAACACAAAACCTATACAGAGCGGATGTACCGCTCATGAGACTCTAACAATTTGTGCTGGAATGTAAACAGACATGTGACATGTAACAATCCCACACATCTGCAGCGTGGGAGGAATGGAATTCCCAACAGGTTTAGGACTTTAAAGATCAAACCTGATTTAGGCCCAGAAACCAATTTGAAGCCAATGAACTTTTTTTCAAAACTAACATACGTTCCCTGTGGTTGACCCCGATCAAAGCTCAGGTGGCCACCTTATGAACCAGTTGTAGCTTCTGATAACTTTCTAAAGGAGCGTTACATAGAGTTGTGTCTTGTGCAACCACAGTATTTGAGCAACAGGAGATTCCAAGGATGCCTGCACTTACTGAGGGTTCAGTTTCCTTGGAACAAAGATCAAAGTAGACCAGCAGCAAAGCATATGCCTGCGCTGCCCAGGGCAGATGCGCGGAGTGCACACCCAAGGGCGGGGGGAGGGTGCCCTCTCAGGTACCACAGTCCAGGGGAGGAGAGGGGTGGGGAAGCTGCTGCCCACTCTCCTTGACTGGGTGAAACCTAATCTGGCGGTGGAGCTGCTGCAGCCAGGCATGCCTCGCCACAGCCAAAGAGAGCTGCTCTCTGCCGTCAGGCAGATGTGATTCAGTGGTGGAGCTGCTGCGGCCGGGCGTGAGGTGCACTGCGGCCAAGGAGGTTGGGCGGCGGCATTGCCACCCGTTCTCCTGCACTTCTGCCCTGGGTCAGTCCTGACTCGGGGGTGGAGCTGCGACCAGGCATGAGCGCACAGCCAAGGCTCAGCTCCTTCTCGCTCGGAACCAGGCTCCGATGAAGGAGCCTGTTTGTGCCCCCTCACAAAATTGCCTCTGGGGCCACAGTCCCCATGGACCCCCTCCATGCTATACCTCTGATGGAGACTGTGCTGTGTATGTATAGATACATATACATACAACTTCAGTTCACAGTATTAACACTTCAACATATCTTGTTTTTCTACTGAGTTTCCAAGGAGGCCCCAACCTCACAGCCTCGGGTCTAGCACAGAGCAGACATGTCTCTGTGTATCCAACTTCTAGCATCAGTCCAGTTCATACACACAACTCTGCTATACCGCACCTACACCTTGGCTGTTCCATCCTAGGATAATGTGGCATCCAGCCAGGTGAGATGAGAAATGGCCAACCCATTTGTCTCTATGGCAATGGAGCTTGCTCTTTTAAGATGTGTATGACGGGTGTTTAGCTGAGTTGCTAATTGCTGAGTCTGGCTAACACCCCAGAGGACAGGATCACACTTCAAAACGACCTTGACAGATTAGAGAACTGGGCAAAAACAAACAAGATGAATTTTAATAGGGAGAAATGTAAAGTATTGCACTTGGGGGGGGGGAATGAGAGGCACAAATACAAGATGGGGGACACCTGGCTTGAGAGCAGTACATGTGAAAAGGATCTAGGAGTCTTGGTTGAACCACAAACTTGACATGAGCCAACAGTGTGACGCGGCAGCTAAAAAAGCCAATGCAATTCTGGGCTGCATCAACAGGAGTATAGCATCTAGATCAAGGGAAGTAATAGTGCCACTGTATTCTGCTCTGGTCAGACCTCACCTGGAGTACTGTGTCCAGTTCTGGGCACCACAATTCAAGAAGGACACTGACAAACTGTAACGTGTCCAGAGGAGGGCAACCAAAATGGTCAAAGGCCTGGAAACGATGCCTTATGAGGAACGGCTAAGGGAGCTGGGCATGTTTAGCCTGGAGAAGAGGAGGTTAAGGGGTGATATGATAGCCATGTTCAAATATATAAAAGGATGTCACATAGAGGAGGGAGAAAGGTTGTTTTCTGCTGCTCCAGAGAAGCGGACACGGAGCAATGGATCCAAACTACAAGAAAGAAGAATACACCTAAACATTAGGAAGAACTTCCTGACAGTAAGAGCTGTTCGACAGTGGAATTTGCTGCCAAGGAGTGTGGTGGAGTCTCCTACTTTGGAGGTCTTTAAGCAGAGGCTTGACAACCATATGTCAGGAGTGCTCTGATGCTGTTTCCTGCTTGGCAGGGGGTTGGACTCGATGGCCCTTGTGGTCTATTCCAACTCTATGATTCTATGATTCTAATGGCCATTAACAGGCTTGACTGGTTCAGCAAACTTCCTCCTATAGATTCTAGCCTCCCATATACAGGTTTGGCAGGGAGTGACAGGTATCACTGAAACTGACCACCACCACCCAAACCCACAACCATATGTTAAAGTAGTCCAAGTCTGAGTGTCACCAAAGAATGCCTAACTGTGGCTAGACCCTTCCTCGTCTACAAGAAAAGACTAGCTGTCCTTCAGGTGGCTTTGTGTTCTTCAAAAAAACCCAACTTATTATATACTTAAGGCTTTTTCTTTTTAACATTCTGCTGGTAAGTTGCACACTCACAGTAAATAGGTCAAAGTAAAATTTTCAAAAGTGAATCATAGGTCAAAGACAAGCAAGAATAGATCAAAGTCAATTTAAGTTTAAAAGCACGGCGTGAAAGTCGTCTTTATAGATCTATGGAAGTTTATGGGTGAGGTGAATTACTGACCCAACTTTAGGATTGCTTTATTAAGTCATTTGTGTAGATACTTATGGATGATAAATCCTAACGCCAAGTCATCTTACCATTTACGTTACTGACTGACCAACCTGTACAGATGCTTTGTGTATTCCATTTTGCAAATGGCAAAACAGAAAGTGATGAACCATCAACAAATGCTTTCATGCATTACATTTTTCAAAGACGAAAACAGTTCCTTTGCTCAGCAGTCTAAAGGAAGTGTTTTTGAAGTGTTTATGTTTTTAAAATTGAAACCAATCATAATTATACGAAGTCAGATTCAGCAACACAGATCTCTAGAACTGAGGTGCCCGCCAGTTTTTGAAGGCTTAGACATAAAAAGCTTTACTCTTTTAATAAAAGAGTGTTTCCATTTATCTCTAAACTCAGATGCGTTCTTCATCTCTGTGGGTCTGTTCACAGCAAAGATCAACAGCTGCTGTATGTTGCAGATAATGTAATACATGGAAGATAAGATGACCTATCTCTATAGGGACGTAGCAATGCCTTTTATCACCTTTATTTTTTCCCAGTGTAAAATTATCTCTTGCTCTCCTTTTGCTGATAAAAACTTACAGTATGACTAAAAAGCATCCCAGCTATAGCTCATTTGTGATAGCCCAAGTGGTATTAGCAGATTTACATCTTTAGTTTATATCAAGTATTGTCAAAATTCACAGATATTAGCAGACAGTATTCAATAGAGATTAATGACTAACGCAAGTAAACAACACATTTTGACTCTGGAGCCTAGATAAGCTTTATTATATTTAATTCAAAAGGAAAAGGTTTTCTGATGGCTATTTTGCATATTACAATAATACAATGACAACCAAATGCCCAAGCAATTAAGGCATTTGCTTTCTTCCACATCAGCTAAGGTTGGAAATCACTCTACCAATAAGTTACTTAACTAAAAAGCCAGGCTGCTGATTTAGGTTGCCATCCTATACAGTGGTACCTCCGGTTATGAACTTAATTCGTTCCTAACCCGAAACTGTTCTTAACTTGAGGCACGCTTTTGCTAATGGGGCCTTCCACTGCCGCTGTGCCACCAGCGCGTGATTTCCGTTCTCATCCTGGGGCAAAGTTCAAAACCAGGAGCGCCTACTTCTGGATTAGCGGAGCTCGTTACCCAAAACATTCATAAGGAGGACGGTACATAACCCGAGGTTCCACTGTACATTTATCTGGAAGTAAACCCCACTGAACTCAGTATAGGATTGCACTGCAAAATGGTAAACTTTCCCCCATACAAAGCACTACTATTAATCCAACTTCAGAAAATACAGCTAAAAACTGCCATCCTCAGCACATGTACTTGAAAGGAAGTGTTATAGACAAATAAGCCACTTTTCATTTACAACCTTGTTTGTACTTAATCCTATGATGTACATCTATAAATGTCCCACTTTTGTATCAAACATTATAAACCTAGATTAGAGTCCTGGACGAACAATGCACATATTAAAACATTTACAAGAATGGTAGACACATAAGCACGAGTTGATAGAAATAAAAAGTAGCTTATAATGGGTAAAATTGTGGGAGCTCCCACTGCGCTCCAGAGGCTTCGTGTTGCTATCGCTGAAGCCAAGGAGCCTGCATTCGCTCCATAAGACCCACACACATTTCCCCTTAATTTTTGGAGGGGACAATGTGCGTCTTATAGAGCGAAAAATACGGTATCTACTTTCACTGGTGTACTTTCGAACTACTCGGTTGGCAGGGGCTGGGACAGAGCAACAGGAGCTCACTCCGTTGCAGGAATTCGAACCGCCAACCTTCCAATCGGCAAGCCCAGAGGCTCAGTGGTTTAGACCACAGTGCCTCCTGTGTCCAGTGTTCTTTATTAGTTGATATACTGCTTGCATGCCAAAACCCAAGGGTGTTAACATGTCATCCATGCACAGCTGACATTGGAACCCCATTAAAGGAAACGTGTGTGTGTGTGAGTGTGAATTACTTAAATTAATAAACACTTTCTGATGACTGGAAGTGTATTTACAAAAATGTAGGTGTTAAATGGAGCCTTAGAACAATCATCTCTTCAAGAAGCAATGGATTTTAGAAGTTGGTGCATGCAAGCTAAGCTGTAACATAGACTTATATAGTCTAAAAACAAAGTATGTGATTTTCATCTACACTATTATTTTATTGAATTGCTCAATTAGTTCTGGTTCATTATTAGCTGGTTCATATTACCAGTTGACTAACAATGTATTCTGTGTACTCAGGGGTAAATGTGCATAGGGTTATAGTTGAACACTTCCTTTATCTGATGACAACCCTATTTTGATTTAAACCAGCATAGTATTGTACCATCTTTGGATAAAACTTGCAGCACACTTTTGCTCAGCAAACCCCGTTCATCCATTAGGACCAGTTTGAGATTATCCAACAAACTCTGACCCACTGAAATTCCTTATGTAATCTGTCAGCTGAAACATATTTGATTCTCAGTAAGATGGAAAATGCTTAATTTGTTTGAACTTCTCACCTTCAAACAAAACGTTTCCCATAATGCCACTGGGCATGGCTGATCAAGGCACATTGTCTTTCAACCCAATTAGCAATTCAGTAGACTCAAAGGGCCTTTCCCCCTGTTTTAACATTTACAAAGGAAATTTTTGAGGCAACACAAACAAGTGCAAGTCATTCCTATTTCCTGAACACCCTTTTAACAAATTTCAAAGTGCTAGAATAATTACTTAGGTTAACATCTGCCCCAACAGCTTCAAAATATAAGTATGGCTTAAAAAAGAAAAAGAAAAAAGGCACCTTCAGCAGAAACGAATGGTTAGATTAGTTGCCCTGAATCCCTTTCATCAGTGAGTCACAGTTCAAAGAGGAAAATTAAGGCTCTGGTATATTTATTTTAACAAAAACCTGCAGCTGTCTTAAGCAGGTATTTGTCAGTTTTATTACAAATCCTTTGGATGAAATGAAGAAGATTACTGAAAGGAATGGTGGTTCTAGAATTTGGTTGCACAGATTCATGAAACGATTTGGTTGCCTGTTCACAGTTTTAATATCTGCCACAAGATACCTCCTGACATCCACTTGCTATAGAGAGCTAGCTTCACACCTCAAGTTCACAGATGCAAGCAGCACAGATTTGTATTCTGTAAAGTAATGCTAACCCCTTGAGGCTCAGAGAGCTGATACCAGAATTACCAGCATCACTTCCTTGGAATTGGAAATCCTCAAATCCTTTCAAGTGATCAGCAGCCTAACATTACACTACAAAGTAAAAAACGCAGAAAATGCAAGGACGTTTGGGTGCTGGAGAAAAAGACAAGCCAGGAAGTATTTAAAATAAAACCTGGGTAAAACAAGATTATTATTTTTTGACAGATGTCATCAAAATGCTGAAGTTTGGATAGTGTTTCTTTCCTTACTTATTTCAAGTATTTGTATGCCACTTTTTATCAACAAATCATTTACATATTGATTCATCTCACTACATGTAAGAGAGGGCCATTTATGTTCATGCAGCTCATTCTTCAGTCACTATACTGATGTGTTATGTCCAAAACACCCATGGCTGTGATTGTGCATGTCAGTGGAACTTGTAGAACTCTGTGGTTGAGAGCAATGGAGATTGTGCAGCAGTAGTCTTTGGTTATTGTTCTCTTCAGGCAAGTGAATTCTGTAAAACAAAATAAACCTATTCTAATTTAAGCAATCTCTCTCTGTGTGTGTATGAATTAGGGGCTTTTGTCCCTGCTTGTATTGCTCACTCCCCCCATCCCCCTCACACCTCTGCTTATAGGGTAGAAAAGCATGCCTTCAATTTCCCTCTAAGAAGTTGGAGGTTTGAAGGAGGTGAGGGGCGTTCTGTCTCCTTCATTCTCACCACCACCACTATCTTTTTCCAAAGCTTCCTTGACTCTTCTGGATGCCCATGTTCTTGGCCTTCCTGATCTGTGCTATACACTCCAGATGAGCTTATAATAATTGTGTTTTCAAACAAATCCCAAGCATTTCGGAGCAATCTGACGGTCTTGGCTTTGCCTTTCAGCTTCCTTTTTACCAACCCCCTCATGTGTTCGAGTTTTCTTGGCCGCTGGCCATTTACATGTACATCTGGTTTAATAGTGATATGGTCACTGCTCCCAATTGACTTGACAACACTTTCTTCTTGCACTTGGCCCTGGGCACCACTCAGTCTTAGGTCCAGGGACACTGAGAACTCATGGAATTTGTCTCCGATGGATTAATGTATTTCTGCCTCCTTAATAGTTTCTCAAATCAACTTCTATTGAAACTTGCAGTGGTTTATCAAGTGTTTGCATTCATAGAATCATAGAGTTGGAAGGAACCCAATAGTCATCCAGTCCAACCCCCTGAGATGTAAATAATAAATGTTGAGTGTTGCAATACCTCCTCCTCCTCCTCCTCTTCTTCTTCTTCTTCACCTGCATCTCTCCATTGTTTTTCAGACACACTATTTTGGAAGATGGAACTCTGAAGATTACCAATGTTACTAAAGCTGATGCAGGAAGCTACACGTGTATAGCAACAAATCATTTTGGGGCAGCCAGCAGCACTGGAAACCTGGTGGTAAAAGGTAACACATTTCTCCCAACACATTTCTGATTCTTCAGTTCTAATGGGGCAGATCTCTTCTGTTTTAGATCTTGTGAATTTTTAAATATGAAGCATCTGTTGCTGTAAAAAAGTCCAATTTAGGCCAGAATCTAAGGCCACATCTCTGGGAGAAAACCCCATTGAACTCATTGGAACTTGCTACTGAGTAATCAAGAACAAATAGAATATGTTCATTGACCAACACTATACAGATAAAATAAAAAGTCAAGGTAACCTCTGAAATAAATATGCATCTTTTGCATACATAAACCAGCTTTAAAACAATAACATAGCCCAATAGGCAATATATTCATTTCCAAACTGATATATTCATCAACAAACTGATTACATGTGACCTTCGGGTATAGGGCAGTATAGAAATAATAATAATAATAATATAGTAATAATAATGTGGATATACAAATCAGTTAAATGAAGTGACATGGTACCGCATGAAACAAACATTGTCCAAAGCCAATATCTGCAGCCAGATGTGTTTAGACTAACAGTTTTTCATTGGCAGATAAGACTTTGAGAACACCAAATTTAGCATGAATCCAAGCTATATGGATTATTGCACTGGTCAAGAAAGATGTGACTAAGTGTAGGTCCTTGTTCCTTTCTTCTGGCTTTAAGATACAGAGGTGAGCATTGGATCCGGTATTTTCTTAGATTATGTTGAGCATTTGTTGTTGTTTAGTCTTTTAGTCGTGTCTCACTCTTCGTGATGCCATGGACCAGAGCAACACTATGTTGAGCATAGTGTTTCATAAATAGTTTATTTTGACACACTTGCCCCCAAAATGTGAAGAAAATCAGGCTTTAATTTTAATGCATCTCCAGCAAACCATATCATTCTTGTATATTCAGCACAGTCTGGGCAGTGCTATACCATTGATAAACATGAAACTGTTTTCTTTAAGGCTGGTACTCATTAATATTTTTGGTATATTACTGAATAATCGTGTTCATTCTCTTGGTTGGATAGTGAGGTTTAAGCCTGATGGACCTTTTTCCTGTTTTCATATGTTGGTTGAATACGGGTCGGTTTGATTTTAGAGAGGGGTGGGTATATGTTACTGATTAGGATTTTTCTGGATTGGGTTGGTCAGGGAAGTTTCAAATGAGGTATTTGAGTGTAGTATTTCATACTTATTTACGGTTTGCTCAGTAGTATGTCTGAGTTGAAAAAGTTGGAGTTTTGTATATATGACAGTCACAGTCTGATAGACTTGATACTGCTGCTCATTCATAGGTCAATGGACAAGGCTAAGTCTTGGCATCCCTTGCTATGATGTTCTTTGTGGGGGTGGGGGGTGCAGCACAGGACACCTGACTGGCATGGCTCACCTGATTGGTGGCGGATGCAAGAATATGTCTCCCTTCCACTCTGAAGACCTACATAAATAGCAATCAGAGCAGATGGTTCTTTCATGCAGAGAGAATCTACAGCACCCTCCAGGTGCTCAATCTCTGTACAATGGATGGAGCCAGGTTGGTTACCCCATGGCCATAGTGATCTTCCTGGAAGGAAAAAGGTACTTTAAGAAAAAATCACCATGAACAGAATGTAAGAGTTTACAATTTATGTTTTTACCATTTATAATTAGCTGCTGTACTGAAATGTACATGTAAACATAGGCAACAGAATCTCCGGGGGTGGGGGTGGTATGATTGTAGTGTTTTCTATATGCTTCCCTAAAGCAAAACCCTAGCGCTCACACTTGTTCCTGAGCTAATTAAGCTTTCCCCTTGAAACTAACATATCCAAGTGTGAAATTTCTTTCTGACCCTATATTGCTGAAATGAAAAATGAGCCAGATTTTTCACATTCAAAATCACTAATGCATATCTCTACTTTTAGCAGCAAAGCTTAGTTTGGCCCTTCAAAATTCCCCTGTATTGTCTGAAGTAGGAAACTTGAAAGGATTGCATTGTTTTATTGCTATTATTGAGTTCAGAGTCACATACAGTTCTCTACATGCCTATATTTACTTTGTAGATTTTTAAATTCTTATTCTGTTATAGTTTAACTACCTTTTAACTGTTATGCTTTATATGTTTTTAGCTTTCTGTATTTTACCCGTGTTGTTTTAATTTGTATAAGCTGCCTTGAGTCCCAGCCTAGAAAAAAGCAGGATATATTAAAAAAAACCAATTAACAATAACAATAGTGCAGGGATGAGAAATCTCTGGCCCAAGAGACACATTCGGTCCATGGCCCTGGTTATTTCCCATGCACACCTGCTGTCCTTGGTAAGCACCATGCACTACTCTCCTGGGGTAGATTGGCAAGGAAATATGCCAAATCCAAACCTTTGCTATACAGTGGTGCCTCGCAAGACGGAAAACCCGCTAGACGAAAGGGTTTTCCGTTTTGGAGGTGCTTCACAAAACGAATCTCCTATGGGCTTGCTTCGCAAGACGACAATGTCTTGCGAGTTCCTGCTGTTTTTTTCCCTCCCCCCCCTTTTTCTAACCCGCTAAGCCGCTTATCAGCTGATCCGATCAGCAGATAAGCCGCTAATAGCGCTAATCCGCTAATCCGTCAATGGGCTTGCTTTGCAAGACGAAAAAACCGCTAGACGAAGAGAATCACAGAACGGATTATTTTCGTCTTGCGAGGCACCACTGTACCAACAAATTCAGGTCACACAATTAAAGTTGATTTGCAACTCATGTGCAGCAAACCTGCTTCCTCAAAATCAGATTTTTTGCAATAGGTAAAGTAAAGTGTGGAATAACATGTTTTGTTTTGCATTAAGTCATTAACCTCCCCACAAAGAAATCAGAATGAATGCTCAGTGAATAGGTGTTGTTGCCTAACCCCCTGCAAACCAGTCAGGATGAATGCTCAATAAAGAAGTCATCTGGAAGTATAGACTGTTGCTTTCATGTGTTAAGAAACAGCGAAAGAGGACTAAGGGCTGGTGCCCAGTTTCAGTCTGGCTTAGATTCAGCAAACATATTCCATCATGTGCCTTCAGCTTCTGGGCACATCTATCCACATGCGTGCTTATTTAGCACTTTATAGACAAAAGTGTAAAGTTTGCTATATGAGAGTACCTAACAAAGAGTTGCATGCGGTTCCATCAGTTTTACAAATTCATTTCTTGTTGTTGTCTAATAGAACTACTAGCTGCAATTAGGAAAGCAGAGTGAACTAGGCGGCTTCTCCCCCAAGCACCACCTCCACTGTGTGGCTCCCCTTCCTCCCCCCCCCCCATCATTACACTGATTCCTTTATCATTTATCAAGCTGCAGATCATGCCATTACAGTATTAAGAGAGAGATCACTTCTGGAGAAGATATAATTGTTTTTAGCAAGCTCCATGTTGCAATCCTATGCACAGATATGCATCATCCCTGACCACTGCTCCTGCTAACTAGGGATCATGGGAGTTGTAGACCAGTGTTTCCCAACCACTGTTCCGTGGCACACTAGTGTGCCGCGAGATGTTGCCTGGTGTGCCGCGGGAAAAAATTAAAAATTCGAAAGATTTTTTTTTTTAAAAAGTCTAATTTTCGATTGGGGCGCCGTCACTAGATGACCCCTGGGGTTCCCTCCCTCCCTCCCGCTCTGCGCCTCCCTCCTCCTCCTCCTCCTCCGGGGAGGCCCTTCCTGGCTCTCGGCCAAGGCTTGGCGGCTGCCACTCACTCACTCGCTCGCCCACCCATCCCTCCATCCCTGCACCCGGCCTCTCCCCCTCCGTCCCCGGTGCGGGGGCTGCCGGGATCCGTAGTCCCCTCGCCCTTGGGCTCCGTGCCTGTGCGGGGTGCGCAAACTACGTTTCCCAGCGTGGCTTGGCGGGCCGGGCGTTTTGTTTGAAGCGCTCTTCTCCCAGCCATGGAATGAGCGCGGCGGCGGCGGCCGGGCGGGCAGGGGCTCTTCCGCGCAGACCCCGCGCAGCCTGCCTGTGCCCCCGCGGAGATCGGGCGGCAGGATGGAGCCCAGGGATCCCCGCGGAGGCCGAGCGGCGGAGGCGGAGGCTGCCCCCCAGGTAGGGCTGCGTCGGGGGGGGGTGTTATTTTTGCAATGCTGCATCCACGCCGGAGGGGACGCATCGGACCGCGGGGAGACCCCTTGGCGGGCGTGCAAGGCAATGCATGCGTGCAGGCGTTGCATGGAGTGCAGTGCAATGCAATGGACAACGCGGCGCCCTGCATGCATGCATGCAACTTCCACCGGCGCTCTGGACTTGGCAGGTGAGGGGGGTCCCCAGTGGGCGGCAGAGAGAGCCGGGAGGGCGAAGGGGAGCCGGGGGGGAGCAGCGCTGCTCCCCGAGCCGAGCCCGGGGGGAAACTTCGGCGTCGTTTCGCCGGGTGTTGGAAGCGGAGGCTGGCGGGGGCCCCTCACCTGCAAAACCTGGTCGCCTCTCATATATTTCGTGCATTGCATTCATCGCCCGCTTTCTCCTCCAATGAGCGCCCGGGGGCGCGCGTGGTTCTCCCCGTGTTATCCTCGCAACAACAGCCCTGCGAGGTGGGTCAGGCGAGTGGCCCAAGGGAGCACCCAGGGATTGTCCTGGCCAGGTGGGGTGATTTGAACCCTGCTCTCTGCCCGGTCTTCGTCCTCATTTAGCCCCCACATGTGCATGACTGTGCATGACTGAGGTTTCCCCCCCTCGTCTTGGCTATGGTGTGAGTCTGTGCTGTTAATTAATGGGGTTCTGCCTTCGGAGATGAGCCAGCCCTCAAGGAGGTGATTATGTAATTTGCTAGCAATTCATGTCCCTCCCGGCGTGACGCTGCGCGCTGACGTCACGGGGCTGTAATGGTGGTGTGCCTCGAGATTTTTTTCATGAAACAAGTGTGCCTTTGCCCAAAAAAGGTTGGGAAACACTGTTGTAGACCAAAAACATATGGAGGGCCAAGTTTGCCTATGTGCCTGTTTTAAATCATCATTGTTTATTATAGGACAGACAATGGATAACATATGTTTTCTGCATGGCTCACAGAAATAAAATATACAAATACAAATGCAGGACAAGAATTGCTAGCCATACAATTAATAGTTGGTGTGGTTTGAGCCTGAAGAGCAATATTGGCTCTCTGACTTTCCTATCCCAGCGGTAGATATATTTCATTGTTGTCTCAGTGAATGAGATGGTATTAAAAATCATTTTTAAGTGCATCAGTAAAATTTGTCATGTTCAGAGAAAATTAGTAACTTATTCTTGTTGCCCTTGCAACACCAGTCATATTTTCCCCAAGATATAATCAGCGCATGATTGAATGCTGTTAGCCACTGATCATTTTTAAAAATGTATCTCAAGGCTCTGAAATGTATGCCCAGAAACTCTCTATCACCAAATTAAATGTAATAATAAAATGTCGGCAATAACATTTGGTGTTGTAATTTGTTAGATGTGCTGACAATGACAAATGTTTTAAATTAAATTATGCACTTTTTTATGAGTAGTCTTGTGTCTGATGAATTACTTTACACAACAGACACATAGATTATAACATTGATAAACACTTTTCATCTCTCTCTCATTTGTGGCGGGAAAATCCTCTATTGGAAAATAGATCAAAAGAGATGGATTTATTGCTTTGTAATCAATCACAGCATTTTAACCCTGTCAATTTAATTCTGCCAAACACCAGCAGAGATAGATGGCCACAGCCTTTCCTAGCCAATATTTGTTCAAAGTCTTCTTGAGTGGCATGTATTTAAATGACAGTTTTTATCAACTGTGAGAGTGAAGGAAGCAAGACCGGAGTTAGGAAATCTGATAAAAGAAAGCATATATTGCATATATGTGTTCCTTTTTGAAGATTTATTAGAAATGATTTATTTCACTTGTAGTACTGTAAAGTTTGAGAATTTATTTATTTATTTATAGCATTTTCCAGTGGACACACCAAGACTAAAACTAGAGCAAACGGGCCTTCGTTGTAATGTGTTAGCTGTTTTGTAGCCTTCTTTATTACCTAGGACACTCTGATGTACAGTGGTACCTTGGGTTAAGTACTTAATTCGTTCCAGAGGTCTGTTCTTAACCTGAAACTGTTCTTAACCTGAAGCACCACTTTAGCTAATGGGGCCTCCTGCTGCCGCTGCACCGCCGGAGCCCGATTTCTGTTCTTATCCTGCAGCAAAGTTCTTAACCTGAAGCACTATTTCTGGGTTAGCGGAGTGTGTAACCTGAAGCGTATGTAACCTGAAGTGTATGTAACCCGCGGTACCACTGTACGCCATAAAATTCACAGCAGGAAATCCATTGCTGCTGTTGGTGGGACCTTTTCTTTGGTCTTTCGTATAAGCATCGTGGATCGTATAAGCATCATGGACTATGCACCTTGCACATTGGCCTGTCGTTCACAAGTTTTGCCATATTAGGGCCTCCTAAACTGGCATTTCAGTGTCTGGCTGATCTCAGGTTGTGTACACACTCCCATTTACTGTGCAATCAGTACTCTCGCCATTTTGTTTGTGGAGCCATGTACACACAACATTAGCGACAACCTCGCCTATCCTATAGCGTTATGAGAAATACTGCATTTGGATGGGTTTCCTTCGAATCCAGTGTTGATCGGATCTGAACATGTAAGCCATATGAAGATATCCACGCCCCCTCTCTGCCCACTAGTGTGGATGGACAGCAGCAACTTAGAAACACATTGAACCATACTGATGTGTACAATGTTGTGCAAATGTGATCGGAAACACAGCATTTTAAGCTGGTAGTGCGTACACAACCCCAGACTTTGTCGCCGCTTCTGTAGGAGCGTGCCTTAGTTGATATAAACTTCGCTTCATGGTTAGTTCACGTGGCTTAAGAATTCCTTCACTTCGTGATAAGGTCAGGGGACATTAAAAAGTACTTTTATTTTCCCTAGTGCTCAGTTCTGAGTCAATCCCATTAGTATTAATGGGAGCTACATGTGTGCATGAAGCAGAGAATATACCCGTAGGGCTGAGGCATGGATATTAACTGCAACCTGAGAATCACAGTGCTAAAATCTGTCCCATAATGAAAGATATAAAATGCAGAAAACTGTTGTGAACTGTAAATGAACTGTGAAAGTACCCTATTTTACATGGATAGGTCTGTGCCTTGAGTGAGATGTATATTAGTTTGGCTGGAACCATAGAATGATAACTGGGTGCCACTTTTTTAAATGTGATGTGGATTATTGGGTGGTCTTTGTTTTTGTTTTTATTATATATTTTGTGTGTTTTATATTGTAATTTTTATGTTGTGGGTCACCTGAGATCTACATGTATAGGGCAGTATACAAATATAAATAATAATAATAGTAGTAGTAGTAGTAATCAGGTCTGTGGCCTACACAAAGACAAACTTATCATATGGAGGTTTCTCTGACCATAAACTATATTTCTTTTGGCTCTCCTCATACCTCATTAATTAAAATACAATGAAGACTTTTCCCCCCAACTTTAAATGTTCTTCCATTAAGAATGTGAGCTTTTCAAGTCCAGTAGTTTATTTTACCTTTTGTTGCAAGATGTCCACAGACATTATGGGTATATCATATCTTACTCTACATACAATGAAGTTTATAACAAGTCACATCCAAGCAACAAGCAAAAACGTAGTCTTAGAACATACAGAAATAATTAAAGGTACCCTTCGGTTAAGGGACGTGGATGGCGCTGTAGGTTAAACCACAGAGCCTAGGGCTTGCCGATCAGAAGGTCGGCAGTTCGAATCCCCGGGACAGGGTGAGCTCCCATTGCTCGATCCCTGCTCCTGCCAACCTAGCAGTTCGAAAGCACGTCAAAGTGCAAGTAGATAAATAGGTACCGCTCCGGTGGGAAGGTAAACGGCGTTTCTGTTCCTTGCTCTGGTTTGCCAGAAGCAGCTTAGTCATGCTGGCCACATGACCCGAAGCTGTACGCCGGCTCCCTCGGCCAATAAAGCGAGATGAGCGCCGCAACCCCACAGTCGTCTGCGACTGGACCTAATGGTCAGAGGTACCTTTAACTTTAACTTTACCCTTCGGTTGCTTTAAATAGGATCCCATCAGAAACTGCTCCAGACAAATCTGACCATATTTGGGGATTGCTGCTTAATCTGAATGATAAGTTTTGAATAAGATTCTGATGAGAACCATGAATGTATCTACCTATCTATTAAAGTAGACAGGAGAAGGGGCAAACAAGCAAACATTGTGAGGTGTAGAACAGAAAATGTGTTTACCTGCAGCATTTAAAAATTAATTTGTCAGTCATTTCCCATTTTTTTACAGTACCTCAGGCATAGTGTTCAATTTCTTCCACTACCAAAAATAAAAATTCCTTCATATCGCTTGGTTACATGAAAAATAATGTAAGAATTATTGGTTGTATGCTGTCAAATGTATGCTAAGTTGTGCTTTAGTAAAGGTAAAGGGACCCCTGACCATTAGGTCCAGTCGCAGACGACTGTGGGGTTGCGGCGCTCATCTCGCTTTATTGGCCGAGGGAGCCGGCGTACAGCTTCGGGTCATGTGGCCAGCATGACTAAGCCACTTCTGGCAAACCAGAGCAAGGCACAGAAACGCCGTTTACCTTCCTGCCAGAGCAGTACCTATTTATCTACTTGCACTTTGACGTGCTTTCGAACTGCTGGGTTGGCAGGAGCAAGGATTGAGCAATGGCAGCTCACCCTGTCCCGGGGATTCGAACTGCCGACCTTCTGATTGGCAAGTCCTAGGCTCTGTGGTTTAACCCACAGCGCCACCCGCATCCCTAAGTTGTGCTTTAGAAAGCCACAAATATAGTGGCAGATAGGAACAAGAAGACTAATTTATATTGACCTGACTATATTATATGAGACAGACCTTATTTATTTATTTAAAAAGTAGTAGCAACTTATTTCCGTCTACACAGCAAAGCTTCCAACTTCAAAGCAATATCAATTACCATTACAGCATTTATGTCCTTTCACTACCTGGTCCTATTTTCAGAGATTCCTGGACTGGGTAACCTGCTTTTCAGTAGGTCCTGCTCCAGGAGGACCTTTTCTGACAGCCTCTTTAGCCAATTAGAAGGCTACTTGGGGGCATGATCCCACCTCCAGGTCTATTTTAGAAGTGCTTTCCCCACAATTTTATGTTTGGAACAGATATCTTTTTGTTTCCTGTTGTTGTTCTGTATTAACCAATTCAAATGGTTTTCTTGAGTACTGATTCAGTGCAATTTAGCATAAAGCCACAAGCTGATAACAAGAAATATATTGAAGATATCCATCTGGTTTGTGTTGAGAGCCTTGTTCATTTCATTCTCCATGGTTGTCATTTGCCTTACTAATTGCCTCATTACAACTGCTTTACAATCAGTATGACTTAGTCATTAACGTGATGAAAGGCTTACTGAAGAGCAGCTAGATATTAAAAAGCATAGATCTCTGACCTACAATTCTTGGACATTCCACAGCTTATCTCTAGCTTTATTAAAGTGTGTGTGTGTGTGTGTGTGTATGTATATATATATATATGCTTTCGTAGATTTTCACGGGTACAGGAATGCAGGTTTTGGTGTCTTCGGGTGTCTTCCCGTGTAAGAGTCGGGGTGTCTGTGCGACGTTTCGACGAGGTCTCACTCGTCATCTTCAGGCTGGTGCTTTCGGCTTCTTGTTATATATATATACACACACACACACACACTTTGAAATTAAAATGGATCTAGTAACTCTGAACATCTCCTTCAGTTATCTTGCCTTTAGAAAACTGATTAAATGAGAAACTGAAATACTCTATAATTTTTTTACTTTCAAGACATTTTATTTCCCTTGCTGTTTACCATTCTAGTCAATTAAGTGGCTTTAAATGATGTTATTGTTCACATAAATAAGGAAAGAAAGACAGAACCATGTGATGTTCCTAAATATTTGTTTCACTAGGTGAGATCTGACAAAGCAAATACTCTGCACAGGAAGAAACAAGTGTTTTATTGTGTGCATTACATGTTTTTATTTCTTAGTATTTTTCTCGTGGGGACTAGAGCTAATGGTTTTTGTAGCATCTTCTCATGACCTCCCATATATATATGTGTGTATATAAAGGCTCAGAAGTTTAAAACAATTTGCAGGTTATCCCTTCCTTCAATTTAGGCAGTCATTCAAGTTGCAAAGAAAATAAGGAAACAAGGGTTGGAACATAACTGTTCTGCTGGGATAGCCAAAGGGCCATCTAGGTCAGCATCCCCTTTCCAACAGCATCCCGTCAGATGACTCTAGGGAGCCCAGAAGTGTTAAGCCTTAAGCCTTATGTAGAAAGCTACCTTATATTGAGCATTATTCCTCCATCTAGCATGGCATTTTCTACACTGACTGGCAGAGGCTCTCCAGAATTTCAGACAGGGTGGCATTCCCAGATTTACCCTGAGCTCTTGGGAATTGAACATGGGGTCTTACATCAACAGCAGATTCTCTACCACTGAGCTATGGCAGATGAGGCAGCAGATTGAGACAAGATTTCCTGGAAACAGTGGGAAAGAGATGAGGCAAAGCCAGGTAGGATCAGGACGGAAAAGTAGATTCTGGTATCCATCCATCATGCTACAATCCATATTTATAGCTGTATTTCCATACAGGTACTTACCATTTGTCTGGTATTTCCCTACTATGGGAAAGTGCCACAAAACAGCTGCAACTGAATTATTTGGCTGAAAGGGCGAAAGTTTTTCAGCACACTGGTGCATTTGCTGAATCACTTCAGCTTTTAAACAATTTTGAGGTGTTGTTCCCAATATTTTTAACATGTTTGTTTAGCAGTAAGGGGAAATTGCACTTGTAATGGTGAAAGGCTACTAATAATGAACTTTAGGAATTAAAGCTTTGAAAGGTGACTCTTTTTATTCTTCTCAGGAATACACACTGCCTTGTACACAGCTTTGTGAAGTATGCTTACAATCCTAAGGTTGTAGTTTAATTGTGCAATCTTAAGCACACAGGAAGATCCTGGAGAGAAATTAGTTAGAATTCCCTTTTTAATGAAACCAAATGTCAAAATATAAAGAATATTACTTGGAGAAAGAATGAACGGAGGAAAATAGGAAGGCAACAATTGCACACAGAGGTAATATAATGGTATAAAATCAGCAAAGAAGAGGAGGAGGAGGAGTTTGGATTTGAAATCCCGCTTTATCACTACCCTAAGGTGTCTCAAAGCAGCTAACAATCTCCTTTCCCTTCCTCCCCCACAACAAACACTCTGTGAGGTGAGTGAGGCTGAGAGACTTCAGAGAAGTGTGACTAGCCCAAGGTCACCCAGCAGCTGCAGGTGGAGGAGCGGGGAAGCGAACCCCATTCACGAGATTACGAGTCCACCACTCTTAACCACTACACCACACTGGCTCTCAATGCAAGGAATTCAACATAGCAGTGTGGCAATCATAAGCACAAGCATTTCAGCTTTCCAGAGGGAACAATCTACCGTCACCTCAGTGCATGCTGTTTTGGGAGAAGGAGTCTCTCAACCCCCCAAGCCAATTTCAGAGGAGAGGCAGGAGAAAGTGGGGGGTGGAAAGTGCTGTTGCACCAGCAGACATCTTTATGCAGGCTTCTGCTAGCAGGACTCGTTAGTTGGATCCCACCCAATTTAATTTAACTAGCTGCATGATAGCAGCTCAGAGCATCTTTGTACTCCTGATAATATGTTTCCAGGAAAACAAGATTGCGAATGAAGCCTCACATACTGATTGGGTACCTGAGAGCTGCAAAAGACAGTATGTTCTTAAGTCCAATGGTGAAAGAAGCTCTGTTTCTGATGTAAGTGGTACCCTCCAGATATTGATGGATATTATCCCTGACTATTAGCCATTCTGGCTGAGAATGATTGAAGTTGGAGCCTAACAATATCTGGAGGGCACAAGGTTGGGGGAAACTGATTCGTGCGATGAATTAGAAATTTTAGAGGACTACATAATAACTGTTGAGCTCCCATTGCTCGGTCCCTGCTCCTGCCAACCTAGCAGTTCAAAAGCATGAAGTGCAAGTAGATAAATAGGTACCGTTCCAGTGGGAAGGTAAACGGCGTTTCTGTGCGCTGCTCTGGTTCACCAGAAGTGGCTTAATCATGCTGGCCACATGACCCGGAAGCTGTACGCCGGCTCCCTCAGCCAATAAAGCGAGATGAGCGCCGCAACCCCAGAGTCGGTCACGACTGGACCTAACGGTCAGGGGTTCCTTTACCTTTACCTTACATAATAACTGTAGACTTACATCAGCAGAGCTAGCAAGTTCTAACAATGCAGCATTCAGAGACAAAACACAGGATATACGCTTATTCACGCTGCACGAGAGGGGTCTGCAGATCTCTGACACTCTGGTTAGAACTGCTGAGCTATGTCAGAATATAGGAGTCATATTCCCAATACTGTTCAATTTGGACAGTGCTTGTTTTCTTGAACAGCCAGACTAAACTGGACAAGATCCTAGTTTGCAACAAGACATTAGTAACAAGACATGTTGTTTTACCCTACATCAGGGCTTCCCAAATTTAAGAGTTGCTGAACATAAGAATCTGTTGCGTCAGGCTAATGACCCATATTGTCCAGCATCCTGTTCTCACAGTGGCCAATCAGACAGCTACTAGGCTAAGCTCAAGGTGCTGGCTTTGGTTTATAAAGACTTATACAGCTTGGGAGCAGAATATTTGAAAGGTTGTCTCACCCCTTTTATCCTAAGTTGATCACTGTGCTGTGCAGGGGAGGGCCTTCTGCAGATACCATCAAATTGGGAGGCTGTTCTGTACAATGTAGGAACCAAGTTTCTAGTGTTGTGGCACCCACCCTTGGGAATTCCCTCCCCTTGAATATTAAACAGGTGCCATATCTTTTTGTCACCTGTTGAAAATCTTCCACAAGCTTTTTAAGTTGAGATGTTTCCCATTTCTCTGCTGAATTTGCTTTCAATATGTTTTTATTGTTTTGTTAATTGTTGTTTGCCACCACGGGCTCCTCTGAGAGGAAAGGTGGGAAATAAATTTAAAGGATGTCGTTGACTAAAACTCAAGCTCTTAGAAACGTAAATGAAATAAATTCAAGAAATATAAATACATAATGAGTCTATGTTAATTCCCACTAGGAATCATAGAATGTAAAAAAAAAAAAGTAAAACAAGTGAAAAATAACACCATACTTTTTATATTGTCTAATGAGATGAATGGCCCTGATGGGCTTTAACAAGTGCATGAATATTGGGCTATAGGTGGTTTGAGAGAGTTAGAAGCCAGAGCACTAATACCATTTGGAAGCTGCGTGCTTTTTTTGTTTTTATTCAGCCCAAGTTTCCAAAACTTGGATTTGAACCTAGATTTAAAGAAGATTTGCCAAATGTGCTATGTTCCATATGAGAGAATATGCTCAGTCTGACCTCATGCTGTTGTTCCAAAGATCTTATCTCGCCCTATAGCCAAGCACAGTGAGCCAGCTTTCTTTCCATTCAGCATCAAAGAAGCTTGAGGACCATGGCCTTATTCTATCGCTGTTATAAAGTCATCTCTCTAAGGGAACTTTTAACTAGCACTTCTAATACTTGCATCCTAATTATAAAACACAGGGGCAGCTGTTGCTTTTAGAGGAACACTTTGGTTGCAGGGCACCAGTGGAAATGCTACTGCTACCCAGCCAGAAGGCAAAATCTCCCCGTGAACAGCAGTCTGTGCTGAAAATGACGATAGTAATTTTCTCTCCCGACAAGATATAACTCTGCGGACCTCTCTGTGTTAAATGGTTTGATTTCTCCTTCTTTTCCACTCCATCTGGTGTATTTCTTTGTAGCTTCAAGCTGTTTAACAACATGGATAATTTGGTTTGCAGTAAAAATCAATGAAGCCTAATTGTCCACTTACCATTTGAAAAGTGTTTTAGAAACGCTTCCAAAAAAAGTGGAATGTTCACGTTTTCATACAACTCATTTTAAAGCCGTGAATCATAACGGAACATTCCTCATCCTGCATTATGGTCATCTTGTAAGATGTTGTACATTCTGGCTTCCAAGATGGCTGAACTTGTTAATACAGCAGATGCATGAAAATTATATAAGCAAAGGATAGTGTTGTTCAGGCTGCTGACAAACGATTCTCTGAATTGAGATTGGAATTAAAATTAATTTGTCCTTGCACCCAAGGAGACAATACCAGGGTGTAGTGAGGCAATGGAACAACCTCCTCAGAAGACAAGTAATGTTTTTTGCCAAGCCTCTTTATCACAAATTATTTAATCATGTAGATATGCAGCAGCTTGCATCTAGATTCATTCCTGCCAGGAGAAGAGTAGAGGCAACATTTGCCAATTCTTCCTACATCCCTCTCCCAAAAGCTTCTCTGGAGGGTTGGAAAGCCCTCTTGAACAGTGTGGAAGTGGCACTGGAAGCTTCACATGGAAACGAAATAGGCAAAAGTCACCCCCCCTTCAAAAGCTTTTTGTGGAAAGAAGCCTGCATACAACCAAAAAGATTTACCTGCTGGTACCAATTCAGGCTGACTGAAAAGATGGTTAATCAAATCAATAAATCGTAAGCGAGACAGAGAAGGCATCCTCATTTGCAGGTTTCCATAATGAGGTTTTTAGTATAGTTTTAGTTGTGTTGTTTCTTTTGTCACCATATGCTAGGATCTGGAATAGCGGAATAAAAATTGTTGTGAACGGTAGTTATTGCCTATTCATTTAGGCTACTGTTAGGGCCAAGTTATACATTATGGCAAACCTGGGGAGGTTCCCGGAACAATATTCCCGTTACCTTCTCCCCAGTGTGTGGTGTATGTCCCAGTCTCTTTTCACATTAGGAGAGGAGAGTGAATAAATGCATGATATATAAAACTATGCTATGGATAGCAAGGGCAGAGCAGGACACAGGAAGTTCATTTGGAGCAACCAAATGTATATTATTATTATTAATTAAATTACCTTGACCCTTGAGGAGGAAGAGGTTCTATACGTTTCTTATACATCTTTAATCGTCCTTGAATGCTAACAAAATGTGTGTCTTTTATGACCTTTAGCGTGTGCGCCAATAAAATGTCAAGGATAGAGGAGACCCTAAACCATGGGTAGGTAAACTAAGGCCTGGGGGCTGGATTTGGCCCAATAACCTTCTAAATCCGGCCCATGGATGGTCTGGGAATCAGCATGTTTTTACATGAGTGGAATGTGTGCTTTTATTTAAAATGCATCTCTGGGTTATTTAAGGGGCATAGGAATTTGTTCATTCCCCTCCCCCCAAAAAAATATAGTCCGGCCTCCCACAAGGTCTGGGAGACAGCGGACCGACCCCCTGCTGAAAAAGTTTGCTGATCCCTGCCCTAAACCACAGTAGTATTCTTAACTGCAGCACTTTTCCTTTCATAGAAGTGAGTAGCAACCATTCTGTTATATAGCAGAAAATAGAGGAGTGTAATTGTGAACATTGCTTGGGTGCGACTAAACCCATTACCTAATACCCCAGTGATTCAAGTCACCTCTTCCTCCTCCTCCCGTCTGCATAGCTCCTTCCTGGGTTTCGTTTCTTGATCACACCAGATTGTAAAGAACAGACTGATAGATAATAAATAATGAATAGATAGATAATAAAGGTAAAGGTACCCCTGCCCATACGGGCCAGTCATGTCCGACTCTAGGGTTGCGCGCCCATCTCGCTTAAGAGGCCGGAGGCCAGCGCTATCCGAAGACACTTCCGGGTCACGTGGCCAGCGTGACGAAGCTGCTCTGGCGAGCCTGCACCAGCGCAGCGCATGGAAACGCCATTTACCTTCCCGCTATAAAGCGGTACCTATTTATCTACTTGCACTTAACAGTGCTTTCGAACTGCTAGGTGGGCAGGAGCTGGGACCGAACGACGGGAGCTCACCCCGCCGTGGGGATTCGAACCGCCGACCATACGATCGGCAAGTCCTAGGCACTGAGGTTTTACCCACAGCGCCACCCGCGTCGCTAGCTAGATAATAATAGATACTAAATGTATGCTAATACATTTAATAATAGATACTAAATGTATGCTGTATGAAAGTAGCATATATAATAATAGATACTAAATGTATGCTACTTTCATACAGCTGGCTCCTAATTATTGCTCCTCCATAATAAGTGTTAATAAATTGCATTTGACCTTCTGCACTATTGGGAACATTTCACTTTTCCTGAAGGTTCCTCCCACTGTGTTCTGTCCACACCAGTGGGTATGCATAGCTGCTCTGGGTGAGGAAGGGGAAAGACCATCCAAGAGGCCATTTGAAGTTCTGCACACTCACATTATATCAGGGATCAGTAAACTTTTTCAGCAGGAGGCTGGTCCACCGTACCTCAGACCTTGTGGGGGGCCAGACTATATAATTTTTTTGGGGGGTGAACAAATTCCTACGCCCCACAAATAACCCAGAGATGCATTTTAAATAAAAGGACACATTCTGCTCATGTAAAAACTTGCTGACTCCTAGGCGTCCATGGGCCGGATTTAGAAGGCGATTGGGCCGGATCCGGCCCCCGGGCCTTAGTTTGTCTACCCATGCATTATATCTTTTATAGTGGGCACCATTTCACTACACTGTTTATTTATCAATATTTAAATTAGCGTCAAAACACTTTTCTGGATATATATATTTTTAAGTATTAAAATATTAATGAAATATGACTTAAATTAAACAGTGTTATAGCACTTTAATACCATAGTGCTGATGGTAAAAACAAACAAACCCCACTTTCCAGTCATCACCATTAAACATGTTTTTAAAACTTGAGGAGAGTGTGGACTTGAGGACAACATTTGAACAGAGAGATTTCCCCAGAGTCATCTTGCATAGCCAGCAGAAAGCAAGAAAAAGCAGAAATTACCTTTATGCATGAGCTACGCAGTTATGGTTGGATCGGGACATTTTGACTAAACAGAATAAGCCCTCATAAAGAGCATATTTTCGCTTGAAATGCATTAAATATTGATAATTTAAATTTAGCATCTGCTACTTACTTCCTTTGGAGATGGACAGATTTTCTATTATATGGATCTGTTGCTTTGTGATGAGAGACCTGAACTGAAAGGGGATTTTTTTCCTGCAAGTTTCAGACATCCCTACAGATAACTTATTTTAAAGTGTGCAATGATCATTGGCTTTAACAGTGGTCCTTGATACTTAAATGGCTGGCAGGAAAACTGTAACGGTAAAGGGACCCTTGACCATCAGGTCCAGTCGTGGCCGAATCTGGGGTTGCGGCGCTCATCTCGCTTTATTGGCCAAGGGAGCCGGCGTACAGCTTCTGGGTCATGACTAAACCGCTTCTGGCGAACCTGAGCAGCACACGAAGACACCATTTACCTTCCCACCGGAGTGGTACCTATTTATCTACTTGCACTTTGACACGCTTTGGAACTTCTAGGTTAGCAGGAGCAGGGGCCAAGCAATGGGAGCTCGCCCCGTCGCGGGGATTCGAACCGCCGACCTTCTGATCAGCAAGCCCTAGGCTCTGTGGTTTAACCCACAGCGCCACCCGCATCCCATAGGAAAACTGTAGTAGCATTTAATTCACCATGGCAAGAGTGTCTTCCAAAATTCAAGAGTAGATTAGCTTAAATGAAACTTACCTAATGGGTTTTTTTTAATATTTCCTTATCTTTTGGATAATATTCGAGAACCAGCCGTAGTTGCCCAAAACATAGGGCAAACTAAGATATGAAGGATATGTGTAGCACAATGTTGTGCTTGTCTGCTCAGAAAGCATGTCCTGTTGCATTCAGTGGAATTTAATTTGCAGGTTGCCATTCGAAACAAACTTACCTGGAAGTAAGTCCCTTTGAACTGTTGACATTTCTGCATATATATGAATAGGATTGGAGAGTAGGAAAGTCTGAGTAAGAGGCTGGAATTGTAGTTTCTAGTCAATGAGATAATTACATTCATTATGTATGTATGCATACAAAGTGTTAAATATTCTGTTATACAAAAATCTTAAAAATTATTTTGGCGACATTTGAATAAAATCAAATTAGATCACTTGTGAAGCAGTTTCTTAGTTTTAACATGTATAGGTTACTTTGTACAAACTAACATATATAAAGGACTCAGTTGTCCATGGCTGAGAAAGTCACATGCACTTAAGTTAATGATACTCAGTTATATCAATGATACTTAAGTGCACCATTCATTGGTTATGATCCATTCTAACTCTCCTGAGAGGCACACATATGTCCAAACTCTTTTCTTCTGAGTGTGACAATTATAGAAGAATTCCAAACCAAACATTTGTACATAATGAGTGGTGTACAAAGTTATTTTTTAAAATGTTTGGTTTGATCCCTGTCATAGTTTCTGGGGCCTCTGTTATTTTGGACAATAGGAGGTACTGTGAAAAATGCTGAAGACGGGGAAAACATGACCCTGAGCTGAGAAGATTAATAGCCGATGAATAACTAAAGTCACTTACTGTATTTCACTGTTCTAATTTCTGGAGCTCTTTTAATAGATTGTTTGAGTAGTTTATGGAGCATAACCAAAACTCATTTTAGCATGGGGCGAGGAGGAGGGCAGAACAAAGTTTAGTCAGTCTTTTTCAAAGGGAGAGATGCTTTTGAATATCACAGACACAACAGAATCTCTGTGTCCAAACTGCAGTTATTTGAAACCAATGTGATGTGAACCTACATTGCAGCTCTCTTGAAAGTCCTGTTTTAGAGTAATAAAAATATTGGTGCTTATTTAAAAAAATCCATTTTACTATATATTCTGAATATTTGTTATTTTTTTATATCTTTCACCTAGAGCCATTCCCAAAATAGAGGTAATATATACATTTATTGATTTATATGAATACACTATGCAACTATTCAACTACTTAGGAAAGTTTTGTAGAAACAGGCTAAGGCAGTGTGGTGAACCAACTGTGCTGTATTCAAAGTAGTGCCAAGTAGTGCTTTGCTCAAGTGCAACAACTTCTCTCCTCCCCTTGTGCACTCCTAAATCTTTCTGGGGAATCCCCTAACACCCTGGAGCAGATCTAGGGACAGCAGAGGGAGAGGAAAGGTGAGGAAGGTCATGTTGCTGCAGCAGAAGTCATTCTGCTTCCACATTTATTTAATTGTACACCGCCCAACTATTATATCCTCTGACTACCCTGGCAAATGGTAGTGCTCTTTCATTTTCATTTTGTAAATATGATTTCAGGGTTTTATTTTTCTGGAGACTATTGTGGAAGTTTTAAACACAAATCCTGCTACATTTAGACACCTTAAGATCTGCTTTGATTTAGTGGACTAGGCACTCATAGCATTAATAAACAAAGATCCAGTGTTCAGGTTCCAAATTCAGCCACCCCGATGAGAAACTTAAATTTAAAAGAGACCTAGAGGCACACGTTTCACTCAGTTGCTGCTTGCTTTACATACTTACACCCCAGTAGCAGTGCCAAGTAGGGTACTTCACTGCCCGCTACCCTGGCAACCATTTCTACATAGGTCTTTCTAATTTACTCCGGGTCTTCTTTTACCTGCAATTTTGATCTCACAGTCTCAAATTCACCACTTCTACAAAGCTGTGTCTTAAAGAACACCTTGTTCACTGCCACCTCTTTGGATATAGCTCTATTGCAACAACATGAGATTTGGGAATAAAAGTAGTTTGTTAAATTACCTCCATTTATCCCAGGCTACTCAACTGGCTTGACTATTACAGCTTCCCCTATCAATACCTTGTTCCCCCTGTTCACCTAGTCTTCAGTATTCCTTCTGCTGCCTCTTTTTCAGAATCCTCATCAACTCTTTGGGACACCACAAGAGCAAGGCTGGTCCCTCTCCCTCTCCTTTTCTCCCTCTCTCTTCTTCACATGTTCAGGTTTAGCATTTCTCTGGAGTGAGAGTCTGGGCAAAGGGTTAGTTCAGTTCTACAAGGTAAAAGACCCCTTGAGTGAGAGGTGAGAGGGTGAAGGAGCAGAACATTGCTGTCCGGGTCTGTATAAGATCTACTGTGAAAGCAATGACCATGTTGTTTGGTTAGTTGGAAACATAGGAAACTGCCTTATACTGAATCAGACAATTGGCCCATTGAGTTCAGAAATCACTGGCAGTGGCTTTCTGTGATTTCAGGTGAGGGACATTCCCTGTCCTACCTAGAGATGCCACAGAATGAACCCAGGACTTTCTGCATACAAATTATATGATATACCACTGTGCTTTGCTTGTTGTTATGATTGCTGAGCACTACAGATACACACAGCATGCACTTTCTATTTTGTGCACTAGTTGCATTTTATTGGTCCAAGGAGTCTGTGTTTGTATGACAGAGCAGCAATGTGTGTGTGCTTTGTTCATGTTGTTGTTCTATGTGCCTGCTGGGTAAAGGGAGTTATGGTGAAGGGGGTTCCAGTGGTTGGAATCTGTTCCTCCTGGTTCCTTTTCCACCAGGCAAGACTTGGGCTGCCTTGCCGATCAGCCCTCCAGGCTGGTGGTGCTTCTCTTGAACGCCAGGTTGGTGCATACTATTACCACACTGTCCTGCAGTAAATATAGAAGTTGTAGTGCAGATTTTCAAAACTGTCAGCCCTTGATGTAAGAGCCTCCCTCATAGAAATCAACACCTCCTGTCTCCTAGCAAAGGGACAAGGCATTCAATCACTAGACAGCAATTCTGCACACTGAAATATGTGTTCTTTGTATGGCTGAATAATAAATGAAGGTTAATTTAAATTTGAAAGCACATTAGAAAATGGAACGGCATCAGGCGGTGCCAGAGCGATGGTAGTGAAGAGTAAACACATGGAAGCCTTTGAGTGCAAAAGAAAAGAAAAAAAATAGGGTCCCCTCCCGAAAAACAGCAACAGTGGCTGTTTGTTTTAATCGCCGCTTTATAAAACAGCTTGCCATCTTATTGAGTCAGGTTTTCCCACATTCCGATGTCACAAAAAGAATAATATGGAATGGGGTCTGGAAATGGCAATAAAATTTGTCACTCGACAAAACTTTTATTTGCTCTTTTATAGCAACCACACTGCTGCCTGATTATCCTATAAAAACAAAGTATACAGTTTTACTGTTCTGTGTCACTATGTCTTTAGCAGCAAAACAGAACACACATCATTTCAGGAGTGCCTTAAATTAAATTGGCATGATGACAAGCCCAAAGAGTGTCTGTTGCAGGCATTATGGATAACCCGGCGAATTCAAGGTGTCATCCTTTACAGGCTATTGATTAAAGCTAGCCAATATCCATCTCTTCAAGAATGGAATAATCTGCTGTCATTTCTGAAATGATGGGGATCTTGCAGAGAAGGTTAATCAGATTCCAAAGAAATCATATGCGGTCTCTGATGAATTGCAAGTCACTTTGAGATCAGTCATTGACCCCTAACAACACAGACTGTTGGAATACCTCACCAAAGACTCCTGATTAAGCTGAGCATTCATGGAATAAGAGTCAAGGTCCTCTTGTGGATCAGAAGCTGTTACAGGAATTAGAGAGTAGGAATAAATGGACAGTTCTCCCAGTGGAGACAGGTAGGAAGTGGAGTCCTCTGAGGGGTCAGAATTGGGACCCACCGGGCCTCTGTCTTTCCAGGCTTCAATATCAGTTTATTGGCCTTCCTCCACTACACCAAGACAGTGTCATACTGAGCCTCTTCTGGCTTAGATGTTATGGAGGAGAAGAGCTGTATGTCATCAGCATAAAAAATATTTTTAATTAAGGCTACCCACTCTCTTCTAATCACCTACAAAACCTAACCATTCTAACAGCACATACTTCATATTGCACTATAAGAAGGAAGGGCCATTTTTTGTAAAGAAAAAAAAAGGATTAAAATCTTAGCAAACAGAACCCGCATTTATGACATCATTATCTCCACCTCCCCACCCCACCATACACATTTTAAAGCCACTGATCCAAATAAAAGCTGCCAAAACTTGTGGTCAGCCATATATATTACCTTAGTAAGTTTCCTTTGGCCACGAGTACATGAGTGTCCTGTCCATTTTCACTGGCACTAGATTCAGCCTTCTGTGTTCTTTTGTCTGCTCTGCTTGTTTGAAGCATCTGGTAAACATAAACCTCTCCACCCGACCATTCATGCTTAAATCCGAAATTACCTTCTTATTCATTCTGGTCCCGGTTGCACCACATGGTGTAGAAACCCATTTCCCCCTCATGTGCTGAAATGGCTTTGGCCTACAAGGTATCATTCCTTTCCAAATCATAGCAAATACAGGCTTAAGTGCTGTATTTGCCACCAGAAGGTCTGCCCATTCTCTGCCTGGATGTTGCTTAACCCAGCAATTGCTCAAAGTCAGAGTTAGATTAATTATTATACAAAATATGGTGTAGAAGGACAGGAAAACTAGGATCTCTGGGTTATATCAATATAATGGCTTCACTGCGAGAAGAGAAGTCAAAGTCATAGTAGAATGCTGTGCTCCTTGAAATTTCCATAGGAATAATGGGGGAAATGTCCTGCATGAATAGTTTTTCCATTTCATTTTCTGGATTAAAAAATAGTGATTTTTGGAACTGGGAGGTGGAAACATTTCCTGAAAATCTCTTCCATTGGAAGAGAATTTAGCTTTCCCCACCCCAACCCAGTTTGTTGTCATTGCTTCTCCTGTCAGCTACTGCTTCTGTGCAATTTTCATTTTTATTAGTGACTACTTCTTTGCCAACACCCCTGGATCCTAGGCACTTCCGTCTTGTCCTTTTTCTTTCAGTTCCATAGGCAAGCCACCTTTCCATCACCGTCACCTGCCTGGCAATTAACCTGGGTTTGCTGTTTCCCCCTCAAACCATCTGGTTGCCTACAATGCTTTAGAACCCTTCTTAGCAATTCTGCCAGCTTCCATTATCAAAATGTTTGAAGGCAGCGCAAAACTCTTTTATAAGGAAAAAGTAATAGAACTGCAAGAAGATAGCAAAAAGAAGCAAGTGTAAAGCCCCTGGCCATTAAAACGCACAAACTCTCTCACACACACGAACAAAACTGTCAAGTGTTAAGAGAACAGCATTAAGCATTGGTTAAATGAATACATTTTGCTCAAATCTCATTTCTTCCTTCTCACCCTTAGTACTCCATTTACCATCACTTCCTCATGTTTGGTCATATTGTATCCTTCCTTTAACTTCTTTAATGCCTATGCAACATCCTTTCAGTACACCTCAAATACTAATTCTGCGGTTAAGTGTTGAGGGCAGAGAGAAATAGTCCTTTCAGATAAAATGAGAAATTGAGTTATTTTCTGAAAGCAAGCTGGCTAACAAACTGTCATTAGAAACCTGAAGCATTTGAGCTTCAGCCTAAAGATTCCTCCAAAGAAATGTTCCAGAATACGGTACTTTGTGTGTAGTTCTGCCTGTGACTGATGGGAGTTGGTAGTCAAAAACATACGAATGGCATCAAGCCAGTGAAGCCTGCTTTATATAGAAGAAGCTTTATCCCTGGAAAGAGTACACACTGCCATTTCACAATAGGAACCATTTTGGGAAGCATGTGCAGGCTTAAAATACTTTCCACATTCCCATCCTGCCACTGATGGTCATGTGAACAGGCCTCCAAATGTGGTGCTTTTATGTCCCATTGACTTCAGCCAGAGACTTAAGTGTGTCCTCCACAACTGCTAAACAGCTGAAAACGCGGTTACTCTTCCACATATGTGGTTGAGGCTTGTGGCAGAGACTGGCATATCCCTATTGGCCTCATGGACAGTAGTGAGACTCCACATTCAAATGTGCCACAAGTAGAATATGAAAACAGCTGCTCTTGGGTTCCTTGGCTGCACCCTTTCACCTTACTCCCTCAGCAGTCAATTTTTCAAACAGTTCACCGTAGGGCGAGGCAGGATTTCTTCAAGATATGGGGAACAACAGTAGGAGAGGGCAATTATTATTAATCTTATTTGTTTTTTATTGAACTTGTTAGTCACTTGTTACACAAGTGACTTACAATGTATTTCCCAGTGAATTTCAACATACTGCCCTCAACAGTTGCTTGCAGGCTTCCCTTGTCATATGGCTGGCAACTGTGGGAAGAGGATGCTGAACTAGAAAGGCCTTTATGGTCTGATCCAGAGGGTTCTTTGTATGAACCAATGGGAGCCGGAAAGCATTTCCTTCTTTTAATCCGCCAGCCTTAGAAACTTCTGCTGCAGCTCCTTCTATTTTGAGTGTCATGGACTGGCTGGACACAAAGGAGGGATGGCAGAAACCAGCGGGAAACTCCCAAGGGAAGAAGGCTCAGAGCCTGGGGATTGGCGGTGGAACGATGATGAGTGGTCAGAGGGAGGAGCAGGAGCAGACTGGGAGGAGGAGATGTCGGAAGCTGAAGAGGTAACAGGGTTTAGTGAGCAGGGAGAGTATGTGAAGCTGAGAAGCAGAAGTGGAAGCAGGAGAAGAGGGAGGCCAAGAGGCAGAGATGAATCAGGCTGGTGAAGAAGCCAGGGTGTCTTCCTCTTCTGCTCTGACAAGCTCCTCTCCCTGCTGATCCCCCAGGACCAAGAGAGGCATGAAGCGGGAGGAGCAAAGGCAGGCATGCCATCCGAGTCTCAGATTGTTTGGGAAGACCCAGGGGAGGAGGAGAGTTAGGCAGCTGTGGGAAGGCCTTCAGTCTCCACACCTGCCTCTCAGGTGTAAGACCTACTGAGAAGAGTTGCCGTGCTCATTAGGCCTGGCACTCCTGAGCAGATCTTGTTTCTTCTAATAAAGAGTTAACTTCACTTACTCTGTGATTTACTGCTGGCTCACTCCTGACATTGAGGGGCTGAGAGAAGCAGAAAGAGTCAGCTAATAGTCAAAGTTGAAATGGGACCATTGGAGGCTATAATGCTCAGATATCTCTCCCTAAAATCAGTAGGATTACCCCCAACGTGCTTATGCCCCAAATATTTCTGACTGCAGTCGAGTTTCAACACATCCCTTTCGTGTTGATGTTCTTTTCAAGCATCATCCTTGTATATTTAAATTGACAGGCATTGCCCCCCACCCCCACCCGTGGATTCTGCATAGTTGGAAACAAACCAGAAAAGCAACCTGGATTGTAACTGGAACTCTCATTCACTACTTGCCTTAAAACTATCTACAATAACATCATGGTGGATATTTTGGACTTTCTGATATTGCCCAATTGCTTCTTGCACTCTCTCTGTTATTTTTGCCTGTTTCACTCTGTAGCTGTTTTTATTACATTTGGAGCCGGAGTTGAAAAAGGCAGCTGCCTTTGGAGTGCCAGGCTGTGATTTATTTTCTGTTGCTTGGTTTCAGGCCCCAGCAGATAAGTGTCCCACTGTGTCATGTACTCCAGATTAACATGACACAACACAGCTCTGCATGATCTACAACAAGCAAATAAGACAATGCAGAGCTGCTTATTCTAAACAATGCCACACAATCAATATAAAACCAGGGTGGTTTTTTGTTTTCAAATTGGATGATTTGTTACTCACAGACTTATGCAGCTGGGTGGCTTGTAATTCTAAAAAAGAAAATCATTGCAGCTTTGTGACAACTGCAGTGTTCGTGCTGCTAGCAAATGTCACCCATTCCAACTCTTTTTGCTTTGGAAAGGAAGAGCTTGAGTAAAATAAACATAACAAGCATATCCAAGTAACCTGCACCTAACTCATTCTATCCTACTAGCTGCTGAGTTCTTTTTCAAGGGAGGAATAGGCCCTTTGGAATGTGCTTCTCTTATAAACAAGAGTCAGGTGTCCTGCTGTATAACTGCTGAAGTTTGAATGCACCTGTTAATCAGCCAGAATGGAGAACTGCAAAGTAGAACAAAGTGCTGGATGAAGATTTTGGAGGATGGGACATTTAGGCAAGCTGAATGGGTTTATCTTCTCTTTACCCGTGCACATTAGCTTTCCTTGCCCTCTGTCCACCCAGCCATCCAGAGGGGAAGTGCAAAGCAAATTCTGGTCATGGCTTGTGTGGCAGAAGACCACAGATGACTAAGTAGTGACAGCAAGGGGCAGGAAGGTAGCCAGGTGGTTACAAGGATGCCCAGTCATCCCTGGAGTGGGTGCCTCCGCAGGTGTCCCACAGGGCTTAATCCTGACACCAGCCCTGTCAGAACACAGATACAAGAGGATTAAATGGCACAAATTAGGTACTTTACATCTCTTCTTGAGGCTTTGTCCAAAGGTAGAAATGAGTGAAGCATTGGTAAGAGAAGGAAATGGCTTTGGCACATAAAATTATCTCCTCTCAGATATTGCTCACCTTGGAGTGAGGTTTGCTGGGGGGGGCGGGGGGGGTGAAGACGAAGGTACCAGGAACCGAGTCTGATTATTCAGGAGCTGCTAGAGCCAATTATAAGAGCCAGCATTTTGCCAGTGTTAATTGTCAACTCTGGCTTGCATGTGTGCTTATTTATTGCAGCAGAGAAATTGCACTCTTGCTTAGTAAGTGAAGTGTATGTCTATTGTCTCCTTGGAAGATTTGAGATTCCAAGAGAGAGTTAAAATGTAGCTAAGATGCCTTGTTGCTGCTTTTGTTGTCATGCAATCCAAAAATCCTCTGCTCCGTAAACAGCGCTGTTGTTTTCTTTTTTGGATAAGAACTAGAGCTGCAATACAGAAATTGCTGACAGGGGCAGAAGCAAAACTCTTCTGATCTTCCAGTGACACCTACAGTAAAGAGAGCTATAGTCTCTTTTGAAGAGCTGGAACCTTACAGATCAGTTTGGTTCTGGGACACATAACGAAGGGAGCTTTTTAGGAATCTTACAGTTTAAGATACTTGGAGTGTTAACTCTGCTTACCTGGCAGGAAGCCCCATTGAATCCAATAGTACTTACTTCTGAGTAGACATGGCAAAAATTGCATCCTGGTAGGACTACTGAGTACAACAGTATACAATGCAATACTTAGAGTATTTTCATAAGTTTTTAAATGTTCCTACAAAGCTGCACATGGCTCCGATGCTGCAAAGTTTTAAGTGAGTGTTAAAAACCCCCCTTTTGGATTGCTTTTAATAATTAAGTCCTGTCTAGGGACTGCTCCTGATGTCCTGAGTCTTGATACTGCTGTCCTATGTATTGTTTATATTTGTTTTAACTGTCGTGTATAGCTTTAAAATTTTTTTAAAATGGACTGTTCTGTGGCTGCTATTGGTGTGCTTAGTTTTATGGATGTTAACATATTTAATTTTGTCAGCCACCTTGGGTGGGCTATGCCACTAAAGGCAGCATATAAACACTTTTATAAATAATAAATTAAATAAAATTTCCTGGAAGACATAAATGCACCAAAAAATAATTCAATTCAGTAATGAAGGATTCTGATTCCCCTCCTCCAGCTTAATTATATATCATAAATGCAAGGAATTCCACTGTATTTTACCCCCACACACAAATTGTTGACTTACGGATCATTTAGGTTATTTTGTGCTTTTATGGAATGCAACAGCTTGTCTAACCAAGCCTATCATTGTTTACATCATAATTTATTTGGGGTGAAAGATAAGTAAATCAACAGTCCTTTATTTTGCCAGGAGTTAACTCTCGTTCAGTTTACCTCTTGAAACCTTGCTTCTCAATAAATCAGGGATGGAGATGAGCTAAACAGTTGTTTTCCCAAGGTAAGCAATTGTGTAAACAGGCAGAATATCTAATCATCACCATGAGCAGGTGGGATCCAATTTTGCCAGCTGCAAAGCCTGTTTAGTTTGCAATTTGATAGATTATAGCTACAGCCGGCTGTGTGACCCCTCTTGCCAGGATTGCTTTAGAAGGAAGAGGAATAGAGGAACCATTCCTTCTTTGGTTATATCCTTGGTTTAAAGCAGTTTAAGGCAGCTGGGAGATAAGAAGAGGGCTTTCATAGAAGGCCTTTGTAAAAGAGGGAATTAAGATTAGTTATTTTAATTTATGCATTCAAATACATTTGAATGGGGAGCTTGCTATACACTAGTCCACGTAAAGATATTAAAACAGAACAGTGCAGTCAGAAGTGTTTTCTGATGTACTCAGCATTTATTTATTTGTAAACGAATTTATATGCCACCTTTCATTTTGAGGAGATATTTACACTGCAAGTTTATTTCTGAAGATTATTTCACAGATCTTCTGAAGCAACAGAGAATGTCTAAGGGCTTATCCACACGCACCTTTCCTCTGCTTTTTCCAGGTATGGACTGTACTTTAAAGCTCAGGTCCGAGAGCCCTTTTTGCTCCAGACCTTTCCCTATGAAAATCCACTCTCAAAGCTCAATCCTCAAAAATCCCTAACTGATGTTTGCTTAGTGTGCACACTAAAGAGTGACTTTTTTCCAGGAAAGCTCAAGGGAAAAAATATTTGATATTAGCAGCTGATTTTAAAAAATGGAAGAAAGCCAGAATGATGCTGGGTTCCATAAAAGAAGATGCCATAATTAAATAGCTCATTCTTACTAATACTTTTGACAAATGCAGATGTCTTATGTGTGATTGGCATTTGGCTTCATAACACCCAGGCACACTTGGCTACCCTTATTTGACTTCTCTATTGCGCTTTTCATTTGCTGCTACAGTAAGGTCGTTAAACATATCTTTCACTTTTTCAAGTCCTTGAAAACAGATTGGTAAGCTTTCTCCTTGGGGGTGATTTGTAAATTGCTTTGCAGAAGGCTTAAGCTCATGATGAATACGACTAGAAAAAGTTTCATCAGAGTTGCACTCTGGTGTCATTTTTCATCAGGTTGTTTCAGCCACTCACAGAAATGCAATATGTCAAACTTTATCTCTGCCTGGCTTTTACAAAATATTAATGAATTAAAAAAAATTGATGGCCTTGTAGACATCATGCATTTGTTGAGTTCAGCTGGATGAGGTGTTCAAAACTCATCTCAAAGAAGTAAAAACAGAAAAACCTTCCAGTTGCAAAATATAGAGGTTGCTGCCAATGAAGTTGGAATACTTCATTCATAGAATTGTAGAATTGGAAGGGACCCCGAGAATCCAGATGTAAAGTTGCTATGTATATTTCAATGTATATTTCAAGTTAGAGGCTGATACTAGTAAAAATGAAGTTTCTTGCAAAATAAAATTTCAAAAAGATTGTGGCAACATATTACCAAAATTCAGGAAATCAACAGTCCAGAACAAACCAAGGAATGGATGGTTGCATTTAATGAGTATGTATGAGTAATTTTTGTACTATGTAAGTAGCCCTTGTAAAGATGAAGGGTTGCAGCCAATTGTGTTTTTCTGTTCATATAATAGTCATTAATCTAGTGGAGGCTCTCTAATGGATGTAGAATGGAGGTGAGTTTTCCTCACCTCGGCTTCCTCCTGCAGCTCACACAGATTTTCTGGATGGAGCTGTGACGAGGGCTACAGGAGAGGGGGAATTGTAAAAATCTCCTCCCCCTTACTTCAATTACTTCAATGGAAGGGATCAGAAACCCTTCCATTTGTATGGCAGTACAGTCATAGTGTTTTTATTGTCATCTATCTCATTTATAGTATTTGACATTTTGGAGAAGACCATTTAGGGACACAACATGTGTTGAGATCACATGTTAAGGTAGCCATCAAAATTGTGATTAAAGGATAATGATAATGTGGATGGACTCAGTCTGTAATGTAATGTACATAGCAAGATTTCCCCTTTGATGAGTATTTGTAGCATGTCAATGTTGCAGTTTTGTTGGTATTGATTAAGAAAAGAGTTGAAAGGGGTAGGGAAAGGAGAGAATTTCTGTAATGACAAAGGAATTACACCTAGAATCCATGTACTGAGTGGTGAATTCTGGACCTCTTCTCTACTAGATGTCTAACTGAAGCCATTTCTGTTTCCTAAAATCATTAGAGAAACTTATTCCTCTGTTCATATTTGTTAACCGGGTCTCATTAAATCACGTCAAGTGGATAAATGCTTCTTCCTTGTGCTGAAAAAGAAACTGAGGAGCATTGCAATTAACTTACTTGCCTAAAGCAATACGGCAAATCACTGAGAGGTTGCTGTGAGTCGCCTGGAATTCATCAGAAAACCTGCCCTTAAAGTTCCCTCGGCTTGAATGAGACCCATATAGATGAGAGAGGCCCTGATAAGAAAGAGCTGGTTGCCTCCCGAATCTCATCTTTCCTTGGTGTACTTTTCCTTTGTAAATACAGTGAAACTCATCCAATTGTCTGTAATCAGTTTTTAAGTCCTCGGTAGAACTTTCAATTGCCTCATCCAAGGTTTTAAAAGTCCTAATTTTATCTGAAACCCTGCATGGTATTTTGTTACAAAGGGCTGTCAGGGAAACAAATGTTCAGAAATGGCATGATTCTAACAATCTAAGGAGAACCCTACTGAGAACTTCTTATATACATCAGAGGCCAATCTAGCTCAGCATTCTGTTTTCACAGCGGCTCTGTGGGAGAGCATGCAGAAGGTTCCAAGGTCAATCCCCAGCATCTCCTGGTATGGCTGGGAGAGACCTCTCTCTGAAATGCCGGCGAGCCACTGTCCATCAGTGTAGACACTACCAACAAACCACAGGTCTGCCTTGGTATAAGATAGCATGCTATATTGCTAGCTAATATTCAGTGGCATATTGCTTCTGATACTGGAGGTAATATGTAGCTATCTCTATTGCAGGCTTCCATCAAACCTAGAAGGGGTTGCTGAGTACAACAGAACTAAGAGATCAAGTAAATATGTAGTAGGGTGGCCCAAGGACTCTTGATACGTTGCATCAAATACTTCCTTTCTTTCCATAGGTGAGAACAATATGTTAGAAGAAACTTAGGCATACTGGTGAAATAGCAGCTCTGTGTCATGTACCCACTTTAGAAAGGTGTGGTACAAGTCACTTTGAGTCCTTCTGTCATGTTATGGTGTATTTCTTCCCAGTCTGCATCACTGCCTGTTGATGGGCAGATGGAGAGGTGCTCAGCCTAATGACATGACCAGGCCATGTAGTCCATTCCACTATACTCTGTGCAGGGAGATTTTGGCATGAAGCTTCCATTTGGAAAAATAGGTCCCATTTTTCCTCTTTGGAAACATGATATAAGTTTTTTAGACCATATAGTTCCACCCTTATACTTGCATTATTCATGTTTATAACATATCATTGGCTGCCTGGGTTGTGTGTCTATTGACTAGATGCAAATAGTATCTATTAATAATGACCACTCCCCGCATAAAACGGGGGGCGACCTTTGCGTGGACGCGCGCAGCCCCTGGATCTGGAGCGGCTCCATTCAGCATAGGCTTGGCTTTGCCTTCCCTCAGGTGGGATACCTGGAGGTCTCCGCCTACCCCAGTCAGTTGTCCAATCCCACCTGGGGGAAGCATTGCCAAGGAGATCAGGCCAGGTGGGGGAGGGATTACCTGCCCACACAATAGAGGGAGGATCTTACCTGGGAATCCTCACTTGGCTCCAGAGCTTCTCCCACCCTACCCACCCTCAGTTAATGCCTTATTTTGCAGGTTAACTTTTCTTCACAGATTTTGCAGGTTAACTTTTCTTACAGGTATGCGGGCGCTGCTGCGTTAAGGTCGCTGTCAATGGGCTGGAAAGGAATTTCCCTGCATTGGCAGGTTTCACCTTTCCCATAGCAAAATGTCACAACTTTGGCGGTATCAGGCCTTGGGCGGAATCCTTTTGTTCATCTTCCTCTTGCAGCGGCGATACCAGGGTTCCCCGTTAAAGGGGTTTCTGAAGGGAGGCTTTGACCGTACGCCGAAAGATCGTCATTGCTCTCCCCTGCGGCGGCGGCGTAACGGGGGCGGCTATCTCTGCTTGAACATATGTTCTCCAGAGCTGGCCCATTCCCCCCCCCCACTGGATAACCCTGAAGCTCCCTAGGTCCCCGGCTGGGGACTGGGGAGGGAGTACACCCAATGCCTGAGCCAAGGTCTACCCACATTTGAAATTTAATAAAGTTGTGGCCAATTTAATCCCATAGCACGTTGTCTTGAGTCGTTATTCCACATGACAGGAGGGGGGCCGCTCGGGACCTGGGGACTCCGCCTGTCCACGCAAAATCATTTCCTCGGGTTCTTACTGGAGAAACCAAGGCAGTGTATTCTGTTTAGACTCTAATACTAGACATTCCTTACAATAATTCACTATTTATGTGAGCAGAATATTCAGTTTTTGCAACATGGTACCATATGCTTCTGGGTTGTAAAGGTTTAATATAATATTTAAACATGTAACAAAGTGTGTGAGAGCAGTTTCAAAAAGACAGGGCCCATACTTTATCATCATGCAGATTAAGGTTGCACAAATCTGCCATTTAAAAAACTTTTATTGCTTTGTCACCAGCAACACACTGTAAATTCTATAAACACTGAAAATACACGTTTATTGCTTATATTTTATTCTTATCTTGTTTAATTTAGTTTAACCACAATTGTACTTCAACACACCACACAACACAGAGGACTTGCTACCAAAACACAATGCATTCTCCAGAAATAATTTGATGGGCAAGTGAAAATGGAGAGATGCTATTGGGTGACAGGGAAAAGGCAGAACTGCTCAACACCTACTTAGCTTCAGGGGAGGGTGACCAAGATGATCAAGAGTCTGGAAACCAAGCCTTAGGAGGAACGGTTGAGAGAGTTGGGTATGTTTGGCCTGGATAAGAGAAGACTGAGAGGAGACACGATAGCCATCTTCAAATATCTAAACAGCTGTAACATGGAAGATGGAGCAAGCTTGTTTTCTCCTGCTCCAGAGGATAGGACCCGAACCAATGGATTCCTGTTACAAGAAAGGAGATTCTGACTCAACATCAGGAAGAACTTTCTGACAGTATGAGCTGCTTGACAGTGGAATGGACTCTCTTTCATTGTATTTTACATTGTATTTCCATTGTATTTTAATATTCTGTTGGAAGCTACCCAGAATGGCTGGGGAAAACCAGCCAGATGGGTGGAGTATATTATTATTATTATTATTATTATTATTATTATTATTATTAGAGGTTGCTTGGATGACCATCTGTCATGGATGCTATAGTTGAGATACCTGCATTGCAGGGGGCTGGACTAGGTGACCATTGGTCCATGCTTAGCTTTCCACTGAAAACAATGGGATATAAAAGTGCTTAATCTGGCTAGATATACCTTTACTCTGTATGGTTCTGAAGCATGTTTTTTATTTGTATACGGCTATGAGCATAACTGCCTTGCTGGATTTTCCTAGTTACTGATTTTATAAGTTGACACGTTTGGTTTTGTTTCTAAAAAACCCCCCAAAAAACGAGAAATATACTAAAATCAGAATAATCACCTGTATTTGAACTAGAGATTTTAAGAAAGAACACAGTAAGCTGCATCCAACTAAGCTATAGTCAGAATAGACACATTGAAATTAATGGACCTAAGATAGCCATATTTATGAACTTCAATAAAGACTAATGTTGCATATAACTCAATTTTGTCAATCCATCATTATTTTAATTTGGGGTACACTTAAACCCATACAGCAATAAATACACTCAAGCTGTAGCTTTCAACAGTAATGACAACTTGCCTCTGCACTGACCAAACTACTAGCTCAGTTTACTCTCTACTTGTCAGTGCGGAACAGTGCAGTGACCTGATACTGCTATACCAGTGTGAGTAGATAAATAGGTACCACTGTGGCCAGAAGGTAAATGGCGTTTCCGTGTACTCTGGCACTCATCACGGTGTCCTGTTGCACCAGAAGTAGTTTAGGCTGGCTACATGACCCAGAAAGCCGTCTGCTGACAAACACTGGCTCCCTCAGCCTGAAGCAAGATGAGCGCTGCATCTCATAGTTGACTTTGACTGGACTCAATTGTCCAGGGGTCATTTTCCTTTTACTACTGGTCATACTGTTGGTATAAACCTCATTGAACCTGCTTTAGTTAAGGACCACTTAAGAGCTGTAATCTCTCTGTGTGTGTCGCTGTTACTGTTGTTTTTAAATCAGGTGAGTTACTTTCTTTGGTGTCCTTTATTACCTGCAGATCCAACACGATTTATGGTGGCACCTAACAGCATGGATGTCACTGCTGGCGAAAGTATTCTTCTGCCTTGCCAGGTATCTCATGATCACCCGCTAGATATTCTATTTACTTGGTCATTTAATGGACACCTGATAGACTTTGAAAAAGATGGGGATCACTTTGAAAGAGTTGGAGGGGTAAGTATCACTATTAGTAATCTACCAAGGCAATTCTTTATGAGTGCTGAGAATTTCAGCAATGAGCAAGATATGTTTATGGGCAGACCTACAACTCTAGCTGTGTTTATATCTCTAGAGCACATTTCCTCCCCTCAAAGGATTCTGGACACTGCATTTTACCCCTCACAGATTTACAGTTCTGAGCAACCCTTAACAAACTACATTCCCCAGAATTCCTTGAGTGTGGGAAATGTGCTTTGAACATGTTTTAAGGGTATAGTATGCATGCAGCCTCTGCCAGCTTCCAACACTGGGTGTGTACACACCTACATACTCATACTGTAATGGTATGCAACATAATAACTCCAGCAATTAAATGCTTCATTTATGTACTGTCTACAGTGCCAGTACAGTTCACTCTCCCTTGAACTGACAGTGCAATCGGAACAGAAGTACTTTGCTGCCGATGTGAACCAGTACAGTGGTATCTCGGGTTAAGTACTTAATTCGTTCCAGAGGTCTGTTCTTAACCTGAAACTGTTCTTAACCTGAAGCACCACTTTAGCTAATGGGGCCTCCTGCTGCTGCTGTGCTGCCGGAGCATGATTTCTGTTCTCATCCTGAAGCAAAGTTCTTAACCCAAGGTACTATTTCTGGTTTAGCAGAGTCTGTAACCTGAAGCATATGTAACCTGAAGCGTATGTAACCCAAGGTACCACTGTACTGTTTAAGAATATCAGTGTGAATGTGTGCACTGAATACCGTATTTTTTGCTCTATAACACGCACCCGACCATAACACGCATGTAGTTTTTAGAGGAGGAAAATCCGTAGGCATGCCACCCGTAGGCATTCCCTCCATAACACGCACAGACATTTCCCCTTACTTTTTAGGAGGAAAAAAGTGAGTGTTATGGTGCAAAAAATACGGTAGATATACCTGTTGTGAAAACAAACCCATGTTTAACTGACCACTCCTAATGAGGGACATGGGAAGAGTTGGACACTGAATCCTCTGCTGGACCCGAAACCCTGCCAGCTTCTGCCACCAGTGAGATAGGAGGAATGCCTTATCACCATTTTTCTTTTGCTCCATCAGTTCCAAGTTAGTGTAGCTCAGGGGCCAACAGGTTAGACCAGGGTTTTCCAAACTTGGGTCTCCAGCTGTTTTTGGACTACAACTCCCATCATCCGTAGCTAGCAGTGTCCAGGGATGATAGGAATTTTAGAGGAGGCCCCGCCCCGGGCCAGATGGTGAGTGGCAGGAAGGAGCAGGGCCCTCAGACACCCACACAGGAGAGTCCTCCTGGGCAGCAGACGCAGCAGTCCTTATGAGGCCTCAGGCCCCGCCCCAGGCCAGACTCTCCTGTGTGGGTGTCTGAGGGCCCTGCTCCTTCCTGCCACTCACCATCTGGCCCGGGGCGGGGCCTGAGGGACTCACAGGGACTGCTGCGCTCTGCTGCCCAGGAGGACTCTCCTGTGTGGGTGTCTGAGGGCCCTGCTCCTCCCTGCCACTCACCATCTGGCCCGGGGCGGGGCCTGAAGGACTCACAGGGACTGCTGCGCTCTGCTGCCCAGGAGGACTCTCCTGTGTGAGTGTTTGAGGGCCCTGCTCCTCCCTGCCACTCACCATCTGGCCCGGGGCGGGGCCTGAGGCCTCATAAGGACTGCTGCGTCTGCTGCCCAGGAGGACTCTCCTGTGTGGGTGTCTGAGGGCCCTGCTCCTTCCTGCCACTCACCATCTGGCCCGGGGCGGGGCCTGAAGGACTCACAGGGACTGCTGCGCTCTGCTGCCCAGGAGGACTCTCCTGTCTTAAGAGGCCTCATGAGGCACCGGGACACCACTGCTGCGGCTTCACCGTGGGGGTTGAGGAAGGCCGCTCCCTCCTGTAGGCACACTCCTCTCAGGTCTAGGGGGCGGGGCCCACACTCGCCACCGCTACTGTTTTAAGGACACTGGTGTTGCCGCGGCAAATGTTTAAAATGTTTTTATATATTTTAAAATGTTTTATAGGGGGTTTTACTTTTTACTTTGTTGTACCACCATGAACGGTGGTTTTTATTGATGTATTTCTATTTTGTTCTGTTTTATTTTGGTTTGGGGTTGGCTGTTGAGTGGGGTGGGGATTTGTTGTGTTGGTACAATTGTTTTTGATTTGACTCGTTTCTATTCTGTAAATGGAGGTTGGTTTGAGGCCTGGGATTGCTACCGTAGTGGGGCGAGGGAGGTATGGCGGTGGGGGCAGATGTCATAGGCGAAGGGGATCGAGATATGGATATGCTCGTACCCCTTCCAATCTGCGCCCCATCCCGAGGGACGAAGGTAGGGTGAGCAAGGATTACTCACCTCCGTCACTGGTGTTGTGCAATGCCAGGTCTATAGGCAAAAAAACCGCCACCCTGCGAGACTTCTTCACCTCGCAGGGGGTTGACCTGGCTTGTGTGACGGAGACCTGGGTGCGCGAAGGGGAAACTGTTACCTTACGAGAGATGGCGCCCCCGGGTTTCTCCGTCCTCCACCAGTCGCGGACTGTGGGCCGGGGGGGAGGGGTGGCATTATTAATCCGAGAAGACTGTTCTTTCAGGGCTCTACCATCGCCATCGATCCCCGGCATTGAATGTGTTGGCCTAGTGTGGGGCTCCGAGGAGAGCTTGGCTGTCTGGCTGGTGTACCGGCCACCTAGCGCACCAGCAGCCACCCTGTCAGGCCTGCTGGAGGCGGTGGCCGGCTGGGCCTTGGAGTTCCCCAACCTATTGGTACTGGGGGACTTTAACATCCATGCTGATGCCACTCCCTCCTCACAGGCTCTGGACCTGGTGTCTTCCATGGCGACACTAGGGCTCTCCCAGTTTGTTTCGGGCCCCACACATCAAGCAGGCCACACGCTGGATTTGATCTTTGGCGCCGGTATAGATGTGATCATGTCTCCCTCGATGAAGGTGCCATGGTCTGATCACTATGCACTGAAAGCCAGGATTGATTTTCCACCCCCACCCTGCTTAGGTGGCGAGCCAATTTGGGCTCGCCCGCGGAGGCTGATGGACCCTGATAGATTCCGTCAGGCCTTGCGGGACCTTGCTCCCCCTGGCGACTCATTGACTGAGCTTGTTGAGGGCTGGAATATCCAGCTCCTGGCAGCCATCGATGAGATCGCACCTAGGCGCCCTCTGCGACCCCGCAGAAACCGGGCTCCCTGGTTTACCGAGGAGCTTCGGAAAATGAAGCGGGACCTCAGACGGCTAGAGCGAGTATGGCGGGGTGCCCGTGACGGAGCTTCAAGAACATCTTATAGGGTTTTTATGAAAACCTACGAGATGGCAGTGAAGGCCGCTAAGAAGTCCTACTTCTCGGCCTCCATTGCCTCCGCTAGCTCTCGCCCGGCGCAATTATTTAGTATAATTAGGTCTTTAACGGCCCTCGAAGGACAGCCAAATTTAAATAACAATTCGGCACACAGCTGCGAGGCATTTGCGAGCTCTTTTGCGGAGAAGGTCTTGTTGCTCCGCCATGACCTCCCTGCCAATTTGGATACAATGAAGGAACTGGAGGCCCCTCGACTGTCCTCGGGTCCAGTATTGGACCACTTTGACCGGATATCCCCAGCTGATGTGGACAGACTCCTCCAAGCTGGAAAGCCCACCACTTGTCCTCTTGACCCGTGCCCGTCCTGGCTGATTAGAGCGTGTCCAGACGAGATGCGGGCCCCCCTGGGTGATATCATCAATTTGTCCCTTGGCACTGGGATATTCCCAGGGGAGCTGAAGGAGGCAGTGGTGCGTCCGCTCTTAAAGAAAACATCATTAGATCCTTTAGATCTATCCAATTACCGCCCGGTTTCGAATCTTCCATTCCTGGGTAAGGTGATTGAGAGAGCGGTTGCTGAACAGCTTGGTAGGTTTCTGGATGAAACATCTGCTCTCGACCCATTCCAGTCCGGCTTCCGCGCTGGTCATGGGACCGAGACGGCTCTGGTCGCCCTAACAGATGATCTCCGCAGGCAGCTGGATCGAGGCGGGTCGGGGCTGCTGATTCTTCTAGACCTGTCAGCAGCCTTTGACATGGTCGATCACGAACTCCTGGACCGCCGCCTTGCCGACGTGGGGATCCAGGGCACAGTCCTTCAATGGCTGCGCTCGTTTCTCTCCGGTCGGGGACAGAGGGTGGCGCTTGGGGGGGAATTGTCATCGCGCCACTCCTTGGTGTGTGGAGTGCCTCAGGGTGCGATTCTCTCCCCGATGCTTTTTAACATCTTTATGCGCCCCCTCGCCCAGCTTGTCCGGAGTTTTGGGCTGGGTTGCCATCAGTATGCCGATGACACCCAACTCTATCTGTTGATGGATGGCCATCCTGACTCGGCCCCAGATACACTGACCAGATGTCTGGAAGCTGTGGCTGGATGGTTACGTGGGAGCCGGTTGAAGTTAAATCCTTCGAAGACAGAGGTCCTCTGGCTGGGACGGAGCGATATGGGATTGAGGGGGCAACTCCCGTCTCTTGCGGGGGTGCAATTAGTGCCAGCATCATCCGTGAAGAGCTTGGGTGTAATCTTCGATACCTCCCTCTCTATGGAGGCGCAGATTACAGCTATAACAAAGGCGGCATTTTTTCATCTCCGCCAGGCTAAGCAGTTGGCTCCTTATCTCTCTCGCCCTGACCTAGCCACTGTGATCCATGCGACGGTCACCTCCAGACTGGATTATTGTAACTCGCTCTACGTGGGGCTGCCCTTGAGACTGACCCAGAAACTCCAGCGGGTGCAGAATGCCGCAGCGAGACTCCTTACGGGGTCTTCGCTGCGAGATCATATCCATCCGGTGCTGTACCAGCTGCACTGGCTCCCGGTGGAGTACAGGATCAGGTTTAAGGTGCTGGTTTTAACCTTTAAAGCCCTATACGGCCTAGGACCCTCGTACCTACGGGACCGCCTCTCCTGGTATGTCCCACAGAGAAATTTACGGTCTGCAAATAAAAACACCCTAAAGATCCCAGGCCTCAGAGAGGTTAGGCTGGCCTCAACTAGAGCCAGGGCCTTCTCGGCTGCGGCTCCAATCTGGTGGAACGCTCTGTCACAAGAGACTAGAGCCCTGCAGGACCTGGCATCCTTCCGCGGGGCCTGCAAGACAGAGCTGTTCCACCAGGCCTTTTGTCAGGGCGCAGCCTGACCCCCTCCTCTGGCAATCTGCACAAAAATTTGCTTGATGGTTGCCATTAATTTGATTTTAATTTGATTTAATTAATGTTATAATGAATGTTTTAGAATGTTGAACTATTTTTATTGTTGTTAGCCGCCCTGAGCCCGGCTTCGGCTGGGGAGGGCGGGATATAAATAAAATTTATTATTATTATTATTATTATTAGTCCAAAAACAGCTGGAGAACCAATTTGGAAAACCCTGGGTTAGACCCTCATGGGATCCATGGAGCTTAGCATCATGCAGATGCCAAGTTCCTGCTGCACTGCTTTGAAATGGCCTGTTTGAGGGCCTTTCTCCTGGCAGCTGGAGGACTGCAAGCAGTAGCTTACTACCATTTTAGGTGAAGCTGGGGGCATCTGCTGCAGTGAAACCCCACCTCACCAGTAGTCCTCTGCACTACTAAAGCTGGCAGAGAGGATATGAAATACAACCTACCTGCTCCCGCACCCCCCCCCCCAATGACATCAAGGTACGGTTGGGGGCAGGATTGCAGCCTAATTATTTCCAGTTGTCTTGCTAGCGTGTATCTCCTCAGTTGCATTGTCCAAAGAGTAATTTCTCAGAATTCTCTGCTTTTCAGAAGCTAAAGATCATTAGCAAATCATGACAAATGTTCAACTTTGCACTGACATAGAAACAAATGTGAAGTTAGGTCTTAAGCATTTGGCAGTAGTTTGCATTATTTGTCACCATCCTTATTTGCATTATTTGTCACCACCCTTCACAGCTTAAAAAAAGAAATTGGATGACATTCAACTAAGCTCTACACGGAAGTGGACCCACTGAAATTAATGAACACGAATCTGTTATGTCAATTAATTTCGACAGATCTACTCTGAGTAATACTTATTTGCATACCACCCATTACTGCTAAGCAGATGGTGTCTGAGAGGCAGATTGCCACCTTTTCTATATAATAGAGATCAGCTTATATTTAGTATATGTGTTACCAAAATCCAAAATGGCAGAGACAGCAAGCTGTTCTTTGAAACTGAAATAAGAATGGGTGGGTTCTATACTACATAGAATGCAAGGCTCCTGTATGGGAATGTACAGCTCTGATGGCATCATATGAGGCTGCACATGACTTTGTCTTTACCCTTCTCACCAGAGCCCAGAAACTTACCTACAGTCTTGCAATAAATGCTGCCCACATAATCAGGCTCTATTTTATCCCTTCTGCTGCTGCAATTGTCTAGTGTACGCAGACTTTCAGCCATGCTTTGGGTTCCAGAGATGATCCAAGCAGCTGCTACAGCATCTTCTAAACCATCCTCATAATCACCCCCTTATCCCTGGCTGTTAAGGGAATCAGGCTTCAGAAATAGTTTGGAAACTTGGACCAGAATCCAAAGAGCTATAGAACTGGTACTGTTCATGATCACAAGGAGCCCTTAGACTTACCAAACAGCAGCCCCCTCCCTGCTCTCCTCATGTATGGCAAACTGCTTTATAATCAAAGGGAACTTCAAACACAGCTTGTGATACGACATAGGAGACAGCTGTTGAAATGGGAGAAAACTCTATTTCCGCTGGGCTAGTGCAAGCCCCTTTCATGAGCAGCTCTTTGGATCCTAGCCACTGTCTAATAGCCATCCTTATGCAATGCTGTTTGAGTTTCTCCTAGTTTTAGCAGTACATGCAAGAGCGACACCAAGCCTCTGGCTTGTATGCTTCCTCCCATGCCTCTTCTCTGGCATAAGCGTGAGATGAGAAGCCCCCACTTCCTGTTTAAAACTAATCAGAATTCTTCATTATGTCTGAATTCAGGGAAATTGTGGTTCCTGAGGGAAAAAAGCTGTGATCAAACCTTGGTTTGTGACCGCTGTTTGTTCTCAAAATGCCCCCCTTTTTAACATTATTTTTTTAAGTAAAAAATCCTAGTCTTATACATGGAAAAATACGGTAGTTCATTTTAAAGCCATTTGAACAGTAGTCCCTGTTGCTGGTACTTATAAAGCATTTTTGTTTTCAAAATGCTTTACCCTCTGCCTTTATTTTTTTTTACCTCACGTAAAATGGTCATCAGCTATTTTAAGGTAAGCTGAGGCCAAGCGCTAGGAATTTGCCCAAGGCAAATTAAGCCAGTGCTACCTGGAACCAGCTATCCCAGATCCAAGGTAAACTCTGAGCCATACTGGTTTTCATTCCACAAACAGAAGAGGAAATTGGTGTTGCAAACATTAGCTGCCATCCCTTGACTTTCAAGACAGGTGCTGAAATGCGGAAAGCTGTGGAAGATAAAATAAATCATTTAAAAGTTCTGCCCTGCAGGGGGCATAGCAGCGGTGATAACAGCTGTGGCTTGCAATTACACGTAATTGTATCCCCAAACCCCAAAATATGTACTATATTAATATCTCTCAATTAAAGGGCTGCAACTGCAATCTTATGCTTAGATTTCTAACTTGTTAAGCACTGTGCCTGATGGACAGAGAAAATGTGTTTGGGTGTGTGTGTGTTTTTCGAGTCACACAATCATGCAGAACCATAATTAGTTACCTGCAATTGCTAATCATACATGAGCATTTGGCATTTGGAAAAACAAATTATCCTTCTTTCATGCTAGGTAATGCACATGTCCTCAGAGAGCACTGTCCTCATGACCTTTTAATACAAAAGCTAGGCAATCGAAATGCTGGCTGCAGCACAAAGACTGTGGAAGCTGTTAACAAAGGCGTCCCAATTTGTGCTGGTGCTCACTTGTTAAATGGATGTAGGAGGAATGCAGACATCTGAATAGCAATGAAGGCTATAAACTGGATGTCTGGAGTATGGCAGAGCACAGCCCACCGTCCCCCCCCCCCATCTGTCAAATCACATTTGTGGCAATAATTTGACTGACCCGAAGCTCCTGTGTCCCTTATAGGCAACCATACTTTCAGCTCTTATCTTCAAGGAAAGCTCACATATATTAAATAGGTTATGGGTTGCATTATGAGCATTTTCATCAGCTGATGTAAAATAAATCCATTAGCCACAGTTGTCCTTCATGTGATAATGATGTTTAGAGCTCATTAAAAAGTAATTGTAACCACTTTCCCTTACTTTATCAGCAGGATTCAGCTGGTGATTTGATGATCAGAAGCATCCAGCTGAATCACGCTGGAAAATACGTCTGCATGGTGCAAACAAGTGTGGACAAGCTATCAGCTGCTGCAGACCTGATTGTAAGAGGTATTTGAATTTTGTTGCCGTTGTTGTAGTAAAACTACTGTTCCCACCAACCGCTGCTATGGATAATAACATAAAGCACAGCTTGAGAGAGTTTACTACGCTCGATAACTAGCAGCCTATGAAGTACTACTGATTATTTGGTACAAAATATGGAGGGGGGTCTTCTATCGAACCTTAAATGGTAACAACATGCGCTAATTATTTATTTAGTTCTGTTTGAAATGTTGATGGCGGTGTTAATATGCTGAATGTGGATGTGCGCAGAGGCAGTTTTTTATGTGAGAATGTACTTTGCTGAAAACCCTGAGGGCTTGTGGATGTACTGATTCCCTGTACCCCTTGGTGTGAACACAGTTTCACCTCATGACATTTCATCTAGGGTCAGGCAGTGGCAATTTGCTTGCAAGTTTTGCCCTTTTACAAATTTGCATAGGCACATCCTGCCTTCCTGTGGCACTTCAGTGGGTCACTTAGTTGGGCAGGATGGGGTTAAAAATTACATATGTTCTTTCACTTCCCCCTAGTTTTAACCATTGCTCAGCAATGCACATGTGCAATAATGTGCAAGTGATAGCTTGCAGAAAAGAAACATGAACCCAAACCAATGGGGTTTTTTTGTGCTGTGCAATGGCCACTTCAGCTAAATATGCTGGCTTACTCAGAAAATGAAAAACCAGTCCCCTTGATGTCATGCATTGGTCATTTTGGCTCATTAGCTATCAAAGGGGTGTTGCACCTGGATCATTCAAGTAGCCAAGATCAGTTACTGATCCAGTTACAGGTGATTATAACAGAGATAGATTTGGAGCCTGAAATTTGAAAGCTAAACTGGCAGCAATTTTATCATTGTCCAGTGTTGGAATGGGACCAGAAAATAAATTCCATTCTCAATTTTTTTGGAAATGTTACAACAATTTTGACTTGGGACAGTGAGACAGCTGCTCTCCAAAATGAAATCGGAGTTCAAGATACAGAGTGCCCCAGTACATTTCCTGCTATTGCTGGTTTTCATGTTGGCGGCTGTTACGGGGTGAACATTTGATATGAGATTTACTAATTTTAGTTAGAATTTATTCCTATGCTGCCTTTCAGAAAACAAGAAAGGCTTACAGAATTGTGACTTTGGGCATAACACACAGGAGAGACTTAAGATAGTTTAACGATAATTATGTCTTCTCACCGAACCCTGGGAAATGTAGTGCTGTGGAAAAGACTAAATATACTTAATACGGAATCCTTTTTACTCATTAAATTAAAAATCCCAGGATTCTTTTGAGGGAGCTATGGCAACTGTAGTGGTATAATATATTTGTTCCGTAGTTTGGACCAACGTTTCATGACATCCATCTATTGGAAATTGTTTTTTTTTTCCTCCCCCAGACAGCCTGCACTGTGACAGTATTTATTCAAGCATTTCTCTGCAGCCTTTTATAGTGGAAACCTTCAAGGCAGATAAGGATATCATGATAAAAACAATCAAACAGGAGCATAGGTGCAGCAGCTACAGCTGGAACCTATTGGTGGCCCAGATCCTCACCAAACTCATCCCACAAGGCCAGCCTTGATAGTTGGGCAGGGCCATTCACCTGTCTGCTGCTTTATGTCCCAGTAATGCTCAGTGTACGCATTACACTGAGTGGGACGCAGGTGGCGCAAGCCTAGGACTTGCTGATCAGAAGGTCAGCGGTTCGAATCCCTGCGACGGGATGAGCTCCTGTTGCTCGCTCCCTGCTCCTGCCAACCTAGCAGTTCGAAAGCACATCAAAGTGCAAGTAGATAAATAGGTACCACTCCAGTGGGAAAGTAAACGCCATTTCCTTGCAGTGCTCTTGTTTGCCAGAAGCGGCTTAGTCATACTGGCCACATGACCGGAAGCTGTATGCTGGCTCCCTTGGCCAGTAAAGCAAGATGAGTGCCACAACCCCAGAGTCGGTCACGACTGGACCTAATGGTCAGGGGTCCCGTTACCTTTACCTTAATGCTCAGTGTAAGCCATTTTCCTTTGCCCATACAAATTTAAATCAAACAATGAGGACAACAGCACAGTGCTGTCAATCAGCCAACTGGAAGGGCTGGCTAAGCATTCTGCCTTTGCAACACTGATAGCCATGGTAGCTCTTTCAAAGGCTCAATGAACCCCCATTTTGGTAGAGCCATGTCTTTTCCTACTCCACACCAGGCATCAGGTGTAGGGCAGGCGGGTGCACCTTGGCTGATATAAACTCACAGGACCACTTAGGCTAGGGGTCAGCAGACTTTTTCAGCAGGGGGCCAGTACACTGTCCCTCAGACCTTGTGGGGGGGCCGGACTATATTTTGAAGGGGGGGAAATGATGCAAGAGCACCACGAGCTCCGGTGGCTGCTTACCTGTGTCTTGTGAGTGGCAGGGGCTGGCGGTGGCGGAGGGACAATGAGCAGCGAGTGAAAGGGCTCCGGAGAGGGGCTGCTTAAAATGGCGGCTGCTCGAGCTCTGCTGGTGCTGGCACCAACAAAGCCCAGCCCCCTTCCTCCTCTAGGCAAGGCAGGGAGAAGCCAGGAGGAGGGAGGGAGGGAGGAGCCGCCGCCGTGTGAGGGAGAGGGAAAGAACACGTGTGCTGGTGATCCACGTGACAATTCCTGGACTGTCCGCAGGCCAGATCCAGAAGGCAATCAGGCCTGATCTGGCCTGCAGGCCTTAATTTGCCTACCCATGACTTAGGCTTACAAGCAAGAGCTTCTCCACCCCGACCTACTGTATAAAGCAAGAGACAGAATGCTAAGAGAAGAGGAGGGAAAATCCAGAGGGGATTTCATTCAGTACAGACCAAGTTACTATCTGAAAAGTCACACACTCCCTGCTGCAGGGCAAACAGAGTGAAATAGCTAAGCAGGATTGTTTGGTGTCCCACAGCTGAGGCACCACAACCAAGAAAGCCAACTGGAAAGCTGTGTCTCTCTTTTTCCCCCACCCCCGCCCCCATTACAGCATACTCTAGATGGCAAGGAATCAGATAAAGGAGCCTCTGCACAGGCAAGCTCATATGGCACGAGAGAGTCCTGAAAACAGTTTGGGACCAGGGAGCGATTTGGGACACCCCTGACTGAAGCACATTCACATTAGGTTTTGTTGGAATAGCAGGTTGTCTGAGGATCCCTCTCATATCGAAGGACTTGTTTTATAATACATTATGATGGCCATCGGGACGCAGGTGACACTGTGGGTTAAACCACAGAGCCTAGGACTTGCTGATCAGAAGGTTGGTGGTTCGAATCCCCGCGACGGGGTGAGCTCCCGTTGCTCGGTCCCTGCTCCTGCCAACCTTGCAGTTCGAAAGCATGTCAAAGTGCAAGTAGATAAATAGGTACCACTCCGGTGGGAAGAAAAACTGTGTTTCCGTGCACTGTTCTCGTTCGCCAGAAGCGGCTTAGTCATGCTGGCCACATGACCTGGAAGCTGTACGCCGGCTCCCCAGAGTTGAGATGAGCGCCGCAACCCCAGAGTTGGCCATGACTGGACCTAATGGTCAGGGGTCCCTTTACCTTTACCTTATGATGGCCATATTGAGCCATTTAAGCAAGGAAAGTTCCCTCAGTTTATTCTCAGCTCACTACCTTATATAGATTTAAGTTGCCAATATCATCCTTAATTATCTCATGCTTTTGATTAAGTGTGTTGTGCTTCTGAATATGAACGCTGTGGTCCGTACATAAACCTCTTGAAATTCAGAGAAGAAGCCATCTTCCTCTTGCCAGGAGAGAGAATAGGAAACGTGATCATTGTCCATTTAAGAAGACAGCAGTGGTTTATCAGCTGTTCCCTCATGGGAGCAAGATATATTGTTGCTGCACTAAATGCACACTCCATTTAATGAGGACGAGACCCAATGAGCAGTTTAAATACCAATACATTAGGCTGCTAAATATTTAAAATCCGTAATACTTGAAGTTCTTAACCGAAAGTATATGCATCATTTTGTAGGGAATAATCTTAAATTTTGCTAGGAGTCTGTTAAGAGGAGAATATATTGCAAGGAGCCTGCAAATTCAGCTAATGACTTTATTCCTGCATTTTGAATTTCCTTCCCCCCCACACTCCTCCTTCTTCCAAAAGGAATTTTCTTTGCACATTGCACCATCTGCTGGAGAGGAGAAAAGAGCAGTAAATCAAGCTTTTACATCACCTGCTGATAACAGCTAGTGATGGAAAGGCACATGGCTTGCCTAGTCAATTACTCTACCTTAGAACTTGACTTGAACGGGGGGGACGGGACTAGTTATAGCTGTGGTTCTGTTTCTTTTACACTTAAAATTATTACTGTCACTACATCGTTGAATTTGACTGAAATACATGACAGTTGACAAAAACTAAGAGATCTGTGATACTTTTAATCACTCTCCACTTCGGCGTAGCATAAGTTTTCTGAATTTCTTGGGTTGTTGCCAATAGAAACTCACCTCCGAATAAATCAGCTAGGTTTTAAGGTAGCACAAGCATCTATGACCTTCTGCTTCATCTCTCTAACAACCTGTCTTTGGGATTCTGGTGATAGGATTCTATCCCATTTTTTAAAAAAATAACTAGTAAACATTTTATGTAGGTCAAAGCAGAATATTTTAGCAGGTATCTCTAAACCTGGGAGAAGAGGTTTTGCTTGGTCAAGCAGGTGGGGCTTCTCTCACCCTGAAGCCGTGTGGGAGAGCACATCTATGGACACTCCTCTTGGGAGGCCAGAAAACACTTTCAGGACAGAACATGGCAAAACTGTTATGATCAAAGTTGCATTCCCAAATATAGGAGAATTTGGAAGTATCAGACTCACTCTGTATGGCTCCTTGAGAAGGAGCGTTACGACTTCTATCCCTTAAAACTAGTATAGTCGTACCTTGGTTCTCGAACGGAATCCGTTCCGGAAGTCCATTCAACTTCCAAAACCGTTCAGAAACCAAGGCATGGCTTCTGATTGACTGCAGGAACTTCCTGCACTTAATCGGAAGCTGCGTTAGACGTTCGGCTTCCAAAAAAAGTTTGCAAACCGAAACACTCACAGGTTTGCAGCGTTGGGGAGCCAAAATGTTCAAGTCACAAGGCGTTTGAAAACCAAGGTACAACTGTACTGAACCCAAATGGTGAGATATACTGCAAACGTGTTTACCACCTATGAAATGCAACCACCAGAGGAAGTTTACAGAGCCCTTTGTAGGAAGGACATAAGAATCATAGAACTGTAGAGTCAGAAGGGATCCCAAGGGTCTTCTCGTTCAACCCCCTGCAATGCCAGCATGGTGCAGTGGTTAAGAGTGGTGGACTCGTAATCTGGTGAACAGGGTTCGCATCCCTGCTCCTCCACATGCAGCTGCTGGGTGACCTTGGGCTAGTCAAATTTCTCTGAAGTCTCTCAGCCTCACTCACCTCGCAGAGTGTTGTGGGGGAGGAGGGGAAAGGAGATTGTGAGCCGCATTGAGACTCTTTAAGGGGAGTGAAAGGTGGGATATCAAATCCAAACTCCTCCTCCCCCTCCTCCTCTTCTTCTTCTTCTTCTATCTCAACAAAAGCATCCATGATATGTCATATTGGACTAAGCCTCCTTGCAAAGTTTTTGTATTTCTTTTTAGAGGGAGTTGCTATGATTTAACATCATCCACATATATTGTGTAGTAATATTTGCAGAAGACTACCTGATCTCAGACGGACCCAACCACAGGATAGATGTATCCTGATTACTAGGGGGAAAGGAAGGACAAGCTGCAGAGACTCTAAAAACTAGAAAATAAGACAAGAGCAGGAAAAGTGCACTAAAGGGGAGATGAAAACGACACCTCTTTAGGACCCCAGAGTGTGTCTGGTGTGTAAACAACTCACTTACCAATCACAGCTATGTCCAGAAACAATGACAGGTGGAAGCAGCCAAGGTGACTCATTTCATAGAAATTACCGTATTTTTCGCTCTATAACACGCACCCGACCATAACACGCACATAGTTTTTAGAGGAGGAAAACAAGGGAAAAAAATATTCTAAACGAAACAGTGGATGTATGATTTTTGTGGTTCATGCTGTGGCCACAGACATGTGATCTGACGGTGAGTTTGGAGTAGCGCAATGCAAAAATCCTGAGGATCCATGTGGATCCATGCTTTGTAACCACGTTTTTGCACCACTGCGGCCCCAGGCAACAGTGGGTGCGTGATTTTTTTGGTGCAAGATGTAGCCATGGACATGTTATGTGATCTGATGGTGAATTTGGGGTGACCCAGTGCAAAAATCCTGAGGATCCATGTGGATCCGTGCTTTGTAACCACGTTTTAAGTGGGGAGGGAAGGAAAAGCACTCAAGGGACAAGGAGAAGGATGCTGCTAATAATGCAGAAGAGGGGTTTAAGGGGAGAAGAAGCATGCGTGGGGTGGGTGGAGAAGGATGCTGCTAATAATGAAGAGGAGGGGTATAAGGGGAGAAGGCTCCTCTCTCCCACTTTGCTCCTTTAAAGCAACCAGGCTCTGCTTTTCTCTCTCTTCCCCGCTCATCCCCGGCTTAGCGAGCTGAAAAACTTTGCTGCTATTTAGCGAGCTGAGTGGGGAGGAGAGAGGGACAGAGAGCCTGCTTGCTTTAAAGGAACCAACCGGACAGGAGCTGCTTACACTCGTGTAAGCTGCTCCTCTCCTCTCCTGCTTTGCTCCTTTAAAGCAAGCAGGCTCTCTGTCCCTCTCTCCTCCCCACTCAGCGGCTCTTCTCCCGCTTTGCTGTTTCAAAGCGAGCCACGGAGGAGGGAAGGAAGGGGAACCATGGATCCTCTGCTCACGACTGCAGCAGATCCCCCCCCCCGCCACCCGTAGGCATTCCCTCCATAACATGCACAGACATTTCCCCTTACTTTCTAGGAGGAAAAAAGTGAGTGTTATGGTGCAAAAAATACGGTACTTGCAAGGGTGCATGTACATTTTGCTTCCTAACTTTCTTTTCTATGTGGAATAGAAAAAATGAAAGCTCAGAGTTTGGGACGGGGCATGTCCAGGGACACCAATGGAAGCCTACGTGGGCACTCGGCTGATGAACTCTACTGCAGACATTCCATTTTAACAATTCAAGACTCTTCACTGCCCCATACACTAAATATGAGCCACTGTCTTGCTTTGAAAGTTTTAAAGCAGGATCAGTTAGAAAGCCACAAATGACATAATTTTAATGTGGCCTACAAGGTTCTTGGTTCTGTCTTCAGGCAGGTGTTTTACACCCCATTTCTAACCTTTAATAAAGGTAAGGGGACCCCTGACCATTAGGTCCAGTTGTGACTGACTCTGGGGTTGCGGCGCTCATCTCGCTTTATTGGGAGACAGCTTCCGGGTCATGTGGCTAGCATGACTAAGCCGCTTCTGGTGAACCAGAGCAGCGCACGGAAACGCCGTTTACCTTCCCGCCGGAGTGGTACCTATTTATCTACTCGCACTGGCGTGCTTTCGAACTGCTAGGTTGGCAGGAGCAGGGACCGAGCAACAGGAGCTCACCCCGTCGTGGGGATTCAAACCGCCGACCTTCTGATCGGCAAGTCCTAGGCTCTGTGGTTTAACCCACAGCGCCACCCGTGTCCCCTCCTTTAATAGTTGGGTTTAAAAATAGCAAAGTCAAAACACTGCAATCCTATACGCGTTTATTTGGGCTTGCTCCTAGGTGTGTGAAGACTGCATCCTCACAGCGCAATTCTCCACATGTGTACTCACAAATAAATGTGGCTGTGTAAGTGTGTTTAGGACTTCAGTCTCAGTCCATTTTTTATTTTAAACCATAGGCTTTGCATCTACTGTTAAACATAGGCTGGCAGCAGAGCTTAAAATACAAAACAGAAAATTCCATTATGGACGGGGCTATCACAGAATGTAGAGCTTTAGATCAGAGTCTCTGTTATTGCAAACTATATCGTTTCAAAAAACAAAACAAAACACTTTATGATTGTTTCTGGCTGTTGCTGCACAAACAACCACTTTAGATATTATGTAGTCTTGCTTGTTCGATAAAAATCCTATTTTTGGCAATCTCATCCAGAAATATTGTTCTAGCTGTCAGTTAAGTAAGTAAGTAAGTAAATAAATAAATAAGTTGGACTATCCATTGCAGAACGAGATAAACTTATCAAAATTGATTTCAGTAAGAATTCAATTGAGAAAGCTCTGAAATGAAAGTATAGTTTGTTTGAGGTGTCTCATATTTCCCTATAATCAATTGTTCCATCTACTGACCATTAGGGAGATGTAATTTGTAAAGTACATCATGCTAGGTAACGCTATAATAACCCACCATTCTGCCTTTGAACTGGCAGATATAGGAAGACTGACCAGCTGTGAAAGCAAGGACTACTAAGTATTCTTGCTGGAGGCACACAGTACAACCTTATTCAGAACTGATTTCATAGAGTGCTGAGGGGTAAAGTTATACTGGAGTGGTTACATTTCAAATTATGGTTTTAAAATGACTTAATTTACTCTGGGGTTGCAAAGCAGGCTGTGACTTTTTTTACTGAACTGTTTGAATGGAAATTCAAGTGCTAGAAGGTTAGGCATTAAAAATAGGTGACTAAATCATGATATTTCAATCTTTGAAATGTTTAATTGCACGTGATGAACATATTGAGGATTATTTCAGAGTGAATGTTCATAGGATTGCACTGACATTCATTTATTTAACATAATCCTGAAGCTGCTATCTCGCAAAGTTTCTAGGCCTTGCCTCACAAGTCTCATATTTTTAACTACGGCAAAATGCAATTTTGGAGTCCCTATCCGCTACTTTCCCTAAAGGCTTTTTTCTTAAAAATGTGTAAGTAGTCAGCATCTCACTATCTATAGGAGATAAAAGTGAGTGTCCAAGAGCAGATTCCATGTGCAAAAGCAACTATGCATGTATTTAATCCACTATAAAATATGTAGCTTTAGCCACTGTGGTTAATGTTTGATTATCTGTGCAAAAATAAACTCAGAAAAAAAGAGTGCACATCATGGAAATTCATTCTTGCTGAAGGGAACTATAAGTGGTCCAAATTAAATATATATTGTCCAAAGTATCCCAGAGTTGTCATTGTTTGATCTGTTTTAAAAGACTTCTCTGCATACTGAAAACTATTAACTTAAACCTTGAGATGAAAGGGAAAGTCTTGTTACTTCTTAATACTTGACGTGAGATATTTTACATGCAGGGTATGTCTCGTTGAGGATATTTGAAACTTGTGTTATGTGTGTTTCATAACAGGTCCACCAGGTCCGCCCGAAGCTGTGACAATTGATGAAATCACAGACACTACAGCTCAGGTATCCTGGAGGCCAGGAGCAGATAATCGCAGTCCCATTACAACATACGTTGTTCAAGCAAGGACCCCATTTTCTGTGGGATGGCAAGCGGTCAACACAGGTAACTAGACATCTTAAAACATGCAAAATATGACCACTGAAACTTGCTTTAACTGTTTTCCATGAGCCCATTTCTGGGATTTCTGGTTATGGGGAAGAAGCAGCGTTGGTCTGATCCAGTTCTCTTCTTGTGACTGAATGGAACATATCATTAACTCATTTACATCTATATCTATATGTCTTTCTCAATATTTTTTCACCCCAAATTTAGCAAAGATTAGCAAAATTAGCAGAGATTACCAAATTTAGCAAACAGAAAAAAGAGCAGCCAACTATGGCTTATCTCTAGAGTCTAAATTCTGCCCCCCCCCCCCTTTATTTTGTTCTTAACCCAAATATTTCATTATTTGGTAACCATTGGGCATTCTTACATTTCTTGCCTAGTGCCCGTCGTCATAGATGGAAACACATTTACGGCAACAGTAGTGAGTTTAAACCCGTGGGTTGAGTATGAATTCCGGGTAGTTGCTGCCAGCCTTATTGGGATTGGAGAGCCAAGCAAACCATCAGAGAAACGGAGAACTGAAGAGGCTCGTAAGTAGAAGCTGAAATGCTGCATTTGATATTTCAATCAGTCTTTGACACTTCCACTGAATAACTACTTTTACGTGGTCAAAATAGTCTGCATAAGAGAGCAATGCATTTAACTGAGCAAACTTTATTTTTAGGAGTTTACTAAGGCTGTGTCCACACCTCCTCATGCTCATAACAGGAAGCATGGAGGTACGGACAGTGTTTCCTTTTTGACACCTTATAGAGTGCCATAGCCCGTATATCCCATTCTTCCCAAGCTGAAGGCCCTCCTGAGGTTTTGGGCTAGAACTTCCATCACCCCCAATTACTGCCTTGCTGACTGAGGCTTTATATGTGCACCATAGCTTTAAATCACCCTCAGAGGGGGGGGGGGAATCATGGGAACTGTAGTTTTCCCTCATAGATATACTTTCCAGCATCCTCAGTAAGATACCGTTCATTATTCCAAGTTGGTATAAGGCGATTAATTTCTAAACTTATTATAAACATTATTGTGAGACTAAAAAAAAGTTAGTGTTTGCCAAAAGGCATCAGTGACATAAATGAGATCCTGTCTGGTCATATAATAAAAGAGTGTTGCTCACGTAAGTGCTAGGGTTTCCTTTTTGTGAAAACACCCTACGTACACCCATTTGGATGGAATTAAAATTTAATCTGCCTATTCACTGGGACCTTTAAAGACTCTCAAGTTATATTAAAAGCCATCATTTGTTAGAACCGATGATAAAAGCTTTTATTGCTAACATTGTATATTCCTTATTATGTGGTGCAGCAATCTGGGGTGCCTCTATTAACAAATGGAATATAATGCAAAACAGAGTCCCTGTGGAATGTCCCATGCTACACTTGCAGTATTACTTTAGGTTGAAAACAGCTATTGTGAGTGAAACACCTTTTGTCTGTGCAAAAGACCTTCCTCTCCCTCTCTTCCCCCTGTGCCCCCCACCCTGTCCGCACAAAAGAGATGCTTTGTAGGGCTGGAGGGACAAAGGTCCTATCAAACAATTTCAATACTGTGTAATCTTCCATGGTACAAATATTTTTAAACATTTAATAGAATTTATATACCATTTGATTGTAGAAAAAACACTCCAATGTTGACATGAAAAAGGGATAATAATGTCTACAGTGTTGTTTTAGAATTGAACGTAAAGAAATGGGTACTAGTTGTTGCCTCTACGACCTTAAATTCTCTAATATCTGCAAGGGAAGCCAAAGACATATAAAATATCCAGTTCATTAAATTAGCTACTGTTGACTCAGCCTTATTGTCTGCTTGCATATTTACCAAAAGCTGTAGACCTAAGTTAGTAGCAATCAGTTTCATGATTATAAATAAATGAAATGTGTTATAGGGGAAATAATTTTTAAAACTATTTGCAACAGGTAATTGGCTCATAAATATGCTGTTTGGCCATCTCATTTTCAAAATTATGTATTACGTGCTCTCAAAGTACATCATAAAAACCTGCTGCAAAGCATTTTAATCAATATTCTGATGAATGCTTCTCTTTTACATTGCAACGTAGACATTGAGATATTTATAATTCCCTCCCCTCTCCATTTTATAAAATGGTACTTCCAAAAGAAATTTGCTTTGAAATCTCAGTGACAGAATAGTTAAGAGTGACACAACACATAAATGGAATGGCATAAAGATGGCAAATTCATCTTATTAAAGGTGAAAGATTATTTTTTAAAATGGAAAAAATGGGGGAAATCTGGCAACAGCAGGTTATTTTAAAAAAAATACAGTGGTACCTTGGTTCTCAAACTTAATCCTTTCTGGAAATCCATTCCAAAACCAAGGCACACTTTTCCATAGAAAGTAATGCAAAATGGATTAATCCGTTCCAGACTTTTAAAAACAACCCCTAAAACAGCAATTTAACATGAATTTTACTCTTTAATGAGACCACTGATCTATAAAATGAAAGCAATAAACAATGTACTGCAGTCGCATAATCAATCAATCAGTAGCTGAACTGGGTTCCACACAGTCACAAAAATAAACAAAAAAAAAGAGCCACAAAAAGGCAAAATAAACGGCAAAAACAGACAGACCTCAGCATAACACTCAGAACGGAATCGTAACGCTCAAAACAGAGCACGTTCAGCTTCCAAAAAAAAAAGTTTGCAAACCGGAACACTAACTTCTCGGTCTGTAGTGTCTGGGTTCCAAGTTGTTTGAGTACCAAGACGATTGAGAACCAAGGTACCACTCTATTTTCAATTTCTCCTGAAAACTCAGAAATTGTTTTTGTTTTAAATCTTTGCTAAAAGTGTAGACACCAATATATCTTCCCAGTATAAACATCAAACAAGCTATCCTTACCTTGTAATAGTCACTTTTCTCCCCTTTTCTATAGTTCCTGAAGTCACTCCAGCTAATGTCAGTGGTGGTGGTGGTACCAAGTCTGAGTTGGTCATAACCTGGGAGGTAAGTGAGCTGTGAATTTACAGGGCAAGAAAGGGGAGGGAAACGAACTGTTTCCCTTTTTGTGCCAAACCTACCAGAGACTGACTTGAGGGTGTTGAATCAGGCAGCATTTTGCAAAGGGACATAGTATTGTTATAAATAATATGTCACTCCTGTCTGTCTGCCTCCTTCCTTCCTAATTTGAAGAGGGAAAGACGATCTCTGAATGGGCTGCAGGGCTCAAACATGGCAAGTAAGGAGAAGCACAGGGCAGAGACAGCATACCCTTGCTACATACCCAAACTGGTTTTGGAATTGTTCTCTCTTCCCAGTGTAAAACGTAAGATGACGTTTTAGAAGAAGGGAATGGGTTAGGGTTCTCCAACAAAGAATTCTCACCAAATTATAATTTTGGGGGGAAGAGAAAGCATGCATAATATACATGTTTGCCCTACCTGCTGAGCAATTTCAAACAGACCCTGTGGGTTACAGTCAGGAAAAGTACTCTACTCTAATTTCTGACTTGCATTTTCCACATCCTTACAGAAGGAAAAATGCATGAATTGCTTGACAAGCACGTTGTTGCTTCTGAGATGTACTAGAAAGCAATATATTTGTTTTCCAATACTTGTATCATTCCTTAATGTGCTGAAGTTCACCCTTCCTGGAATTAATTAGTTTTGCTCCATGCCTTCAACAAAAACAATGTTTAAAAATGTAGTGTCTAAACTATAACCCATAATTTTCAAGAAGTATAAATCGGAGATATTTAAGATCTGACTGTAGGTGCACAAAAATCTCCCCCTCCATGAGAACCCATAAGAATGGAGAAAACCATGTTGCTCTTCCAATTCAAATATAGCACTTGAGCACATGCTAATCCAATTGGTTTCAGCTGAACTTGAGAACGTGCTTAAGTGGCGTTCTGAATACAGACATTTCCTGGAATGCGGTTTTTCATTTCTTTAGCTTCCTTGCTAAAGCTCAAAATATGCAAGACTAGATAATTGCAATATGGGCACCAGTGACCTGGTGGTGATGTGACTGGTTCTGGCATCAGACAGCACTTGCCTGCTAGTCTGCATCCCACTTCAACATGCACTCCCTGCCACAAAGAAGTTCACAGCATACTTAAAGTAGGTCGTGCCCTTTTGCTTCAAAACTAGCTACTCGCTGCATCTGGTAAGGTAGGAACAGCACACAAGGGAACAGAGAGGGACATTGGTGAAAGTCATGGAGAGTCTTTGTGGTGTAGTAATCTGAACCACTTTAAAATCATTGCATTTACTGCCTCTAAAAAAAGAGGAACTGGGGGTTGATATGAAATGCTTCAATTGTAGTTTTCAAACTCAAATGGGTTCTGCCAGCTAAGAAGCTTCACTCCAGTTATATTAATGCATTGTGATTTTATAATTTTACGTTGTAAAGTAGACTTATGTTGTGTGATGTTGAGGAATGTCTTACTTCTGCCCTCTGTTCATTGTGAAGGCCTTTGGGTATATACAGTACTAGAGATTTAATTGACTATTTACATGATTAGTTAATAGCGGACAGCCGAGTGAGGCAATTGGTCCATTTTTGAGTCTTTGCTTGTGGTACAGTTAAGTTGTGAACATTCTATTGTACACCCAGTTTGGGCAATATCCCATGTAACTGAAAGTGCCAGTGTGGTTTTAAAACTGTGGTTCCTATAGAATACAAAGGGGTAGGACTGGAAAATTTCAGACACTTGCTTTTCTTAACTGCGACACTACGGTTTTTAAGAAGTCAGAAACTCTCTGTAACCTCTGCAAAGAAGCTTTTATTATATGCTTGTACACCACATTCCTACACTGATTTCCCCAGAGTTGTTAAAACCCATTTCCTTTCCCACTACACAAATATTAGAGCATCTCACTCATAACATGTTTATGACTCAGATCTAAAGGAAGTGGCAAACACAGCTTATAAAGTGGCTTCTTGTTTATTAGTGAAGACGGTGGTAGCAAAAACAGAAAGTAAATCTCCAGATGGATGTGTAATTCTGTCCTTATTTGGATTTAAGTCCATTTAGATAAATTCAGATTCTAAGAGCTGCCTTGCAGATGGCATTTACATGCTTCAGCTTTGATTATTAGCTGTCCATAATATCTAGGCTGCAGTTGGTTCTTCTTCTTATGCTATTTTTAATAAGTCATGTTTTCATAGGCGCAAATAGACCATAAAAACCACATCAGATAGCTGGAACAAATTAGCACAGAAACATAAAATGCTTTTCAAGTTGAGTGTTTAATTTCCTCTGCCAGAGAGTGTATTTCCAAATTGCACTATATGGATCCGTTAAATTTCTTGGAGACCATTTTTATTGTGCCTCTTTGTAAATTCATCCTACACATCGGGCTGTTCCCATTATTTCTTTTCTTGTTGTAGACAGTGCCTGAAGAGTTACAAAATGGAGGTGGGTTTGGTTACGTGGTTGCCTTCCGTCCAGTTGGTACAATAAGTTGGATGCAGACGGTAGTGGTTTCTCCCGATGCCTCCAGATACGTGTTCCGGAATGAGAGTTTACCGCCGTTTTCTCCATATGAAGTCAAAGTGGGCGTGTACAACAACAAAGGAGAAGGTTCTTTCAGCCCCGTCACAATTGTTTATTCAGCTGATGAAGGTAAAGTCCAGCCTAGTAATCCATTGCATGTGACAAGCTGGCCATTTACAGAAGGCATCTATATATTATTGGCACATTCTACTGATGTCCAGGTCTGCTTACAATAAATAAGCATGTGTCCAGCTTTAGAATATATTCTACTCTAAATTAGTAATAATCATATTAACAGTAATATTGTGCATCAAGAAGATTTAGGTCATTCATTTAAGTTGCCATTTATGTCTAAACGCTTTGCAAACTTAATTTCTAATTTTGATGTTTAATGGCACTGTGCAATTTTATTCATTCATTCATTTGTCTGTTCAAGAATTTATACCCAGCTCTTCAGCTGGAAAGGATTACAGAATGGTTTAAGGATATATAACCCAACATACCCTGCCACGAGGTTTACAGTCTAAAAATTCATGACATAAAATGAGAGGGGAAATGCATGACATTAAAGAGGGAAATGAGCAAACTCGGGCTCAATTCTTGATGCTATAAAGTTTTTATAATGACCAGCTTGCATAGCAACAAGCTGCTCACAATCGACCCAGCCTTCCTGGAAAGGTCCCTAATGCAGCCAGAAATTGCTGACCTTATAGGGAAACTTTGCCTTCTGGAGCCTAGCTTGGATCTTTCAGCTTCTTGCCGCTTTCGTGGCAGCAGGTAGGCTCACAGGTTGATGCTCTCAGCCTGAGAGCAGTGGTCCTCCTGCTGCCTTTTGCCACAAGCAATTGGCACTAAAATCTCCAGGAGGGAGAAGGAGATCCTGGCCTAGTTGATGAAAGTAGCAGGGAGTGGAGAGGACTGTCCCTTCTTGTCTGCTGTGTCATTTCTTCCTCACAGGATAGTTGGGGCTCTTATCAGGATTGCGGTATGTCCAGTACCAGGCTTTGATATTGAGTTTAACTCTACTCCGAGATTATACTAGGGAAGCAATAACGCATCTTATCTGTTTGCAATACATAACAAGGATTTTGATAGTTTCCATTACATGTATGTCTTCTCTAAAGGAATGTACTAATATTTAGCAGGAATGAATACAGCGGGACCTTGGTTTAAGAACAGTCCTGTTTATGAATGATTTGGTTTACAAACTCCGCAAAACCAGAAGTAGTGTCCCAGTTTGCAAACTTTACCTCAGTCTAAGAATGGAATCTGAACGGTGGAAAGGCAGTGGGAGGCCTCATTAAGGAAAGTGCGCCTCGGTTTAAGAACAGTTTCGGAACGGATTAAGTTTGTAAACTGAGGTACCACTGTATACTCCAATTGGAAACTGCTCTGATTTATCTTAAGTGTTATCAGTACATGGCACACTGAATAAATTTAGGAAAGAAATCTTTTCATGAATTATTTGTTGCAGAATTGATATTCCACACAAAAGAAAGGGTCAAAGCTCAGTTGTAGAGCATGACATTTATAGGTTTCATATATGCAAAGACCCAAATCCAATCACTGCTGTCTCAAATTAAATGGCCTTGGGTTATAATGCTTAGGAAAGGCCTTTGCTTAAGATGCTGGAGAGCTGCTGCCAGGCAGGTTTGAAAATGTGGAGCTTAACAGGCTTATAGCTGGATACAGTCATCAGTCGCTGGCCCTCTTGTAACTTCCACATGCAGACAATTCTTCATGAGCAGAGGCTACATGCATACAAGCTGTGTGCACACTGATGTTGCATCTATCCCACACAATTGTGGGATAGATTGTGCAGACTGGGCACAGGCTGCCTCTGGGCACATAGAACTACCAACTCAGGTCTGCCACCACAATCCTGGCTCTCCCTTCACCTACTGATTATACACAATCTTTTTAACAGCTGAATCTGGTCTCCATAACAGGTATGCCGGGGTGGGGGACCTAATTAGGCCTGTCATGCCTCCCCATTTGACCCGAGAGGCCGTTTCAGCCAGGGGTGAGGCTAAGGGCAGGGCTCAGCCAAAAGGATGCTTGCAGGCATCACCAATCAGTGGTGCCTGCAAAACCCCTTCCAAAGTGCAAGGCAAGATAGCACTTCTCAAAGCTCTGTTCTCCACAGCGCTTTGAATGGTGCTTGTGAAGATCTGAGAACAACTGTCAGCTTTTCAAAAGCCCCATTCAAAGCACTGCAGAACATCGCAGGCCAAAAGGTTGCATGATGTCCAGTGATTGACAGGTGAGCAGCCTACTCACCTGTCAAACGTAGCCCAGGAGGAGTGAGGAGGTAATGCTCTGGCCCACTTGGCTACAAAGGTTCCTTGAAGGTAAGCTTTGCTTCTGAACATGACTGTGGCATGATGGGAAGCTTTGCTTCTAAGCTTTGCTTCTGCACATGATGCTACACAAACCCCAATGTGTAGAGACACCTGCAAGCTAACCTATCCTACCTTATTCCTGGGCTGTTCTTCTTCAGCTTCTCCCTTCATACAAACCTAGGGATGCTCGAGACATAGTCATCACACTCTGGTTCACTGGCTGTTCCTTCTGGAGAACAGGAAATAATATCTCTTCATGATGATATTATTATGTCATATGCTGAGTATCACTTTGTATTGCTGGGGCTGGTTGGGAGAGACAGAGGATTCTTCCAACGTCCTGTTTATTGAGCATTCACCCCAACTTGCTGGCAAAGAATTTGCACAGAGTTATTACAACATCATTGTTAGGTGACTGTTCATTCTGCTTTGTTTACAGGGAGGCTATGTGACACAATTATCCCATATTTTATATTGCATTTTTCCAGCACCACAAAAAATTGAGGGACTTTTTATTTTATTTTTTATTTTATCTTATTGCACAAGAGCACCAAATTCACATTATTTCTGCAACCTATCAAAAACATGCATTCCTGCAAAATAATGAAATTCTGGTGCTAGTCATGGGCCTGTTTGGGCAGACCAACATCTGTAGTAATGTCTAATTTATATCTGAGGGTGAGATATAGTGACTTGCCTTAAGGCATCCACAGAGTCAAAGCTGACTTTATCCATTGGTTAGGTAAGATGAAGAACAGCTATGACCACAAAGGTGAATCTACATCTAGCCACTGTTTCTTCTTTTTAGAACCCACCAGAGCTCCAACCCATGTCTTTGCCAAAAGCCTTTCTGCTTCAGAAGTACAAGTATTTTGGACCTTGCTCCCAGAGACCCAGAGCAAAGGAAGGATACAGGGCTACGAGGTAAGAACGCAAGGGACATAATTAGCCTGAAACAATCCTTGTTTAGTCTGAAACAGTATCATGTGCACAAATACTTTGTTTTAAACTGAAAATCTCCCTTCCCTCCCCCCTCTTAGCAATGCACTTAAGCGTATACTAATCCACTTGGTATCAATGAGCAGTAATAACATGTGATTGTCAGTCTTAGTGCGTTGCAATGCAAGGTGGGAGCCCCTCGTGCAGGCCTTACGTTTCTGCAAATTCCATGAACTATCAGCTATTTGCTCCACCGTATAGTAAGAAATACACAACACGCAGCCACAGTGCAAGCCTAAATGCCAGTTTATTGTGCATATTATATTTTAGATGTCTTTCTTCTTTAATACAAGATTTAAAGTCATAGAACTAGAAATAAAAATAGGGAAAGGCTCCTGTTAGGGAACCCCTCCTTTGGACCTGTGAAGAACACAACATTCTATGATCGGTGCAGTTAAGCGGAATGTTAAAACCTGCGGGTATAGGGCAGTATATAAATGTCATAAACTATTATTATCATTATTATTATTAAGGGCTATAAACATGCCCATCAATGAGACTACTGCAGTGGTCAGATGTGCTGACTGCTGGTTTCACACATGGAAGGGTTATCTTGAAACAGTGCAGCCTCTTGAAACAGAGGCAATGGCAGGATTTATGGAGAGCTGCTAAAGCAAAAATCCAGACAAAGATACTGTAAACTCTTCCAAGAACGAAGTCATGTCGATTCTTTTTTCTATAGTAAAGGTCGTATGATATTGAGACTTTTACGTCATTTCACACACAAACAACAACAACACGGGAATGTGGCACCCCTGTTTCAGAGAAAAAAACCCTAGGCCCTCAGTTTACCACTAGCTTCAATCAATGCAGCTTTGGACCAGTATCAACCACAAGATGCCATGTGACTGTGGCAGATTAGAGCCCTCCATCTGGGCAGAACCTGAAATAATTGAGCTATGGCATTTGATTGGCCCAAAGCAGGATTGGCTCAATGAGAGATCTGTCTACTATTTAAATGGGAAACAAAGAAATGTAACACAGAATTGAATGGAATGGAATAGAAAACTGCATGATAGAAACTTGGGTCAGACACAGATTTTGTAGAGCAAATCTTACTCTGTGGCGGGAATGTATGAGGGTTTGCCGGGTTGTTCTAAGCTACTTCAAATTGTAAAGTGACTATTCAGGTGTGGAGTTTAAATATGAAAGCATGTGTTTCATTTGTGCAGGTTAGATACTGGAGGCATGGGGATAAGGAAGAGCAGGCTGGAAGAATCAGAACGGCTACCAATCAGACCTTTGCAAAAGTCACCAGCTTGAAAGGCAATGTTTTGTATCACATGGCTGTCAAAGCTTACAACACAGCAGGGATGGGACCTTCCAGTCCAGTAGTCAACGTGACAACTAAAAAGCCACGTGAGTGTGGGGGGAGCACTTTTTCCTTTTTTTGCTACATGGTACTACTCTGTGCTGCATTTTTGCGTGCCCACAGTATTCCAGCATCCCTAATTTTATTAACTGGAACACAGAAAACTGCAAACTTTGCTGGGCACAAAATAAAAATATTTGTCTTTCTGTTCAGTGCAAGGATTTCCTCTGTTTGTCACCAGTGCACTGAATTTCCATCTGATTCCCTTTTTCATCCATAATACTTGGCCATGTCAGCTCTGCTGCTGACTTGGAATACACGTTTTCCAGGAGCTCTTGAACTAAGCAAATGTAAGAGTTCACTAAGAACCTCTCATAAACTATACTGAAAGAGGAAGGAAAACTTTGCTGCTTAATAACATTCACTCTCCTTCACTTTGAATTTAGCACCAAGTCAACCCCCTGGAAACATCATTTGGAATTCATCGGACTCTAAGATTATACTGAACTGGGATCAAGTAAAAGCACAGAATAATGAATCTGAGGTGAAAGGATATAAAGTACGTAATGGGCAGTGAAACTTATTTTCCATTGTTATGAGACATTAAGCAGTACCACTGTATTGAGCTAACTAACTTCTGAATAAACTGTGAAAATTTAATTTTTCAGTGGGATCTGAAATTGGCATAAACTTCACGTGGGCTATGATCTAAACAACTTTAATAATGTTCTGTAGACTTCAGTGATATCAGTAAATATACACAATATGCAGTGCATATTATGAGGATGATAATCTAATAAACCAGGACTATTTTTCACCAGCAACTCCAGTGACATTAAAGCATCACCCAGACTGATCAAGAACTTACAACCAGTGCCTCTGAGAGGCACAGGTTTTAAATGATTCAAAATGCAGTGGCCTAATCCCATGACAAAATACACCACTAGCACTTGCACCAATGTAGGCTTACCTAGCTTCCTCCTCCTACTCAGCACCTTATGCCTGTTTGGAGCATCCCCCCCCCCCCGCATTTCATTTCATAAAATTTATATACAGTGGTACCTCGCAAGACAAATGCCTCGCAAGACGAAAAATGCGCAAGACCAAAGAGTTTTCCGTTTTTTGAGTCATTCCGCAAGACGAATTTCCCTATGGGCTTGCTTCGCAAGACGAAACGTCTTGCGAGTTTGTTTCCTTTTTCTTAAAGCCGCTAAGAGCCGCTAATAGCCATGCTTCGCAAGACGAAAAACGCAAGACGAAGAGACTCGCGGAACGGATTAATTTCGTCTTGCGAGGCACCACCGTATTGTTTGATTGTAGAAAGAACCACAAAGCATGAGCTTAATGCTTTGCTGCCTAGGCTCATGAGATAATACTAATGTCTGCAGTGCTGCAAGTAGCAAGGGAGTTGTTCATCCTGTTGACGTGGGTGTAATTCTGCTTAATATTTCAGTCCACTTGCCTGGCTGCCTTTCCACCCTCATCTGATACAGGCAAGGTCTTGCATGGGGAGCTTGAGTTGTTGCAGCCATTGTGATACTGGTGCAACAGCAGCTTCTCAGCATGGCGGTGATGTATTGGCATTTGCACATCATAAGACATGAAATTTTTGGTGCAATTCTACCAAGTATTTTGATCTCAAGGAGAGCAGAGCTACATGAACAGCTCTGACTTCACAAAACCAATGAGAGAATGAATGTAATGCATCCTAATGCTCAAGAGTATGACAAGAAGCCACACGACTTTTCAAAAGCCAAGGCATATATTTTCTCTAGGGACTATAAGAGCTGATTAGCTATTAATATAAGTCCTAGAAATAGAAGCAACTTCTATAGAAAATCTAAGGCTCTTGCTTTCCCCCCTTCCTTTCTTTCTTCCCCTTGGCTAAAAATACGGTCTAGGTTTTATACAGATGGAATAGACAAAGCAGCACATCTGTTATAGAAACTAACAAAACATCTGTGGAGCTTTCGCTGCCTTTTGATGAAGATTACATCATAGAAATAAAGCCATTCAGTGATGGAGGAGACGGCAGTAGCAGCGAGCAGATCCGAATTCCAAAGATATCAAGTAAGAGCCCTTGTTGTTCTTCACCATGTGAGGGTACTTCAGTCTCCCCACCCATGAATGATCCAGGGCTGAATCTGTTTCTCCGTGCATAGAACTTTACTACAGAGTGCTTTTAAAATGTAATAAATAGTACCAAGGAAGTATCTTACTATAGTTTTGTTAATGATTCTTCTGTCACCCATATGACGGTATTCAGAATTCTTCAGTTTTGTAAATTATATATCTATATCTATATCATGGTCATATTAGCCAGAGCAGGGCTGGCCCACCCATAAGGCAAGATGAGACAACCGCCTCAGGCAGCAGATTCAGCCCCCAAGGAATGCATTGCCCACTGACACACATTACTTGCGAGGCTGGATCTGCTACCTCCTCAGGAGCATCCCCCATGACGCCTCTACAACGGCCTTTTGGGAAATAGGAGGCCCTGGTCTCCTCCCACCCCGAGAAAGAAATGGCACGGGCTGCCCTCTGGGATCCTCTGGGCTCTGCTCCCACCCAGAGTGATTCAGAGTACACCCCCTCGCCTTGCAGTAGCCTTTGATTGCCACTTCAATGGTCTGGAAAAATTAAACCGATGTTCCCCAGCCCCGCTTGTTCCTGATGTAGATCTTTACTTACCCAGTAGGGAGAATGGCATTTTGTGGTTCACCTCAGGTGCCAAAATGTCTTGGGCTGGCCCTGGCAATGAATGAAATTTTCTTTAGTTATAACAGAAGGTGCCTTTCTCAGTTTTGTAACTGTCTACTGTACTTTGAATAAAGTCTTGCAAAAGAAAAGAAGAAGCCCTCCTTTTCTGCTTAATGGTTTTTCAATCATTATGGGAGATTCTTTTTATATAGGCATTTTCAGTTGTGTGACCAAACAAAGCACTAGAATTTATCCCTCTGTGCACATAAAATGACAGTAAATTGTCCCTGCAAAAGTGGAGTTGTGCTAAAGGTTAATTATGGCATTGTAGTAGTTTTCCTGCAGGCACATAACAAGTACTAAGTCAGGAGCAAAAGAATAGGCTTTCTTTAGTCATTAGCTCTACTACTCACAACACAGAGCACAACAGGTTTATATGGGGCTCCCGTGTACACTAAGGTTTTTCCATTCACATAACAATGTTTTATTATTGTTGTTACCAAAAATTCTTGTGACAACTTAAATGCCAGCTAATGAATTATGGAGACCTGGGTACAAATTCTTACATGGCCAAGAACCTCACTGAGTGTGACCTTGGACTAGAGATGGGGAGACCTGGAAAAAAACCCAGAAAAAAGAATGCCCCCCCCATTTTTCCGGGTTTTTTTCAGGCCTTCGCATCTCTATCTTGGACTAGTTATAGTCTCTCAGCAAATGTACCACACAAGGTGGCTGTGAGGCTAAAGATAGGGGAAAACCATATAAACCACCTTGAGCTCTTTGGAGGGAAGGCAGGATATAAATGCAAGAAACGTAAGTCAAAACACTTCTGTGCATGTGGAGCTGCCACTGCATTACAGTGGAATTGGGAATACTTTTATGCAGAATTTTTGCATGCACACTGAAACTCTGGACTTGAACCCCAATCCCTGTTTTCCTTCCTGCTACTTAGCATATCTGTCAATATAAAAGCTTTCCATTTGAATCAGTGCTAAAGTAATTCTTTCATGCTACTGAATGCAGGAGCGCCATAAAAGTGAGGCGAGTTATGTCACTTGTTCATGCATGTGAAGCTGCAAGATATCAAACCTCGTGATTTCTTTTTTCTTCTCCTCCTAGATGCCTATGTGAGAGGGTCGGGCGCTTCTACTTCAAATGCTTGCACGTTGTCAGCCATCAGCACAATAATGATTTCCCTCACAGCTAGATCAAGTTTATGACAAAAAATATCTAAAGGACTTCCTGTTTATAATATAACTAAGCAACATTTAGCTAGTTGTTTTGAAGACACCCAGTACTAAGTAATATTGTTGTTCGAGTACATCTTACTACTGGAAAAAAAATGTTTTATGCTTCTCTAGGAATGGCATTATACAGTACTTCCTCAAAGCAAATATAGCTTTGTCTGAAGTTTCTTTGGAAACTCTGCAATGCACTGAAAACATCTGTAATACGATGTTACCAAAGCAGTTTACATATGTCCTTATATGCATATTTTTTATTATATATTTAGTGTTTTATAGACTTTTTTAAAGTTAACATATGATGTAGATATTAATTTCTTTCCCCCTCTGCTATGAAATGCTATTGATGGCATTTACTGTTGCAAAAATACATTGTTTTGGAATGTTTTATAGCCAGGTTGAAGGTTCTCAGTACACTGGTTTCAAATTGATTGTATAGTTTTACAAGAGTGCACTGGCAAAGCTCTTTTGACCTCGATCCATTATTCAAGGTACCTGGGCGTATCTCTACACAGGTAGGATCCCAAACAGGCATTATATGAAGTCTTCCCTCCCCTCTCCCTGTTGGCCTCAAGTCAGGTTTGCTGCTGCTATTGCAGCGCTTGTGGGCACTAGGCCTTATCTATTGGCCATTCCTAGCCCCTGATGCACAGACGACTTACACAAGGATGGATACATGAAGGACAGGCTATACATGTCTGGTGCCAGCAGTACAGCCACCTGCAGGACTGGGAGAGGGAAGAGGAAGTTTCACTGGAATACTTTTTCAGGATCCTTTCCCCCAATATGTGCAGAGGAGGAAGATGGATCATGCTGCTATTTAAAGCAGCTAGAGTGGTTTGTTTGTTTGTTTAAATGACATGTAAGGTGTTCATTCTTGGATCAAATTACAAAAACAGACAAATCTAAAATAACTTTCAATGCATTTGCTTTCAGGTTTGTGTAAGTCAACTGCATAGTATCAGCTAGCTAATATTTTAATGATGCATAGCAAAGATTTTCATTTGAATGTACTTGAGTTTTCTCTAAAAAATTAATAAATATTAAATTGAACATTTGTTCCATTTAGTCGTGATCGCTCCTATAGTAATGTAGACCAGACGTTGCTATAGCAAAGGACAAGATGCTGAATGCGGTGAAAATCTTGAAATTCCACCCTTTGAGCAATTTATGTAATTCTGGATTTGCACCATTTTAATAAGGAAGTCTGTGCGTCTGTGAGACTTTAAATGAAACATAATTATGCTGATTTCTGTGTTGGAACATATGTTTCTTTTGACAGGTACATGTTTAACTGTAATTCTCTATAGTTTGGTTTCATAAACTGAATTACAAAATTATCTGTTTTTACGATTTTTGTTTGAGTATAGGTTATAAGCTAAATCTAATAAATACCATTCTAGTGAATACTTCCCTAAAAAGGCTTTTTTCCATTTTAAAAAAATTATATGTATGTCTGGGTGTCTCTATGCACTTCCAAATAGCTCCTTTATTTTAAGATATCAAACCCTCTTGCCTTTTGCTAGCACAAATGAACAGAACCCAACACCTGAAGAGTGTTCTGAAGACCTAGCTTTAATTTTCTTGACAAGCTCTTTCTACATATCTAGCATGTTGATAAAATCCTATTCAAATGTGACAGTGATTGCAGTCCATCATGACATTTTCTCATGAAGCTGTCATCCATTTCCATTAAAGCTTGGGTTGAGCACTATCTCCACTGACTTGGGTGTGCATACCGGTTCTCAATGAACACAGGAACTTCTGCACAAGCTTGCACATGCAGAGATCCATCCATGCTCCACTCCATGTGTTCACCAGAGTCTGGGAAGGTATATGAACCATACCCAGAATTTAAAAAGAAAAAATATATTAATACAAAAGATTTATTTGTTACTGGGGTAAAATTTTGTACATATGCTCAGATGGAACAATAATAATTAAGACATCAATGAAGCTTTCTGTTCATTCCTTCCCCCAAATTAAAAAAAAAAAAATGCACTGCAGAGGTTTATAATTTGTTCTTCCTGATAGTTTAAATTTGCCTGTAACTTGTCTGTTTTGCTTCCAGAACAATACAAGCTGACTTTTAAACTACTTTCAAAATATATTTATTAAGTAACTCATAATCAGGATTCCACTTGTGTAAGTCAGGGGTGTTAACCAGAGAAATATTGTCAGTATTTCAAGCTGTGTTCCTTTCTTAGTTTGATATGGTTACTTCTATGTAAAAACAAAAACAAAACAAAAAAACCCACAAAAGTAAGAAAATGAAAGAAAAAAAGCCTTGTAGTTTTTCTCCCCAGTGTAAATGATATTTATCGGTGATCTAGCAGATGTAATCTTTTTTATAGTTATTGGTAATAAATATTCTGTTATTTGTAAATATTCCTGTGTTTATAGGCATTTTTCCTGCATTTGTGGTGGTTCTTTGTTTTTTAAAAAATGCTCCATGACACTCTTAATCTCAAATGTTTGTGTTGTGAAAACACCCAGGATCACTGGTGGACAGATTTCCAAAAACTCAACATGGAATGGGTACCATTAAAACAAACAAACAAACAAAATTTAAAAATAATTTTAAAACAAATGTTTATTTCTAATTAAGAGCCTATGCCAATGTTGTAATTGGGATTGGAGGAAGAGATAGAGGTTTGCTGCCTTCAAACCCTGCAATGAAAGCACCAAAAGACACACATGCATTCCTCATTTCCAAACTTGACTATGCATGGCAGTAGCAAAGACTCGTAAGCCAGAGTGCCATTAAACCCTAGACACTCAATACCATAAGAACCTTTGGAAATGCACTTCCCATGGTTCCTGATGTCTTTAAGGATACTAGTGACCCCTCACTGCGAAAAGGTTCCTGGTGCCCTTTCTGGGGATGTCGGAAACCACAGGAACCATATTTCCAAGTAGTCCTGATATCCTTGGAAACTGTATATGTGCTTGTAGCAATATCCAGGAGCCTAAGTTTGGGAATGATAGACGGAGCTACAGAAGTTCACAGCAAGGTGCCAAGAAGCAAAGGCTGAAACTGCAGACAGCTGGACTTCGAATACTGCCTCTTTCAAACTTCAGCACCTCACTAGCCAAGATGCACCATTTATTGGGTTGGCTGATCAATTTATCTGGTGACACATCAAGGCTGCAATTCTATACTTATCTGGGAGCAAGGCCCATTGAAGTTAGATTGACCCTTGAGTAGACAAGCAGAGGTTTATGCTGCAAGCGGATCAGCTGCATATTTATTACTTCATTTTCCCTTCCTTGCAACTACATTTAAGGTGCAAAAATGAAGCTAGCCTTTTGAATTTGCTCCAGAAAAAGAGGGCATTAAAGGGTATAAAGCCTAGCCACTGCCCAGTAACAGGTATCTGAAAAGGAGTTGTAGAGACTCAAGACCAGAAGCCCTAAACCATATCTCCTTCTGTTCATAGTGGTTTCCCATTCATTTCAATGAAGCAGTGAACTGTGACCACAAAGGGATACAGGTGGCCCTTCTGTGTGATACCGTATTTTTCGCACCATAGGACGCACCGGACAATAGGACGCACTTTGTTTTAGAGGGGGGAGAACAAGAAAAAAAAATTCTCCCCCTCTCTGCCCAGCGCCCCTTCAGTGAAGCGGCAGGAGGCGCTGCACAGAGAGGGGGAGAACTTTTCCCCTCTTGTTTTCCCGCTCTAAAACAAGGTGCAGTTTAAAGTGCGTTCAGGCGGCTACCTTGGAAGCCTGGAGAGCGAGAGGGGTGTGCACTGACCCCTCTCGCTCTCCAGGCTTCAGGTTCGTTTCGACCTGCTCTTTGGGGCTGGTGGGGGAAGCCCACCACCAGCCCCAAAGAGCAGGTCAGGGAGCAGAGGAAAGGGGCAGCGGAGAGGCTCCTGCCATAGCCGCGCGTCACCTCCCCAGCTGGGAGAGGGTTGCGGGGGGCTGCTTTAGCCTCGTGCGCGCTCTCCCAGCTGGGAAGGTGACGCGGGGCTGTAGAGGCTCCTGCCATCACCTCCCCAGCCGGGAGAGGGTCGCGGGGGGCTGCTTTAGCCTCGCGCGCGCTCTCCCAGCTGGGGAGGTGACGCGGGGCTGTAGAGGCTCCTGCCATCACCTCCCCAGCCAGAAGAGGGTCGCGGGGGGCTGCTTTAGCCTCGCGCGCACTCTCCCAGCTGGGGAGGTGACGCGGGGCTGTAGAGGCTCCTGCCATAGCCCCGCGTCACCTCCCCAGCCGGGAGAGGGTCGCGGGGGGCTGCTTTAGCCTTGCGCGCGCTCTCCCAGTTGGGGAGGTGACGCAGGGCTGTAGAGGCTCCTGCCATCACCTACCCAGCCGGGAGAGGGTCGCGGGGGGGCTGCTTTAGCCTTGCGCGCGCTCTCCCAGTTGGGGAGGTGACGCAGGGCTGTAGAGGCTCCTGCCATCACCTACCCAGCCGGGAGAGGGTCGCGGGGGGGCTGCTTTAGCCTCGCGCACGCTCTCCCAGCTGGAGAGGTGACGCGGGGCTGTAGAGGCTCCTGCCATAGCCCCGCGTCACCTCCCCAGCTGGGAGAGCGCGCGCAGGGCTATGGCGTCTTCGCTCCATAGGACGCACACACATTTCCCCTTCATTTTTGAAGGGGAAAAAGTGCGTCCTATAAAGCGAAAAATACGGTAAGTTCTGTGTGTGTACACTGCATCAAAAATAGGGCTTTGGGTCTGGGACGTGGCTAGCAGGAGACTGACTTGTTCACTACATAATAAAAGATTTCAAACGTAAATGTTTATCGAAACACAAGAGCTCAACAAGAGCACATACGAACTCACACACTATTATAGGTATGCAGCTGCAACATAGATTAGCATTCTCATACAAAGTATCCCAAGGCACAAAACAAATGAAAATGCATTCATATTATAAGCTCTGTTGTATTCTTGTATTATTTATAGCACAATCAAAATGTTACCTATATAACTTGCCCTTCAAACGGCTGTCCTGTTATAGAGACTAAGGTTATGTTAATTTTCCTTCTAAAAAAACAGAGCCTGGTTTACATAGCGGCTCTCTTCATGGTAGGTAGGTAGGTAAGGAAGGGATCACACTGTATTCCGTCCTATCTTCTATTTTAGTGCCACCTTGAATGCATCTTAACTGTGGCTCTGGAATAGTAGATCTGCACATAGCTGCACATCACCTGCAGTTACTATGGAAACACTCTCATTATGCTGGAAGCCACCCAGAGTGGCTGGGGCAACCCAGCCATATGGGCGGGGTACAAATAATAAATTATCATCATCATTACCATCACTAAAAGAACAGTGTAGGAAAGAATTTTATTGCTGCCAGATGTTAAAGTAGTACAAATCCTAAAATGAAGAGGTTAAGGTCATTCACATCACAGTGGAAGCTATGGATTAGAGGAAGTGGAGTCCAAGCAATAGCATGGCTCAAACAAGAAAACAAAAATTATACAGAATGGTCAAGGGCATAAAAACAGTATCCGGGAGTTTTCTCAAAAACTTGCAAAACTGGCCATTGATTATTTGGGTTTTGCTGCAGTAGCATAGACCAGGGGTCAGCAAACTTTTTCAGCAGGGGGCTGGTCCACTGTCCCTCAGACCTTGTGGGGGGCCTGACTATATTTTTTTTGGGGGGGGGAATTGAACAAATTCCTATGCCCCACAAATAACCCAGATGCAGTTTAAATAAAAACACACATTCTACTCGTGTAAAAATATGCTGATTCCTGGACAGTCCGCGGGCCAGATTTAGAAGGCGATTGGGCCGGATCCGGCCCCTGGGCCTTAGTTTGCCTACCCATGGCATAGACTCAAAGCCCTTGGCAAGAAATAATTTCAGTGCCTTGTGATACATGTGCTGGGTTTCTTATACTTACTGTGGTGATTTGTGGAATTTCCCTTTCTTGTGAAACATCCCTGCTATAGAGGTGTGTCTGATGCAATATTCTTGGCAGCAGGCATCTGCTAATAGTAAATTTTATATATTAATAAGCTACCTTGAATCCAAAGCAGATGAAGGGTGATATAAAAACGTTTTCATTCATAAATAACAAATAAATAACGAAAGGATATATTTCATTTTTTTAAAAAAAAGTTTCCTGAAAACCAGAAACAGGGCTATGGCTTTTCTTCATTCTGTGATTTGCCATCCCTGCTGTAACAAGGGGAACCTTCACTGATATTACTTCTTATGGAATATTTGACATGACAAATGATTTGAAAGATCACGGTGGCTTTAATGGCAAATTAAGGGACGAAATTTTACATTTTAGTCACGACAGCTTTATGGAACATCCTGATTTCGGAAGCAGTATGGTGCTCAGAAGCAAACATGGAGGGGGCAGAGATTGCCATGAAGTGTCATTTGTAGATTTCCTGGTGGTATTAGTTTGACCACCACATAAGGTACAATGCTAAAATAGGAGGATGTTTGGTCTGATTGACCAAGGCTTTATTTATTTGGGCAATTCTAATGGAAACTGGAGACTTAAGGCTAGGATCAAACTCGATAGGGTTCAGCATGCAAATTTTTGTGCTAAATTGTGGTCTTTAGAATCTTATGTCATGGAACCATAATCAATTTTTTTTTAAAAAAAAAAAACCCTCTACAATTCGTGAGCATCCCCATATCCTTTTGGCAGTACATTCCATAAGTAATTTACACATGGGGGGGGGGGGGAAACGACTTACTTTTTTTGGTTCCTCATCTCCTACCAGTTTCATTGGAATAGCCTCAGTGATTTGCTTGTAGGAACAAAGCTTTGTGACATTTTGCTCATCTTTGGGTCAAAGGATACTGCTGCAGTATACGACAGTAATGTCTTTAACATTAGCAACCTCTAAAACGTCCTTGATAGAACTTAGCTAGGTTTGTAACGAAACCATTGCAATATTTTAAGCAATATTGGATTCCTTTGTCGTTTATTTTGAGATCAGTTTCAACATTGAACTGCATCCATATTTAATAACAGACTGAAGAATGTTCCAAGGCAGTAAAGCACAGCTCCTCAAACTAACTCCCAGGGTCTAAGCATTGCTTTTGATTTCTTTACTTTATTCACTGATGTAGGGCCCTCTGAAACTCATGTGGTTCTAGAGAACAAACTGAAAGATATTTCTTTTATTCTTCAGATAAAAAGGGAGTTCAAAGTAGAACCACCATTGATATCCTTCACTTGTACCTAAATTGTACAAACCTGGTTTTCATAATCATAGCTACAAAGGGATGGGATATTTTTTAGGGAGACATAAGGGAAACAATGTTGGGCCATGCCTACCATCTATTTCAACAAGGGCTAGATTAATGCATCACTGAAGTTCGCAAGAAATAAGGGTTCTGGTCAGCCAAGTCATATGCTGATGATCATAGCATTGTCAGAATACAAAATGTCACTACACAACAGTAAAATAGCAACAGCAGCATCTTATTCCTCAGAACTCTTTAGAAAACCTATTCTAGGTGGGCGGTGAAAGATGAAGATTGTATCCAACTAAGTCATTCCACTCCACTCACACAAAAGCTGGAGCTCCCCTCCCTCTTCTCCCCCTCCCCCCAAAATATCCAGGGCACATTTGGGGAAAGTACAAGGGGAGTGAGTAAAGTGAGGGTGGGAGAAATGCCCAAGGATTTAATTGGATTCAGTCCTAAACTACTATAGGTAGGTAACTGAAAGTCAACAGTTTACAGTATAAATTGGGAACAAAAAGTGTCCCCACTCCTTGATTCAATGTCGCAGAAATATAATGTACATTTCACAATTATCAAAATGGTTCTAAGCAGTGGGGTTCATTAAGAATGACATTAAAAGGCAGGAATGAGAAAAAGATCTCATGAACACAGCCCTGAGCAACCTGGGTTAAGGGCAGGAAACAAATGTGATAAATTTGTTTGTACTAAATACTGTATAAGTGCATAGGGTATGCTCTGCCTAATGTTTCCATCTGTACAATAAGGTGAGTGATGCTTAAACTTTATAAAAGGCCTTGAAATTATGAATGTTACCCTCTGACAAATAATGCTCATGAAATAAAGGAGATGAAGTCAATCAGATAGTGAAAATCACAACTATGTTTCACTACCTGAACTTCAGGGCAAAATGGCAAAAAGAGACACACAAATATTACATAGGAGTGATCCATGGTTGTAAAAGGAATGATCCCTTAGTCATTGGGAAAGAAGGGGGTGGAGTGACTAAATTCTTGAAATGCAAGAATCGAAGACCAGCACATGAGAAATCACAAAAAGTAGGACTGTCAAATCATAAAGAACAAAAACTGAGTTAGAGATAGCAGCTGACTAATTTATTTCAACAGTGGTTTTAAAAACAATGGGTGGTATCTAATGGTGTCTACCCACTTGTGCAATGGAGTTTTGCTTATGCAACAGGACTTCCAGTTTCTCCCCTCTCCAGACCCCTCACATGCCCTAAACATCTGCTCCAGGGGGTGAGTCAACCCTCTAGAACACATTCTCAGGGTGTGCACTGGGGAGTAGAGAAAGGAAAAGTCCTGTTGCATGGGGTCCGCTTGCACTCTGTTGGATCTTACCCATAATGCAAAATTTTGGTTTGCAATCTGGTAAACATATTAAGGCTACACCACATCCTCCAAGATATAATTCACCACACACTCTCCTATGTAATTACCATCTGTATTGACAGAAATTGACTAAGTGCAGTGCTTGGTTGACTAAACCTTAACAATATTATCAAGGCACACAAAAATAAGCTGTGTGGTTCCATCCAAATAGCAAAGATATTGGTGGCATATTATGGGAAGGTGTGCACCACACTCCTTCCCTTCAGATGTAACACTTTTATTTATAACTACTTACCTGTATCCAGGCCATTTTTCTCCAGAATTCGAAACACAAAGACTGCGAAGTCAAATCCAGTGTTCTTCCATAGAATACTATAATACAGCCTCAGAGTTCAGGGATCTGGGTTTTGTTTTTTGCTTCTAGTTGCTACATTGCTAACACTTGTTCCCCTTAGTCAAGACTCAGCTGTGTTTAATTTTCCACAGCTGATTTTCACTTTAATTTAAAACAATCCAAAAAGAATTAAGCACTAATCTCTAAGGCCTGTTTTCTTGCCTATCCTAAAGGATAACAAAAGGAAGGTAGAAAAGCTCAGATAATTGACTTCCATGGAAAATGTAATATTTGGATGTACTGTTTTTATTTTGTTGGCAAAATGCTTCCGGGAGCAGAAGACTTGTTCTATGTACAACAGAAACCATGAGCATTATTGAAATGAAGGGGAAGTTACTCAGGGCTACTAACTGGCAGACTGTACCCCAATAATGATGATTCTGACAACTAAACAAAAGGTTAGTCAGTTTAATGGTAAGATCATGTGATGTAATGAGCTTGTTCAGACAATTATAAACTGGCTTAATAACCTGAGATATGAATTAACCTTCCAGGGAAACAGTAAAAAAAAAACCAAGGAACTATTACTATCAGACCAAAAAAGGGGGAGTTGTGGGGGGGGACAAAATATTGCTTAATATGCGTCCAATCCATTTCAGAACAATTTTTTTTATCAAGGGCACTTTTAAAGCAATTTCTCCTGTTGCTTTTATCAGCATGCATTTGCTAATGAATTTCTTTCCCCTGAAATGTATGGGGTTTATAATAAGCACCTGGAGTTTCTTTCCCCTGCCTGCCTTTTTTTTGGCTTTAAACTGCTGATAGGGGTTTTGATTCAACAGAGGTCTCATTCCACCAGACTCCATTGGTGATTCTACCACAACACAAGCTCCTGCTTCACCTGCCAAAGGTGCAGACTATGGTGATAGGTGGTGCAAGACCCTCCCCAGAGGGGCTTTATATGTGGCAATGTATCTGCTACTCCAAGTCACAGGGCAGACTTACAATTGTTCTGTAATTAAAGTTTAATGGTTCATATGAGCCGAGACACTATAGCGAATGACTTTGGAACAAGGTAGGATATTAATACAACTACAAAGAATGGTTTCAGAAACCACAGTTTCCTAGTACAGATGGAACTGGAAACTATGGCTAATGGAAGATTTCCTATTTTGTTAACCCACTCATTGAAAGAAAGAAGCAAAGCTTGTTCATATTTTGGTTTAGTAAGCCAAGATACGATCATCCAAATGTGAAAAATAGTCATGGTCAAAAACAACAATTTACCCTGTATAGTTGGAAAGACAAATTCAGCATGACAAAGATTCTTTGGAAAGGAAAAATGACTCTTAACATTGCTCTTTCCCCATCCCCCTAAAAAGTCCTTTATGTGTCCTTTACAGTAAGAGTCACTTCTATGGGAGAAGCTTGCGAAGTACCGTATTTTTCTTTCTATAACACGCAGATTTTTTCTCCTAAAAAGGAAGGGGAAATGTCTGTGCGTGTTATGGAGCGAATGTGTGGTCCCTGGAGCCGAAAAATCGGGCAAAAATCAAACCGCGCTTCACAGAGAAGGGAAACCTGGAAAGAGGAAGTTTCTGCTTTCCTGCACTCTGCCTCAGGGTCTTACTGCCCACCCCCTCTGTTTCCCTGCTGTGTTTGCTGAAACGGAACAAAGAGCAGGGAAAGCCCCTCCCCTCCAGGCAAGAAGAGGGGAAAGCAGAGTGTCGTTCCTTCCTCTCTGTGCTCCCGGTGCTGCTGAAAACATGCAGGTGGGAGACACACACACACACAGAGAGAGAGAGAGAGAGAGAGAGAGAGAGAGAGCGCGCTGGCTGGCTTGGGTGGGTGCGTGGGGGAAACTTTTGCCTTCCTTTCCTCCCTCCCGTTATACCCCACTCCTGCATTCTTAGCCCTTCTGTGTTTTTCCTTCCCTCCCCACTTAAAATGTGGTTAAAAAGCATGGATCCACATGGATCCTCAGGATTTTTGCACTGGGTCACCCCAAATTCACCATCAGAGCACATAGCATGTCCATGGCTACAGCCTGCCCCCCAAAAATCATGCACCCACTGTTGCCTGGGGCTGCAATGGTGCAAAAATGTGGTTAAAAAGCATGGATCCACATGGATCTTTGCATTGGGTCACCCCCAAATTCACCATCAGAGCACATAACATGTCCATGGCTACAGCCTGCCCCCCCAAAATCATGCACCCACTGTTGCTTGAGGCTGCAATGGTGCAAAAATGTGGCTAAAAAGCATGGATCCACATGGATCCTCAGGATCTTTGCATTAGGTCACCCCCAAATTCACCACCAGAGAACATAGCATGTCCATGGCTACAGCCTGCCCCCCCCCAAATCACGCACCCACTGTTGTCTGGGGCTGCAATGGTGCAAAAACATGATTACAAAGCATGGATCCACATGGATCCTCAGGATCTTTGCATTGGGTCAGCCCAAATTCACCATCAGATCACATGTCTGTGGCCACAGCATGAAGCACAAAAATGATACATCCACTGTTTCATTCAGAATGTTTTTTCCCTTGTTTTCCTCCTCTAAAAATGATGTGTGTGTTATGGTCAGGTGCGTGTTATAGAGCGAAAAATACGGTAAATACCACCAAAGCTAAAAAGTACAGGAGTCTGCATCACACCAGAGGCCCAAAAGACCACGAGGCGTACCAGATTCCAGAAATATTTTTATAATAATAATCTTATTGTGTATATTTGGGGAACTGGTATTTTTGTACTGTACACTGACTCCAGATATTACTTATCTTTCATAGTTCTTTCACAGATAAAGCATATTCAAATTACCATTCATAATCACAGCAGACACATTACATAAATCATTCACTTTCATTTCCTAGATGTGCAACTGAGAGACAATAACTTCATGGGTAACAATGCAAACAGACACTGTGAAGGGGCTGGTCTTGCTGTGCAGACCAGAGAAGTAACAACAGTTAGTAAATTCTAATTCAGCTTTCATGTTTCAAATTCCAATTTGTAACACAATCCTCTGGACCACCCTGGCTTTCCGAAGAAAACCCATGGAACGTAGGAAGTTGCTTTATCCTGAATCAAACCATAAGGCCATCTAGCATAATATTGCCAGTCACTGCTTTTTGCATGAAAACACACTGTGCAAAAGTTGCCCTCTTGGAATCAATATTCAATATGCTTGATTGCACGGTTTGTTATTGCTAGCACTGTCATTTTTTAACCTTTGGCCTTTCATACTCCATATCCCCAAGCCCAAAGATAGCAACCAGCCTGGAAAAGAGGAAAATTGTGTACACCTGTCCACATTTTGGAGAGCCAAGTTTTATGTTCCATTCAGAGCTCCATCGAGTCTGTGTGCACAAAACTACACTTTTTTGGTGACAGATATGAATTTTTTATCTCTGCAAATGCTCTAAATCAATCAAGGAGAATATCATCACTGGGCTAGCTGATAACTGAAACTATAGGAAAATTGAATTATGAACAACAGTTGCTGGGAGGGGAAGCCAACTTGAACAGTTGGTAAGCAACATGAAGAATTAACGAGGAAGGAGATGAGCTAGAGAGCTGTATTTAATGGCAACTCAGACTAGTCATCCAAAAAATTCAGCTGTAACAGTGGATTTCTGAAGGATTTTTTCAGCCAGGGACAATATTACTCTATGATAGAAAGTGGACATGCAAAAATGAGGTGAAAGAAAGAAAAGAGAATGCTCATCACAAAAATACATTTAAACAGCAACTTAAAACTTTCTGAGACTAAAAGCTGCTTAGTTTTTTTAAAAAAATAAACTGAAAATTCTGTGCTAGTCTATTTTTAAAAGTTAGTTTTGTATTTATGTCAGGAGCAAGGTAAACCAGGAGAAAACTAGACCATAATCACTATGATCGCATCAAAGAATGTATCAGCAAAGAGAGCATTGTTACACAGATCGATCAGCACAGATGAAAACACACAAGGCATCGAGCAAACAAAGAGAAAGCAAAGTCACAACCGCATGAATGGTAACAATAAACAGGAGGGTTTGTTGTTAATAGAAAACTAAGGAATACACCTCAAAAAGAACAACAAATGTGTACATGAAAGTAGTTGCGCTGGATAGTTATCCATTAATTTCTATAATCTAGTATGTAAACAAGTATACTGTATAAACTACTGAAGTTTTAATTTATGGTTTTTTTTATTTTTCATGAGAAATACTGATTGAGGCATGTAGAAGACTGCTGTGTGTGAATTTATGAGGCTGGAGAAATGAGCAGCACCTGAAAAGATTCACAGAAGTGGATGGCTATATTTAGGTCCTGAAGTAGAAAATGTAATTTCATTTCACTTCCATTTCAGTCTACTTTCCCCCCCCCCTCTCTTCTAGTGAAGCTGTTAAAGTTGGGATTTGACTTGAGGGCCTAATTTTTAGGAATAATTTTATCTTCAGCTTTCAAGCTTTACATGACAAAATACAGGCTACAATCGAGAATGGTCCTGCAGGCAGCTCTAAGGGGGTTAACATTACCCTGTCAAGACTTTTGCCTTTTCTCTGTACTGTACACAAGAGCTCTTCATGCGGTGCGGCATCACAAATTACCCTCGACTCTCTTCCAATTGTAAGAATGGCTCATCATCCTGCTACATAGGAGAACCTTATGAACCAGAAAGAAATGGTTAAAGATCATGCCAGCAATGCACAACTAGTATGTGAGGTTTTCATACCAGACATGTTTCACCACAGCATTCTGCAAGGCATTTCAGAAAGCAATATAGAATGTTCCACGCCAATACTGTACACAGCACAGTTTGAAGATTTGCACTGTGTGAAGTATCAAGTCTAATACAACTTACAGAACATTTGGAAAATGTAAAAATATTTTACATAATGCTATAGATTTTGTATGATTGCACTTGTCTGAGATTTGGCTGGGTTGGTTGTGTTTTTTTAATGGAATGGTTGTACAAATACCAGAATTAGGTCCTGCATAGTTATAGCAAAACATGCAAAAACCTGGAAACAGAATTTGGAAACATGTTTTGAAAGTGCAACAGGCCTCTGCAGCTGTTTAATTTTTATATTGATCAAGTCAGTCACCATAATTATTATCTGTATTTTTTGATTCTTTAAATAGTCTTTTGTGTTTTAACATTGATAATTTTATGGCATGGCACTATAGAAACTTTTATAAATTTAAATAATGCAACTGAGGGAAAACAACTATAAAGTTAGAAAGGAGGAAGGTACATTTTACATAAGATTTCCTTTAATAGGGTGAAACCTTCCTCCTTTCTAACTTTATAGTTGTTTCCCCTCAGTTGCATTGGGTTTTTATCCTGTGGGTGGTATTCAACTGTTACTCAGCATAGGCATCTTTAACATGATCATTCATTTCAATGGGTCTATCACCAAAAAAGTGTAGTTTTGTGCACGCAGACTCGATGGAGCTCTGAATGGAACAGAAAACTTGGCTCTCCAAAATGTGGACAGGTGTACACAATTTTCCTCTTTTCCAGGTTGGCTGCTGTCTTTGGGCTTGGGGATGTGGAGTACGAATTTTACTCTTAAGCAAAATTTAGTTGAAACAAGGCTGCATTTATTTTTTTACATGCAAACAATGCATTGTCATGGTTGAATTCTAGCTTTTTGGTTTGTTCCTTAGTTCTCACCAATCTTCCATTTCTGTTATTCCCGGATTAAAGCAAGCAGAGGCTGGTTGTTTAGGACGTTGGGTCGCAAACTTGGTGCGCATGAAGGCCTTCATTGCCACCCCCGTTTGGGGATGCCAGACTCTTTGAGCTTTCCTTAAAACAAGAAGAAAAGCAACTTTCCAGCCCTTCTAGAAAATTACGAAGCAAAGTGCGCCCTTCTGGAAATGGACTTTTATGAGGGGCTGGTGTCCCGCTGTATTGCCCCCACACACTATGTGCTTATTTTATTAGGCTTGCCACACGTCAGGAAAATTCCTGACATGCCCTTGTTTTCGGGTGTAAAAATGGTCAGGGGGGAACTTTGACGAAGCGGCGGTAGAAACGCTTAAAATTATTAAAGGGGGGGGGAGCTCAACAATTTGGGTTTGTTGCCAAAAAATGCTTAACAATTTTGGTGGTTTCCAAAAAAGAAAAGGCTCAACAACTTTGCGGGTGTCTTACTTTTTGAAATATCACAACCCGAATTTTATCCACAAGCCGCCCTGCGTCCCCGTCGGAGGAAAAAGTGGGGTTATAAATAAATAAATGCAAAACAATAATGACGACAGCAATAGCAGCAGCAGCAACACCCTGCTAAGCTCATTTTTGGCGCAAACCTTTTGTGCGAAGCGATAAATAACTATAAACAAGCCCTTCAGGGAAGCCACGCTGTCGCCAAAGGGGCGAGGAGTTGAACGCAGAGGAGCCTCGTCGAAAGACGGAGGCGGCCCAAAAACCCGCGCGCCGAAAGGCCGCCCCTCGAAGCTCGACCCCGCCCGGAGCGCCGGGGCTGGAGGAGGAGGAGGAGCGCGGCCGGCACCTTTTTACTCCTCCTCCTCCTCCTCCTCCTCCTCCTCTTCCGTCGCTTCGTTTTGAAGCCCAGCGACGCGTTTCCTGCTAGGAGCTGCGGCGACGGAAGGCGCTAGCCGGGTGGAAGCGAGCAAAGCAAGCAAGCCAGCGCCTGGGTGAGTGTGGCTGCCCCTTCTTCCCCCCTCCTCTTGCTAAGCTGCTGGAGGTGCTCCATCCCCAAATGCACGAGCCTGAGATTATGCAGGCGGCGCAGAACGCGGGTCCCCCTCGCCTCTGCCTGCTTGTATCCCAACCAGCTTTTGCGCGCACGGAGCTTGCTGCCTTATCCTGGCTCGCCTGTCCAGGCCTCCGCATGGTTCAGTTAGGGAAGGGGCGTGGGGAGGGCTGACGTCAGAGGGAGGCACCTGCCCCCCCCATGCCTCCAAGGGGGTCCACTGCGGACCCTCCGCCCACCCGCTGACCTTCCTCGCTGTCTGGTCTGAGCATGCAAAGCAGTAGCTTCCAGAACTTGCGTTCTTACTCGGGGCCACCTTTCCTCCCCACAACTCTCATCAGAGAAGTAGTAGACATCATGAGTAGGGAATATGCGGTCCCACAGAGGCCTCTGAAGGGCAATAGTTTCCCCATCTCCCCCTCTGTGCATGATAGCATCTGCACACTGTGCACATTTGATTAAAACTGTGCTTCCAGCATACCCATGGGTTGGGTTAACCTAGCCATTTCAGCAGGGCATGAACATATGCCAAATTCCTTTTCATTTGAAGCATGCCGTGGTGTTCTTACGTTGGAAAGCCTAAGAGAGAAATTATGCGCCCAGAAGCAAACTATCTGAGCTGCTTAGCAAGTGTGGCCCATTGGGAATTTTGAGCCTCTTATGAAAACGGTATAATAACGGTTTAATAAAATGAATGAAATATTTGAAATACTCACCTGTGCCCTTTTCTTTAGATGTGGCATCACCTGCTGCTTCTCGGCTGTAAAGCAGGTGTTCCCTTCTCCCTGCACAGCAGTACAGGGGTTAAAATCCTGTGGCGGTGTTTAGGCACCATGAAACTAGACTCCTCGGAATTCCAGTCCCTCTTCACACCAGGACTGAAGAGCGTTGCAGGTACTAACGTTTCTCTACTATTACTACTATGGTTTTATGGCTGTTCAGGACCCTGCTGGTGGCGGAGTGTAGAACAACCCCCAGAGCACCAGTGATAACGGACATCAGAAATGAAATGGGAATTTTGCTGCTGGGGGAAGGGGTTTGCACCAATCCTTTTAGCAGCGTTGGTTCATTTCAGTACAAGAAAAGTCATTTAGAGCTGAAGTAAACTATTCCTGTTCTGAGAGGGCACAAATGGACCCAAGATATCTTGGTTTTATTAACTGATAGATGGAATCATCATTTCTGCTAGTGAAATCACATCAACCTTAGTGGGCTTGAATTAGTACAAGTGGCAGTTACTACTCTCAAGATTTTTTCAAAAAAAGTTTTTCTAATGATTGTTTTTTCCCTCCACTGCCCAGAATTATTTGACAAAGCAAAGTATGAATTGAGGATAGCAGGAGGTGCAGTAAGGGACTTACTCAATGGAATGAAACCACAAGATGTTGATTTCGCCACCACTGCTACTCCTACTGAGATGAAGGAAATGTTCCAAGCTGCAGGTGTCCGAATGATCAACAACAGAGGGGAAAAACATGGAACTATCACTGCCAGGGTAAGAAGATTTTGCAAGTCCCAGGCTGGGAAAGTCTGCTCTTTAACCTGCTTTCCTAGATAAATATGTATTTATTTACTTCAAATTTGTTTCTAGAAATATAAGGCACTAAATGTGGTTATCTGTGAATCTCCACCACCCTTCCACTAGATATCCTACTGTAGTGTCGGCGAATGTTTGTGAATATCCTAATAGCTAAGGACAGATGCTCAGTATACAGAATGTTAACAATTAGGTTGCATGCAGTCTAATGGGACATGCAAATAATTTAGTTTCTTTCCATATGAAAAGGGGTGCTGTTATCAAAAAGGTGAACAAATGCTTTTACAAAATTCTGTTATAGCTCCATGAGGAGAACTTTGAAATTACCACGCTTAGACTTGATCTGGTTACTGATGGGAGACATGCGGAAGTGGAATTTACAACTGACTGGGAAAAAGATGCTGAGAGGAGAGATCTCACAATCAATTCTATGTTCTTAGGTAACTCCCCTTCACAACCCTCTGACGTTCCATTCTAGTTTAAAGCCAGGCCACCCACACAACTTTTTACCTGAACAAATCTTTGGTCCGAAGTCAATTGCTACATCTCGCTTGTCAAAAGTAATTGGGGGTCTGCTCAGTGACCAGATTGAAAAATTCCTGGGACCCACATACTATATATGCAGCAAGCTTGAGTTGCCTGGCGGGGAGAGGGATATAAATGTAACCCAAAAAAAAAGTATTTATTATTTCTTTGACTAGTTTATGTGACATGGACAATTGGAACCCAGCACAAAAGTTTCAGTGTGGAGTGCTCGCATTGAGAGTTTCAGACAGCAGCCCATCCCATTTCCAGGAGACTTCATTTCTTTTCCCATCTCTGTTCCTCCATTCCCCCTTCCCCACAACAACCTCTTGGGGTTCTGTGGCCACTGAGCAAGCTCAATTCTCACCAGGCTGTTTTTTTATTCCTTGCCCCCTTCCTCCTAAAGTCTTTTTGTACTTCCGCATATTTTGGGATTCCTCAAGTCTGCTGATATTCATCTTTTGTTGCATGGTGCTATTTTGGCTTCATTAGGCCTGCATGTTGAGAAGGTTATTTTGGCATGTAGGCAACCATGGTTGAACTTTCTGGCAGCCTACCTGTATCAGAAATACTTCACTGAAGTAAACTTGTGAACTGAAGTAAACTCATGCCTTTATTTGCTTTGTAGGTTTGGATGGAACACTCTATGATTATTTCAATGGCTATGATGATTTAAAAAACAACAAAGTCAGATTTGTCGGACATGCAAACCAGAGAATACAAGAGGATTACCTAAGAATTCTGCGATACTTCAGGTAGCTTTCGGACAAGATTATTGGGGCTGCCCTTGAAGACAACTCAGAAACTACAACTGGTCCAAAACACAGCTGCCGGATTGCTGGCTGGGGTTTGATTTAGAACACATATAACCCATGCCTAACTTTCTGTAAAAGTTAGCTGGTGGCTCATGCTTTTAGTTTTTATGTGTTTTTAATTGTGCATATAAAATTGTTTTAAGCTAGTTTGGTATTTTTTACGAAACTGCAGTATACAAGTATTTTTGAACAGCTTCACTTCTTCGCTCACCCAAGGGGGGGGTGGACCCACACTGAGACAGTGCACCAAGGCATTGCTCATTCACCTCTCTCTTTTTCTCTTCAGGTTATTCAATATCCGTATGTGGTACTAGCATCTCAAATGTCTGCACTTTCAAAAAGGATTATTTTTAGTACAGGCAGTGAGTGACCATTTTAGGTCAACAGGATAGCTCAGTTGGTTAGAGTGTGGCCCTGACACGTGGGTGCTTTTGGACCTGGAAGAGGGCAGGATGAGGGCTGGGAACGGAAATGTTGCATGAAATGGTCACCACCTGTATTATTTATTGAATTTCTATACCACCCTACCTCCAGAGATCTCAGGGCAGTTCACAGCATAAAATGCAGAATAGAACAATATACACAATAAAAACAATAACACCCCCTCCCACAAACACATTTAAAAGGACACTGATAATCAGCCAAAGGAATGGTGATAACCAGCATTCCAACTTGACATTTGATAAAAACAGATTTGCTCCAGGTACTAAAACTGATCTCTCTCTCTCTCTTTCCCCATGCCAGATTTTATGGACGGATTGCAGAAGAGCCTGGCCACCATGAACCTGAGACTCTGGAAGCAATCAAAGATAATGCCAAAGGTTTGGCTGGAATATCGGGCGAGAGGATTTGGGTGGAGTTGAAAAAAATTCTTGTTGGAAACCATGTCAATCATCTCATCCGCCTAATGTACGAACTGGATGTGGCTGGCTATATAGGTAAAGTGCTGTGTTTTACATAGCAGTAATGCTTATCTCAGCCAGAGGTAGCAGTGGGGAAAAGTGACATAACCTGCAGTGAATATCTCTGTCCTTTGTTTGAACACAAGAAGAGCCCGTCAGATCAGAACAGAGATCTATCTAGTCCAGCATTCTGTTCTCACAGATGCACAATAGCACTCCTGTGCGTGTGTTGCATTAACTATTATGCCCATGCAGTGTATCTAAAGCTGCTCTGATAGGCACCAGGCAAAAACTATCGTTTATAACCAGGCCTTTGGCCTTTTACAATCTGTGGCCTTTCAGAAGTGGGTGGGATGTTTCTATTGTACTTTCCCCCCCGCTTGGGATTTTTTTGTCTGTTTGCTTATGACTTGCTTGGGTTGCCCTGGACAAGATAAAGTGACTAACAAATTCAATAAACAATAATACAGTCGTACCTTGGAAGTCAAACGGCTTAGTTGCCGAACATCTTGGCTCCTGAACGCTGCAAACCCAGAAATGACTGTTCCAGTTTGTGAACTATTTTTGGAAGCCAGACGTCCGGCGGGGCTTCCGACTGGCTGCAGGAGCCAATCGGAAGCCGTGCTTTGGTTTTCAAACATTTTGGAAGTCAAACGGACTTTAGGAACGGATTCCGTTCAGCTTCCAAGGTACGACTGTAATACCTCTTAAGGCAGAAGAGCCTAGCATTGCCTGCTAGACTTAAGCCAAACTCGCATTGATAGCCCTGCTTGTATATTGCTTGTAGAACATCATTCATCAGTAGTTCCAACAGTTGCCCTGTCCCAGTGCTGGTGCAAGGCAACCGGTTGTGGTTTGGGACTAATGATGCCACTCGCTACTGCATTCTTGTTTGCCATTTTCTAAACAGCTTTTCTGATTTCTTGGTTTCATTATTCTCATGTTCCTTTTTTGTGTGTCTCCCTCAGGATTACCTGTTAATGGGAGCCTGCAGGAATTTGACACAGTCTGTAAAAATGCTCAGAATCTCTTTCCAAAACCAATGACCGTTCTAACATCACTGTTAAAGGTGCCAGACGACGTCTCAAAACTGGACATAAGGCTGAAAATTTCAAAAGATGAAAGAAACCTTGCCCTGTTTCTGCTGAAGCACAGGAGAGACTTGGTCAAAGCTACTGATACCACAGAGCCACTCAAACCATATCAAGAGTTCGTTATAGATGTAAGTGACATCATCATTATTATTATTATTATTATTATTATTATTATTATTATTATCATCATCATGCCACTGCTCTGTGTTGCCCCAGCCACTCTGGGCAGCCTCCAACAAATTATGAAAACACAGTAAAAAGTCAAACATTTCTTAAAAAATACTGTGCCAGAGGCTTTTATTGGATGTTGCTCAACTCTTCGGTTTTTTTTATTACTACAGTAGACACTCGGGTTGCGAACGTGATCTGTGCAGGATGCACATTCGCAACCCGCAGCATTCGGAACCCGCGTCTGCGCACACGCAGGTTGCGATTCACGCATGTGCGACCGCCGAAACCTGGAAGTAACCCATTCCAGTACTTCCGGGTTTCGGTGGTCCACAACCCAAAAAAACGCAACCTGAAGTGGCTGTAACCCAAGGTATGACTGTATTAACCTGCTGTTAGCTACTAGTGCCACATTGTCTCCCCAAAGCAGATAAAACCTACTGGTTGGGATGAAGGCAATAAGGAAATGGGAACTGGCTTCTTAAAAATACATAGAATCGACTTTAGCTTGTCTACCTTTTTATACCCATTTAGACATAAGCATTACCTAAATTTTAGCTGTGAAGGCTCTGACTATGTTGAAACATCGCTGGCTAAGCTAGAGTGGGAGAGAATCATGGGTGCAGTTCAAAAGGTTCTGACACATTATTCAGGAGAGTTCCCCAGGTCTGGCCTTACACAAACTTCCATAATTAATTTCGCTTAGAATCTAAGCCAAGAAAGAAAGTTGGTGGTGGTGTTGTACTGGAAATGTATAGCTGTCCTGTAAAAATTGTTGTGTATACGGCGTGGTGTGACTGGCTGCAATGCTCATTTGACCATTCAGCCAAGACACTGCAGCATGCCAGAACTGAGAGGAGTGAGATCAACATGTTGCAAATGTGGCAAGCTAGCACCCCTTCTGGTTTATTTGCACCATGCCACCATATCTGCGCCCTGGTCCGTCCTGGTATGCTGCAGTGACTCGGCGGCATGGTCAGGTGTGCAATGCAGCCCCGCTACGCCACCCACTGCTGCTGCAGATGTCTTGTGTCCAGGTCTCTCACGATGTTATGATGTGTGTCTGTGTGTTTTGTGAAGTCAAGGGAGGCTGACTCGGCATCCAGAATCTGTGAGCTTCTGAAGTACCAAGGAGAAGGACTTCTGCTGAAGGAAATGCAACAGTGGTCTGTCCCTTCTTTTCCTGTAAGTGGCCACGACATAAGAAAAATGGGGTTTTCATCCGGGAAAGAAATCGGGATACTCTTGCAGCAGTTGCGGGACACGTGGAAAAAGAGTGGATACCAGATGGGAAAGGAAGAACTCTTAAGCCATGTAAAAAAGGTGTAAAAAAATATGATTAAAAATGTAAAGTAAATTGAGTACATCAAATTCTGCATGTAAATATTCCATTGTTCATACTCACTTGGGTTTCAAGCACTGTTGGAATCATCAGGATTATTATTTTTGATGGATTATTTTTTTTACAATTAAAGTGCAAAACATTTCACAAGCAGCTGTGTTCTTCTAATGTGTGGTTATATTTTCCGAGTAAGAAATGTATTTTGTATTTTTACTGAACTATTTTAAGAATGCCCTTGTGGTGTTAAGTTGTGCTTTGTTCTCCTACGTGCATATGCTGCAAAAGTCTGAAACAGTTTGCAAATTTTCTGTTTAGTGCAAGTTTGGGTAATGGTAGGACAGCAGTATTTGTCCACTAGGTGGCAGTACATAGGAACCTTTATAAAGGTAAAGGTAAAGGTACCCCTGCCCGAACGGGCCAGTCTTGACAGACTCTGGGGTTTGTGCGCCCATCTCACATCTATTGGCCGGGGGCCAGCGCTGTCCGAAGACACTTCCGGGTCACGTGGCTAGCGTGACAACGCTGCTCTGGCGAGCCAGAGCCGCACACGGAACGCCGTTTACCTTCCCGCTGGTAAGCGGTACCTATTTATCTACTTGCCCCCGGGGGTGCTTTCGAACTGCTAGGTGGGCAGGCGCTGGGACCGAGCAGCGGGAGCGCACCCCGCCGCGGGGATTCGAACCGCCGACCTTTCGATCGGCAAGCCCTAGGCGCTGAGGCTTTAGCCCACAGCGCCACCCGCGTCCCAGGAACCTTTATAGCTGCAAACAAAATACACTGGATCCAGAATTGGCTTCCAGTTAATTACAGACACACCGTTAACACCATATTCATGGAAGACAATCTTACTCAGCCATGAGTGATTGCCAAAGAAGACTGTAGAGGGTTTTTTTTTATTTACACATTAAATGACTTTTGTGGAGGGAAATATTCATTGACTGCTGCTGAAGACAGTTTTACTACACGAGTCCCAAGATCTGGTAGTGTCAAAATTTTTATTATTTATTTGATGGTAATAATGCTAATAGGTGTATAAGCTTAATCCTGACCACCAATCCTTCATCTGTCAACCTTTAAAATGATTCTTTGACTTTTTAACAAGCTTCAAGATTGAAGGGAGGTCTGAGGCCTTGTATTTTTGATAGCCTGCTGTATTATAGAAAGCCTTGTTAATTCTTCTGGGCTGTTTCTCAATCTACTGACATGCACAGTGTTCAAGACTCGCCGGTTTAAGGGAACTAAGCCTGCTCAAAGCAGTTCCTTTCTTTTCCTATGTACATCATTTCTGGCTCAGTGCTTCCCTTATATGATAGAAGTGATTTCACTCAGTGTGGCTTCTGTGTCTGTAGATTTTAATGTTTCCTACTGCCATTTACTTTTGGAAACCTAATTGTCACAGGGCAGTAGTTTCATGATCACACATGTCCCAAAGCCTTTATTTAGCAAGATGAATCTGAAAAAAATGATGCACCAGTCCTTACAGTAAATTAGGATAAAGTTGCAGAGCACATGGGTCTCAGTATTCTTCATACATATTGTGGTATGTATTGTGAACATGTCATTTCATAGGAATGGGAGACATTCATGTAAGCCAAACGTAATTAAGAGGCATGGCAACTTCATACTTAAGGGCTTGAGGAACAGACAGGTTTGGGGAAATTCTTCCCCAAACCTGTCTGTTCCTCAAGCCCTTAAGTATGAAGTTTAGAGACCTGTATTTAAAAAGCCTAACTTGTGCTACCTTCTCCTCAAACATCTGCTGAAATTAGGCATGAAAAGGCAGCCCTATTGTAGCCAATAGAAGCTTTTGAAATACAAATTGGGGAAGGGAGGTTAACTGCCCTCTCTAAAAATATCCCACCAAGATACACAATTAGGCTTCTTTGGAGTCTAATTGCTGTGGGTGAGTGACAGTTTTGGGGGCCTCTCCCTACTAGAACTCCTGTCCCCCAATCACCCCTCTCCTGCAATTAGGGGTTTGTTTGTTTGAAAAAAAGCCTACTATTGGTTCCAATAGAAGATGTCTCTCCCCGCCCCCAATTCCACCAGAAAAACCCAACCTCTTCATTTTTGCAGGGTGGGGAGTGATCTTCCTGGAGAATACAGCTGGGGAGGCAAATCATACACACATACCAATTAGGCTTGAAATGAAGCAAAAACACTTTTTGTAAGCCTAATTGCTGGCAGAGGAGTGTTGTATGATCCCCATGACAATTCTAGTTTGCTAAAGTTCCCATGAGCCCAGAAAGGTCAGTGGCCTCTGGCTTAAATACTGTAGTCTGCAGTATGCATGGTCTGTCAGGAACCCTGCATAAACTGCAAGGCAACCCATGATTCAAAATGCTTTAAAATGACCTACATTCCCATATAAAAATAAACGATCCACTTACTTGGTTTTTTGGTTGAAGCGCAAACCAGCTGTAGTTATCACCAGGAAGATTCTATTCCGTGCAAACTTACCTGTGCATGTTTGTGAGGGAAACACTGTTACATTATTAATACAATATTAATTAGGGTATGTACATATTAAGGGGCAAGATGCAATTTGCTTGAGAGGCTCAGCAAAACATTAAACTTTGAAAGTCAATGGAACAGACTGGTTTCTACTACAAGTATCTTACAATGGTTTGTAAATGTAATTATCAAAGGGGCCAGGGGAGGGAAGGGGTATACATAAATTTCATTACAAAGTAATTCAGGCAGCAGATTAAATCTGCATAGGAAACTGCAAGGGAGCAATTTTCCTTACAGATTAACTCCAAACCTGAACTCCTGACAGCGAATATGCTGGTGCTGCTATCAAGGAGGAAAACAAGTGGTAGCTCTGTGTTGCATAGAAAATAAATCTAGTATGAGATTATTCCTGCTCTAAGGCTGCATTAATGAGGTTTATAGACCTTTCTCAGAGTTTTTAGATTTCCACAATGAACATGGCTCTGCATTTATACTTTTCATCCTTTAACACTTATAGAGCGAAGAATCTGCGCAAGAGGTTAATTTCAATCAACCATTGACTAATTTCTACACACATTCTTGCTGATGAACATACACAAGCCCAGTCCATTGATGATTTTTGCAGGCTGCGTTTTCAAATGTCTCCAAGATGATGGCCTGTCCACTAGCACTTCTAGAAGTCAAGGAAGGCCAAAAGATAATGCACCCGTGTGAAGATGATGCACAATTTGTTACTCCATTCAGCTAGTACTTCTGAGAAACCTGCATGTGTGTCTCCCTACTATCACCTAATAATACACCAATCTCTTTTTAAAAAATCAAAAACTATTTCTGCAGGTGTCTGCTTCCTGACCTGCTGTTCAATTCAGAACTAAATTTTAGTGAGAGCAGCGAGGCCATAGAAAAGGATGAACCAGAAAACAAAGGGTGTCAAGGGGCAATAAAAAAAAGTTAGCACCTAAGTGCTAAAAGCTCACTTCTTCACTGGTCTGAACAACTTTGTTCAGCTGCATTTTTAAAAAACAACCCTCTAATTTTACCTGAACTAACTTTCCATTTGGCTAATTCTGGATCCTATAGACTGAATCTTAGATTCATCATCTTTAGTTACTGGCAACATTAACACCCCAGTCACATACGCACATAATACTGGCTCATTTTCAAGTCGCCTGTTGACCAGCCAGAACAATGCTCTTTGAGAGAGACTTTAGACAACAGTTCTGTTACTGCAACTTTACAGTGTCATTTTCATTCCTTTTTAGTGAGTCTCAAGTAGCAGCACTGCAATGATCCCAGTGAAATAAAGACTGCTGTTCATCAAGCACTAAATAAATAGTTGTGGATTAGGAGTATACAATAGGCCATGTAGCATTATTTTAACATACAATTTGAAAGTCTTAACAGCTCAAGCTCTTATGAAGAATCTTTAGCACAACACAATAAAATTTTCTTGGAATGAAGAAACTACGTTCGCCGGTCTTCAAAGCAATTTGTCTTTAATGTGAAATTCTTAATTTAACAAATGTAACTACTGATCAAAACAAAATTTTCAAAGTTGAGAATATGTTTTGAATAAATTTATTTTGTAACTTCCAAAGAGCTATTTAAAAAATGTTTTCCGACATGCATAAAAAACCCAGACATTCCAAACATTTTAAAAAAGAAAACCTAAGGATTATGTTGTTAATTCACGTATGATTTCTCCTTTTTCTGAAGTCCTTATTTCAAACTCAGCCACAGAATTTAAAGTAAGAAATACATTCCTTTTGAAGAAGCTGAAATCTGGAGGACCTTGAAAAATAAGAAATAGTGAGTGCTTTCAAAACAAAAAATGAAATTAAAAAAGCATATTATAAAGTATTGGAAATAAAATTTTAAAAAATTACAGTAGAAACACAAAGTGGCAGGAAAACTTTAGATTTAAATGCTTTATAGTCCAAGAATGTCAGCAGTGTGGTGCTCAGACGGTAGGAAAACTGGTCAAGTTTGGACTTCCAAGAAACGGCTGTCAAGCAAGCCCAATCAAGGACGTTGCAGAAATTTGCTTAATTTCTAATTTATTTTAAGGAAATCAGATATTTGTGTGTCTTCTCTGCTTAACTGCAGTATGATCACATCTAACACACATTGTGTGATTTCAACTATATGTGGTTGAAGGCAGGCCAGCAGAAATTACCGTATTTTTTGCTCTATAAGACTCACTTTTTCCCTCCTAAAAAGGGGAAATGTGTGTGCGTCTTATGGAGCGAATGAAGGCTGCGCGGCTATCCCAGAAGCCAGAACTGCAAGAGGGATTGCTGCTTTCACTGCGCAGCGATCCCTCTTGATGTTCTGGCTTCTGAGATTCAGAATATTTTTTTTTCTTGTTTTCCTCCTCCAAAAACTAGGTGCGTCTTGTGGTCTGGTGCGTCTTATAGAGCGAAAAATACGGTAGTTAAATCCAAGCAAGGCAGACAGCTTAAAAGCTCTTTTCATGATGGGTAACCCAACGGACCTGGCGCAACATAAGCTTTTAAGCTCTCCGCATTGCTTGGGGGGCAAGACCCGCTCAGCACAGGTTCTGGGAACAGGCAATGACCCATTTCTGCGCATCCAACTGACATATGACTGTGTACGCATACACAGAATTTGGGGGGGGGGCGTAGGGAGAGGGCTTATGTGTACTCTGGTGACACACGGGCCAGGAACCTAACCCCAGTGCAAATGGGTCATTGACTGTACTGGGGATTCTCCTTTTCTACCTCTCAAGGCTAGCTGCTAATTTATTCTTCCCAAAGGCAAACAAAGGAGCAGCTACAAGCACAGCGTGCTTTCCTTACTGCAGCTTTCATAGAGCAGTTTTAACAACAGTCAGGCAAAAACCACCACCGGATGGACGAAGAATTGTTCTCTGAATAGAAACAGCACTACTAAAAAGGCTTCGCATGAAAATTGAAATGCACTTCCACATAAACGGTAACAAGAAAAAAATGTTTTGTATAGCTATTTGTGTGTGAAAATAAAGATGTGAGATCTGTAATAAGATCTATATTGATTTTAGAAAAACCTTTTAAACAGTAAGGGTGTTAATTCAACGAAATTTCAGTCAGAGTAGATGCACTAAAATTGATGGATCTAACTTATGACATGCTAATTTCAATGTGTAATGCCTAAGACTGCAATTTAACACACACGTATCTGGGAATAAAGTCCCACGGAATTCAGTGGAGCTTATTTCTGAGTAGACATGTATAGGTTTGCACAGCAGGGATGTTTTTGATAAATGCAATTATCTAATATTTAGTGCTCAGAAGGAAATACCGATTCTGACATTTTTATAATCTGTTTCAACATGAAGATATAATAGACTTTAGCTCCCTGAGAATTTTCATTTTCTCCAGTTGTTTGACATAAAACCCACAATATACGAGCACAGGAAAAACCAAGCCAACACAGAGAAGCATTATTGGTTTTATACTGGAACCAGAAAGCATATAATCTACATAAAGAATTTTTCATTGAGGGTACAACATCCAGTTGCACAACACCAGCATATACGGTTTTAGCAGTTACTTGAAATCACACTAGTTTATAAGCTAGAAAATGTTATGAGCTTGATAATATCAAACCCATTACACAGACTGGGGCAGAAGGCAGAAACAAGTCAACATTAAATGAAATTAGTGGAGTATTTATTTCTCGTTGATCTCACTATAATGCTTTCCTCTTTTTTAAAAAAATCAACTCCCCCCCTGTGTTTACACACATTTCCACCAAATAGGCAAATTTTAAGCTTGCTGACGTCTTGTGTAACTACTCTGTCTTCTTCTGCGGCAACTGCATAACAAAAGCCAGTAAAATATATTGACATCAGTTCATCAAACACTGCTGTTACACAACCTCTGTTTATTGGAAGCTGGCTTGCACACAAACATAGTTGATATTAATAAAATATGTGGGCAGTGCTTCTGCTACCTCACCTCTATGTACAGCAAGAACAGGAACAGGTCCTGGCTTGTATCATCTGCATGTACAGGATCTGTGCAATTTAACAAACGTATTGGTTCACTGAAAACGTGGGACCTCCCTGATCCTATGACACTGTGCAAGATAGAAAAGTTTGTTCTATAATATGGTTGGGGTGATGGTGGGGAAGAGGTAGTAAAAGTGATCTGTTCAAGGAGGAGGAGGAAGAGGAAGAGGAAGAGGAAGAGGAAGAGGAAGAAGAAGAAGAAGAAGAAGAAGAAGAAGAAGAAGAAGAAAACATTCTCCCCTCCTACAATGGTGGGTAAGAGAAGTGTTGGAACCTCAGACCTGCTCTTGATCTCATCATGCTTAGGAGGTGAAGAGATGGTAGCAGCATGTAGAGAGAGGTCTTGCAATGGGGCACTGGCTACAGTGAGCATTCATCACATAAGAGATGGAAGAATGAGATTTTAACATGTAGAAGTCATATTAGCATTACACTATTGTTAGCAAAGGTTCAAAATCCACACATACGCACCCCTTACCCACATGCCAGCTTCACAAATGGTCATGTCCCACCACCATTCAAAACAGAGCCCCCCCCTTTCAAAATTCTTGCCACCCGCAAATCCCACTGATGGCAATGAAAACTCCAGCCTCTTTAAAAACAAAAAACAGAGGCTCCAACATTTTTCCCACTTAGGAGAAAGCTCTCTAGTATCCTGACTCGTTTTAGTACAGGCCAGTCATCACAATCCTGTGCTTTCACATTAATGTTTTAATATTGCAATCCTATACAAGCTCCTTTTGGAGAAAATAAAAAGCTAAAATGCTCTCTCTTAACACAACGACCTACATCTCTGTCCAAAATGAGGTTTTAGCTACTATTGCTTTTCACAGCTCAGCGGAGAGACAGTGCTGCAGCACGAAATAAAGGTGATCGTTCAGTTGTGACCGGAATGAGAAATAAAAAAACAACATAGTACTACAGAGGTAGAAGACTTCAAGGAAGCAACCCTGAATTACAAGAGTTGCTTGTTCCTATCTATCAAGCACACTGAGTTCCTAACACCCTTTCTATGTCTAATGCTGTTTATTGCCAGCAAAATAAGTTTTCAGCAGTGGAGTGACGGAAGCCATGGCAGGATCACTAAACTTGGGGGCTTGCTTTTTTTAAAGCCATTATCTCCCTCCACAGATAAATACATTGGTTCTTATAAAATCAGTAATGCTGTTACTTCAACAAGATACCTAGCCACCCTTAACGAGATCTCTAACAATATATTCTGAAGAAGTGCAGTGACAAAAATGGACTTGGGGAGGGGTGGGGAATACCAATATATGTAAAATAAGTCTGCCATCTGCAGACTTTCCTTGCCAAAGTGCATTCTAAGAAAACAAGGCAAAACACACACACACACACACACACACACACACACACACACAGAGAGAGAGACACACTTTTGCGGTTTTTAGCCCCCATTTCAATAACCCATACATGTCTCCTAAAAACCAACTTGCTCAAACGGGAAGCATTAGTTCCTGTTCTAAAGAGCAAGTTATAAGTGAATTACACCCTTTCAGACTTTTTACAGACAGCTGCAACTTACCAATGCCAAAAGAAACGGCACTGCCAAGGACCCCACAGAATCTTAGACATGTAAAAAAGAGACACAATCGCAATATGGTAGACGGAAGATATTAACGAAGAAAATTACACTTTATCGCAGTCCTAAACATTTTCATGAATAACTTATGTTTTCGTTTTTTAAAAAAATAAAATCAGTCAGAACATGCCAAATGGAGCAAAATCAGCTAAAGGTGATACAACAAAACAATTCTATAGGGATTTTTTTAAAAAACAAAGGAATTGCATATAATAGTCCTTTCAGCAGCAGGCTTCTGCCAGCAACCACTTTGTGACGAGGGACCTACTGTCATCACATGAACCCCTATAGGAGGTTTGGGCCTTGTCCTCTTTTAAGGCTTATTCAAGCAAACACTAATACCTGTAAGCTTATTTCACACAGTTAAAAAAACAGGGCTTCTTATAAATTCACAACATTCTACAGGCAAATATAACAGTGGGCAATATCTTATACCTGTTCATTATCCACAAGTTGAGTTACGCTCAGTCTTCATTCCTCCTCCACAGTTTTATCTTCCCACCGATAGTATGAGTCTTCTTGCATTATTACAGGGCAAATCTAAGTCTGAGCTGTCTGTTTCAGTGTTTATGAAAGAATCGGGGGGGGGGCTATTTTTTTTCTCATCTCCGTTGCACATTTGGTACTTCTTCCTCCAGAAGTCTCAATCTTAAAATGTCATTTTTTTCAGGGCCTTTGGAAGCAACAGTACTTTTATCTGCACAAAGCTCAGGTGAACAGATCCTTTTAGATAATCAGACATAAGATGCAGCACTTTGCAGATTTTTTGATTTTTTTTTAAGAAGACACTGACTGCTAATTCATCCAAGGTAAGGTTATCTGATCACAGGCAAAGCAACAGTGATCTTTTACCAGATTCATCCTCTGTTTCTGGAATCCTTGGCAGCAGGGCAGAACGGGTCAATCCCCAGAACTTTTGAGGTGACATATCCTTCTTTGTTGAAGTAAACTTCCAGCCTATGTGGCTTCCGCAGATTCTGCACTCGGCTATAGTCCATGCATACCTAGGAGTGGACAGCATCGTATTAGCCTTTTTGAGCAGGATATATCTCATAAATCACTACTTGCAATAGCCCTTACTGTCACTTGGAGCTCAGAGTAGCAAAGCCACCACAGTCGTACCTTGGAAATCGAACTGAATCCATTCTGGAAGTCCGTCCGACTTTCAAAACATTCGAAAACCAAAGCGCGGCTTCTGAATGCAGCCTGCAGCTAATCAGAAGCTGCGAGAGCCCCGTCAGACATTTGGCTTCCAAAAATAAGTTTGTAAACCGGTACAGTCACTTCTAGGTTTGCAGCGTTCGGAAGCCGAAACATTCGAGAAGTAAGCTGTTCGAAAACCAAGGTACGACTGTATAGTACTTCAGCAAGTACTGGCAGAATCCAACCAATTTAAGGGCATGAACTAAAATTATATGGGTGGCTTCTAGAATATGAGTTAACAAATTTGCTTAGAGGTTATTCAGATGTTTAGGCTAGAAACCTTTCCCTGACGGGTAATGCTTATGAGAGTATTTCCAAACAAGCAATAATCCAGTTTGCATTTGAACCAGAACAGCAGCAGGAATATCGGTTTTCTATGCCCTGAAGTTGTTAAAAAATCATTATCTGCATGCAGGAATGGTGAGTACAAATTAAAAGAAATGCTTGAGCCACAAGGAGCTTTGTGATGGATAAGGAAGAAATATATTGCACACCTGAATAAGGTGTCTTGGCTGTCTGTCCCTCCCACCTGCCCAACGCTCAATATTCTGGGGGCTTGGTTTTTTTTGGCACCTCCCAGGAACTCTTTATTTTACTAGTTCTTGGGGTATACGCTATGTATGAGGTATACACCAATACAGTAAAAAGCAAAAGCATTCAAACAGCATATTAGTACCCAAACCTACTAGCGTTAATGAGAGGCATTTTATTACCCAGGAAACCAGCTGTGCTCTGTGGAAGATCTGCCAGTCAGATTCAGGTTGCAAGCTTTGTACACAGTAAGCGTCTCGTGCACAAATCCATGAGGATTCACATATGCAGCCATAGGCCCACCAAGAGATAAACTGCAAGAAACAAATTTTTTAAAGTCAACTTCGAAAACTCAAGATACTGGTGGCTGGTGAGAAATTAGACATGGGAATATTACTGTTTTGAAATAACATTAATATTCATCATGGGGGGGGAGATCACAGAAACATGGAATTGTAGGTGAATGCTATAATTTTTTTTAAATAAATAAATTGGTCTATCTTTTTTAATGTTTTTTGTTTTAATTTGTTACCTTTTTATTATGTTGTTATTTGGTTTTATGTTTTTATATTGTAAACAGCTGTAATATATTCTTATGATACAGTAGTATATAGGTATAATAATAATATAAAAATACATAGAAAGATAGATAGATAGTAAGGGGGAGACCAGCCAAGACTAACTGAGGTCAAGGGATGGCATTTCAAGAAACACTCTGCCCCAAAACATTTTGTTACCTGCTTCAACAATCTGGCCAACAACCACATATTGGTTCATTGCCTTAACATGTTTCTGTGAAAATTTCTCAGCAGCAGAATAAAAATTTTCTATAAGAGAACACGAGCACTCTCAGTGATTTTCACATGTATCAGTGAGATCCACTTAGAGCCAAACATTTGTAGTCATTTTATATATATATATATATATATATATATATATATATATATATATAGTGTGTGTGTGTGTGTGTATATATATATATAAAGATTATATTTGTTTTGGGATTATTCTCCACCTAAAATGCAATCTTTACAAATTGCTTGCTAAAATAATAAAATGTATAATTGTTAAAATGCAGTTTAGAAGCTAAGAGGGCAATTTCTACAGTGTAAGCCCTTTGCAAACTCACCTGAAGATTTCATTTTTAGTAGTTATTTCTGTGTCTTGACAATGCTTACAGCAGAGAGACGTACACTACAAAAGCAATAAAGCAAACATAAATGGGGAAACTAACACTTTTTAACTAACAGAACGGAAGATCCACAAAACATTTTGTTTAAATACTTTAAATTGCAAGCAAAGCAGATTTAATCCAGTAACTTTTCTTAAAAAGGAGACCACTTGGAACCTTATTTTCCTTGAAGAAGTTTTCATAACTGCTTCCTGAAACTCTTTTTCTGTGGCGGCAATGAAGAGACTGACACGTTAAATGTAATAAGGTTGACAACAACCTTATTGAAAGTTGTAAAGATCTAAGACTCGCAAAATTGGAAACACTCTAGACCCAGTGATGGAACAGAGCCACCAATGTCTCTATCCTTGACTGTCCCTCTGGCCATCATCATTCCACATCCCATTTTCCACAAGCGGCAAACCAGATGACAATGAGAAGTTCAAAAGCAGGGCATAAGTGCAATAGCACTCAACCATTGTTGTGTCCAAGTGTCTATAGTCAGGAGCATGCTGTATCCAATCCTGCAGGCAGCCCATAGCCATCGTATCTAGTAGCTATTGATAGCCTTGTGTCTACTCAAAAGTCTTAACTGGGAACTTGCTCCCAGGTAAGCAAGAGAACAATTTCAAGACCTTGTAAGGAGTTCAGTACACTTACTTTGTTCATTATATCTAGTTCACATCGTAATCGCTGAACAGCACTGCCAATTTTAAGCAGCTGAATTCGCAGTGCATCATCAATGGGCAGACAAGCAGCAACTCTGTATGAAAAATCTGAAGAAATTCAATTTCATATATTTAAAAGAAGGTCAAGCAGACACACAGCACATTATAATTTCCAGTTAATCAGTGCATAACTATTACAAGGAATCAATCATAATCTACCAGCAATCTTTTTTGGCAGCAGCTCAACTGGAATAAACGAAGTGGCAATTTCTGCCACATGCTTTTTAGGAGATGCATACGGACTATGATCTTTAAAAAATGCACTACATATAGCATTAGAAAGGGGGGGGAAATCAGAAAGGTGACAATATTGCTTTTTTAATGCAACTCTCTCAGGCTGCATTATGCAAACTGTAAAGCAAGGCAAAGAGCAAAGGCAATGTTAAATGACATAGTTAATCCATTTTCTTATAAATATGAGCCGCTCACTTGTATAGTAATGGAAGTTTCTGTTTGATGCCTGATGTGGTGCTGGGGTTACATGTGGTAGTAGCAATCTATATTGTCTATTACTTGACAATGACCACATATAAGTCATTTTTTGTGGCTTTCACACCGAAAATCTGCAATGTTGGGAAGGAAGCTTATGTGCTATTTAAAGCGGACAACTCTAAAAGGTACAGAGGGAACAGGGGTGTGTGTTAGATCCAGACAAGTCCTGAACCTTGAGCCAAAGATTTGCAATTTGTCTGAACCAAAATAGGGTCTTGCCAAAGCACTCTGAAATAAAGCAGGAATCTCCAAAGCCTTTTAGGCATTGAGATTCATAAAATAAATACTGGAAACAATGTGCTTGTCAAAAGTGAAATCTTTCTCCCAAAGCTAGCCAGATAAGGAAAATGTCAGGGTGGAGAGAGAGAAGGGAGGGGTATTTTTGTTTGTTTTTTGGAACCGTCTAGCCTCTAATCAGGAAGAAATTAGTTAGTGCCTATTCCATTCTCTTTTAATAGCCCTCCTAGCAGTCCCTGCTTGGACAAATGCTGGACATTCAAGTCCTGCTGCTGCTATGCCACATGCCCACATTCACGTCTCTCAAACTAGCTTTGCACTTACTTTCTATAGTTTTCTGCTATGTTGGTGTCAACTGAGCAGAAAATGGGTTTGAAACTGTTCCCTTCACTATTCATAACTTCCTAGTCTCTCCATTTGAAAATTAGCAGGTGACTTTTCTAGGAGCACCTCTGTTATGCATGCCATTTTCAAGATAAAACTGCTGCCCACCAAACCACAGGAAGGGAAGTTGTCCCCACAAAATCAAATTTAAAATGGTGTCTACTGCTAAGTACCCACTATACATCTTTCCAAAATTTGGCAGAGTTCTTAGCTAGGGATACCTCTCTGTTGTATTCCTTTTAGGCAAATTTCCCACAGAACAATAGGCTAGGGCAAGTAAATGCTTTCTGAAATGCGTTCTCTCTCTCTCTCTCTCTCTCTCTGTGTGTGTGTGTGTGTGTATATAAAAAGGTGCCCAGCACAAACTAAAACCCTAGGGTTTGACTGGCTTTATCCATCCAGGAAGGGCCATTATGCCCACAAACTCTATCCAAGTCTGTCAAACAGAGAAAAGCTAGATTAAAAAAAACAAAAAACCTGCATGTGAAAACATAAAGTTTAAATTTTCCAAATTAGGCAATGTCTGAATCACTGTGAACTGAAATCAGGTTATTGTTTTTAAATGCCAAACTGGGATGTGAATTGAATCTTACTGTCTTGAATACACACTATTCATGGCCAATCCCCTATACCATGGAGAACTGGAAAATGTGTAGTGTCTTAATGCGGCCATGAGCTTTCATTGATCAGAGCCTACTTTGCTAGGCAAATGCAACTTTTTCTTCTATCAGTTAAAGTGCATAGAGAAGCAAACAAGAACAATTTTCAAGGAAAAGTTATTTATTAAGAGTACCTATTGGATTTGATGGAAGCGATTCATCTTTAAGATTTTCATCCCACTCATGCAGCTGCTGCTTGACTCTTTCCATCAAGGTTTCCTTGTGTTGGAAGAAAAACCTAATTTAAACATACAAACTCCTTTTTCTTTAAAAAAAAAAGAAAAGAATGAAGAATAAAGTAGAGAAAGTGTATCTGGCTATATCTTCTGCAGCAAAGTTTCATTTAAAAAGGTGCAGCTTCTTAACACCAAGCTGAAATCCACACACGTATCAATGTCTAATTCACACTTCTATGAATTTCAGCTTGGTGTTAAGCCATGGCACAGCTGAAGTCTTACAGTGGTGCCCAAATCTCTGAGCTTTCATTTCCAAAAAGTATTTAGGCCTCCTAGAAATAAAGTTATGGAGTAAAATGTGCAGGTACCTGCTTCTATGGAATAAGATGTGTATGGCTACTTTGTGTACTTTTCATGGTACCAAGGAATGCTTCCTGTTGTTAGATAGCAACAGCATCTCTCTCTCTCTCTCTCTCTCTCTGTGTGTGTGTGTGTGTGTGTGTGTGTGTGTTTTCTCCACAATCAGGACAAGTAGGACATAGCTGAATTCCCATGGTAACAATAAGGTTTTCAGGCATGGTTGTCTCATTAATTCTGCATTATTGCCATGCCCCTCTGTGGCAGCCATTTTGTGCTTGGCACCCCCAGCCCTCTTTCAAAATTCAAAATGTCCCCACTACTTCAAAAAGCTTGGTGACCCCCTGAATCATACTGTTTTATCCATGGGCAAGATGGGCACATAGTACACCTTTCTTGTTCTAAACATATGTATGCCAACCAATTAGCTCTCTGTAAGGGTTGAGGGAACTGTGACATATTAAAACGTTATGAGTGGTACCCAGTGATTTCACCATGGGGTTTCCACTCATGGAAAGGAGTCATCCTTAGATACAATCCATTTAGCAATCACCAATCTTATCAGTTGATAGTCTTAGACACGCCTTGGTGAAAGTGTGTTGGATGGCAGATGTAGGGCATAATAAAACCATGTAATCCTGCTGCTGAATTAGCCTATGACTCAGTTTCTTCTTCACCAAACTCCTGGCTCCTGCCACTTTGACATTCCTGATTGCAGGGTGGATTCCAGTGTGTATTGGCAGACTATATCTATCCCTTGCAGAACTTGTACAGTCCAGAGGTTCCCACTCTTGTTAATCTCGACCAAGACGATTGCATGCTGGTCGAGAGGTGGTTGAACCTGTCAATGCTGTTTAGGTATAGGCCGTGGGGGAAGCAATCTTGCTGAGACAGCAACTTGTGTTTCCTTGGCAATATCTGACAGAAGGTCAGATATCTAATACAAAGTAGCATTTCACTGGTTAGCTGCCATTTAAAAACATAGGTTTGTTCTCTCGGAGGCAAAAAGAACATGCCAGATTGAGAGAGAAAACCAAGAGCAAGACCTTATTAATACTTACAGCATCATATAAGGAATACAACCAAGACGGCCAGGAAGTCAGACTAGCACAGTGGAATTTGCGCTGCAAGACAAAACAGATATAGATATTTACCCTTACTGCTAAGTAATAAATGATATTCTTCAGTTACTAGAGGAAAGAGAACACTTCTATAAATATTTCATCAAGCAAATCTCCCCTCTCCAATGCATGCTCTATTAGCATCATTATTTGTTTCACTATGTTACTATGAAGGTACAAAACACACCTTGTGAACCTGAGAAAACCCTGGTGAGTAGAAAGAAATGTGCTTGATCCCCTTTATGTATATCTTTAAACATAGTTTCCAATACTTTTTTAATCCGGAGACATCAGGTTGATATTTCTACTGTGATAATTCCAAATATTGCAGTTTAAGTTGATTTTATTCACACCAACCCCAATAGTGCAAATATTACTTAAAATCCAAATAGCCTACTGCAACTGCTTTTCAGACCATGCTGCCTAGCAATTCAGTGGTTCCAAAGTATACCCTCACAGAAGTAAACATTTTAACCCTGTTTTTACTTCTGTGAGGGTACACTTTGGAACCATTGAATTGCTACTGAAGGGTTTTTTAGCCCTGAAAGTTCCTGCACAACTCTCACTCTTTAAAGGCATAATCATCATCAATTACAGATTAAACTAATAAAGTAAAATCTATGGGTATATCAAAATGTGATTTTTTAAAAAAAATATAAGTGAGGCAAGGTGGGACATGCAATTTTGGCCAATCCTCCCACTAGGGCTGGGTGATATCTGGTTTTCAACATCATGCTATACCACCAACTAAACTTCACAATATACAATGTCTGAAATAAGGATGGAGCTATGTAGAGGCATAGAGTGGCTTCACGGTTGTTCCCACATTGTTATTTTTGCAGAGCACACATACATGCATCATGATTCACAATATATTGCCAGGTCAAAAATTATGAAACTGATATCACAGTAGAGGACTTCAAACCAGTATTGGACAATATATTGATATATTGCCCAGTTCTACCTTCTACAAACCTCTGGGCCATTATTCAAACTATGCCCACTTCTGGAACAACTTTTCAGGGACTGTAAATGGGTAGTAGGTGGGGGGAAATAAGCAAAAATGGAATGCTTCCTTCGTATGAGTTGCTTCGTACAAAGCCACAACAGAATACAAACCGATATAAACACATCTATTTCCTTCTTGTTTTTCACAGCACACCACTGTGTGAATGATGCAGGCCAAAATGAGTTTGGAATACAAGGCATTCTCATCTGTGTGAAAGCAACCTTGGTCTGTTTGCATTTATGAGGTCCAAGCTGCTGCAATCGCACAGAAAAGCTCTTCAAACGGCTTGGGTTAAGTGAAGCTGTGTCTACGCTGCTGCATATATCAGGAAGCTGCAAAACTCATGTATACATTCCAGTTATTAGCTGAAACACAGCATGGGGGGGGGGGAGCTAAGCCTCAAGAAAAGGTAAAAGGGATCCAAGAGATCACAAAAGAGAAGAGGAAAGCTAACAATATTCCTTGAAGATATAACGGTCATTTTAGTTACCTCCAAAATTAGGGACCATAGTTATAAACGTCCACTTAAGGACTTTTTAAAGACATCAGATTTACTCTGAGCAATGGTTCAAATAGCTAACACTATTTTCTGCAAGTTTTATTTTGAGGGTGAGATGTGGAGTCTTTGTTAATAGTGCTACATGGATGAACCACACATTCTACCTTTCCCCAAAGCTAGCAAATTAATACCAAGAGAGGAAATGTGAGTGACTTTACACAAGCGCTGAAGAAGTCTGGTGTTGGGAGATTATTCCGAGACTTTGAAAAAAAAAGTTTTGTTAAACTAGTGCTTGTGGGAATAATTGCATTTATGATAAACAGACCTGTGCTCTGCATTGAAAGAGGCTATCACAGCAGGTATCCAAAGAAGTGAAGATTAATATAAAAAATATTCCTTTAATAAGAAGGATGTGATTGCTTGAGACCGAGAGTGAAGCAAATTTGGGAATGGCCTGGCTAGCAATAGATAAGGGCAGAATAGAGAACTCCAGAAAGCAGCTTAGCCAGGCAAATAACTAGGCAGTAGGAACTATGTGTCCATAAGAGGTGTAAAGAGATCAATTGGAACTTGAGAGAGTTTAAACAGACGTATGACTGATAAATGGAAGAACCGCGCGGTCACAAAATGCCAAAAATAAATAAAATGGCACACACCTGTTGCAGTGAATTCAAACCTAGAAGTGTAACTGGAGCTAGAAGTGAGGGAATCCACCTTCATCTGATGAAGAATCAGAAGTCTTCATACCAATTTCCCCTTCAGTTCACTAGTCTGAATTGCACCCAATTGAATAGTTACTTCAAAACTTCTCATTTAAGTACTTTACTATGGAGAGTGGCAACAAAAGTGCCAGGAACTTGCTAAGGCTTGAACATGCATGACCATTAAGGTCAGGAAAAGTTATGGCGTTAAGCCTGAGGAAAACTATTCGGGTATAACAGGATAGGGCTCGTCTTCAAATGAAAAAGAACTGCACAGCACATAGCCACCACAGCAAGAGCATCTCAGCGAATTCTGTTTACTTGGATAATATTGAGCAACTGGAAGATTTGACCCAAAACACTATCTGAACAAGGCTGGGGCATTAGTTTGTGCTCTTCTTTATCTAGTACTCTTCAGGTTCCTGCAGGTTTCTTCTGAGAGATTGAAAGCCCTCATTTTCCAGGGAAGTCACTTGGAAAGGGAAGAAGACATGTTTTGGGGCTGCTCTGATGAACAGGGTCCCAGACTTCTGCACCAAGCACCTGAACTTGCACCTCTGGCTACATTTGGGCATCCGGTTGGCCACTATGAGAACAGAGTGCTGCCCTATATGCATCTTTAGCTTAAACTATCAGTGCATTTCTTATGTTCTTACGGATTAAAAGTAAAAAGTTTCCAGCCATCAACCAATCTGACTTAGGACTCAGCTAGACTGGCAGAGAAACAGATATATATGCGTTGTGTGTGCGATATAACATTGTGCCACCAGATGGCAACGTGGAGCCCCGTTTTTCTCTACCTGCTTTCCCTGTTTAAATTAACAACGCTTTAAACTGAAATGCTTCTTTGATGTGTCTAGATCCAGCCCCAGTCCACATTTTTTCCCATACAATTAGAAAAAGGGAAACCTGCAAACAGGTGTGTTCCTGCTCGTGGTTCCACCCGTTTTTCAGGATGCAGTGGTACCTCTGGTTATGAACTTAATTTGTTCCAGAGGTCCGTTCTTAACCCGAAACCGTTCTTAACATGAGGCACACTTTCGCTAATGGGGCCTCCTGCTGCTGCTGCGCGACTTCTGCTCACATCCCGGGGCAAAGTTTGCAACCAGGAGCAACTACTTCCGGGTTAGCGGAGCTCGTTACCCAAAGTGTTCATAAGGAGGACGGTACATAACCTGAGGTTCCACTGTATGTCATTTACCCACCCTCAGTTTTCATTTTCTGCCCAAATGAGCATGCACAATTCTCTTAGGATGTTCTTGTAACAAGTTCCACAATATTTGTTGTACTTCACCAAACCTTGGGGCTTCCTCAAGCATGCAAACACTTCCTCCTTGTGCGCAATTAGTGCGCCGGAAATGGTTTCGTCATGCTGGCCACATGACTCGGAAAGCTGTCTGGACAAACACCGGCTCCCTCGGCCTGAAAGCCAGATGAGCACCGCAACCCCATAGTCACCTTTGACTGGACTTAACCATCCAGGGGTCCTTTACCTTTTTACCTATTTTGGCAACATAAGCACCCACACCTCGAGAATATACAGTGGTACCTTGGTTCACAAACTTAATCTGTTCCGGAAGTCCGTTCTTAAACCAAAACCGTTCTTAAACCGAGGCGCGCTTTCCCTAATGAGGCCTCCTGCTACCGGTCCCCTTCCACTGTTTGGGTTCCATTCTTAGACCGAGGTAAAGTTTGAAAACCAGGACACTACTTCCAGTTTTGCAGAGTTCATATACTGAATAGTTCGTAAACAAGGCTGTTCTTAAACTGAGGTACCACTGTATATAAGATAGGAAAGAAAGCCGGAACTAATCCTGCATTATTCCTCTGAAGACACTTGGAATGTGTCACAATCTGTTCCATTTCCATAAGGCATGAAACCTACAGCATATAGCTTAACACACATTTTGACTTAAGCCTCTCAAATTAGTCTCCCCCCACACACTTTCCTTTCCTTACACACACACAAAAAAGACCTTTCCTTCAAATGAGTAGCCAAAAGATAATTGGAACCAATTATAACTTGTCTAATATAAAATGTGCAGCTGCCCATTGTGGTGAACTGATAAGTCATACAAATAATCTGCGGCAGCAGGGGGTTGACAGGCACCGTCCCATTTCATACGTCTTTCTATAAAAGGAGAGACACACAGATGGGATTTATATTGATTTTTGAAATGTCATACCAAAAACGTAAAAAATAAAAATACCATTAGCTTCTGACCTTTTGATATTTCTGCCGCCATTGATGTATATGTTGATCCTGCCATGCTGCAGGCTTGGAAGAAGGAAATATGTGGCATCTGCTGCAGGACTCCAGCTGCACTGCTGACATAGTTGAAGGCAGAACTCGCTCAGGGAGGATTTGCACCTTTGCCTGCTGTATTCTGATAAAGAGATTTCACATAGGTATGAAAACTGTCTGTCTATTTACTCAGCCCCTTTAGCTACATCAATAAGACATCTGGGGGAAAATAAATTTCCCATAAATTTTAATGGATTTTAAAAATCTCAGTTCCACATTTTACTTTTGCAGCCTATAATGGATACTTATTTGGTTGGATTTTCCCCAATGCTAGTTAAACCCAAAGGGTCAATAGACGTGCTTCTGAACATAAGTGTGTTCTTTTAAAATGGGCAAAGATATTAAAACCAAACAAGTTCCAAGTCTTATGCCACCGCAAAACTTGTCTCCTCCTGATATGTGTTATTCAGCTGACATTCCACAGATAATATCCAATCATAACGAAAATTTTAGTTGAAAAACATGTAAAGCATAAGACAGGTCTAGACAAAGAACTTTATTCCTCTTTTTTCCAGGTACCTTTGTTCTCTCCCAGTGTAGAATGGTTACAAAAACCATGCCACCACTACAGAAGAGAACGATCTTATAGAGATGTAGTCAACCAAGTCCAACTCAGAGTAGACCCACTGTAATTAATGAACCTAAGTTAGTCACGTCCATTAACTTCAACGGGTCTACTCTTTGAATACCACCCTGTTTAAAAAACATTCCCATAACACATATAGTTTCTGACGTTAATGTGTGCCGCCATCTTGTGTTCAAATTGCTACATTCCAAGTAAGGATTATGAATTTATTACGAGGGAAACACGTATTTAAATCATTTTCATTCTATACACACAGATTTCTGCAAAACAGACAGAAACCTTAATCATATATTTTCCCTAGTGCTCCCTTTTCAGAAGGTAGTCCAACAGTGGCCACCTATGGCTCAAAACTTTTCCAGGTTAAAAAAAAGTGGGGGGGTTTTTTGGGGGGGAGAGGGGAGAACAGGCTCTTGTTTTTTTTGAGATGAAACCCCCCAAATTAAAAAGTTGCTGAGGGCTCTTTTGAGAGCGCCCCCTGGCAGGAAAACAAGTCTTTAAAAAATAATCTCAGAAACCCCCATCTAGCAAAAGACAGGAAACAGCCCCCCTTTCCCAACCTTTTGCATAGTTGGCCAGGCAAAAATATTCCTCTTCTCCCAGGCCTTTGGCTAATTGAACAATCTATGGCCTTTTAAACTATTGGGTTTATATATATTGTAAAGTGCCCTTTGATCTTCGTAAGAATGACGCTATGGAAATTTAATTAAAAAATAATAATCTTAGAATTGGAAAAACTTTATTTAGGGGTTTTTAAAAAAATTAAAGACAGATTTAAATGTTACTTCTGCATTAACTAAGTAGCCTATTGCTATTTATGATGCCGTTTGCTGTAAAGGACTCATTATGTATTCAACATGAATATTTTATTTTTGTTCATCCTCTGCTAGGTCTGTGATGCTGAGGGACAAAGGGAGTAATAAATATCAGTTGTGCCACAAAAGTAGCGATAGTTTTCAGAATTGCTGAAGAGAATAAATGCACTGCTTCATAAAGACATAATCCTTAATTTTAAAGGTGCGCATTTATGTAGCACACCATCAAACACCCTGGATTAGTTCACAGTATGACACCGCCAAAATCATATTTACATGGCAGAGAAGTGGCTTCATACCATACACCTGTACACACAAAAGGCATTATTACTCATTACTTAGATATCCCACCTATTTCTCTAAGCAACACCGAACTGTGAAGAGAGAATTTTGAGAAAATTTAAGACTGGCAAGATTGTAAAATTTTGCCGGATATAAACAGGCTCCCCTGCTCAACATTGCCACATATTCCTTATTTCCTTACCCATCTGATTGAGTCCTTATTTCAAGAACCTTAAACCTTTGCCTTCCCACAGCTTTTACTTTGACTGTTTCAATTCCATACTCTTGCGCTTCTCGATAGGCATAAATTTCTGCTGTCGTTCCAAAATGTGCTTCTCTTTCAAGTACGTTGCTAAGAAGAAGAAAAACCAACATATTAGCAAAAGCTACTGTAAGCTTGTTTCAGAATTACCTCTTCATCAAGAATCTTCAGTTTTCCCCTCAGCCCCCAAGCTGCTCTGGATTTGCAGGCAATGAGTGTAACAACACGAAACAACAATGCAATAGTCCGTAACATTCTACATTACAGATATGGCATAAATTTCACATAACTGCAACTCTATTTACTAATTTACCTGTATGCTAGAACAGCAAAGGTTCTGTCTTTCTGTATTAAATTCCGCACCATGCTAACCTCTTGGGGGCTAAAGAGCTGAAGAGGCAGTGTTTGTCCAGGAATCAACATTACCATCAGATGGGGTAGGACTGGAATAGTCTGACAACTGTCATCATCATGGACAGTCCTTCCATGAAACTCTTCCATATCAGATCCTAAATACTTTCCAAAATAAGAAATAAAAAGCAGTTAGAAGTCGCAATTCAGTGGGAGGGTTCTTGGAATCATTCAGAGTTTATAAACGCAAAAATTAAAGACAACAGGGCTTTAGGATGAATGGACTAGATCTACGGAACCCTAAGAAAAACAAAAATAGCCACTAGTGTTTCCCATGCTTGCAGTACAATTGAGCCTCATCTTCTACATATTTAACATATGCAATTTCAATCGTACATGCTTGGCTGCACCTCTGTTCCAGATCCATTCCAGCCTTTTTCTTCTGCCTTTGTGTCTCTCTGTCTCCCTCCCTCCTCCTCCCTTCTGCCTGGTGATCACTGGCATATGAAGTAAGGAGAGGCAGTGGACACACAGGGAAGTCTCCTTCTTCCTTGCCAGCTAAAGAAAAGGTAATTTTGGCTACATGCAACCATTGGAACTAAACCCCTGTATACTAGGCAATGTGACTATAGTGCTAACTGGAAGTGAGTGCACAGCCCTATAAGAAGATATTTTTCCATAACAGGATGAGGCAAATAGTTGCTCTAGTAGGAGAACATGACTGGATTTAGGTTCACTTTCTTGCTACTACCATGAGGTAAAATTGGAAGTCACAGTAAAAAGTAAAATCTCTTTGGGAGTGGAAGATGGTTTTTGATGGTTCCATATACATAGTCCCTGGGGCTCTAACTTTCCAACATGGAACACACATGCTGAGGAAAGAGCAACAATATGACACACATACCACATGTGAAGTTGGCAGGCTAGTATCAAAATTAATGATGTTTGGCTTTTCAGTCTCCTTGCTGTCTTGATCTTCAACTTCCATGTCAACGTCATCTTCTTCCTCACTCTCTGCTAAAAAGTCCAAGAAAGTTTTTTGAAAAACAAAAAACAAGTTGTCAAAAAAATAAAGTACCACAAGTATTAAATTGCCTAAAATAGTTGATATCAGGGAAATATTTCCGAAAAAAATGATGGTGAAAGTCCATCACTTGCAAAGTATTGTGACAAATTATAATATAAGCAGTTGCCTTATAGGGACTAGCCAAATATCATTTAAACTACCTAGAAACAAGTGTCCAACTTAAATAAATGTCTTTTCAAGTTTTGTTAAATAAATGCCCAGGAATTACTCTACAATACTTTCTTGTGCACATAAAATATATGCTTTGCCATGAGATATATGGTCCCTTAAGTTCCTCTTCACTCCGTGCCCACAAAAACTGTTCTAGAGGGTTGGGCAACCCTTTGCAGAAGTGAGGCAAGTGGTAGTGGGGGGAAGATCACTGAGCTTCTTCAATCCACAGGAAGCCCATAGGATCCTGGTTTCTTCAGCAAACAGTGAGAGAAAAGTCTGCATCCAACCCATGAAACAGAACAGAAGCTCTATGTACTGAGCTCTACAAAAACAATATGGATCTCTGCATGGCAGACTCAAAAGGCTAATATGCAAAATGCTTGTGACAAAGACACCAGTGATATTTTTGAAGAAGGTGGTAAAATGTGGGCTGGATGAGGTTACTGTTAGGTAGAGTTGCAGCTAGCAAAGAGTGATCACTAATGGTTTCTCATTATCCCGGAGAAAACGGACAAGTGGAATGCCCCAAGGTTCTTTCCTAGGCCTGTTGTTCAAAGTCTTTATAAACGATTTGGATGAAGGAATTGAGGGGATGCTCATCCAATTTGCAGGTGACACCAAACTGGGAGGGGTAGCAACTGGACGCCTAAAACAAATTACACATTTCTCACAGCAATATCTCACTTTCAAAATCACTTTGTTGCAATGGTACTTTATTAACCACACCACTTTAGTTTTTACGGTACCTCCATTAGAAAAATGCTAACCATGCAGGTTAATTTTTTGAGATTCTGATAAAAAATCAGAATGCCAAATCAGGTAAATAAGATGGATATGGAAAGATGTTCTGGGCCAAACTAGACATGACTTTTATTGTGCAGTTTAGTTTTGTACGGCTGTTCTTTGTTTAACATGTTGCTGGCACAAGGGACATACAAGATTTGGAATGTTGCCTGTGGGTGGTGGTTTGGAGAGGATTTAATGATTTGCTTCCATCATGGTCCAATCAGAATATCCAGTTGACCTATTTGTTAAACAAAACGTAGCTATGAAATGCCAAACTGCATTATAAGAAGCATATCTAGTTTGTTCCGCAGTCTTGGGCTAGCTCTAGATGAGTAGTCAAGGCATTCACACCCATTCATGAATTACTGTAGAGCAGAAATCTATGATGATTTGTATCTTTTCATGCTTCTTTAATATTCTAATGCCACTTTAGCAAACATTCCCAGTGTTTCCTGTAATTGTATTCCCCTTTAAAAAAACACACACAGCAAACAGAATACCCTCAATACCATAGATAACGTAAATCATAATCTTTGCACCTGATTTGTAGCCTCTAAATCAGTAGGGTGCATTAACATTTTTCCTTTCCATACTAGCTCTCTAACCCAATTCTGGTGTTAGTTCTACTAACAGGTAAACATGGAGACACAGGTGTGCTGCCAAACCTCTCCACTATGTCATCACTACCACCTTCAATTAATCTGATGGTAAAGATCTGGAGCAGGGAGCCTCCTCTACTCATGGCGATTCCATGCACAGTTTAGAAAACCTCAGACAAAAACTAAACTATGGGGCCAAGTACACTTTCTTAGGCAGGGCATTCCAACATCCCTTTCTGCCCATCAACCATACATCAGATGATGGGAAGACAAACTGAAAAAAATTATATCTTTCTTCTTTGGCCAGAATTTAATTTGAAGGGCTTGTTTAGTTGTGATTCTTGTTGCTACCTCCATTCTAATCCCCTGGGTTATGGCAAATTAACCTGAAGGAAACAATCCCTCCGCACAATTACATTTAAAAATACACAGCTGCTCAGCTGTTAGGTGAACAGGCAAATTATTTCACAAAAACTACAGTCCATAATAGTAAAAGGCCAGATGGAGAGTGAAACACAGTGTGGAGCAGTAGGAGTGCATCATAAAACATGGGTGGCATTTTTTTTACTAAGCTGTAGAAAGCTAAGTCATAAAGTGTAGGTCTGTTCACCCCATTGAAACAGCAATCATTGCTCTCCAGAATGTAGGTCAAGCTACAAGTCACCATGGTGAGCACAGCTCAGCCCCCAAACTCCAAGAGACGCCTAGGATCAAGGGTAGTCAATATGGTAATGTCCGGATAATGCTGGATTGAAACTCCTATCATCCCTGACTATAGGTGATGCAGGAAGTCCAACAATGTATAAGGGACACCACATTAGCTAACCTTGATCTAGACCACGAGGATGATGAATGATTCTACCTTGCCATGACATTCCTACACCATTTTATCAATATGAACAGTATTGGCATACCATGACACATTCAACACACAAGGTAAATTAAAATTTACTGTGTTGAAATTTTAAGAGTCAAAATGACACTTCTTTCCCTGCACTGCTGTTGCAGAAGCAACTATAGCCACATACCGTGGTACCTTGGGTTAAGTACTTAATTCATTCCAGAGGTCCGTACTTAACCTGAAACTATTCTTAACCTGAAGCACCACTTTAGCTAATGGGGCCTCCTGCTGCTGCCGCGCCGCCGGAGCACAATTTCTGTTCTCATCCTGAAGCAAAGTTCTTAACCTGAAGCAATATTTCCGGGTTAGCGGAGTCTGTAACCTGAAGCGAATGTAACCTGAAGCATATGTAACCCGAGGTACCATTGTACTTAATTTTGCTTCTGAAATCTTAAAATGCTGGTCTCATATTTTCTATGCTGTTTGAACACAGAGTAGCTCATCACCAATTTTCACATTTCATAAATAGTTTATCAGGTTATGTCACCTTTCAATAATTTTTTTTAAAGGCCCATTTGCAGAAGGCAATTTTATCTACATTCCATTGTAAAGCTTTCCTTTGAAGCTTGATCAAATGGTGGATGCAACCTTTAAAATGTGCTGCCATTTACTTTTAGCATAAGGTCGTGTTTCATTCTCAAGACCACCTCATGCTAAGCGCTCTTCTGTTTCTCATTTTCACTTATTTTAACACGAAAAGAAGTGGCAGCCTAACTGTGCTGCATTTTGGCTGAAAGAGCCTAAAGCCTGTGAAGAGCGATGACTCATCTTACTGCAGTGGCACAATGGAAAAAAACCATCACTTTAGCCTATCTTTCTCAGATGCAAGACAAAATACAGGTGGATGAAGACACCACACATCTTGCCTTCTATCATCTTAAGATGGAAGTGAAATTACACACATATTTTAAGATATATTAAATTAAGGTAAACATCCAAAATAATTTCCAGAGGGATAGCTGTGTTAAATGTTGCAGCAAAAAATAAGAGTTCACCACAGAGGCTTATGCCACGACCAATTTGTTACGTGTTTCAGGTAACACAGTACAGTATGGTTTGCTGTTGTGCAAAACAACATATTTTATTTATATTTTAAACATTTATATTCTGCAGGATATGGATTAAGAAGTTCATTTGTCAATAGTCTTGTGATACTGAAGCTCTCCTTTGGATAACTGGGGAACAGTAATTATGAGTCTGACACTTTTGAGAGTCGCAGTTTTACAGAAAGGGCACAGTCACAGTCTTTGTACATTTCTACAACACAGGACAGCATACTGAATGGTTGGAGAAAGGTTCTGAAGGCTCATAGCAGTGGGTTATGTACCAACCTCAGGTAGAACCAGCAAAACTGTTAAAACTCTTGTGTGTGTTTTAGGCAAGAACAGAAATGTACTACATTGAAAAACAGCTAAACAACCACTTGCATCTGGTTGGGCTTAAAAGTGGATCCCAGGTCACAGGTAGTAGATCCCAAAACGCTGGTACTACTGCTCTAATTAAATCATCTGCTCTAAGGCTGAATCTCCCATGTTATCTATTAAACTTTGTTTGGCTACTGGCATCCATGGCATGGTGAAGTTTGCTTTCTTCCTGCTCTCTGATGATAGTGCAACAAAATCTATAGAGATGGTTACCCAACTTCTAAATTAAGCTGCACTATAAGCAGAGAGCAGGAGAAAAGCAAAGTTCACAATGCCAAGGGTGCCAGTAGCCAAAAATATTCTAATTGCTCAATACAAATGGTTCAAAGAATAAAGTCAAATTACATACTGAACAGAAACCCAAGTTGCCACAGTCTTATGCAAAAGCAACCAATATTTCCATATGCAAATAGTATGTAAACTGAGCATTCCTCCCTGAACACTAGACTAATACTAAGAAGTCTTATTAATATCAATTCTACATATTAACTTGCAGCCAACGTATTACAAGAAAACAGCTGGAAAAACAGGTTTAGTCACAATCTTTCCTTTCAGTTTCATTCTTTAAGGATAACACCTACCACAGTATCCATGCAACCAGCCAACTGCACACGACTAAGCAAAGTATGCTGTTTTCTCCCTTCATTTCCTTTCCACCTTTACTTTCTTGCAACCATTCCAATATGCCCAGCTGCTCACCTTGTTCATTTCCTCTCTGAAGTATATTCCAAGTGAAATCTTTTCAGGAAATGCAACTCATTCAATAGAATAATATACTACTATTGCTAACTTGTTTTTAACACGTAGTAAGGAATCATTCTGTTCTTAACAAGCAAGGAATCGTTTTGATTTCTAACCTAAACCCAATGAAGAAAATAATTTTATTGTGAACTATGTATTGAATCTGACTGTGCTCGACACCTCATAACTAATTATGCATGCCAAAAAACTTAGCAGAAGGCAGTTAGACCTGTCTTGATTTTTTTTTTAAATGGAAATGCTTACTTTACTGCTAACGATCAATAATGTGTGGCGAAGTAAAAACCCCTTAAACAAAAATGAAAAATATAAAGTCTGAGGTGAGCAGATGCTTATAATTGAGACATCATCAAAAAGACCCAGCTGTCACCCCTCTACATGGTATGACATTGTACAAATGGGGTACAGTTTTCAGCTGAAATCTGGCAGGCCCTGCAAAACAGCAAATAGCCTATGGTCAATAGCTAGCCCCATCACTGTTGCAAATGACATAGTGTGAGTGTCAAAGAGTAGTTTTCTACTAATCTTCACAAAAAGAAAAGAGATAATGGTCTATTTTTTCCAATTAGAAGTGGCCAGAATTTTTCCCCTTTTCTTATTTTTCAGTTTGAAACACGCAGAAATTCAGCTCTGCCCTCCTAACAGAGGCTGCCTGAATTGAATTGCTTCGGGTGACAGGAACACCAGTCTTATGACCACAAAATTGTGCACATATAATAGTAAAGGATTAGTAAATGGAACACAGATCTAATGTAGATAGCCCTTTGAGTCTTCTCTTATCAAAGTAAACCAGTAATTGTTTCCCTAAGCTACCTTCTCTTACCACCACAGCACATCCAACTGAAAGCTATTCAGATAAAATATATATGGCCTGCTACAGACATATTTTAAACAATTTGGGCTTTTAGTTGTTTGTGGTTTTGTTTTTTAACAGAATCAAAATTTATATTGACTACAGAAAACCCTGTATTCATCACAGCCAAATTTATGGCACCTCTTTTGCTCATATGACACTTTCTCTTTCATCACAGAACAATCTCCTCAGCAGCCATTTCAGCTGGTCACTAGAAGAACAATTATGTAACTTCAAGAAACAGCATACAGTATTCATTTTCTTGTTTCTCTTTCCCTCCCTATTCCTTTTTTACTGAATCTATTAAAGTGAAAGTCCGCAGGCCAGGAGTCTTGTTCTTAAATCTCTGTACAGTGGTACCTCAGGTTACAAACTTAATTCGTTCTGGAGGTCCATTCTTAACCCGAAACCATTCTTAACCTGAGGCACGTTTTCGCTAATAGGGCCTCCGTTCTCATCCTGGGGCAAAGTTCTCAACCCGAGGTACTACTTCTAGGTTAGTGAAGTTTGTAACCCAAAATGTTTGTAACCTGAGGTACCACTGTATAGTACCTAGAACATTTTGGGTGCTTTGTAAATGATAAATAGTAATTTTAAAAACTATTGTGAACCACTCCTTAGCATATATCATCAATCTTTCCCCCCATTCCCCATTGACAGACAACATCACAGAGATTAGTTAGGGCAGCTTAAAACAACACCTCACAATTCAGAGTGAGTGACCTGCTGGAGATACATCAATGGCATCCATCTGTTTCGGGAGAAAATGGAGTGCACCTCCAAGTGTGAAGTCAAATTGTTGTGATAGCGCAGAAGTGACCTCCCTGGAGCACAAGCCTGGGAAGTGTGTCTGGAGGTCCTGGGCTACCCAAATGACAAGACCCCCTACTCAGCCTCATTGAAGGGGAAAAGCAGAACAGTATGTCTGGCACCAGCTTGGCTGCATGAGTTGCCAAAAGTAGGCATACAAGGTGCCATCCAACTATCTTAGGGACTCCACTCTGGATTTTGTGTAAGGTTTACTTCTTAGCCTTATACCCCTGATGACACACAGGGGACAGATATCACAATCACTTGGGGACATTTGGCTGACTACTGTTTGACAAAGAAAAGCAAATTTTAATACTCCTACTTTACAAGTCTGAACTGTTACTATTATAGTCAAAATAAAAAAATTCCTTCCAGTAGCACCTTAAAGACCAACTAAGTTAGTTCTTGGTATGAGCTTTCGTGTGCATGCACACTTCTTCAGATACATACTATGTTACTACTACACAGCACAATGTTTATATAGTAGCAGCAGATTTGTGAATACTTACCACAAGCCCTTACACATTTCCCCCCTTGTTCCAGTTCCTTAAATCCTAATGGCCTATGTCTCAGTCTGCTGCTTTTGATTCTTATTCTTGTTCTTGGTTCTCACCTCCACCAGCTTTCCAGTACCATGTTGCTTATTCTCTTTCTGCCCCAGTCATACAATATTTCCCCCCTGACTCCATTCCAAACGCCAGATCCCTCACCACCCAATGTCACAAATACCCATCCATCTTCCTGCCTTTATTTTCCTCGCCAAAATATGATACCTCACTATTACTCCAGACTCTTCTCAATCTGTGACCCTGGAAGATTTCCCCTACCCTCCCTTAACACTTCAGTTCTCTGTCCTACCTCAAGTTCCAGGCTCCAATACTCTCTCAAGACCACAATTCCCTACCCTTCCTTTTCTGTCCACAACAACATCCCAGCACCCGCACTTGCACTTTTCCCTTTCTGTTCCTTCAGGTCACCATCTCCATCTTCGCACTAATGTTAGCCGCTTTGAGACTCCTTAAAGGGAGTGAAAGGCGGGATATCAAATCCAAACTCTTCTTCTTCTTCTTCTTCTTCTTCTTCTTCTTCTTCATCTTTGGAACCAAGGATTGCAGCCTCAGTTCCCTCGCACAACTCCTATGCCTTTAGTGGCACCGGAGAGAGGCAGAAACCTAACTGGAAAAGTCCTCGCATCCTCCTGCGATAAAAAACCCACACATATGTCCACCTGTTTGCTGTGTTGCTTAAGGAGCAGGCAGGAGTGGTTCCAGATGCTCCTCCAGCTTTATGCAGGCAGATGGCAGCGGGATGCTAATTCCTCCCAACGCAGTCTCACCCTTCCTTGCCTTTGGATTGTGTCAGCTCCTCTCTTGCCCTACTCCAGACACACCCCGCTTTTCCAACTTAAGGCCACCCATCCCAGTCCCTGTCCCCACACCCACTGTCTACGCCAAGGGCTCCAGTACCCCATATTATCTGGGTCTCGGCACCACCTCTTCCCCACCCCACCCCCAGTACACCACACACATTTTCCCTCCCCTAATTCCTGAAACTGCCAGCTCTCACCCATGCCTTGCCCTCTCCCAAAGCAACTCCAGTTCCTAAAAGCCCTAGCGCTGCGGTTTCCTTAAGAGTCCCCCCTTCCCAATTCCTTTGCTTCCGATACACCCACTCCCCTATTTCCTTCCTCTCTTCCCCACAAACCTCTTTAAACACACCCCAACTGTCACAAACCCCCGGCCCCCTCACCCCACCCCACCCCACTCCTCCTCCAGGAAGCTCTTCGGAGCCAGTGGCTTTTACCTTGCCCGAGTCTTATTGCCCCCACCCCCAGTAGCGCCCCGTTTCTTTTTGCCACGCACTAGGCGCCGCCGCCCCCCACCCAAATACCTCAGGAGACTCCGCACGCCCTTCTGCCTCCCCCGCCGCCCACCCTTGAAGGGCCGGCCCGCGCCGCGCGCCGGGAGCGACCATTACCGGGAATGAGCTGCAAGTGGTTCCCCATGTTGTTATCCTGTTCTCCGCCTCCTTCGTCTGCGGCCATCGCTGTTTACCCGGAGAGGAGCCTGGGAAGGCGCCGCGAGGAGGGAGGGAGGGAGGCGGCCCTTGCAAGGGGAGCTGCGAATCCGGCGGGGGCGGCAGCGGCTTCTAGCGACCTGAGGGAGCGCTGCAGCTTCCTTGCTGCTGCTGCTGCTGCTGCTGCTTCCTCAGAAATGCTCCCCAACAGCATTTGCAGAAATTGCTCCCAAACAGCAATTCTCGCTTCCCCTCTTCGGATAGGAACCGGGGGGATGCAAAATGCAAAAGAGGCATGAGGACGGTTCGGCATTGCCCTGCGCGGCCTTTTCCTTTCTAAAGAAATCTAAAGAAGTGGTGCTTTTGAGCCACCAAACCCATAGGGAATCCCATAACTCTTTTCTGTCTGTGGAATGTTCTTCGTCACACACACACACACACACACACACACACACAAACACACACCCCGTGTTACTTCTGTGCCATTACAAGACTGCATCGCACCGGAGACGCTTTTCGCGTTCGAGGCACTTCCCCTAGTTTGCCCACTAAATTCCTGGAACTTATAAAAGGCAAGTGTATTTGTGTTGGGGAGGGTGGTGAAGAAACCCTAAATGTGACATTGTTCAATTACTTCCTATGTTGCTTCTGAAGCATGCTTCTTCAATAGCTGTTTCATTATCCTCTGCGACACTCTGTAAGGCCAGGGTTGGGATGCTCAGGCCCAGGGGCCAAATGTGGCCCTCCAGTTCTCTCGACTCTGACCTCAGCGCTCTCATACCACACCCACTTCTGCCCTTCCTGGATGCTTTTGCCTGGCTAGCAAATGTTTCCTTGAACTCTGATAAATGCTTTCTGGCAGCCTGGATGGAGGATAGATAGAGAAAGGTGTGAAGGTGCGTGTAGGAGACACATTTATTGTTCTGACCACATTTACAAGTTCCACCCACCCATCACTGGTATGCACCCCAGGAGGGAATGTGGCCATTGCTGCAGTGAGGTTAAGACTCCCATTTTAAAGATGCAGAACTGAGGCTGAGTGAAAGGCATGTGATTTGCCTGTGGCTATTTAGGAAGCTGATGACTGAACAGGCATTTCCAGCACACCAGCTTTCTATATTTCCATGCGTAGTAAGCTGAGGACTAAAGGACTACTGGTAGCAAAGGTGAAATCTGTACATGGCATAGATGTCCCTCCCCCCCCCCCCACCTTACTAATGTTCTAGCTAGATACTCAAAATAGTTCAGACCATATTTTCCCACCATAAGATATTGCAGGAGCACTACCACCATGCAAATACGTGGTAAAAGATTAAGAAATGGGTCCCCAAATGCATGTTTGGGTTAAAAGTGGGTCTTGGGTCCAAAAAGGTTGAAGATTAATGAAGGCATATCATCTGCCTTGTCATATTGGTTTTCTAAACATATGGGTCTTCCTTCCTTCCTTCCTGCCGTGTCATTTGTCACTTGAAAGCTAGCTTTGCATCCCTTTTCTAACATAACATAGACCAGAATAACTCACCAAGAAAAAAATGTGTCATCATTTTCTGTGCACTAGAGAGATCAATAGGGGTGGGGGGAGTTGGCTCACAAATAAATATATCAGCATTTTACACACATAATTGCCCAGTCAAATATTAGCTAGATATTTAGCTAACTGCTCTGTGGATGTAAGCCTGGATTTGACGTCTGAGCATTGGTATTTGCAGATCACTCCAATTTATGAATGCATTCATGTGTATACATGCAAGGGAATGGAGTACATTGCTGGGTTCCTAGTGTTGAGCGATGACAGAGGCGGGCAAAGCCATTTGATTACCAGAGGTGCACTTGGATGGTATATTCCAACTCATTCACTGTGATTATCCAGAGGACCACTGCCAGTTGACCCCTGTGTTATAAAGGCCCAACCAGCCTCCACTGGAAGTTGGGCTTTGAGTGTCGTCGTTCTTCCAGCAAAGATTTGACAGGTACCCTCACTTTTGACCTCAGGAGTCTCTTGAAGACCTTATGTAGACAGACTTATGTAACTGTTCAAATGTTTTGATTTTTCAGTCATTTAAGAGTCTATTTCTTACTGCTATTATATTTCACTCTATATATTGCTGCACACCATCATGCTATATTGTTATAACTGGCAGCATATAAATACTTTTATAAATGTTGCAGTAGACATGCCGTTGAAGAGAGAAAAAATATAGTGGGCACAACAGAAACTTGGTGGAATGGAAAGAACCAGTCAGATACAGTTATATTTACAGATACAAACTCTGTAGAAAAATCAGTGGAGATGGAGGTGGCGTCTCTCTGTTTGCCAAAGAGGGCATAGAGCCCAACAAGCTGGAAATCCCAAGAAGGGCAGACTGCTCCACAGATTCATTGTGGGTGGCGATACCATCCCTCATGCATACTGGGGACATTCTGTTGTGACACTGATCTGACTCAGCTGGTACAGCACGAGACTCTTAATTTCAGGGTTGTGGGTTCGAACCCCACGTTGGGTGAAAGATTGCTGCATTGCGGAGGGGTAGACTAATGATCTTCATAGTCTCTTCCACTCTGCAAGTCTATAATTCCCCTGAGCCAAATGTTCAGGGGGATCTTGGGAGACCGAAGGAAATAAAGCAGGCATCTAAAAGAGAATATTCTCTAGTAATAGCAGTTCACTTGGGAACATGATTGCTGCTGTCCCCAATACTAGGTGGTCTCACCTGTTGTGAGAGTGATCCCACAGTGCGGCAGAATTCAGATTGTCCCTGTGCACCCGCAAAACTCCTTCAACATAGTCTCCCATAATTATAGCAATCAATTTGGTAACATATGTTAATTAATAGCTTTTAAAATGTATTTTCTGTTACAGCTACAACCAGGGAATAGTATCCGTCATCTTCTGAATTTTGGATCTCAGTAAGAGTACAGTGACATTTTGTAGATGAAACTGAGACACTCTTTCAACACTCATTTTCATTTAGTAAGAAATCCAGCAATCATCGCATAGAAAATATGCTCTATGGCTAATTAGCATCAATAGTTTGAACATGTGCATGTATTCAAACATGAAACAAATTGCAACAGTAAACAGACCTAATCATAACAGATTGCAGTATCAGACATAAGGTAATCCCTGATGCTTTACTGACTGACTGAGAACCATGCAACAAAGCTGCTAGGTTTGCCAGCGCTTCTCCTCTTGACTATATTAGATGACGGGCATGTTTATAATCTAACTAATTACAAAAGAGATGAACAATGCAATTCTAGGGAGACACTAATTTAAATTATTGCTATGCATTCCCACAAGTCACAGCATTCCAAACTGTTGACTACATTTTCTTTTTAAAAGAGGCAAAACGAAGTTCGAGAGGAGAGCTTGTTTGAACCCCTCTTGCGCTTGGAAGGGAGTCAGCTTCCAGTCCAGGCTCCTGATGTGCTCTTGAGGTAGTAAGCATGTGCAAGCCAGTCTGTCACAGGTATAGCCTCTAAGAACACAAGAGCCTGCTGGCCCATCTAGTCCAGCTTACTGTTCTCAAAATGGCTGACCAGATGCTTGTGGGAAACCAGCAAGCAGGATTCGAGCCCAGGAGCCCTCTCCCCTCCCGTGGTTTCCAGCATTGCTGCTTCAGACTTTGGAGGCTAAGCTTAGCCATTGTAGCTAGTAGCTTTCGATAGCCCTCTCCTCCATGAATTTGTCTGTAATTTTACATGCCACTGAAAATATTATTGTGAAATGATATATAATATTTTTGAGAATACAAGGTGCTTTGAATGATGATGGCTAGCAACCAACATGGTTTTCAAAGGTGATTAGACAAATCCATGAAAGAATCAGGCTATCAATGGCTACTACTATGTAATTTCTGGGATCAGAGGAAACAAGCCTCTGAATACGGTGGTACCTCGGGTTAAGTACTTAATTCGTTCCAGAGGTCTGTACTTAACCTGAAACTGTTCTTAACCTGAAGCACCACTTTAGCTAATGGGTCCTCCTGCTGCTGCTGCGCCGCCGGAGCACGATTTCTGTACTCATCCTGAAGCAAAGTTCTTAACCTGAAGCACTATTTCTGGTTTAGCGGAGTCTGTAACTTGAAGTGTATGTAACCTGAGGTACCACTGTACCAGTTTTTGTGAAACGGCAGTGGGAAAGAGCTATTGTCCTCAACTCTCCCTCTTGAATCTCCAATAGGCATCTAGTTGGCCACTGTGTGAAATGAAATAGGTTTCTGGACTATATAGGCCTTTGGTCCTAATCAAACAGGGCTTTTCTTATGAGTGGGATGTGCAGCATGGTGATATATGGATATGACAGCTTGTCTCATATGACTGGTTCCCCATATGCACATTTAGGAACTCTGAATGAAAAACCAGAAGTCTGAACCTGGACTCACAATGAGCATAAAACTGAGTTAAATAGTTCTGATGGGGTATAAAGATAGGAGATGGGAGGGAACAGGACTACAAGTCTTCCAACAGGGATGGAGAATGAGACTTTGATGGGAAATTGCCTTTCTATCCCACTATTGCCTACGCTTGAGTAGCCATGGCTCTCCACCTCTCAGGCTTTCCCCATCACCCACTACTTGACACTCGAATCCAGGACTCTATGCATGCCAAGCACAGAGGTCGACCATTGAGCTATGGTCCCTACCATGGGTGGACATTGATTCTCATTCTCAACTCTGATTGGTGAAGCTTAGCATGTAAGATCTGCTGGAATCCCTGCATAGAATTTATTAAATGGCTAAACTCCCTGATGCTTTTCATATATCACAAGAAAGAAGGCAGCACATAGGGAATGGGGTTCTTATAATTTTTATGAATTATGAACGAGTACTGTTCCGTTGTTCGCTCCCTGCTCCTGCCAACCTAGCAGTTCGAAAGCACATCAAAGTGCACGTAGATAAATAGGTACTGCTCCGGCGGGAAGGTAAACAGCGTTTCCGTGCGCTGCTCTTGTTCGCCAGAAGCGTCTTAGTCATGCTGGCCACATGACCCGGAAGCTGGACGCCAGCTCCCTCTGCCAGTAAAGCGAGATGAGCGCCACAACCCCAGAGTCAGCCACGATTGGACCTAATGGTCAGGGGTCGCTTTACCTTTACCTTACTGTTGAAATACTCATGTATCACAGTTACAATCCAGTTGTAACTATTGCTTCAAGTTAGTAATTTCTTTTTATCGAAAGCTTTTAAATCTGTACAGAATCTATTCTCAAGACTGACAGATCAGTGAGTTGCCAGACAGATATTGTATACAACAACAAAATGATATAAAACAAAATTGCTAATCCCTCACCTGAGAAAGGTAATTTGACAGGTAAGGGCCAAATGGAGATACCAAACCACCACCAAAGACTGTCTGTAGATTTATTTATTTTTTAATATCTGAAAACCTCATTTTCAAAAGGCACCAGGAAGGAATATTTAACCTCTATGAGTGATTTGCAAAAGACCAAAATGTTTGAGCTCTGAGCCAGGAAGCTCCTAACTTAAATTCTGCATGAAACCATGAACTCACCACGTCACTGCTGTGAGCATCAATCTAGCCCACTTTTGTTTGCCATATATGGATAATACTGACTTACGTACCTTGCAAGGGTTATTGTAAACATTGCTAACAGATTTGAATAGTGTAGTGTAATATTAGCTGCAAGAAGCAGGTTTCTTTCAAAGCTTTCTGCATTTTAAAAGCTTGCATTGTTTTCTGTATCATTATTGATTCAACGTGGAGTGATTATATAGATAGGATAATAAAGAAAGGAAGATATTAGATGTCTTCTTCTGTCAGCTTGTGAGCCAATGTGACTGAAAGGTATTGATTAGTTCCAAAGATTCTATTATCCCAAGACCTATTGAGTTTTTACTTACCTAGTATTTGCTGTAATCCTCCACAGAATTTTCCAGGAAATCTGGTATGTTATATCTTAAAGGTCTTAGGGTTGAATCGTTTCATATACTTCTTTACAGTGCTCATTGGCACTTGGCAATCTCAGCTGTCACTACTTTGACAAACAAAGGTGGAAGAAGTTACAATAAGAAGGGAGGGGTTGGATGGATGCTTTTTATATTCTGTCCTTCACATACTTGTACTGCTAACTGTGCACTTCAGATGTGGAATAACAAAATTATGTGGCATCAGTCTTCGGTATCGGCTTCCATAGTTAAGAACCTTCTTCAACAGACATATAAAATGAGCAGTGAGGACAGGCAAAATAACATTGCTATGTAAGACATTGGCCTGGTTTGCATGTCACGCTAAGCCAAATCATGACTTAGTGCAGATGCACGAGTGTGCAGACTGCTAAAGAGGAGATCAAAGCTAATTTGTCCTTATTGGCCATTCTGCTGGTCTGCTGAGCTAGGCTATGGTTTGGTGTAGCATGCTGACCAAACCTGGCTTGTGGTCTAACTCTCCTGAATAAACCAGGAGCTGTAAACAGTAAGACAAACGTTGTGGTTAATCTGGACATGATTAAACCATGAGCCTGTGTTTGGATGACACACTAAGCCAAACCATGGCCCAGTGCATTGCTGCAGCAGAATAACCGAGAAGGAGCAAAATGACCACGGCCTCCCATCTAGCAGTCACATTCTTCCACATTTGCACTAAGCCCTGGTTTAAGCACCAATCAAAATGGAGGGAGTGGGTGAAACCCCGCACAAAATATACACGACAAAACAAACAACACATATATTCATGAAATATGTTATTCTTAGGAAATAACAAATTATTACTAATAATAGTGCTCTATTTGACTATCACTCAATCGGAAGTCAGCACTATAAGGTGCTTTTTGGCAATTATATTTAGCATCTCTATCACATTTCTTTGTGAATATTTAAAGGAACACTCTGATATTTGTGAAAACAATGACATTAAATCAAGTAAGTCAACTTTTGTCTTTGTTTGGCAGGAAGCTTAGTTGGAAGGCATGGTGATCTAGTAAAGTTTGCAATATCAAATATTCTGTTTGAGTGAGTAGATGGCTCGAGCAGAATTAAATACAATCAAACTGCAGAAAATGAAAGCTTCTTACATTTACTGTTTTTAATTCTAACCCAAATACTTCTGCAAATGATTTTCCTCTTTAATCACCAAGAGACTTTTATCACAGCTTGAGTTACTGAATGATCTATGTTTAAATATCAGCTGATGATAGCTGAAATAATACAGCTTAAATAGCTTCTTATATTAGCACACTGGATGCTAGAATTTTTGAAATTATGCGTGACTTGTAGCTTTGAAGACAGGAAGGCCAGTGGTGTTAATGAACCATTAGAAGGTTTTTTTTAATCTATGGCGCTTCTGTCGTTCTCCATTAAAAACAACAGGAAAATAACCAAAGGTGATATAGAAGACTACAATTATTTTCGGGAAATTGCCTTTCCATGCTTTTCTTTTCCTTCAGAGTACTTTCCTTTTGTTAAACTTTCTAGAGAAAATAGGTTACCTTTCTTCACTTACTTCCTGTTGGAGATAAAAAGCAAGTTAACAAAAAGAATTTGTTCCCTTTCTTTTAGAAATGAAACTGTCTTCTAAAGCAGCTTTCAATATTTAATCTTTTGTTTTATTTTATTTTGGCCACGGGACATATAAATGACCAGGAAGATTGCTTACTCAGAGAGACAGTGCTCCTGTGACCCTGGACCAGGCATAGGCAAACTCGCCCCTCCAGATGTTTTGAGACTACAGTTCCCATCATCCCTGACCACTGGCCCTGTTAGCTAGGGATGGTGGGAGTTGTAGGCCAAAAACATCTGGAGGGCGGAGTTTGCCTATGCCTGCTCTGGACAAATAGAAACAATAGAGCATGTGCTTCTCCAGTGCCTATACTATAGAGACATTTGTACTAGCCTCATCTTACCATCGCTGCATAAGTACCCAGAGCGCACAGGACAATTCTGTACCTCCCTGCTGCTTTCAGATACCAACCCTGCTACAACATACAATGTTGCCAGATTCTGCACAGCGGCTTTCAAAATTTGTCAGATGATGACCTGTGCCACAAACTAGATTTAATGAAACTTCTTACTGGACAAGAGTTTGGTGACAAGATGGGGGGATTTCAGATTTCAGTTCTTGGCAAATTCAACAAGTCTACTGTTCCTATTGCTAAACGCTAGGTGGCAGGGTCCGTCAGAAGTCCATCAGCTACTCACCTAGCAGAGGCAGCTGCTCTGCATAAATGAGATGGATGTATCATAAAACATGATCAGATCATAATGCAGAAATTATTTTTATTGCACACGGAACTAAAACGCTGTTAAACCTGATAGTTACAATTTTATGCCCTTCATACTCTGCTCTCAGCTGCCTATTTTGCATTGTCTGGTCTTTCAATAATATTTTATTTCCTAGAAAAGAGACCACTTGATGCCTTATATCCCTGCCCAATCACTGAGGTCACTGAGGGAATTGCTGTTAGTGGCAAAATAGTGGCAGAAAAAAACGACAATGGAAATATGTGGAGTAATCCTATGTTTACCCAAAATAAAGTTCCAGTGTATTCAATGGATCTTACTCCAAAGTAAGTATGCATACAATTGCAGGCGTAGGTTTTTTAAACCACAACAATTTTTTCCTCTTTTATTGATGTTTCTATTTTTATGACGTTTTACTGTTTTTATCAATGTGTTTTATCGTAAGCCACCTTGGGATTTATTTATTTTATTGGATTGAAAGGTGGAGTATGTGCAATGCAGAAAATAAATCACCTAGTTGTATTTTGTATCCCCACATGAGAACAACTCACAAAAAGAGACTGGTGGTGAATTATAAAGAAATAATCTGGAATTTATTTTAATGGAACGATACACATTTTTAGTAGAAGCTGGCTTCAGAATTTGAGAATATGGAAATGGAATATGGATACAATGTGGTAGTTGAAGATACAGCAGAATATCTCCCAAATCCCAGCTGATCCAGAACCCAGCCAGCTAAGCTGAACCCAGCAGATCATGAACCGGTGTAAGCACTGAAAAAGTGGTGTTCAAGGGACGTGCCAGGGATGTGATTTAGGCTGGATCAGCTTGGTCATGTGACCTAGCAACTCACTGAAAGTTAAGTCAGCAAGAGGGTGGTGTAACTCAGAACACTTTAAAAGACTTGTTCTCCCTCTGTTAGGCATAGGCTGGCCAGCCAGCAGTCCTGCAGCTGAATGAAGCTTGGATCTGGGGTTTGGATCTGGTGCTTTATTCCAGCTTATTGTGCATAGAATTGCTCCCTATATCTTTGCAAAATTTAAAAATATAAAGGGATTGCACCCAAACATTTAGCCACCAGATGGTGCCCATGCTTCTTCATTTCATTTGCAGAGATGTTGAATTGCTGCCATCTTATGCAAAGAAGGGTTGTGCTGTAAGCATTTCAAACAGAAGCATTTGCAAAAGGATGTGTTAAGTGTGTGTGTGTGTGTGTGTGAGAGAGAGAGAGAGAGAGAGAGAGAGAGAGAGAAGCCCCTAACAAATAGTTGCACTGTCCCTGCAGCTCTGAGACGAACAGGGGTAAACCTCTGCTGTGTTACATGTCCTCAGTTTCAGCAGAGTGAACCCTGTCACAGACACATTTTATACCTTTTAAATGACATTTTAGGGAACAATTAAGAAGCTAGACCACGTCTTGCATGTAGTAAAGCAAGGTTTCTAAATGCTTAAAGCAGGGTTAAGCCATATAAAGTTCACTAATTTTATATACCCCACTTCCAAATTGCTCTCAATCCTCTTTTTCCTATGTCAGCCTATCCTGATTTTAAAAAAAGTTTCTGCTGGGGTTTTCAACTTTCTTCAAGAGACAAGCAGAGACTGCAGCTCTTGAACATCTTCCCAAACACCTACTTTTAATTCTTTTAAATGCATTCAAATACAGGCAACCCTGATTGACCTGGGAGTTATATATATATAATCTTTATTATGGTCCAACAACCCATAACATAAATACAGAATAAAATACAGACTCGTATAGCCAACCCCCCAGGGAAGGGAGACCGAAGCGTTATTTGTTTAGTCATGGGTATGTTGATCTTTGATCCGTATGACTACTGAAATAAACTTTGCCATGGCCACTGTGATATCGTTGGACTTGTCGTCCGGAAGATATTTGATATAGTAGGCTTTGGATTGACCCGGCTGATTTGCCAATAGTGGTTTAATCAATAGTTCCCTCGCTTGATCATATTGTCCACAATGCAATAAAATATGCCTCATGCAGTCGACATCCTGAGAGCCCACACAGATCCTGTTTTGATAAGGGATACCTCTCAGGAAGCGAAAGGAAAGTCCAGTGCTGTAAAGAAAAATATTGCATAGGAACCTGGAATGTAAGAACCATGAACCTGGGTAAGTTGGATGTGGTCAAAAATGAGATGGCAAGAATATTGACATCCTGGGCATCAGTGAACTAAAATGGACGGCAATGGGCGAATTCAGTTCGGATGACCATCATATCTACTACTGTGGGCAAGAATCCCATAAAAGAAATGGAGTGGCCCTCATAGTCAACAAAAGAGTGGCGAAAGCTGTACTGGGATGCAATCTCAAAAATGATAGAATGATCTCGATGCGAATCCAAGGCAGACCTTTTAACATCACAGTAATCCAAGTTTATGCACCAACCACTGGTGCTGAAGAAACTGAAATTGACCAATTCTATGAAGACTTACAACACCTTATAGAAATGACACCAAAGAAGGATGTTCTTCTCCTTATAGGGGATTGGAATGCTAAAGTAGGGAGTCAATAATAATAATAATAATAATAATAATAATAATAATAATAATTTATTATTTGTACCCCGCCCATCTGGCTGGGCTTCCCCAGCCACTCTGGGCGGCTTCCACAGAAACCAAAAAAACACTAAAATATCATACATTAAAAACTTCCCTGAAGTCAAGAGATAAAAGGAACAACTGGCAAGTTCGGCCTTGGAATTCAAAATGAAGCAGGGCAAAGGCTAATAGAGTTCTGCCAAGAGAACAAGCTGGTCATCGCAAACACTCTTTTCCAACAACACAAGAGACGACTCTACACATGGACATCACCAGATGGGCAGCATCGAAATCAGATTGATTATATTCTCTGCAGCCAAAGATGGAGAAGCTCTATACAGTCAGCAAAAACAAGACCTGGAGCTGACTGTGGCTCAGATCATCAGCTTCTTATAGCAAAATTCAAGCTTAAACTGAAGAAAGTAGGAAAAACCACTGGGCCGGTAAGATACAATCTAAGTCAAATCCCTTATGAATACACAGTGGAAGTGAGGAACAGGTTTAAGGATTTAGATTTGGTGGACAGAGTGCCTGAAGAACTATGGATGGAGGCTCGTAACATTATACAGGAGGCAGCAACTAAAACCATCCCAATGAAAAGGAAATGCAAGAAAGCAAAGTGGCTGTCCAACGAGGCCTTACAAATAGTGGGGGAGAGAAGGCAAGCAAAATGCGAGGGAGATAGTGAAAGATATAGGAAATTGAATGCAGATTTCCAAAAAATAGCAAGGAGAGACAAGAAGGCCTTCTTAAACGAGCAATGCAAAGAAATAGAGGAAAACAATAGAATGGGAAAAACCAGAGAAATGCAAAGAAATAGAGGAAAACAATAGAATGGGAAAAACCAATTTTCAAGAAAATTGGAGATATGAAAGGAACATTTCGAACAAAGATTACCATGATAAAAGACAAAAGTGGAAAGGACCTAACAGAAGCAGAAGACATCAAAAAGAGGTGGCAAGAATACACAGAGGAATTATACCAGAAAGAAATGGATGTCTTGTACACCCCAGGTAGTGTGGTTGCTGACCTTGAGCCAGACATCCTGGAAAGTGAAGTCAAATGGGCCTTAGAAAGCACTGCTAATAACAAGGCCAGTGGAAGTTATGATATTCCAGCTGAACTATTTAAAATTTTAAATGATGATGCTGTCAAGGTGCTACACTCAATATGCCAGCAAATTTGGAAAACTCAGCAGTGGCCAGAGGATTGGAGAAGATCAGTCTACATCCCAATCCCAAAGAAGGGCAGTGCCAAAGAATGCTCCAACTACCGCACAATTGCACTCATTTCACATGCTAGCAAGGTTATGCTTAAAATTCTACAAGGCAGGCTTACACAGTATGTGGACCGAGAACTCCCAGAAGTGCAAGCTGGATTTCGAAGGGGCAGAGGAACCAGAGACCAAATTGCAAACATGCGCTGGATTATGGAGAAAGCTAGAGAGTACCAGAAAGACATCTACTTCTGCTTCATTGACTATGCAAAAGCCTTTGACTGTGTCGACCACAGCAAACTATGGCAAGTACTTAAAGAAATGGGAGTGCCTGATCACCTCATCTATCTCCTGAGAAATCTCTATGTGGGACAAGAAGCCACAGTTAGAACTGGATATGGAACAACTGATTGGTTCAAAATTGGGAAAGGAGTACGGCAAGGCTGTATATTGTCTCCCTGCTTATTTAACTTATACACAGAATTCATCATGCGAAAGGCTGGGCTGGAAGAATCCCAAGCCAGAATTAAGATCGCCGGAAGAAATATCAACAACCTCAGATATGCAGATGACACAACCTTGATGGCAGAAAGTGAGGAGGAATTAAAGAACCTTTTAATGAGGGTGAAAGAGGAGAGCGCAAAATATGGTCTGAAGCTCAACATAAAAAAAACGAAGATCATGGCCACTGGCCCCATCACCTCCTGGCAAATAGAAGGGGAAGAAATGGAGGCAGTGAGAGATTTTACTTTTTTGGGCTCCATGATCACTGCAGATGGTGACAGCAGTCACGAAATTAAAAGACGCCTGCTCCTTGGGAGAAAGGCGATGGCAAACCTAGACAGCATCTTAAAAAGCAGAGACATCACCTTGCCAACAAAGGTCCGTATAGTTAAAGCCATGGTTTTCCCAGTAGTGATGTATGGAAGTGAGAGCTGGACCATCAAGAAGGCTGATCGCTGAAGAATTGATGCTTTTGAATTATGGTGCTGGAGGAGACTCTTGAGAGTCCCATGGACTGCAAGAAGATCAAACGTATCTATTCTTAAGGAAATCAGCCCTGAGTGCTCGCTGGAAGGACAGATCGTGTAGCTGAGGCTCCAATACTTTGGCCACCTCATGAGAAGAGAAGACTCCCTGGAAAAGACCCTGATGTTGGGAAAGATGGAGAGCACAAGGAGAAGGGGACAACAGAGGACGAGATGGTTGGACAGTGTTCTTGAAGCTATAAACATGAGCCTGACCAAACTGTGGGAGGCAGTGGATGACAGGAGTGCCTGGCGTGCTCTGGTCCATGGGGTCACGAAGAGTCAGACACGACTAAACGACTAAACAACAACAACAACAACAACCTCTCAGTCTGCCGTTTAACACTTCTGATGGAAATACATTTAATCTGGCTTTGGTGAAAAGACGCTGGTATATTGCTACAGACAAATTTCTAAGATATGCAGGTGCCTGAGAATTGAACCCATAGTGGATTCCTACTGCTAATGGGCCACAGGTAACATGAGATTGGGATCGGAGAGCACTATGTGATATGTCCCAGAGCCATTGCCTCAGAGATTCAAGGGTGGTATCATAGCCTAGATGGTACAGGAGAGAAGGTGGCAAACAAATCGAAGTGGCTTTTCTAACCATAATTTTCATCCATGAGCTGGTAAAAAAATAAAATAAGGTAGGCAGTTGCAATATATTTCATAGATTCATTTACCTAGGTTTTTCCCCCTAATGATAACATTGAGTGCAATAGTTGAAAAAACATCCGCAACACACAAACACATTCTCTCTCCATCCAAGGTGAATCTAGCAAGAGCCACATCGGCTTGAGCATACTGGAAAACTTTGTTGGGTTTGAGACCCATTGGCTTCCCTCACCTGTTTGTCCAGCCAGGATGTGGCTGCCACAGGTGAGAGCTGAGTGCAGAGTGGAGACCCAAAGGTAGACAGACTACCCTAGAAGGAGCATGACATGTCCTCCATGATAGGTACTACCCCTTCTCTAATATCCAACATATCCTATTAATAGTATTCATAATTTTTTTTATAAAAAAAGAGGAAGGTGAGAAAGAGAACAGGTATAGTTAACATTAATTTGATGTAGGTGCTTTATACCCTATTTTGAAATGTAATCTGCCATAAATTTCAACCAAGGGAGCATTTGAGTACAAAAGATGTAGTTCCCAGAAAGCAGCTAGAAAGATGTAAGAATAATCATCCGTTTGATTTTTCCCTTCCTGTGTCTCTGTGTTCTAATCAAAATCTGTGGGGTTTCCTCCCACAAGGGGCACTAAAAATGTTATATGAATTTCTCACATCTGTAAATCAAATGAAAGTACCATATTGATTATTTATCACGGGTTCATATTGTGTCTCTTTTCTCATTGAAAGGTAATATCTCTTTTTTTAGATATAAAAAAGTGAATGAATAGGTTAAGTGGAATTTCGCTCCATCTGACAGACATGTGTGCTTATTACCCCATTTCTCATGGCACCCCAAAGTGCAAATGATGTTATTTACCCAGTCAATTCCCTTTTCAATTTACAGATTTTTCTATACTTTTTATACCTTACAGTTTGCTGTGGTGAGTCATTCATCTTGACAGAAATAACGTGTCTAAGTTCAACATAAAAACCTAATTGACAGAACGGCCTTGATCCAGTTGCGCTGCTGATGAATTGCACGTATATGTCTTCAGAATTAAATTGTGAGACATTTCCCCCCTGTTTTCCATCTAAGTAGACAATGACTGTGTACAATTCCTATGGCTCACAAGCAGATGGAGATGTTGCAATAATGGAGATGAGATTTAAGGATGGTTTTGCTTAACAATATTTGTTTGTTTTACTTATAGCCCATTCGTGGGATGGTACCGGGGTGGGTTACATTAGATATCATAGCTTAAAACAAAATTCAGCTTCCATTAAATTAAAGGATCTCAGAACTGACAAAACCATCAGAGCAACAAAACAACAATCTAGCAAGAGGAGAAGCTTCCACTCACCTTACCCAAAAGTGTGGGTTAAGAGGTGAATCTTAACTTGTCAATGTCAACAGTATACAATGGCGGCACAAGATATGCCTTGGAGGGGAGGGCATTCCACAACCTGGGGGCCATTACTGAGAAGGCTACACACACACACACACCTTGATCCACACAGGGTGGTGGTACTCCTAACAGGAACAAAACTGAACATTTGGGGAACATATGGGAGGAGGCTATCTTTCAGATACTTGGGACCCACTTTGTTAGGGCTTTGTATGTCATTATCAATCCATATCAAACCAAGCCTAAGATCAGTAGTTTACTACTGAGCAAGTGGTCAGGTTTGAAGACCATATACTAGAGTTGCCATATTTCAAAAAGTGAAAATCCAGACACAACATTATTTACTTTTTGGGGGGAGGGGGCAAAGTTGTGGAAGTTTTCCAGCTATTTCCAGCTATTTTTTAGGAAATTTGCCAAAAAAGGTCAACACTTCTGATATGGGCTGCCATATGCCTGGGTTTCCCCAGACATTTTAGCCGATTTCCGAAAATTCTGCCCTGACGTCATTTTGGATGGGTGAATCTCAGCTATGTCTGGGAAATACCAGGTGTATGGCAGCCCTACCATATACGGTTCACTCCCCTTTCCTGGCCAGTATTAATTTTGTGGTGACCCTTTTTAATGTGAGCGTATGCTACTTTCATTTAGATCCCAGTGCTAATTCTAGTAATCATGTCGATCAAGGCCAACGTTTCAACAGAATAGGAGTGGGTGGGGCTTCCACCGAATTCTCTCACCCCTTAACCAACAGATGTTCAGTATACGTTTGCACTTTTAAGGGAAATAATTCAATAATCACAATCCATACACAATATAGTCTCTGTCTCCTTCCCTTAGTACCAGTTAGTGCTTTTCCAGTTTATACTTAAAATTGAACTAGCAGTGCATGACATGGGGCAGTATTGAACTTGGCTGAAACTGTTGCTTTGGCCAAACTTGAGAAGTACTATTTCAGCCCACGGGAGATGGAGAGATGTGATTCCAGGATTCTCATTTTAAAAGCAAAAAAATAATGCAGAACAGAACCAATCTCCCTCCCATCAGCCTATAAATGGCTACAGATTTTGTAATAGGAATATGGCAGAACTTCACAAAGTAAGGTATGCTGGAAATGCAATTCATTGCCGCCACCCCCAAAAAATAACGGATATCCATTTTAATAGTGTTTATATTTTCATAGACTTGCCACAATGTCTATTATATCAAAAGTCTGGAATGTGTTATTGATTTCTTTGGTATGTGAATTTTTTCAGCTTCGAAGTTCTTTTATATTTCATACCTGTTTTCTGTGATTATTTTTTTCCTATGCTTGATTTTATTATAAAATAATAAAGGAGGGTGGGGGAATCTAGTAAACAGTCTGTTGTTGGGCTACCCATATTTGTTTCTTCCTTGGTGAAAAGAAAAGAAAAGAAAAGAAAAGAAAAGAAAAGAAAAGAAGCTTTCAGATCGATGAAAAATGATGATGTCCCCAGAGCTGTCAGAGAATGACTGGGGGGGGGGGTTCAAACAACCAGCAACAAAAACTGCCCCTCCCGTTTGCCAACATGGATAATTTTTTCTCTCTTCACCCCCTTCAATAAATTTACAATTGAAAAGCAATTTTTAAGAATTGGGTGGCAAATGTGTGTGTGTTAGAGAGAGAGAAAGAGTTTTAAGTCGGTCTGCGTTTGAAACTACCCTTTGGACACAGATCAAGACTTGTTTCACCAGCAGTGCATTAGTGCAGCTAGTAACCTAACAACTGCAATCCTGAACTCTAATTTACAAGGTTCTTTGGCTGAATCTTCCATAGACCCACCAGGTGGTCACTGTTCTTTCAGATTCCTATCTACAATATGGGGATGATAGTACTAACCTACTCTATACGCTTGTTGTGAAGACGACAGCGAGAAAAGGTATGTGAATTTTTTTCAGCTTCGAAGTTCTTTATGTGTGTATTATTAAGTCAACTTCATCCCATTAACCCCAATGGGGCTTCAGTAGCTAGAAATAGGCTTCAATCCAAGTAGTCTGTTTTAATTAATTTCAGCCCATTTGGGATGACAAGAAAAAACCGTCCCTGCTAAATTGATCAATGAGATCCCCAAGGAAAAACATGGGCCATCTATTAAAGCTTCACCCAATTACTCTCCCTTTGCTGAGAATTGCAGTTTAGCTCCCTCTTCAGGCAAAGAAAAACAGGGAGTACGATAAAATACTAATGAGAGACTCCTGCTCCTTTATTGGCAGCTTAAGCTCTTTATTCAGCAAGTTTAAGTTTGAGGTAAATTTGGAGTCACATCTGCTGTGCAAATGGAGCAGGTCTATAATTCAGCAAGTGCACACGGCGTATTTATAAAGGATTGACTGGGGCAAGGTAGATAGTTAACTGGTGAATGGACCGAGTGCACGTTTCACAGCATGGTATATTACCAAGCAATTTGCAAAGTGGGATGTTTTCTAAGGTAGCCCTCTTACACATCAGAAGCTGCCAGTGTAAGACCACATGTCCATCTAGCCCAGAATTGTCCGTTCTGACTGGCAATAGGCTAAAGCTTAACCCCTCCAGGTGCCAAGCAGAAGTCTTTCCCAACACTTGCTACCTGATCCTGAACCTTTGACCTTCTGCATACAAGGCATCTCCTCTGCCACTGAGCTACAGTCCCTTTTCTGTACACAGCTGAAGCCAATAGGAAGTAAGCAGCCTAAGTAGATGCAGGATTGATAGTAAATACTCCCGTTTGCCATATTACTCTCTGAGGGAAGGCAAAAGTAGTGCTCCTAAGCCAGAAAGCATGTAACTCAAAAGTTTTGAAATGTCATTTAAAACGCTTCCAGTGAATGATGTGGATTAAAAAGGCAGTGGAAGTTTAAACGGCAATAGAAGGAACACTGAAAATCTTAACTGCTGCTGGGATTGATTCATGCTTTTGATTCATCCAACCATTTTACGGAAGGGAATGAAATCTGATCTGGCTATAATTGCAAGGAGCATTCGGTGAAAAAGCAAATTGCACCAACAGTTTATCAAAGGCAGGCCTTGCAAAATAAGTGGACTCAGAATATTCATTGAATGCTGACACAGAATCTGTTTCCTCCAAATACGTATTCCAATAGACAAAACAAAATCTGAAAAATTAGACTTTCATAGACCAAAAAAATCATTATTAAAATAGAATTAGGGCCAAACTAGGCAGCTGCTAATATAAAACTGTGATTTATAGAGCTGCACGCTTGACATTTTTATGATGAAATAAAGTGCATTGAATTTTCCCACATTTATATTGTCTTATGATGCCAATATCAAAGTAAATCATGTTGAGAGCACATCCAGAATGCATATTCTGTGTGACCTCCCTTGACAAAGATAATATTGCTAAAACATTTTTCTATGAAGCTATATTTCATCAGTATGATCATATTCATGACCATTTCACTTGCAATTTTCCAGAGGACAGCAGGCACGCTGCCAGTGATGAAAGCTTTCTTTTCTGAAGATCAGTTAATATATTTACTATATATTTATATATATATATATAAGAATTAGGTTACAAAAATTCGAGCTTTTATCAGAGCTGTCAGGAGCTTGTCCTACTCTTGAGTAGGACTCTGGCAGAGACACATGCCTGACTGGCATGTTCCCTCCCTCTCTTGGTTGATCAGGAGCTTCAAAAGCTTTCTTCTGCACGAACATCACAGCGACTGATGCCAACAGACATTGGTACACTTAGGGATGTGCAGAGTTTTTACAGCTTACGTAACAGACCTCAGCCACTCAGCATTTTGGCTAATCTACTTTATTTACATATAAACACACACAAAGCACTGCAACATGGCTCCCTTTCTCTCTAGCATCAGACAACAAAGAGAAATAACAAAGGACAATAGTCCTACTTCACGGAACACAGTAACACAAACATCCTGTCTCTGTCACTTCCCACTTTGTGGAGTCAAAACATACACCATGATGTGAAAGACAACAATCCCATGACTGCAATCACGGAGCAGGAATTCTAACAAGAGCATGGTACATGAGTGATGCTTGAAGGTTTATTTGTGTGTGGAGTCAAAACATACACCGTCATGTGAAAGACAACAATCCCATGACTGCAATCACGGAGCAGGAATTCTAACAAGAGCATGGTACATGAGTGATGCTTGAAGGTTTATTCGTGTGTGTGCATGTTTTCTGCAGCGGGTTCAGTTATAGCTTGGGATTTCATCAATTACGACAAGCCAAACTGGAAGAGAATCCATTCAAAACTTCAGTAAAGATTGTATACAGAGTTAAGAGTAAAACAGAGATTTTGCTTTAATCAATGGTTGATGGTGAGAGGTTGGTATCATCTCCACTGCCAGACACAAGTACAAAATTCCTGAAGGACACTGGTCTGTTTCATTAAAAGCAGCAACACGGAGTGTGCTTATATAAACCACAGGAATCATGAGCAGGAGTCTCTTGCCACAACCCAAAATGCACAAACTGGACAACCCTAGGTACCATATGACAAGTCCAAAGCTAGCACATGGCGCACTCAGGCATTTGCCAGGGTCTCAGTAGGACTGAATACTTATAAAGACAGACCAAGCCATAGATTCACTTTCTAGACACCACAGTGTATCTATGCAAGGAACACAAAAGCACCACTGTATATTAGAAACTCACACTTTATTACACATTTCTCCAGAATCCACTCAGAGCAAAGTGTATTATCTGTTGTCATCTATGCCTACTACTACTACTAATGCTGCTACTACTACTAATAATAATGATAGTGATAATGTATTAATATGTCTACTCCACTCTTGCACTAATATGACAAGAGCAGGTTGCAACAAGGAAAACAATGCAATATAATCAAGCCCTGTTCCAGGGAGAAATGACGAAAGGTTGACATTGGACTTCCTTCAAACTATAGCACTTGCCCAATGAGGTAAAGAAATAGATTGACATATCCATGTATGCAACCAGGAGCGTCCTGCTACAGGATTGGCCAAGGAGTTCACAAAATGCCCTGCTTTTCTTCAGGAGGAGACAATACGCAAAATAAAATGATATTATATATGGATGGACGAGTCATAATGAGGTTGAGGTCTCAGGAATTTAAAGTTCAGTTCATTCTTCGGGTTTTCTTGTGTGGGTTTCTTCTCTTGAGAAAACCCCACTCTTTCTAAAGAAATAATATTTACCTCCGGTGAAATGGGTGTTCTGTTGCAACAGAAAACTAGGTTCAAATGAATAGTTTAATCTTTTGAGGCTCAAATTCTACTCAGGCTTTGGGGGCAAGTTACCAGTTTGCCTTCTGTGAAATGGGATAATTTTTATGATTGGCCACACTCACGATCACAGTCATTTTGTAACTGGACACATAACACACTCTCAAAATCCTAAATTGCCCCCTGAAGGTGAGAGACTTCTGTTATATAGTACCTGTCTGTCTCACTACAGGTCTGTTAATAAAAAAAGCAACACTCTCCACGTTGGTAAAAATGGACCCTAAGTTCCCTTCATTTTTTTGTGAATGAAAAGCTTTCTGCCACCTGCTTACCGTCTGTGTCATCTTTCCCAAGAAGTGCCTTTCTTCTTGTAGCCTCTGGATTTCTCTCATTTTCTTTGCCCTTCATGACTAGATGCATTCATCACCTATGACAAAGACCTACGCAGCACTAAATCACTTCTTTCCATCTCAATGAGCTACATAATAGTTGTCATACCCACTATCAGTTTCAAGATACCTTTTTGTATCCTAGCCTAAAATACCTGCACATTCTAGCCAGAGATAGTATTGTAAGAAAATGTTTGACTTTAGGCCAATGAAGAGGGCGTAAAAGGGGTTTAGGTTCCTACCCCATCAGATCACAGTACAGGATTTGGGGGCGGGGAGCAGAGGCTTATCATGTACCTAAACCCCTTTTAAGCCCTCTTCATTGGCCTAAAGTCAAACATTATTACAATACTATCTCTGGCTAGAATGTGCAGGTACTTTAGGCTAGGATACAAGAAGGTATCTTGAAACTGATAGTGCTAGACAATTTTAACCTTTGGTAGGATGTCACCCAGTCAAAGAAATCTCTAAACCAGTCTGTAGTATGGGTTTTAGCACTATAGCCATAAATTAATGAATTGATTTATCAATTCATTAAGCTATTAAATCTGCATTAGTTCACATATGAATATTTCTGCAAAAACAATAAACAATACTTGATTTCATTAATCAATAAATCAATTTTAATGTTTTCTTCCCTTTCTGGCAGCAGCGTACAACCCCTTGTGCAACCCTTCAAATTTTTGACACTTAAAACATTGTTCCAGCAAGAGTGCATAAAAGAAATACCAACAAGATAACTTCCACTTACCCAGCTGTGAGCCCCACTGGCCTCAATAGAATTTACTTCCAGGTAGACACATATAGGATTGAGAAGGCATCGCTAGGATGACTACTGGCCACCTTACCCAGAACTTTCTGCTCCAGCTACCACTGGAGCGCCAAAGTTTCAGGCAGACGTATTTCCGATTTCCACTACCAGAGAACATTTTAGTAGAGAAACCAGACACTGAACCTGTAAACTTCTACATCGAAAGCATAGACTTTGCTGCACCTGTTGCACCCTAGACGTCTGTGCCAGCTCCATCTCTGATCTCAGCAACCCTTCTACCCCTCCAGCTGAGCCCACCCAGTCCATTCTCCCAAGAGGAGTTGGGTACTCAGTCTGGTTCAAAGCAGCCACTCTTGCCTAGGTCATGGAGACGCCAGCATATGAACAGATGGCTCAGGTCAAACCCTCCAGAAGGAGATCCCATTAACTTGCCTGTCTGCCACACTGAAGTTGTGCCCACCCCACTCCTATATAAAAGGACGCAAGCAAATGTGTTGCTTATTAGGTCAACATTGTTAGGTCAGCATGGGTAGCTCCTGCTACACCTTTGATCCTTCCTTTGTCTATATATCATACTGTACTCTCTGAGTGAGAGTAGAGTCCTTATTCCAGTGAGACCCAGGACATTACCGTTTTCACTGTTTTTTTGGGTTTTTAAAAAGTTGTTTTTTAACACCGGATTTCCATGGCAATAGTAAATCAGATGAAAGGGGCATATGATACTGAAGAGTGTTTTGATGAGGATGACATCATGCGGATGCTGTGCAAAACAGGAATATATGACTGTGGAAGGTAGGATTCGAACCAATGGGTTCAAGTTACAAGAAAGGAGATTCCAACTAAACATCTGAAAGAACTTTCTGACAGTAAGAGCTGTTCAACAGTGGAACAGACTCCCTTCGGAGATTGTGGGTTCTCCTTCCTTAGAGGTTTTTAAGTAGAGGTTGGATGGCCATCTGTCATGGATGCTTTAGCTGAGATTCCTGTAATGCATCTAGGTTGGACTAGATGACACTCAGTGATGGCCTGGGACTCAGAACTAGAGGAGTCTCAGTCTGCACCCGATCCTTTGCCTCAGGCATCATCTGAACCAAGTCTAGGGCCTGATCCTGAAGAGTCCCAGTCTGCACAGGTTCATTTGCAACAAACACCAGCTGGGCCGAGTCAGGGGCCTATCCCTGCCCTGGCTCCAGATGCAGGGATTACAGTGCTGCCCCGCAAGACGAATGCCTCGCAAGACGAAAAACTCGCTAGACGAAAGGGTTTTGCGGTTTTTTAGCTGCTTCGCAAGACGAATTTCCCTATGGGCTTGCTTCGCAAGACGAAAACGTCTTGCGTTTTTTGCAAGTTTGTTTCGTTTTTCTTAACACCGTTAATACAGTTGCGACTTGACTTCGAGGAGCAACTCATAGAACGCGGTGTGGTAGCCTTTTTTGAGGTTTTTGGTGATTTTTGAAGCTTTTCCAAAACTTTTCCGACACCGTGCTTCGCAAGACGAAAAATTCGCTAGACAAAAAAACTCGTGGAACGAATTAATCTCGTCTTGCGGGGCACCTCTGTACCTCGTTGCCTTCAGCTGGGCCATCACTTACAGCTGCTCCACTACCGGTTGGGTGAGGGGAGGCTGAGGCGCCCCCTGGGTCTAATAACCCACCAACGTCTCCCGAGCTGCAAAGACTAAGGTCTGAGAGAAGGAGAGACCTGAGTACTCGCAGGAGGAGTGCTCGCCTTTGGGCAAGACAGGGAGGTAGATCTCCAGGGGATCAGGACCGGCCGTTACCCCGATAAAGATAAAAGGCTCACAGACCCTGCCCCAGGTTGCAGGAGCAACATTGCTGTATGCCAGATCCTGTCCTTGCCTGGTTTCCTGCCTTGTATCCTGCCTTGGCCCTGTCAGACTGACTCCTAGCGGAACCTCCAGATTTTGGACCAGTCCTGGACCGTGTTTCAAGGTTTACCCCCGGGCCCAGCACATACTCATGTTCCCTTCCAGCTATAAAATTCTCTGCTTCTATGATCAGCACCATGTGAGAGCGCCCAACATATCAATCTGCCAGTAGCTTACAAAAAGATTCCAAATCCTTTCCACTAAAAAAAAATAAAAAATCATTTTAAATCGCATAAGAGAATTCTTTTTGGTGTCATGGGGATGTCACACCAGTTATATCTTTTATTGTCATATATTGCTTGCCAGAAATGCAATGCTTGGAGACATGACCATAACAGCGGTATGCTGCCAGCATCCAGTTGTTGATGTCTTCGGTGCAGTGCAGAAATGATCTCTAACAGGGCAAGCTACATTATTGTTGCATTTACAGAAAAGACCCAGGAGCATTGGAAGTAGGATATCATTGATACCTCCAACAACTAAGCTTTGGGCATTTAGTGTATTTATTTATAAAGCAACGTATTTCAGCATATAGATAAATGCATATATATATATATATTAGTCCAGGAATAATCACAGCTTGTTTCTAAGAAAATTATTCAGCTAACGTCAGCGTATAAGCATAACTGAAACCGAAGTGTTCACTCAGTGTAGCCGGTTTTAGACACACAGAGAACATCAATACACAAAGTAACACTTATGATGAATAAATTGATTTTCTCGCTTCTGTGCATCAGGTAAAAAAATGATTTGATTATGTATTTAGCTCCTAAATGGAAACTCATTAGTAGAATTTCATTTCATGCTTGCTCGCACCTGCAAACTCTTCCCCCCTCCCCAACTGAAAGAGTGTTTCATTTAGTCTGCATGCTACAAATTCTATTTGTTTGTGGGGGTTTTGTTTTGTTTTTTGCTTTTAAAGAAGCAGATTAAATGTCACACAGAATGCAGTGCCTGAGATACCTCAGGGGTATTTTTCCTTCAAAAGCAATGACAGAGACTTAGATCTTCATCTATTTGTATCTATTCCTTGATAAGCCTTTCGGTTTTAGTGTATGATTATAATGTTTTTCCCCCCATCTCTTTTGGCAGCAAAGCCTATTTCCTGTGAGGTTTCACACAGCTTCTTTCCAATAAATAAATCCTGCAGGAGGTTGTGCATGTGTTTAGAGATAGTGTGTGTGTGTATATTATATATATATATATATATATATATATATATATATATATATATATATATGCTTTCGTAGATTTTCACGGGTACAGGAATGCAGGTTTTGGTGTCTTCGGGTGTCTTCCCGTGTAAGAGTCGGGGTGTCTGTGCGACGTTTCGACGAGGTCTCACTCGTCATCTTCAGGCTGGTGCTTTCGGCTTCTTGTTACTGGAACAGAGCAGAGTCTGGTGTTTGAGTTCCTATAAATACTGTTGAGGGGTGTGGTGTATAGCCTCCAACGTTCTGGGAAGAGAGGAAGTTCCTAGATTAGTGTGCCTTTTCTTCTTTTGTTCCTTAATTACTTGAGGGATATCTTGGGTGATTTCATGAGTGATATTCTGAATATCACTGGGTGGGTCATTAAGTGTAGATTAGTTGCTAAAGCTTTCGTGTCTTGACCTCTTGAGCTTGTGAAGAGTTTTTCTGAGAAGATGGCTGTGCTGCATTTAGTTGTGCTCTGGCTTGGCTTCGTGTATAGGGGCGAGCTATGGTTTTGTGCCTTGTGCCAGCCAGATCTGTGTAGGGATTGCAGGGGGGTGCAGCATCCGGAGGTGCCACTATAGTTTGGCTACTGGATGGAGTCTGTAATATGTCTGTGGAGAGGGTCTGGGTTTGGGTCTGGTGTGGTTGATTGGTGATGGCGTTCTGTGTGCCTCTGGTTCTGGTGTCGGTTTTTGTGGGGAGGGCTAATTTCCAGATGTCTGGTAGGCGGGACGTGTCGTCACGCTTGTTCATGTTGTGAGGGTGTTTCTCTATCTCGATGGCTTCCATGATTATTCTCTTGTGGTGATGTTCCATGTTAAAGAGCAATTTGGAATCTGCAAAATTAATTTCGTGTCCTGTTTCTTTCATGTGTTGGAAAAGAGAGGAAGTTTTTTCTTCTTTTTTGACGGCATTCTTGTGTTCTGCGATACGTGCATTTATTCGTCTGTTTGTTTGTCCAATGTACGTGGCTGGGCAGACTTTGCAGGGTATTTCATAGACCCCTTGGTTTTCCAGCTGGATTTTGTCTTTTGGGTTTCTGAGGATATTGGCTATTTTTTGGTTGGTGCAGAAGGCTGTTTTGATATTGTGTTTATGGAGGATTTTGCTGATTTTGTCTGTAGTGCCCTTGATATAAGGAAGGAGGGCCATGCCATTGTTTTCTTCTGTGTCTTGGTTTTTGGGGGGTGTTTCTTTTTGGATTAGCTTCGTAACCCTGTTTTTCTGGTATCCATTGGCGATTAACACATTTGAGAGATTCTGTAACTCAGTTGTCAAGTGGTCTTTGTCAGCCAGGCGTTTGGTTCTGGAGATGAGAGTCTTGGCTACGGAGTTTATTTGTGCAGGGTGGTGGTGTGATTGTGCATGTAAGTAGCGGTTGGTGTGTGTTTTTTTCCGGTAGATAGTGTGTCCTAGGGAGCCATCAGGTTTTTTGTAGATTAGGACGTCAAGAAAGGGGAGTTGGTTGTTGTCTTCTATTTCCATAGTGAATTGTATTTTGGGGTGTAGGCTGTTGAGATGTGTGAGGAAGCTATATATATATATGCAGGTTTTGGTGTCTTCGGGTGTCTTCCCGTGTAAGAGTCGGGGTGTCTGTGTGACGTTTCGACGAGGTCTCACTCGTCATCTTCAGGCTGGTGCTTTCGGCTTCTTTTTACTGGAACAGAGCAGAATCTGGTGTTTGAGTTCCTATAAATACTGTTGAGGGGTGTGGTGTATAGCCTCCAACGTTCTGGGCAGAGAGGAAGTTCCTAGATTAGTGTGCCTCTTCTTCTTTTGTTCCTTAATTACTTGAGGGATATCTTGAGTGATTTCATGAGTGATATTCTGAATACCACTGGGTGGGTCATTAAGTGTAGATTAGTTGCTAAAGCTTTTGTGTCTTGACCTCTTGAGCTTGTGAAGAGTTTTTCTGAGAAGATGGCTGTGCTGCATTTAGTTGTGCTCTGGCTTGGCTTCGTGTATAGGGGCGAGCTGTGGTTTTGTGCCTTGTGCCAGCCAGATCTGTGTAGGGATTGCAGGGGGGTGCAGCATCCGGAGGTGCCACTATAGTTTGGCTACTGGATGGAGTCTTCTTCCAGTTCATAGAAACAATAAAGAAGCAATACCTACATCCCGATGACCTACTTGTGAGCTTCGATGTTGTATCTCTCTTCACTCAAGTGCCCATTAATGAAGCCTTGACAGCCATTCAAAACAAATACAACCCCCCCCAAATACATCCTGGACCTGACCAACCACTGCCTAACCAACACGTACTTCATCCACAATGGACAAAGATACAAACAGATAGAAGGAGCACCTATGGGATCACCCCTCTCACCGGTCATCGCAAATTTGTACATGGAACACTTTGAAACCAATGCTTTAGACAAGTCAGAACACAAACCCAAACTTTGGCTCAGATATGTTGACGACACCTTTGTAATTTGGCCACACGGGAAAGAAAAACTAGATAGCTTCCTCACACATCTCAACAGCCTACACCCCAAAATACAATTCACTATGGAAATAGAAGACAACAACCAACTCCCCTTTCTTGACGTCCTAATCTACAAAAAACCTGATGGCTCCCTAGGACACACTATCTACCAGAAAAAAACACACACCAACCGCTACTTACATGCACAATCACACCACCACCCTGCACAAATAAACTCCGTAGCCAAGACTCTCATCTCCAGAACCAAACGCCTGGCTGACAAAGACCACTTGACAACTGAGTTACAGAATCTCTCAAATGTGTTAATCGCCAATGGATACCAGAAAAACAGGGTTACGAAGCTAATCCAAAAAGAAACACCCCCCAAAAACCAAGACACAGAAGAAAACAATGGCATGGCCCTCCTTCCTTATATCAAGGGCACTACAGACAAAATCAGCAAAATCCTCCATAAACACAATATCAAAACAGCCTTCTGCACCAACCAAAAAATAGCCAATATCCTCAGAAACCCAAAAGACAAAATCCAGCTGGAAAACCAAGGGGTCTATGAAATACCCTGCAAAGTCTGCCCAGCCACGTACATTGGACAAACAAACAGACGAATAAATGCACGTATCGCAGAACACAAGAATGCCGTCAAAAAAGAAGAAAAAACTTCCTCTCTTTTCCAACACATGAAAGAAACAGGACACGAAATTAATTTTGCAGATTCCAAATTGCTCTTTAACATGGAACATCACCACAAGAGAATAATCATGGAAGCCATCGAGATAGAGAAACACCCTCACAACATGAACAAGCGTGACGACACGTCCCGCCTGCCAGACATCTGGAAATTAGCCCTCCCCACAAAAACCGACACCAGAACCAGAAGCACACAGAACGCCGTCACCAATCAACCACACCAGACCCAAACCCAGACCCTCTCCACAGACATATTACAGACTCCATCCAGTAGCCAAACTATAGTGGCACCTCCGGATGCTGCACCCCCCTGCAATCCCTACACAGATCTGGCTGGCACAAGGCACAAAACCACAGCTCGCCCCTATACACGAAGCCAAGCCAGAGCACAACTAAATGCAGCACAGCCATCTTCTCAGAAAAACTCTTCACAAGCTCAAGAGGTCAAGACACAAAAGCTTTAGCAACTAATCTACACTTAATGACCCACCCAGTGGTATTCAGAATATCACTCATGAAATCACTCAAGATATCCCTCAAGTAATTAAGGAACAAAAGAAGAAGAGGCACACTAATCTAGGAACTTCCTCTCTGCCCAGAACGTTGGAGGCTATACACCACACCCCTCAACAGTATTTATAGGAACTCAAACACCAGATTCTGCTCTGTTCCAGTAACAAGAAGCCGAAAGCACCAGCCTGAAGATGACGAGTGAGACCTCGTCGAAACGTCGCACAGACACCCCGACTCTTACACGGGAAGACACCCGAAGACACCAAAACCTGCATATATATATATTATATATATATATAAGATATATATATATATATATATATATATATATATATCTTATATATATATATAAGAAACTTAGGATAAGCCCTTATACTGAGGGCTTATCCACACTTACCTTTCCTCTGCTCTTTCCAGGCGTGCTCCATGATTTTAAAAGCTCTGTATCTGTCTTCCCTTTTTTTGCTCTGGAATTTCCTCTGCGAAAACCCGTTCTTTAAAGCTCTATTGGAGCAAACACTAATCCATGGAAAACCCAAATTGACGTTTGCTTTGATTCCGTTTTAAAGAGTGGGTTTTCGCAGGGAAAGCTCAGGGCAGGAAAAATAATAAATCCAAAATGCTCGGAAATGGAGCACTGAAGTGCAGACCTTTGTCTGGAAAGAGCAGGGCAAAGGGTAAGTGTAGATAAGCCCTGAGTCAGACCATTAGTCCATCTAGTTCACTATTGTCCCTTCAGTGATTGACAGAAACACTGCAAGATTTTGGAATGAACATTCCTAGACCTATCAGGAAATGCCAAGGATTGAACCTAGGACCTTGTACATGTGAAACAGATGTTCTGCCACCGAGCTACAGTCTTTCCCCCAAAAGATAACTATAAAGGAACAAGGTCTAATTTGTTGAGCCTGATGTTCTGTGCTTCCCCTTCATCTCTCTGTCATCTATGGGCTCTATCAAATAGAACCACGTGTCCTCTTGTGCAGCCCTTGTATCGGTGCTGCACTTTGCACCAGAAACACCAACAGCAAAAGGTTCAGGGGTGGGGTGAGGTGGAAGAAAGCCATCTGGAGGCCACCCAGAGCTCTGCCACTGCAACTGCTTTCAGTCTCTGTGGCAAAATGTCCCTGCTGAGGAGTCTTCCCAGGGCCTACTGAAAAGCTAGAGCCAGCCTTGACTTTCAGCATCCAGTTCTGGGACTTGTGCCTTCCATTTTGTGCCTTGCTGGCTCTCAAGAGCGTTTGAGGATTTACCATTTATCATGTGTGCCATTCCAGAATGCGCAGCTGGAAATCCCTAATTATTCTCATGGTAATTTTTTTTCTTCTGTTGCTCAACAAAGCACCATGAAAATGAATATAATTTGTCAGGGTTTCCCGCCACTCTTCTCCCCTTTGTTATCTCTTGTTGAGTAACACGCATGCACATGCCAGGCGGCATCTCTGTCTGCAATTTTTCTTTCATTTTCATGATATCATTTAGTTAAATATTCAACAGACAAAAGCAACAAAGAAACTGCAAGGAGACTGAAGGTTATGTACCTCACACCCTTGCCCTGTCTTCCACACATCACTTCCCACTACCTGCCTTAGATTAATCTATGCCATCCAAATGGTAGCGTGCCACAAGCAGGGAGCGAGAGCATACAAGACAGCAGGTGCACAGTGTCAAAGGTGCTAGAGTGTCTAAATGGTGGAAGCAAATATAGCCCCTTCCTTGTTTCTTGCTATAGACGGACAGCCAAGCTGTCTGAAGAAGCCTCTTGACCTTCAATATGGTGATTAGTTAGACCTAGCCATCTAAACTGCTGAAAAGTAAAGTAACATCTTTCATAAATTATCCAACTTTGCCCAGAAACCAAAGCTCCTATGGTTGTTGCAGTTCTCACCGAAACATGAATTACTGGCCCTAACTTAAAGTTGTTGGAGGGCCCGTGCACAGCAGGTCAGAGGCCACCGGGGAGGCGTAGGTGCGGCAAAGAAAGACAAGACGCCGTTTTATTGCAGGCTCATACTCCATCAGGATTGATCATAGGGTAAAGGATCCCCCCATGACACAGATCTATAGGGCGATGCTGTCAGGTCGCCACTTGGGGTGTTCTATGGCCCCTTGCCCCCATCTGGGCTTTCAGACAGAACCCAACCCCTAGACTCCTTTACTGACTCCTTTACTGGGGTGACCTGCATTTGATCCTGGAGCAGAGGTTGGGGCACACAACCGGGCAAGCATAGACTAAGGATCCAACCCAGTGCCTTTTCCACCAAAAGTGTGACAGTTGCTACGAGGAAGGAAAAATTCCCAGACTGGTCCAAATTGTGTGTTGGCAAATTCTTCCCTGGACCCGAATATAGCGACTAATTAATTCCACAGCAAGGCCATACACATGCATTGCTCAGAGGCAGCGGGTGCAGGGTTAATTCTTCTCCTTCTTCTCCTTCTCCTCCTCCTCCCCAGGGTGCATGGGTGGGACGTCCAATTTTCAACCGCGCTGCCTTGTAGCACAGCCAGCTTTCATTCTCTTGGAATGCTCCCAATGGATTCTTCAGGAATCTGCCTCCCCTCTGTCTCCTGGACCCCTCCTCTCTAGCCTCCACTTCTACCTCTGATTCTGGGCTGCTCTCTTCCACAGAGTCTTTGAAATATACTCAGAGTCGCAAAGTGATTTCATGCTCTTTATTCATTTCATAGTGGTGAGGAGGAATGAATGAATGTCCCCTCAAAGTATCTGCTTTATATACATTATTTACACAATGGGCTGCACATGATTGGCTAATTCTGGAATTCTACTGTAAGCCAATCAGGTTGTGGATTCACTTATATCTGGAGCATGATTGGGTGGTTCCTGCCAACCAATCATACTGCTGCATTGTTCTAGGGCCAATCAGACTGCTGCAATTTGGATCCTATTGTTCTAGGACCAATCAGACTGCTGCAGTTTGGATCCTATTGTTCTAGGACCAATCAGACTGCTGCAGTTTGGATCCTATTCAACTCAGTACATAACAGTCTTCCTGCTCACTAAACCCCGTTACCTCTTCAGCTTCCAGCACCTCCTCCTCCCCCCAGTCTGCTCCCTCTTCTCCCACCACTCATCGTCATCCCACCACCACTATTCCCATGCTCTGAGCCTTCTTCCCCTGGGGGTTCCCTTGGGGGTTCCCCAACTGATGCCTCCCACCACTCCTCTGCATTCCGCCAGTCCAGGGAGACAGTAAAAAGTAATGAAAAGATCCTTCATGCAATAAATGTGCCTTTCCTTACCTGTTTCATCTCATACATGATAGGGATGTATACACAATCTTCCTCGCCCTTTCACTTGAACGTGTGAGGGGGTTGCATTGCATAACCTCACACGCCCCTCCCCCCCATGCGCCCATGTGCACAGACCATATGGTAGCCGCATAAAGGGGTTCTCAGGCTTATAGATGGAGAGTGCCTTCATAAGGGGTAAATCCTGATTGACCCAGGAGGAGGGGCAGGGCCTATTCATGTATTCTTCGACAGTTGCAGGACTGAGATGGGATAAATTTATTCAGCTGCCTGTCCTTTTAAGATACTCAAATGAGCAGTATTATTCCAAGAAGAAGCTACTGGGAATGGAAGCAAATTCTGAACATGTTGACTAAACGTGCATGATCTATAGAAATCAATTTTTCAATTAAATAGGAGATGTGGGCTATGTTTGCACTGCCCTCAGGTTCAAGGGAAATTAGAAACTGATATATCAAGTTGCCTTCCTACTTTCTTTTTTAAAAAAACCCAGGATAATGTCATGTAGACAAAATTTTAAATGAACTCCCCAGATTAAATTTCCATGCAGTAATGACCACTAGGAATCTGTTAATCTGTCTCGCAACTGCTGTGCTTGATTATACACCCACCTAAAAACCTGCTTAAAAGAGAAGGCAAGTACTGCTTTCATAGATCTTTTTGATTCTTTTTCTTAAAAAAATAAAATACTGAAGCAAGAGGAAGGAGGAGTAAGTCGGTAAAGCCTCTTATCCTAACATTTAAATGAAGAATTAATAACTCAATTTAAATGTGTAAAAAGGAAAATGATGGAAGCTGATTGTAATTGCTTTAAAACAGATAAAGTAATTGAGGCTCTGAAGATTTATTTCAAAGCACAGAAATCAAATTTAGAAACCTGACTTTATCTGGATTTGCGTTCCTTTGATGATGTCACTGTAGCATTACATATCTTGGTTTGTCACTAAATTGCATTTTAATGAGACTCCTAATAGCTACTGTAGCATTAAATGATTTTATTGACACTTGCAGAATTTGCATGCACTTTTCCTGTCTCTTAAAGTGGCATAACCGTATGAAAAAGGACACCTATTTGCCAAAGACTACTTTCAAAGAACCCAGAATCTTCCTTGGGAGCAGCCTGCAAATTCAGTTATTACTAGCCATCATGCATTTCATGCATTAACATATATTACAGCTTTCTTTTGCAAGCCCAGTAAGGTGATTTCCTCATTTCTTATTAAGTTTAAGGGCTCCCCCAGACTTCCTTTTCTTGCACACTCATCCTGATTTCCTTTCACAAAGCTTATGCAGATGTTAGACTATGTCTGGTCTTCACTGAGGATTCATTCTGATTTGCTTGTGGTGCATTTATACATCTCCAGATTAACCACGCAGAGATTCAGCACTGAATCAGGAAGAGGTTTCCACAATAAGGACATCAGCTCTCACAAGATCATAAAAAGGACTATGGCTTCCCAAGAGCCTTTGGAGTTGATTCAATCAACAACTAGAATTATTATAAGAATGCAGAACATATGAGTGTGGATTAAACCAAGAGATATTCCTGTGAAACTTGGAAACAGGAAGCATGAGAGATGGTTTGATAGCTGTTATGAATATATCAACAGAGAGAGATGGAAGGCCAATTTAGGTTAAAGAAGGAATAATTGTCACAGATGTGCACATGGCAGCATCATGATATCGTTTCCATTACATGCTACATACATATGACTTTACGCTGGAATTTTTGACATTTCAAATATAACTCAATAAATAAATCCTAAAAATAATATAACAGATTTTAATATTCTATTTTAAAACTCCTGAAACCTGCCCTCGGATCATGTGGTGAAGGGAGGGTAAAAAACCAAACTAGAAAGAAGGAAGGAACGAACGTGGACCTCCAAGATACAAACCGAATAGACAAAATAAGGTACTAAATGATAATATTTAATTAATTTTGGGAGCATAGATCAAATCCCCATTATAGTAACATACCACAAGGAATTAAAATAATTTTTCGCAGCCAGCAGTACAGCGGAAGATACAAAAAATGCATTGACATTGGCTTCAATTGAGCACCATCTGCTTCAGTGTTATCTAGACTTTTCTAAGGAAGCCTTGGTGCTTTTATTCTGGAAGGTAACCATGTGGAAGAAGAAAAAAAAGTAATCTTCAACTTAATCACTTTTGGTGCAGGAAAGAAGGGACCAACTTAACTACTCAGCCTGTGCAGCGAGAGTCCCTTTATGACTTCCAAATCTCAGAGTCTTTTATTGTTATCAGTCGCAGATATTAAAATTTTAAGTTGTAATTAAAGATTCAGGTTGCTTACTAAGACCCATCAGACTCGGGGGACTTTGGCCTAAGTAAATTCACATAGCATCAAATGGCAGGTTAATTGACTGATTAAAGTTTGTGGGCTTGACACAAAGAAGCAAAGGGGTCTCAGAAATCTTAGGATATATTTCCACATAGACACAGAGGCAGTATTCATTGGTACGCCGGAATGTTTGCTTGAAATCCATGCACAGCCTATGTTGGGATGTGGTAGGTGGCATGGAAACAGAACTGAAGAGTTGGAAAAGACCATGACGATGATCTAGTCCAACCTCCTGCAATGCAGGAATATTTTGCCCAATGTGGGGCAATGACCCACATTGACCCTGGGATTAAGAGTCTCATGCTCTACTGACTGAGCTATCACAGGGCCAGCATGATTCTTCAGTCTGCACCAGAGGTGGATGCTTTAAAACAGAGATGGAGAACCTGTTGCCCTCCAGATATTGTTGGACTCCCATCAGCCTGAGCCAGCATGGGTTAGAGGGTAGCCTGGTCCATCAACATCTGGTGGTCAACAGGTTCCGCTGTCCCTGCTTCATACTCTCTCAGTGATTTTTCTCTTGTGCTAGGTTTGGATGCAAGGGAGAGTTTCTGTGTGTGTGTGTGTGTGTGTGTGTGTGTGTGTGTGTTGAGGGGGGAAGTTGCCTGTAACCTTTACGCACTTGGCTAACATGCAGCTTGATCCATTGTATGTTTACACAGAAGGTCTGCATTCTATGTGAGTTCAAACTTCCTGGAACAAATGGAGTTTGTTTGTATCAGTGAAACACTGGAATAGGCGGTCTGAGGATTAAAACGCCAGCCTCCTGCTCCTAAGGGAGAAATTTCCAAAGGCAAAAACGGAACTTCATTGCCATTAAAAACCAATGTGAGCTAGGCAGCAATTCAGCCTTTGAAAAGCAATGACTCTCATGGAAGTTGAAGGTAGTGCAAGTGTACTGTGGGTACACCTCTCTCTGTGTGTATTAGCGAGAAGCTTATAATAGAAAGTCAATTATAGCTTTAAAATCCGGATTGTTTGCCACCACCGGTGCAGCCCGTAAATGAAATTATTTGTTAGCAAAGCTGAACGCTTTTCACTCCTGCTCAACACCCTCGCTTCTCCGCTGCCTGGTGAGATCACACACATGGGAGTAGCTTTTGAAGATGAATGATAAATCTGTCAAAGGGGCCACCGGAGTCTGTGGCTAGAACTAACATTCCTGTTTTAGGAAAGGCACCAGAGCAAATCTTTTAAGTCACTTTTCTCATACGAGGCCACTTTAGCTTGGGAAGAAAGGGATTTAGCCATCACATGGTCAATCAGCAGCAGCATAAAGTAAGGGCAATTAAAAGGCCTCTCCATTTTGATTTCCAAGTGCCCAGTCACTGAGCAGCATTAGCAATATTAGTTCTTGCACAGGACTGTAAAAGAAGCCAGATTCTAATGGCACAGCTACAGACACAACACTTTCCAGAGGTCAGATTCGATGACCTAAAACAGATTAGCTATCCAGCTCTAGGGATGAGGGAAGAAATTAGATTAAGTTTGCATTTAAACACAAGTATACCTGAACTGCGCTTTCTGAAACAACCTGAAAAATGAAACACAGCCAGCCTTTGGAGTTTGTACTTCTTTGAATTTTGCAGTGCAGTTCTCCAGCCAAGAAATGTGTGCAAAAAATGCATATGCTGAAGCAAAGTGTTCATAAAAATGCATATATTAGTGAAAATAGCATACAAAACTGCATTATATTAGGGGAAATTGCTTGACAAAAGTGTGTATATAGGAAAAACTGCATACAGATGTCTATGCTAGGAAAAACCATACTGAAATACTGATGAATTTTGTTGAGGGCTTTGGTTTGGTTTGGTTTTTAAATGCAAACTGATGCAGAAATGTAGAGAACAGAACGTAAAAGACTGGAAAAATGGGAAACTTAAGAGAGACATTTACACTGATCCCTAACTCAGAAGTAAGCTCCACTGACTTCAATGGGATTTTCTGCTAGGTGCTTTTGAATTATGGTGCTGGAGGAGACTTGAGAGTCCCATGGACCACAAGAAGATCAAACCTCTCCATTCTGAAGGAAATCAGCCCTGAGTGCTCACTGGAAGGACAGATCCTGGAGCTGAGACTCCAATACCCTGGCCACCTCATGAGAAGAGAAGACTCCCTGGAAAAGACCCTGATGTTGGGAAAGATGGAGGGCACAAGGAGAAGGGAACGAGAGGACGAGATGATTGGACAGTGTTCTTGAAGTTACCAGCATGAGTTTGACCAAACTGTGGGAGGCAGTGGAAGACAGAAGTGCCTGGCATGCTCTGGTCCATGGGGTCACGAAGAGTCGGACACGACTAAACGACTAAACAACAACAACAACAAAACATACAGGTTTAACAGATTCACCTGTCCCCACCTGTAACGCAAACTGTGTCCTGCTTTCATCCTGCTCTAGCTTCTCACCTGTGTGCATTGCAGATGAAGATGAATGTGGGGATTGAATAGCAGGCATGAGTTCCCTACCCCCTTTTTACACCTAGTTGAATCACTGGTTCATCCAGCTCAGTGTTGCCCACCCTGTCCACCCCTGCTGCCCTCCCTGACTTGCAGCAGGATGACCTGCAGGAGTCTTTCTGAGCCCTACCCAGGGATGCCGTGGCCTGAGATTTTTCACAAGCAAAACGTATGCTTTGCTACTGACTTACAGCCCTTACCAAGATGTATTCCTGATTTCAGGAAGCATTCTAACTGCTCAGAATGGCTCAGAGCAAATCATAATGTAAAGCAGGAGGCGTGTTAGAGCTTGGTGGCAAAACACTTATTTTGTGTATTTGATCCTTGGACCCCCCCCCCCCATTTCAAAGCCCTTTAGACAGCAGGGCTGGCAAAGACTGTTGTGAGGGATCATGTAGTCTGTCAGAAAAGACTAGTTTCCCCCAATCTAGTGCTCTCCAGATATTGTTGGACTAAGGCTATGTACACATTGTACCTTTAAAGCACACTTGAAGCATAGTCTTTCCCTCAAAGAATTCTGGGTGCTGTAGTTTACCCCTCACAGAGTTGCAATTCCCAACAATGCTTGACATACCACGGTGCCCATACTTCTATAAGGAGGAATACATGCTTCAAATGTGATTTAAAGGTATTATTTGCATGCAGCCTAAAATTCCCACTGTGCTAGCTAAGGCTGTTAGATGCCGTAGTCAACAACATATGGATGACATCATGTTGGGAAAGCCTGGCAAAGACGAAAGTGGGCTAGCTGGGCCATAAAGGATGGGTTTTATGTTGACTGAATATTGGACTAGTCTAGAGTTACATTTATTCAGGGCTTTCCTCGTGGTCAGATATAGATTCTGGAAATTGGAATGACAGCAGTGCCAGTATAGAAAATGTGTACATCAGGTGTTTCTGTCTTTCCCCAATTAGCAGAACAAGCTCCTGAGCATATGCACAGAAATATAGGTTGTGAGATTGCTTTCCACAGGTTTCAATGATTAAAGCAGATTTTGTAATTCACCCCCTTCCTGGTACTTCCATAGTTTCTTTTCTGACCTCTGAATTCAGTGAGGAATAAAGTGACCCCCCCAAAAAAAAACCCACCCACCACCCTACATTTATAATGTTCTTTCATTGTTTTCTGTGCCACTTATAATTTCTGGTTACTTATGTAGGTTTCTTGTTTCCAGAACTTTTAAAAGGCATGGCAAGGTCTTGTCTCTGCGTGTGGCCCCATCTGCTTCAGACACAGGGGCACAGCTGCTTGCTATTATTCATAGCAGTCAAACCAGCAATGCAACTTGTTCTTCCCACCACTGTGAGCAGAGAAACAAATAAAAAAAGCAGATGAAAATAAAAGTGAATCATCAGTCTACAGAATTTAAACTTCTACATTTCTCTTTTTAATTGACTTGTCATTTGCAAAATGAATAGCCAAGGATTAGCAGTGATTCAGTCTGTATTGCCATGCAATCACCTTTAGTCTCTCATAGGGCAATCTTTTATTTGAAATGCAAAAGACGTTTTATCCAGTCCAGTTGCTAAATTTAGCTTTTGTAGGTAACAGACCTGGATTATTACTATTTTTAACAAAAGCAGACACTCCCTTCCAACTGAGAGCATATAATATCCCCACACTTCTTTAGACGGGAAGTTTTATTACAGTTTTTGAACAACACAATTACAGTAACATGCAAAGCAAAAATAAAAAGGGAAAGACAAAACAGGAAAGGAACATGGGTTAAGGTGTTTCGACAATTATACTTGACTGTCAACTGTGATGCATTAAGTCGCAAGAAAAGCTGACCAAATGTTCTCATATTTCTGTTCTTTGCACTCATGTGGATACATTGCCAACTCAAATAAGGACAGGGAATGTGAATCGTTACTCCATTACTTTATGGAAGACACTGACTTCTCCTTCCAGTGTTGAAGCACCATGCATTGGGCTGTCTTTAACGCATACATGGCAGTTCATGGCCCAGTGCATCATCTGCATAGATAAAGCCTGTTTGTGCTCCCCATGCCAAAATTCCAACTCATTGGAATATTAAATGACACACGCCAATGTTTCCAGAGATCAATAAGAACGGGGAGAAAGTGAGTGTTCCTTTTGTAAAGAAAGGTTGTGCGCAAATGCGATTTGGACTGACACAGGAATTAGGTGTGGCATAAAGGGTGTCTTTGTCCATGGAGTTTTCTTCGCAGGGATACTGGAGTGGCTTGCCGGTTCCTGCTCCAGGTGGATCACGTTTGGTCAAAACTCTCCACTATGACCTGTCCATCTTGGGTGGCCCTGCACGGCATAGCTCATAGCTTCTCTGAGTTACTCAAGCCCCTTCGCCACGGCAAGGCAGTGATCCATGAAGGGGAAGAAATGGAGGCAGTGAGAGATTTTACTTTCTTGGGCTCCATGATCACTGCGGATAGTGACAGCAGTCACGAAATTAAAAGACGCCTGCTTCTTGGGAGAAAAGCAATGACAAACCTAGACAGCATCTTAAAAAGCAGAGACATCACCTTGCCAACAAAGGTCTGTATAGTTAAAGCTATGGTTTTCCCAGTAGCGACGTATGGAAGTGAGAGCTGGACCATCAAGAAGGCTGATCGCCGAAGAATTGATGCTTTTGAATTATGGTGCTGGAGGAGACTCTTGAGAGTCCCATGGACTGCAAGAAGATCAAACCTCTCCATTCTTAAGGAAATCAGCCCTGAGTGCTCACTGGAAGGACAGATCGTGAAGCTGAGGCTCCAATACTTCTCTTCTTCATGAGAAGAGAAGACTCCCTGGAAAAGACCCTGATGTTGGGAAAGATGGAGAGCACAAGGAGAAGGGGACAACAGAGGACGAGATGGTTGGACAGTGTTCTCGAAGCTACCAGCATGAGTTTGACCAAACTGCGGGAGGCAGTGGAAGACAGGAGTGCCTTGCGTGCTCTGGTCCATGGGGTCACAAAGAGTCGGACACGACTAAACAACAACAACAACAACAAAGGGTGTCTATCGGTGCAGTAGACATGGGAATGGGGAGGGAGGCCAAAATGTTGAAGGATGGCTTGCATAAGTTTCCAGTTAATTTTGTTGGATCTTTGTCAAGATTTTGGAATCTATGTTTGCTAGAGAAATTGGCCAGTCATCAGCACATGACAAGGATTCTGTATGAAACATTGAACATATTATTCCTTGAGTGATGGTGCAAGGAAACCTGCCTCTTTATAGATCTCAAAGAACTTAGGGGCAAGTAGGTTAAGGTTTAGCATGTTCCATTTGGCTGGAGATCACCTGGTCCTGGAGATGTGCCAGTACTCACACCTTTCACTGCTCCTTCTATTTATTTATTTTTTCCAATTAGAAGGGTGCTGCTAACCAGTTTGAACCAATTGTGGGAGAGCTGCTTGAGCTAGGACAAAGAAACAACTTTCTCCATCGGATCTGTGTCATTTAAATATAATTAGGAACAACATTTTTTAAAAAAAGTTCATTTATTACTTCTGGAGTTGCATGAACCTGGTTGTGTGTGTGTTTAGTGGCAGCAATTGAGTTTCTAGACCAGGGATCAGCAACCTTTTTCACTCGTGGGCCAGTCCACCATCTCTCAGACCATGTGGAGGGCCAGACTATATTTTGAAGGGAAAAAATGAACAAATTCCTATGCCCCACAAGAGATGCATTTTAAATAAAAGGACACACTCTACTCATGTAAAAACACGCTGATTCCTGGACTGTCCGTGGGCCGGATTGAGAAGGCGATTGGGCTGCATCCGGCCCCCGGGTCTTAGGTTGCCTACCCCTGTTCTAGACTGTATTTGCCAAAGGTGGAAGGCCAACCATTGACTAGGTCTCCCTCCTCACTCTCAATGCCTTTGCTTCGTGCGGGTTAAAGCAAATTCCGCTGCTGCCATATTAAGCTGATAGTTTGCAGTGAATCATTGTTTAAATAACTCAGGGTGGGATGAGCTGCTTATAGCTTAACCCTCTTTTCTTTCCCCCTTAGGTTTGGCATTCTTGGGTCTGCTATTTGTGAAACATAGACATATTTATGTCCCACGTATAGCATGGCCTTGGAAGGGTTTGAATCTTGACTCATTTGAAAAAAGGCAAACAACTCCATATGCATTTGTGTACTGAAAGCCTAATAATTCAGATAGTGAATTGAGCTGCCACCTCAATATAGAAGGAATAGAAGCTGTACATGGTAAAACCATAATTTTCTATACAGTCTCCTCATAAGGCTACCAGGGACGTATTATGGGAAAAGATGGCTGCTCACATATAGGTACATGAGAGCAACTATCTTTTTCTTCATATAATTCTCCAGGAGGAGAATATCACCAGGAGGTGATATTGTTAAGGATGGTCTCTTTGTATTTTTATGATTATATATGGGGGGAGTAGGGGGGGGAATTAATGCCTAAATAGTGAGAAAGTTGGGTAGAGGAACTTGGAATGGTCAGTCACTTTTTCTGTCTATGTTACTTGCATGAATCCAAAATTATAGTTCTTCTTTAAGACTTGGCATATTTTTGCTGTATTTGGTAACACATTCCTTGCGCTACAAGAGAAGGCACAGAAGGCTTTGCTAGGATATCTAATCCCAGAAGAAAATCTAAGATTGTTAAGGGAGCCTGGTTGTCTAAACCCCAGAATACTCGTAATACTTATACAAGGGCCATGAAGAATGCAGCTGTGAAAGTCTTTCCTCATTTAACACACAGCACCACTCTTCTTCAGAGCTTCCTCCTATCTGGACCGTTGCTTGATGAGATCATGTGAAATGTGAGAATTCCCAGTCGCATCTGAAATTTCATCCTCAGCACTACTATGCTGAGGCAGTTAAAAAATAAAATGAAATAAAAAAATAAAATGCAAGTGCAACATGCTTCCCCTTTCTACAGTACGTTATCATTATCATTATTACTGATTTATTAACTGCCTTCTAAATCACTGTCTCAAGGTAATTTGCACATAAAAACACAAGGAGAAAAAGTTACATTTAAAACCAAACTGAAAACTGTGGTAGAGGCCCATTTAAACAGCTAGGGAAGTGGGTGCTTATACCTTGATGGGAATGTTGTTCCACAGTAGCAAACTGACAGCCAGTTCAAATCCAGAAAGCAAGGTGTTATATGCCAGTGGTAGTTTGCTCCCACAAGCAATTTAGCCGCTGCAGTCTGCAGCCCCTGGATCAACCCTAAGCGTAACCCCACATTTATTACATTAGAGTAATCCAACTGTGAAGTTTCCAATGCATGGACAACTGTGGTCAAGTTATCCCAATCCAGAAATGGCCATAGCACATCACTCAAGTGTCCCAGAAAAACCTAGACATCCAATTTCGCCCCCTGCGAAAGCATGACAGCCATTTTTTTAAATAAAGATATTTATTAAAAGTTTAACAATTACAGAAAAAGAGAAAAAAGAAAACAGTAAAAAATTACAATACGTTACATCAAAAGAAAATAAAAACCAGATTGAAAAAAACCATTTAAAGACACATCCAATATTCCTTATCTTTACCTTTCATTTACCTGTTTCATCGACCTCCTCACACCTCCCTTTTTGTATTCTAGTTCAGTTAACTATTTCAGCAAATTCTTTCCATCTTTCTCAATTTTTTGTTCTATAATTTATCTTAACGGTCTAACCTTTAATTTTTCCATTTTTACCCATTATCAAAACTTTTACTTAAATCTTTATTACATTTCTGTTAAAACCATATAGCTTCATTCCAACATCCTTCTAACATTCATTAATTTTGCAATATTTTTTGTAAATATACTTTAAATTTTTTTCCAATCTTCTTCCACCAACTCTTCTCCCTGGTCTCGGATTCTGCCAGTCATTTCCGCCAGTTCCACGACAGCCATTTTGGGCATGGCTGAGTGATATGACACCAGCCCTGCCCTCCTCCTGTGATTTCCTCTGTCTGGGATGTTTCCTTGAACTGTGATAATATATCTTGCTTGCCTGGATGGAGGGTGTGTGTGTGATTCCCCCCCCGGCAGACCCACCCCTAGTATGCAGCCTCTGGGAGGTTGTTGACAAGGGAACATTTCCCTCAGGCTGTAAAAGCTTGTCCTGCCACAGAGTTTAGAAACCGGAGACTGCCCACCTAGCTCTTAACTGCCAAATTAGCTTTGGAAAAAGACACAAGCCCTTATTTACGCACGACCCACATGTGGAGCAGTCCAACAGTGAAGCTGGAGTGGGGCCACAAAGCTTGCTCTGCCCCTGACATTGCATCCTTGCGCTAGGCCTTGCCCCTTGAGGCCCACATGTTGCTTGCAAAGGGATCCTTATAAGGGAGGAGCTGCTCATAGGTATCTGTTGCACCAGAACTGCGCTTTAGCTAACTGAATATGGCGAAGGGCCATATTGCTCAGTGGCAGAGAATCTGCTCTGCACCTAGAAGGTCCCAGGTTAATCTCTGGCATTTCCAGGCTGGGCTGGGAGAGATTCCTGTCTGAAATCCTGGGGAGCTGCTGCCAGTCAGTGTAGACAATACAGTGGTACCTCGGGTTAAGAACTTAATTCGTTCCGGAGGTCCGTTCTTAACCTGAAACTGTTCTTAACCTGAAGCACCACTTTAGCTAATGGGGCCTCCTGCTGCTGCCGCACAGCCAGAGCCCGATTTCTGTTCTCATCCTGAAGCAAAGTTCTTAACCTGAAGCAATATTTCTGGGTTAGCGGAGTGTGTAACCTAAAGCATATGTAACCTGAGGTACCCTTGTACTAAGCTAGATGACTCAGGAGAAGGCAGCGTCTATATTATAAATTCAGGTATTTGGGCTATTAAATAAGCTTTTTATATTTTTTTAAAAAATAAGCATTTAATATTTGCCTGCAACAACCAAGGCAAAACCAAACAAAAAATCAAATTCTCTTGAGAAAATCCAATTTTGTAAGCCCAATTAATTATGAAAGCATGTGAAACCAAATTTGCATTTGTTTGTTGATTTCTCATTCTTCTGCTTGCCAGAGGGAAGTACCTATTCAGAGCTCATAAGCCTCATTCGCTGACAAATAGAAGGCATGATCACTTACCCACACCCTTTCTACTAACTGCGGACAGATTTTTTTTAAAGTCGATTTGTATAGAAATAAGGGCTAGAAACATCAGATGAAAATGAAGATTGCCATACAGTGGTACCTCGCAAGACGAATGCCTCGGAAGACGAAAAATGCGCAAGACAAAAGAGTTTTTCGTTTTTTGAGTTGATTTGCAAGACGAATTTCCCTATGGGCTTGCTTTGCAAGACGAAAACGTCTTGCAAGTTTGTTTCCTTTTTCTTAAAACTGCTTGAAGAGGTGCAGTTGCGACTTGACCGTGCTTCGCAAGACAGAAAATTCGCAAGATGAAAAAACTCGCAGAACGAATTAATTTCGTCTTGTGAGGCACCACTGTATTCTGGATTCTGAAATCTACCAGAAACACAGAATTGTCTGCTTGACTGAAGCAATTACTGATGTAGGAGAGACTTCCGGTCGGCGCCAGCGTTAATGGCGGTCCTCTTTCCGAGCTCCGGAGGAGGACTGCTCTGCGAGTTCGGGTCTGACCCGCTACGGCAAGCGGGGGACCCCTAAAATCACAGGCGCTGAAGCCTGTGAACAAGGAGACTCGGTGGGCACCAGAAGCACCCCCCTTACTGCAGAAAGAGCCTTTTTAAAGGCTCCGGAACGGCATCGGGAGAGCGCGGTGCTGAGAGTCGCTACCCAGCCCGCAGGGTGAAGCCGCGTCGCCATTGACGGAGAGCGCCGATTCCTTCCTGTAAATCTGAAACTGAAAAACCTGTGAGTAAGACTGAACGTTAATTTGGGACTTTCAAAAAAAAAAAATTCGGCTGAAAACGGGGAAGATAAAAATTAAGGAAGTCTGCCTTCCCCCGACTGCATGACAGCTAAAGCAACGGAAATTTAAAGCTGCATCCGTATGAGACATCCTTTGACTATTTAAACCTGACATTGGACTTAGATCTCCCCTCTAGCTAGCAGGGCAGAGGGGAGGAAAAAGGGACATTAAGAACTGCACGATTTATTTAAAAGAAAAAGAAAAAGCCTTCTGCTGCCTTAATACCCTGAAACGGACTGCCAAATAAGACATTAGGGCACTGAACTGCCTTTAAACTTTTGGGAAACTTACATGGTTGAAGTTTCGTTTGATACAAAGTTTTTTGACCTTGTTGCTACAGTATATTAGAGCAGGCTGAAATAGTATCTACTGGAAAAAGTGCTGTAACATATATTTACAAGCCTCCTGATATACTTGTCTTTAACTTTTTTGTCTCCGTACTCGGACATTTTGGTTTGCTCCCCCTAGAGGGCCAAAGTAACGGCTGTAACAGTTTAGGACAGTGGAATTTTCCATCAGGAGACTGTTTTCGTGGGAAACGACCTTGGGACATGAGTGGCCCAGCAGAAGAGATAACCACAAGAGCCAAAGCTAAGCAACAACAACACCAGCAACAGCAACAAAAGAAAAGAGGCTCGATTACAGGTGTAACTCCTACAGGAACAACAGGACAAGAAAAAGTGACAGCTGCCTCCATGGAGTCAGTGACACAAGCGTTACTCAAGATAAACCAATCCTTGGAGACCCTGACAAAGCAGAGTACAGAAAATACACAGAAATTAACAGAACTAACAATAAGATTGGACTTGAATACAGAATCTATAAACAAGTTGGTTCAGGAAAATTCTGCAACACGTAAAATTGCAGAGGAAGCTAGAACTATTGCTGGAGAGACTCAAGAGAACTTAGAACCGATTGCTAAAAAGGTTCATGAACATGATGTAACTCTGGCTTTGTGGGAATTACAGAGAAAGGAAAGAAATCTCAAATTGAGACTGATTCCCGAGAGCGAAGGAGATAACCTCGTGGAGTTTTTAACACAAGAGTTTGCTGGCTTCTGGGAAGACTTGGAGGAGGAAGAATTTAAGATTACAACAGCATTCAGACTGGGCAGAAGACAGAACAGAAAGACCCCGAGGGATTGCTTGATTACCCTTAGATCTAAGGAAGAAAGAGATAAAATACTAAAATTACACTACCAAAAGGCCTTGCAAATTGAAAATTCATCCATACAGATTTTTAAAGACATCCCTAAACATATTTTGGAGTTGAGAACCTTCTATAAGGATTTGGTTTATCTGCTGAAGAAGAACATCATTCCTTTCAGGTGGGGGTTCCCACAAGGATTGTCTTTTGACTACAAGGGAAAGAAGGTGAAAATAAGGACAATACAAGATAAAGAGAGATTCTTGGAAAGAAACCAAGAGGACCTACAGAAGGGAACTGTGGATCCAATTGCAGAACAAGGGAGAGCACTAGATATCCTGAACCTATCGTTTGGACTCAAGCCACCACCATCAGAGGAAGAGCAACAACTTGGAGCGGTTGGAGGAGTAACAGAAAAATAACAAGATGGCCCTGCAATTCCTTAGTTGGAATTGTAATGGGCTCAATATGCCTTTGAAGAGACGACAAGTTTTTCATATTTTGAAAAGAGAACAACTGGATTTGATATGTCTACAAGAAACCCATGTAACCAGAGCACACAGGAAATTACTCATAAATAAAAGATTAGGACAAGAATTCATCTCATCGGACAAAGTTAAGAAAAGAGGAGTCGTGATTTATGTAAAAGAGAAATGGGTTCCAAAAATGATGTTTAAAGATGAACAAGGAAGATATCTGGCAGTTGAGATACAAGTACAAGGAGAAAAATTCTTAATAGTTGGAATTTATGCACCAAATGAAGGCAAGGCGGAATTTTTTAAGAAACTCCATGAAACCCTGATGGACTATTTGGATTATAATATGATAATTATGGGAGATATGAATGGTGTGGTTTCTACAAATATGGACAAGGCACAAAGACTGACAATCTCCAAGGAAGGGAGACTTCCGAAGACCTTCTTTGAAATGACAGAGAATATGGACCTAATAGACATATGGAGAACAAGGAACCCTCTTGAGAAAGAGGGAACTTTTTTCTCTCAAGCAATGATGACCTGGACCAGAATTGACCAAATTTGGATCACTAGTGGGATGGCTCCAAAGATTAAGAAGGTAGAAATCTGCCCAAAAACTTGCTCCGACCATAACGCCGTGAAGATGGAAATGAAACTTACAACAACCGGTCAATTTAGATGGAGGATGAATGACACCCTGTTTCGAGATAAGGAGATCCACATGAAGGCCCAAAAAACTTTAAAGGACTATTTTGAAATAAATCTAAAGGCCGATGTGGAAAAAAGAGTGATCTGGGACGCAAGTAAAGCTGTGATGCGAGGATTTTTGATTCAACAAAATTCAATAAAGAGAAAGCAGAATGAGAAAAAGAAAAAGATTTTGGAAAAGATAAAAGAAGGAGAGAAAAAATTAAGATCAAAACCAAAGTCCCAGGAGATTTTGAGAGAGATTAAGTTATATCAAACACAATATATGGAATTGATGAATCAAGAGATTGAATGGAAGATAAAGCAAATGAAACAAAAGACATTTGAATCGGCAGATAAATGTGGTAAACTTCTGGCATGGCAATTGAAGAAAAGGCAGAAACTAAATACAGTTACAAGCCTAGAAGTGGATGGAAAGAACATATCTAAACCTAATGAGATTAGAAACTGCTTTTTGAGTTATTTTAAAAAACTTTATTCTCAAGGACCACAAAATGAAGAGGACATAGATAAATTCCTTAATAAATATGGATTACAAAAAATGTCTCATCAAAGCAAGGTGGATTTAAACCAGAGAATAACAGAACAAGAGATAGAGGGTGCTATTCAGGACATGCAATTGGGCAAATCTCCAGGGCCAGACGGACTGACTTCCAGATATTATAAATCTTTGAAGGAGTGGTTGGTTCAACCGTTAAAGGAAGTCTGCAACGAGATCCTAGAGGGAAAAAAGGCACCAGAATCGTGGAAAGAAGCGTATATTTCACTCATACCAAAGACAGAGACTGAAAAGACTCAACTGAAGAACTACCGCCCAATATCATTACTTAATGTGGATTACAAAATTTTTGCAGACATTTTGGCAAAAAGATTTAAAAGAGTGTTGATGGAGAAGATTCATAAGGACGAAGCAGGCTTTCTTCCAAAAAGGCACCTATCAGACAATGTAAGGAATATAATAGACATTTTGGAAAAACTAGAGGTGAATATAAACACCAAAGCAGTGTTGATTTTCGTGGACGCGGAGAAAGCCTTTGACAATATTTCTTGGAGTTTTATGAAAAAGAATCTTCATGGGATGCGGGTAGGCCAAGGATTTGAGAATGGTATGGGTGCGATATATTCTGCACAAAAAGCCAAGCTGATTGTAAATAATGTGATAACTGAGGAACTTAAGATAGAAAAAGGAACACGACAGGGGTGCCCAATTTCCCCATTGCTTTTCATTTCTGTTCTGGAGGTGTTGCTGAATATGATTAGAAATGACCAGCAGGTTAAAGGTGTACAGGTCGGAGATAAACATTACAAGTTAAGAGCATTTGCAGATGACCTAGTATTGACTTTACAAGAGCCAAACACTAGTACGAAAAGGGTGTTAGAGATAATTCAACAATTTGGCCAGGTAGCTGGATTTAAACTGAACAAACAAAAAACTAAAGTTCTAGGGAAAAATTTAACAGTCATGGAGAAGGAGGAATTTCAAGAAGAGACAGGTTTGACAGTGGTTAAGAAGGTGAAATACCTAGGGGTTCATTTGACATCTAAAAATTTGAACTTGTATAAGGACAACTATGAAAAATGTTGGTTAGAAATTAAAAAGGATCTAGAAATATGGTCAAATTTGAAATTGTCAATGTTAGGCCGAATTGCAGTTATCAAGATGAATGTATTGCCTAGAATGCTATTTTTGTTTCAAACTTTGCAGATTCTTGACAAGATGGACTGTTTCAAGAGGTGGCAGAAAGACATTGCGAAATTTGTCTGGCAGGGCAAAAAGCCCAGAATAAAATTTAAAGTACTTACAGATGCAAAAGAAAGAGGGGGATTTGCCCTGCCAGACTTAAAACTGTACTATGAAGCAGCAGCGTTTTGCTGGCTGAAAGAGTGGATGCTCCTCGAGAATACAGATATCTTGGATTTAGAAGGTTTTAATAATACATTTGGTTGGCATGCATATTTATGGTATGATAAAATCAAAGTGCATAGGGCCTTTAAAAATCACATTGTTAGAAAAGCGTTGTTTAATGTCTGGATAAGATATAAAGACTTGTTGGAAAACAAAACCCCTAGATGGTTGTCACCCTTGGAGGCTAAGGCACTGAAGAAACTCAATATGGAGGCCGGATGGCCAAAGTATTGGGAAATTCTGGAACAAGATGGAGATAAATTGAAATTACAGAGTCATGAGAAAATGAAACCTAAAGTACGAGATTGGCTCCATTATTATCAAATAATGGAGGTTTACAAACAAGATAGGAAAATTGGCTTCCAGGTGGAAAAATCAAAATTAGAGACTGAACTGTTAGAACCCAATACTAAGAATTTGTCAAGAATGTATAATTTGCTACTGAAATGGAATACACAAGATGAAACAGTTAAATCAGCTATGATTAAGTGGGCACAGGACATTGGCCATAACATTATGTTTGCTGACTGGGAATGGTTGTGGAACACCGGTATTAAATTCACGGCATGTAATGCCTTAAAGGAAAATATTATGAAAATGATTTACAGGTGGTACATGACCCCAGTCAAGCTAGCAAAAATTTAAGTGTTGGAAATGTAAAGAAACTGAAGGTACTTTCTATCATCTTTGGTGGACATGCCCGAAGATTAAGGCTTTCTGGGAAATGATATATAATGAAATGAAAAAGGTACTTAAATGTACTTTCCCTAAGAAACCAGAGGCCTTTCTCTTGGGCATTGTCGGCCAATTGGTGTCAAAGAAAGACAGAACTTTCTTTATGTATGCTACAACAGCAGCAAGAATACTTATCGCAAAGTATTGGAAGACACAAGATCTACCCACCCTGGAAGAATGGCAGATGAAAGTGATGGACTACATGACAATGGCTGAGATGACTGGCAGAATCCGTGATCAGGGAAAGGAGACGGTGGAAGAAGAATGGAAGAAATTTAAAATCTACCTTAAGGACTACTATAAACTTGATGAATGTTAGAATGTCGAGGTTTTGAGAAAGAAAGGGTTACAGTGATATAAGATTAGACTGAAGGAAAGATTAAGAGGACAGAGGCTTGACAGAAACATTTAGAAGTTGCTAAAAAAAATTTTGGACATTGGGATGCAGAAAGGGGAGGTATGGGGGAGTCTGAGAAACAAGGTTTATGAAAAAAAGGTTATGAAATTATACGTGTTTGTATGTCTTTTTATATGTTTGTATTGTTTTAAATTTTTTTTGTAAAACCAATAAAAAAATTTATAAAAAAAAGAAGAAGCAATTACTGATGTATGGACTGTGTGATATACAGTGGTACCTCGGGTTAAGTACTTAATTCGTTCCGGAGGTCCGTACTTAACCTGAAACTGTTCTTAACCTGAAGCACCACTTTAGCTAATGGGGCCTCCTGCTGCCGCCGCGCCGCCAGAGCACGATTTCTGTTCTTATCCTGAAGCAAAGTTCTTAACTTGAAGCACTATTTCTGGGTTAGCGGAGTCTGTAACCTGAAGCGTATGTAACCCGAGGTACCACTGTAGTCCCTTTTGTACCCTTGGTTACCATGAAATAACAGTCCGTATGTACCGTAAACTGAAGCAGTCCACATGTCCTTCCAATATACTGAATGTACAGAGAGTAGTGGCATTGGCCCAGCTCCAGAGGTCCACACACTTAGCACCCATGTGAAAGGATCCTTTGCAAATAGAACTGGATAGGTTCTTCATACATAAGTGAAACCAGCTGCATCAGTGGCTAAATTAACCTGTAAAACAAATGAAAAGGTACTAAAATCCATATTTGTTTAGTCTAAAAACATTATAGTTTCTTAGAGACTTGGGTGTTATTATATATTTTAAAAATAAAAATCTGCTTATCTCACATAGCCAGGAAGACTCTGATACGTGCAATTTATGACTATAGTTGAATGCCAGCAATTGAAATTATCCTTAATTTCTATGCATGTTGTCTCATATTTTAGACAAAGCAGTTATAACTGAAGAATAAAATGCAAGTGATAACTATGTGCTCAGGGAATGAACGCATTATTCTTTATGGAACTGCTGTGTTCCAGACTAGAACAGTGGTAGTTGACCCACGGCTCATGGGATGGAACTAACCAAACAAAGCCATTGACCAAAAAAACGCATGACCCACTTGCCCCCCACAAAACTATGCATCTCTTCAGTGCTGATAAATTGTGGTTAGAATCTCCCGGTGTAGTACTGAGCTGAGTGAAGAGGCTTCAATCACTCCACTCAGCCCAGTGCTGATATTGAGAAAACACAAAAAGGGTAAGAGAAAATGGATATTGGCGTTAAATTTACATATGCTAATTTATATGAGCAGATGCAAATATAGAAAGACTTACTGTAATTTAATTGGAAATACATTGCATCTCACAACACTGTAAAGGACCAGATGACCTGGAGGCCTGATCAGCTGCCCAGGTGCTAACTATTGATGGGGTAACTTTAACGGCCCTGCTCTCCCTTTCTTATGGTTCTTGTGCTGGGCAGCCCTTAAAAAGAGTACTCCTTCACATAAGAGGACTGTCCTATGTAGAGGAGAACACAAGGCCACCCTAGTGTGAGCAGAAGGAATAGAAAACCCCAGTCTTTCCCCCAAGATCACTTGCCAATTTCTTTGTTATTCATACTCCTAAAAGAACAAAAAACCCACTGAAGCCATGATCTGAGGTAAAACAAGGTTGTATTATTTTTCCAACCCTTGGGTAAACAAACAATCTCTGGCCTTTTAAACTATTGGGGGGGGGGTTTATATAGTTTGTTACTATATTTTTGTACTTGTATATTGTAAATTGCCCTGTGATCCCAATATAGAAATTTAATAAATACTAATTACTAATAAATACTAATTACAAGAACAATGTAACACTGCCCCCCATTTTTCCAAATAGGAACGAAGCTGTTACCCCCGCCCCCAGTTGGAATGGAAATAGGAAAAGATACAATGCAGAACACAACATATCTCTCGCTCTCTGGCTGTCCTGAACTTGCGCATTGTTAGTTCCTGCATGCCATTGGATTGTTTCGAAAGTTAATCCTACTCAGAACAGACCATTAGAATTAATGGGCATGACTGACTTAGGTTCATTAGTTTCAGTGGGTCTACTCTGAGTATAACTTAGTTGGTGAGAAAGATATTGCTTCCTTTTCCATAATACCGGGACTGTCTTCTGGCAAGGGAAGAGAAAGCATGCCATTACTCTCCACATGGTGACGTTGACAGTGTCCATCATTAGGATGGTGATAACCCCCACACCTTGCAAAGTGTTTTTGCCAAAAACAACTGTTTAATTTAGTCCTAGAGTTAAAATAAGCAACAGCCACCCATCCATCCCCCATCCCAGTTCACTTCAATTTAAGGGACAAATTCAGAGGCAGTTTTAAATCTGTCCCAAATCTCATGGCTGTATACTTGTGTGCATTGCTTGCTGCATTAATATTCCATCATGTTAAAAAAATATGCATTAGAAAGTCAAATGTGCCTTCAATGTCAGTAGTGAAAGTCAACTTTTCTGCTTAGAGGTGAATGATAGCTGTCATGTGGAAGACCAAGCAAGCTTGTTTTCTTCTGCTCTGGAGGCTAGGACCCAAACCAATGGATTCAAGTTACAAGAAAGGCGATTCCAACTAAACATCAGGGGAAACTTGTTGACAGTAAGAGTGGAACAGACTCCCACAAGAGATAATGGACTCTCCTTGTTTGGATATTCTTGCTTTGCAGGGAGTTGGACTAGGTGGTTCTTGGGTTGCCTTCTATGATTCTAATAAGTTTGAGTGGATGTTTTAACATGTGTTTTCAATTTCTAATCACATTCTACTTGTAGTTGCTTTCCTTGAAATTTAAGTGAGCCAGGATTACAGATACTTTGTCCTACTAATGTCAGTGGACTAAGCTAGTTTAAATTCATGTCTGCTTGTTTGCAAACTGATGGTGGCAAGGGCACAAACAGTCTAAATTCCACAGTGCTAGGTGACTAGATAATATACACTGATAGATATAGGTTTTCTAAATATTTACCATTTCGGTTCACAGATGTATTCAGAGTTTCCTTTGCTAAGAAAATATGAGTCTCTGGAAACTGGGCCTAAATTGTTGCCCTATTGCTGGTAGCAGTAGAATCTGGTGTCAACAGCATGAGGTTCTAAACCACAGATACCAATCTATTTTCAGCAGACCTTTCTCCCAAATGTGCTGTTACTATTTAAAAAACACATTTGCAAATGTCTAAAGGTGAAAATCCAGTTATTAGGAGATGGCCCCTGCAACACAAATGTGGAGGATTTATATAGCAGCAACAGCTGCCACATGACACCATGGAGAGAGATAGGGGAGAGAAATAAGCAAATTTAGCACTTAACTCTATTTTTGCATACATTCAACTAGAACTGGTATCACTTGGCATGCTCAAATGAACAGGGTTAACAGAGATATGAAATTCTGACTGAAGTTCTGTGATATAGTGCACATCCGCAGAAAATGATTCAATTTCTTTAAGAATGTAAACAAGTTGTGCAAGTTTGCAAAGCATGAAGTACTATATTTTTTATTTTACATTATTCTACATTCAGTGATGTTGAATTAATACGTTCCAGAGTAAGAGTTCTCAATGATTCCCAACTCCTTTTATTTCATAAAATTTATACACTGCTCGATTGTAAACAACAACAACAACCTCAAAATAGTTTACAAATGATCCAGCCATTAGAACTTCAGCATTGATGTTGATTGATCAATTCCCTTTCTGGCCCAGACGTAAAATATGCATTGTACTGTGGCAAAAGTGAAGTAATTGCTATTAAGGCTACCTTCAAAGCTAGTGCACTAATTCCAAAGGCAATAAGGGAATGCTTTCCCTCCCCAGGTTTACAAAATACATGATTAAAATCTCCCTGCAGTGATTTTATGAGAATCAAGAAGACTTCACTTGGCAAGTTCTCCACAGGTAGAAGATATCTGCTGTTTTGTAGCTGACAAGTCTCAAATAAGATGCTAAGGAGAACTCTTTCAACTGTTTTTGCAACTTTATCATTACAGGTTCAAAATTAAAAAGACGTCCCAATGAGTTAGGAGCTCAGCTGGTTTGTTAACTTTTCTCTCTAGCGCACCATCCTCAAGGGTTTGGATAGATTTCATGTACTGAAAGGATACAGAGTAGAGCTTTGTGAAAATTAGGGTGGGGGAACCTCTATTCATTCCAACGTACAAGGGCATCTTGTTCTGTGATTCTGATTAAGCCAGTGCTTAACTGAATTCTGGGAATGAGGTACAGTCATACTTCGGGTTTAAGTAGCTTCAGGTTAAGCATTTTCGGGTTGCGCTCCGCGGTGACCCGGAAGTAACGGAGCACGTTACTTCCAGGTTTCGCTGCTTGCACATGCGCAGATGCTCAAAATGATGTCACGCGCATGCGCGGAAGCAGCGAATTGCGACCCACGCACGCGCGGACGCGGGTTGCATTCGCTTCAGCATGCGAACGGGGCTCCAGAACGGATCCCGTTCACATCCAGAGGTACCACTGTATACAGATATTTATGGGAACCTTCCAAGATTGATGGTGGTGAAATAGGATTTTATTTCACCACCATTAGAAGGAAGATCAGATGGGATGGCATTGAGAAAGGACACCAAATGCTTACCAAATGGGAAGGAAGAATGGGAAAAATTACAAGGATTGGATGCCCAAAGTTTCATTAAGGGGAAAAAAGACTCTTGAAGAAAGCGTGTTCTCCTTCATGGAGAGCACGTGTTGCTGTGGGGTCTGCTGAGCCACCCCTCTGTTACCAGGAAGGGTCTCTAAAGATGGCCTGGGACAGTGATTGGTTCACTGGGTTGCTGGGGTAAAAGTCATGTTGCAATTTTGGTGGGAGGGGTAAAATGTTTAAGTACTCTGCACGCAGCCTGGAGCTTTCTCTTTGCTGTGTGCAACGGATCACCCGCCCACCCGCCCTTGAATAAGGGGTTGTTGCATTGACCTTGCTATGCCTGTCATGGGGTCGTCTGCCGTTGGGGCAGGGGCCTGGTAGGAATTTTGTCCATCTGGCTGATTGGCTGGGCCATTTGGTTTTTGCCTACTGCGTAGCAAATCGTCACAACTTGTAAGGTTGCGGTTAGGCATTGGTTATAAATAGGTGGAGGAGGGGTTAGGATAGGCTGGGCCTGCCCCTCCATGGTTGCTGCGGAAAGGGAATTCCATTAAAGGAATCCTGGGGCTTGCCATCTTTTCATCCAATCCCTGGAATGGGACTAGGGCCGGCAAGCCTTCGGGGAGCATGCGGATGAGAATTGAGGGTCTGTGACTCAGCTCCATTTCTCCCCAACTTGCTTTCCCCCGCACTGTCTTTCGGTGGTGCCCGGAAGTCAGTTCTGTCCCCAGGCGGGGGGACAGATAGTCTTAACCAGTGCCTAAACAACCACTCACGGTTTTGTATTTAAATAAAGTTGTGGCCAAAATTATGCCAAAAACCTTAAACAAAAATTAAGTGTGTGTTGTGAGTTATTTGGGGGGTGGTTTGGGGACCTCGACACGCAAATAGATAGTAAACTAGAACTGAAGAGGAGTAAAATAAGACCCAATAGTAGATGAAAGGCTGTATAGCTGTACAGCATCATCACTTCATTCATTACGAAGCATAAGGAACAATACATTTTTTATAACTTTGTTTCTCTTGGCTTTGGTATATTCATTACATTTGAGAAGACTCTCTTCCGCTAAAAGGTTACTTAAGAAGGATATCTAGGAATGTTGTTGCAAATGTTATCCCACGTATGTCACGCAAACGAACAAAGGCAGTCCCAGAAACTACTGAAAGTTTACGTCTCATGGGGTTACTTTGGGAAAGCATCTAATTAAATAAGAAAATGTATGACAATAATACAAAGGAAACTAAAGTATATACTGAAGAAATGGGATATGCGCAGTTGGAATGTGGAAAGGATATGGAAGTGGCACCGATGAAAAGCTAGGAGAGGGTTAGGCTTCAAAATGACATATTTCACGTGTCATGCGTTTGTTGTTTGACAGCAGGTTTTCCCCTGAGAAGTGCCAGAAGGATTCTAGCAAAATTTCCCACAATGATGTGTTGGATCAAAAGAAATCTGCTAGACAGTGATTTCAGATCAGAGGAGCTCTGAATATTACAGCTAGCAATGTGGCAGTATCCAGATGTGAGCCAGATAATTTACAAAATATGCATTAACTATACTGCTGTGTGAAAGCCAGGGCATAGTATGAGTCTGATTATGTCTTCTTCTTCTTCTTCAATCACACTAAGTAGAAAATTTAAAGACTCATTGCAAAAATAAATTGCATGATCTTTCATATATGGTATAGCAGTGCAATCCTATACACACACTTGGACCACTATAGCTATGAACAGCCACTGTACACAACATGTGCTGAACCTGGGAAGGGACACACAACCAGAAGATTTAATTATTATTCCCAGGGTGTCGTGGAAACCACAGTCCTCCAGTTAAGTGCTGAGCCTACATGCTGCTCACTCACAGTGGGAGCCAATCTATACAGGATGAGCTGAGGTTTTGTCTATCACATTGCGACACACACCCTCCCACAACATGAAAGGAATACAAGGAATTTGGCAGAGGCAGCAGTCAAAGCCAAGAGAACCAGTGGCATGCTTGCAGCATATACTAGAGAAAATGTCTAGAAAAAACATCCAATGATAGGAAAGCCAAAAGTATTGCTACAGAGCATAAAGTATCATAGTAAATTTACACACATCACCAATGTCATTGACTTAAGTAATAATCCTTTACAATTCAGTGCTAAAGCTTCAGCACAGGAAAGAGCACATGGTAGGTCAGCTTGTTTTGGCTCTATTTGATGTAAAGATTCAATTATGTAGTCTTCACATCTGGCTTACTGCTCCACAGAGGTGATCAATTGGACTGGTTTTTTGCTTATGCATGATCCATTGGATGGTTTATTGGATGGGTCTGTTAACATTTCCAAGAAGGAAACACATTTTCAAAATCAGCCAATAACAGTTTAGTTACAGCTGTGCATTTGTAAAATGCCTCCAAGTGTTTCATGAGATTCTGGTAAAGCAAGTTATGGAAATATATTTCTCACTTAAGGTGTGTGAGCAGACCTACTGGGTTAGTTGTGACTGTAAATTAGATGGCTGATGTTCTGTATTTCCATTAGCTTTTTTTTTGTCATGGGTTCAATGATAATCCAGTGGAAATTAAGCGCTTTTAATGCCCCTTCATAATCCTCAACTGGCTGATACTACAGTTGTCATCTCTCACCGTTGTTGCTTTTGCTATCCTCATCATTAATTTTATGCTATCTTTGCAGTGATGCCCAAGGTGACTTGCATAGAAATGGCAATAATAACGGTATCAATCAATAATAAAGCTATCATTAAAATCATAATAAACACAGAAGAACAGTAAAAACTGGTGCTTCACTCTTCTCCATGCCTGACTTAAATGCTTTTAATTACTTGTTTTTAATTGATAATTTTAACATTTCCTGTAAACCACTTTGAGGTTTTATTACTATCAATCAGAATATAAATTTTGTTAAAGCATAAACATGAAAACAAAATGCTAAAATTAATGCCTCCCCTCCCCCCATAGTCCAATGTCTTTTGATCTCATAAATAGTCAGCAGGTGCAAGTGTATGAGAGGTGGATAATGGGCCATTAGAGGAGTTTTATAAACAGTCACAGAACAATGGATGTGTGGAGAAAAGTAGCTAGACAGTACAAGGTGTAGCAAATCCAAATGTTGCGCTTTCCAGCACTGCTAGGGTCAATACTCTAAAAGGTGTCCCATGCTAGGGGGTCATTAAGAAACCAAATAGAAATAAAACCTGTGATATCACACTGTTCTTATACAAATGCATGGTGCAACTGCACTTGCGATTACTGTGCGCAGTGCTGTTTGCCTTACCTCAAAGAGGATCTTGTAGAGTTGGATAAGGTTCAGAAAAGGGCAACCCAAATTATCAAGGCGATGGAACAACTCTCTTACGCAGAAAGGTTACAGCATTTGAAGCTCTTTAGAGAAAAAAGCAAGGAAGAGGCAACATGATAGAAGTGTATTGAATTATGCACGATAAATTTTTCTCCCTCTCTCATAGAGCCAGAACTCATGGCTATTAATGAAGCTGAATGTTGGGAGATTCTGAACAGAGATAAGAAAGTACTTCTTCGTATAGTTAAACTATGGAATTCAATCCAACATGAGGCAGTGTTGGCCACCAACTTGGATGGCTTTAAAAGAGGGTTGGACAAATTCATGGAGGACTGGGTTATCACTGGCTACTCACCCTGATGGATATGTTCTACCTTCATTATTGGAGCCAGTGGGCTTTTGAATACCAATGTTGTTGTGCTAAGGTCCTACTTGTGCATTTCTCATACGTTGGCTCCAAAGAGAACAGGATGCTGGACTCGATCAGCCACTGGTTTGATCCAGCAAGCTCTTCTTATGTTCTGGTGTTCTTATTCTGATACCGTTTCCCGACTACATCTAACATGGTCTTATGGTGCTATCTGAAGCCTATTACTTTACCCTGCTGGCACAGAAGGGCCAGTCTTGGAATCAGATGAAAGCTGGTCACATAAGTGGAGGTGGTCTGTGCCAAGCTTTGCAACGTGGTCATAAATGTGTGTGTGTGTGTGTGTTCAACAGGCATTTTTGTTCAATTCAACCTCAGTGGTCCACCATTGGGAATCAGCCAGAAAGGATATATTCTACAGGAGAAAGAAAAAAACAAAACAAAAACCATTGCCACCAACAAAGTACTATTGCAGTCCTTTATACCTACCATGTGTTTAAAACAAGTCATCTTTGGTGTTTCCAAAGAGACCTTGATAATATCATTCTATTTTAATGATCAGCTGCTCAGCCACCATAAGATGAAGCAATGACAATGAAGAGTTATTTGCCAGGCTCCAAATGAAAAAGAACAAAACAGTGTCCCCCCCCCCTTGGAAATGACTGCAAAAGCCATCAAATGCCTGGCTTCACCTGGAAATGTGTTGCATCCCTTTCATTTCGTTGACTGTCATGAATAAGAAAACTTAAAATCTGTGAGTATCATTTCCCCCTTCTCCTGGGAAGAGTAAATATTTGCATCTGCTACTCTGTTATTAAGAATATTTAAAGTGAACTATGATGACGGGGACATCCAATTATCCGATTTGCGTAGCTGCAGATATCAGATGAAACCTCAATATATTGTGAGGAAAACACTACCTTCCTTTACATGCCACAGCTGTTTAGGTGTAGTTTGCTATAAAGCAGAGGTGGGAAACCTTTTCTAGTCCAAGGACCACATTCTTTTCTGGACAACATTCTGAGGGCCACATGGCAATGATGGGTGAGGCCAGAAGCAAACACAGGTTTCTACACACACTCACACATCCTGGAGAACCTCATCCCCTAAACTTCTCCACACCTGCTTTCAACTCAGGATGGTGAAGCTGTGGCCTTCCAGATGTTGCTGGACTACAATTCCCATCACCCCTGACCACTGGCCATGCTGGCTGGGGCTGATGGGGCCTGTAGTTCCCACCAGCTTTATATTCTTGCCTCATGAAATGGCACAAACAGTAACATGCCTGGTCAAGGGAGCTGGGCAGCTTTGCAGCTGTAACATATTTAAAATTTACGTTTCTATAATGGTACTTATTAGCAATAAAATAAAGGTGATTTACTGGTCAAAATGAATAGCTGCCTGTGTGTACTCTGAATTAAAAATGCATCAGAATGCTTTGCCATATTTCGCTGCTGTGAATTATGCTGGTTAATTACAAGGATTGCTGTCTACAGCCAGCTTCTATCACCATTTTCTGTAGAATTTGACATGAGATAAAGTGGTGGGCCTGAAGACAGGAATGCCTGGCGTGCTCTGGTCCATGGGGTCAAGAAGACTAAATGACTAAACAACAACAAAGTGGTGGGCACAATAGTAGCACACATGCTTTGCATGCAACGATTTGAGGTTCAAGTCAGTTCCTAACATCTCACTGGTAGGAAGGGCAGAAAGGCAATAATACTGGTGAAGATGGACTCATTAAAGGGCAGCCTCATATGTCTATCATGCTCAAGACATGTGAATTAAATGCAGTGGGAGTGCTCCCCATCCCGTCTCACGACTAGACAAACATTATATCTTCACCTTTAATCAAGAAACTCCCAGAAACTCAATTTCATCAAGCTGTACATACTTATTTATATCCCTTTCAGTCACAACCTATCTATAGGTCTGCCTGTTATACACCTTCCTGCACATGTTTGGTTATATATAGTCTGTATCATGAAATGCTACAGACCTCTTGATTAAAGACACCACTACTTTTATGCTTGAAGATAAAACACCACTGTGGCAGAGGCAGATTTTTATGCCGTATTTAATGGCAAGCTTCCCTGGGAATAGCGGGTTGAGATAAAATTCAATCTTTGTAGCAATCAGGATTATGTGCTAATCAGAAAGAAAGAAAGAAAGAAAGAAAGAAAGAAAGAAAGAAAGAAACAGAACAGTACAAGAACTTCAACAAACACCATATGCTAAATATTGCCAAAGAGCCAAAGAACAAACTGGATTCCTGTGGTCACAGTTAATCCCCCCCCCCGAATAATATATTTAGAGAGATTTCAGCAGGAAACAAAACCTGCTACACTGACTAATTTTTCTCCTGCCATCTCTGTATTGCTCCTGCGAAACTTTGGGGGGGGGAATAAATTGGGGTCTTCCTTGAAGGCATCATTTGGTCTCAGCAGGTGGCCTGAAGCCTGAGTGTGAAAACATCAACAACACATCTTCCCAGTTCACACATTCCTTTGATCATCCTTGGAGCAAGGAAAGGCCACAATATGCTCATAGCTCCACTGTGACGGGAGATCGGTCTGATGAGTTTCAAATGTTTCTATAAATTCTAGCAGGACTCTTTAAAAATAAATGACCAGACAGGAAACACGGAGAGCTGTGTCTCCATAACATTTTAAGGCATGCAGTTCTCTCAAGAATGATTGGAACTTCTTGGCACAGGTGATAAGTTGCATAGTTCTAATTTATTTACAGCATTTTAAAAAAAAAATTAAAGGTGAAAAATACCACACATCAAATATCTAGAGATGTATTCCTTGTTTATTAATTTAATTAATTTAAGCTATTCATACATACCCTTCAACGTATTGAGTCCCCAAACTGGGACGTTCATCTTCCTACCTGTGTTCCCTTGTGAGTCACGTGACCTGCATGAGATCATGGAGCCTAAAAGACAAGCTTTCCTCAGAGCGAGATCTTGGCGCAAAATCACGAGACCACGGCACCCAAAATGGTCGCTGTGCTCTTGCACGGGAAACAGGGTGCCCCATTTTTTTCTGGGACACTTGTGGGATACGCTTTATATAGCTCTTAATTACCAAAGTATCTAAGCAGTGTACATAAAAATGAAAAAGTATAGAATGGATAAGGTCAGTTAAAAGTAATCATTAAAACAGATGACTTCCTTCAAATGCCTGCTGAAATAGAAAGCCTTTGTCACATGCTGCCAAGGAGTGTGGTGGAGTCTCCTTCTTTGGAGGTCTTTAAGCAGAGGCTTGACAACCATATGTCAGGAGTGCTCTGATGGTGTTTCCTGCTTGGCAGGGGGTTGGAATCGATGGCCCTTGTGGTCTCTTCCAACTCTATGATTCAATGATTCTATGATTCATGCCTGAAGGTCAGCAGGGAGAGGAACCTGTCTAACCCCAGCTGTGAGGGGTTTCCACATGATTGGGCTTATGATGCTGGATGCATAACTACTGGCGTTTACTAGTTGTACATCTGAGCCACTGCTTTTGCCTTTTTTGGTGGGATATTCATAATGATGAACTAAATGATCTTCAGAGAGAGTTTTTGATTGGAAAGGGGCATTTCAGGGGCTTGACGTGTTCCCCCAAATGTACCCACCTTCTTTTGCATGTTGGCTTGTTGATGTTCACGGTACCAGTGAGCTGCTGTTTCAGTGCTTTTTCTTCTCCTCAAGTGATGCTGATGAAGTTCACAGATAACGGCCTTGTAATATGTATTTTCACTACTCATAATACTTGCTTTTATTATGAGTCACATGCCCTTACCCTGACATTCTCACTCCATTTGTAATTGATAACAAGATGTATTTTTAGCCGGTGTCCTACTTTGTGCCTGTGAGGTGGGCATTTATCAGTCCAGGCTCGCTGCTGGGGCATGCTCCAAATTTGATTAACCCTCATTTTGTGTCTCAACCAGAAGCTGCCCAGCTTGCATTTTAGTTCAGTCTTAGCATCCGCACTGCTGGAGGAATGCGACTTCTCATTCCTAATTCTGCTGCTCACCCTTGCAACTCTGGCTGCTGGCAGGAACCTTTGCAGGCTTACTGACATCAGACTTCACTTTCATATAGCAAAGAGTGTCGCGGAGCGAAGTCAAAACACAGAGTCTTCACAGTAAATGAATAAAACTTTAGTGACGGCAAACATACTTCTTTACAAACACATAATGGAGGAGAGCAAGGTAAAACAGAAGAAGATTAGACTAGACTAGAGAAGCACACTGAGCTCATTGTATTTTTCCTTCCTGGCTCCAGTGTGTCTTCCTGTAATTGATACAATATTTGTACAAGGAATGAGTCATCTAGACTGGATGAGTCTGAATAAGTCAGCTAGCTGAATGAGTCTGCACTTTTCAGCATTTTCCCAACACTTTCTACACTTTACTGCTTTTGCTCTCAAAGACCTTTGTCACATGACAAGGAGTACTAGGGGGATAGAGCCCATGTACGGCATTGGAATGGGTGCTTTAAAGCAGCAGCCATCTGGCCCATGTTGGGGAACAGATTTATATTACCCTGTGACACAGGAAGAGAGGCAGAGAACATACAATGCAACAAACCTTGGAGTGCACCAAGAATTTGTCATGTTTAATGGGAAACCTTGTTGGCCCCTCCCCTCCCTGTTGCAGATTTTAATATTGCACAGTTTGAAGCGACTGGAAGCATAAGAACTGACCCCTTTGGGAAAGGAATCATTTTCCATGCCCATGAAAATATTATTCAAACTTTTACTGGCATAACTTTTCCAAACGAAACATAAATATCCATACAATGTGTTCTGCTGTCCAGCACAGGCTCAGCAACTTACAAAATATGAAATAATGCAAACAGACCTATAAGCAAAGGTCTGTCTGTCTCTCTCCACAGCCTGCTTTCCAGCCTCCATTGGCCTTAAGCTGTTTACTCTCCATTCAGGAGAGCTACATTTACATCCTTACTCCATGGAGCTTGGGAGACAGAGACAAAAGGCAGCTCCCTTTTAAAATGGAGATTTGCAACACAATACCTTCATCACATGATCTAAGGTTACAATACTGACACGTTAGCTACCAGAGAGCAACAATCAGTTAGTTAATTATAAACTCGGCAAGAGCAGGGTCCACTGTGGAAAAGTCTGAATGTTAGCAATGCACATTTAGCCATTTCCTATTTTAAATCTTCATGAATACATCTACATTTTCATTTCAGTGTGAATTAAATCAATTATACTTAACACTCCCTGTGGGCCAACCTTGACAGGTGGGTTGTCTCTGTCAGTGTGCCTTGACTCACAAATCAAGCAGGATTGAACATTTGCATCAGCTGAATGCTAAAGTAAGTCATTGACTAATGTCAGTACTTAAATCCCATTGAGTTCAGTGGGTCTGCTTGAAGAAGGACTGTGCCTGTATGTTTGGACTATATATTTCAACACAATTTTAAAAAAATCTGGCCACTGCCCTATTGTATTAATTAGGGATTCACCATTTGTAAAGGCTATTTGTGTAAAGCAATCAGTCGGATGATTACCCCACTATGACAGCATCTGAGTCTTGGCTTCTTTCAAAACTGAGTTATTATTTGCCATAAAGAAAAACAGGATGATTGAGGCATTAGCATCTCCCGCTTTTATTTACCAATGAAACCTATCATATGACAGAGAATGACATCTTGAATAAGCAGAGATTTACCGAAGTGAAGCCTCACAAGCTAAATTAAAAAAGGAGATACTTCTGTTATGGAGTATTTCTATTAAAATCTGGAAATAATAAAATTTTAATATCCATTTTATAGCTTTTATACAGTATGTCGTGAAGACTATGACATGATATACACTGCAATTATATGTGATGGGAGGGGGGAACCCTAGAAATGGTTTCAGACTCTACAAAATGATCGTGTTGATACAGTAGGTAATAAGATGTAGATTGAGTCTCCACACTTTGGTCTCCTTCCAAGGAACTCCATCACAATTGACTCATAGACAGTATAATTTGACCCTGGAATCAACAGTGATTTATATCATACATCTAAGCATTAAAATTTATTTACTGACTACTTTTAAAATCCCATTAAGCAATTCCATTGAGGACCTCAGGGCTTTAGGTTGTTGTGCCTCAGATGCCTTTTTCTCCCCAGTGCAAAAATGGGCTAATCGCCCTCCTATAAAATATCAGCAAAACATCACAGTTATGGAAATGAAACTACAAAGGGTGAATGCAGATAACAAGAAATGTTTCATGGATTCAGTACATTTCTAGTTATTTACACAGAGACGTGATCTAGCTGCTTATTTGCTCTTTTGGTGTGGTCTCTGGCATTTTGTGGACTGCGTTTTTGCTTCTGTTGTCTTGGTTGTTTGTAACTGATCTGTTGTAATGGATGGGGGTGGCTTTGTTTCATTATTTGATCATTTGCTGGTGTTATCTTGTGCATCTTTATTCTAAGTGGTTTCTTGATTTTGGTTAAATTATTTTTAGTTCCATTTTGAATGGTCATTCTACATAGGATGGTAATATGGCTCTTGTATACTCCGACATTTATTATGGGTTGTCAACTACCCTGACCACAAGAAGAAAAGCGGTACAGATTAAAAATGAAATGTAATAGATGACGGCTAGGACGCGGGTGGCGCTGTGGTCTAAACCACTGAGCTTAGGGCTTGCCGATTGGAAGGTTGGTGGTTCGAATCCCTGCGACGTGGTGAGCTCCCATTGCTGAGTCCCAACTCCTGTCAACCGAGCAGTTTGAAAGCATGTCAGAGTGCAAGTAGATAAATAGGAACTGCTCCGGCGGGAAGGTAAATGGTGTTTCCGTGCGCTGCTATGGTTTCGCCAGAAGCGGCTTAGTCATGACCCGGAAAAACTGTCTGCAGACAAACGTCATCTCCCTCAGCCAGTAAAGTGAGATGAGCGCTGCAACCCCAGAGTTGTTCGCGGCTGGACTTAACTGTCAGGGGTCCTTTACCTTTACCTTAGGAGCTCAGAGAGAAGAAATGGCATGCTGCATCTACAGCAACACAACTGGATGCCTTCACCTATAGATGACTTCCAACTCCACATTCCCATCAATATAACAAACAACATGCATTATATGACAGAAAATGGCTGGCAAAAGTGTGCATATTATGCAAAGTTGCATACAAATATATGTGTGTGTGTATATATAAGGAGAAATGTGCACTGAATATGGGTGGATTTTCACAATGATTTTTTTTAATAGGCAAAACCTTTAAGAGAAATGTGATACCGTAAATCGAGCTTAAGACTAGAAAAATGAGAATTGGGGACGCGGGTGGCACTGTGGGTAAAACCTCAGCACCTAGGACTTGCCGATCGCATGGTCGGCGGTTCGAATCCCCGCGGCGGGGTGCGCTCCCGTCGTTCGGTCCCAGCACCTGCCAGCCTAGCAGTTCGAAAGCACCCCCGGGTGCAAGTAGATAAATAGGGACCGCTTACCAACCGGAAGGTAAATGCCGTTCCGTGTGCTGCGCTGGCTCGCCAGATGCAGCTTGTCACGCTGGCCACGTGACCCGGAAGTGTCGGCAGACAGCGCTGGCTCCCAGCCTATAGAGTGAGATGAGCGCACAACCTTAGAGTCTGGCAAGACTGGCCCGTACGGGCAGGGGTACCTTTACCTTTACATAATGTGAGCGTCTTGGCACAAATAGAGTTGCTTGCATCCATTGTGAAAGGATTGTTGGTCAAGATACTTGTATGGATTGTCAGTAGAGAATCATGATTTTTGTTGGGGTGTTGTTGTTTTTTGCAATTCCTTTTATTCTGTCACATCTGTAGACAGCTTTGAGAGAGTGCTCATCCAGGAAACCTTCAAACATTTTGCATTCCCTTTGGAAAGAAGTGGATAAAGGTCTGCTTAATCCTGTGAGGCTCACTATGGCAAAGATTCAGAAGCACCCAGTTAGATGATCAGTTTGAGGAGCTTATGCCATAATAGAAATGTAGCACCCTGCTTGTGGTTAACGCTTAGCTGGAATGAAATATTCAACGCAGCAATAGAGAAATTAAAATAATTATTTATTTGTCAGACAAATAAATGAGAGGCACAGTGGTATATGGTTACCAAGCTCTGGCCTGGCCTCCTGCCATTATGGCCAGCACTTATATTCCCTTAATCCAGCCCCCTTTGCTCCTCCTGTGGCTGCCTCTGTCCAATCAGCCTGGTTGAAATTCCTATTGGCTGATTGCTAGAACCAATCACAAAAAGATACACCCATATCCTCCTGTCCTTATATGGAACACAAAGAGCTATATATTGTTACATCTATAAATGACAAATAAGTAGTAATATATCTTACATGTGTCTCAACAAGGAATCTTAATTACCAACTCACCTCTTGCCCTCCTTGCCCTATTGCCTTCTAAAACAAATGGTTAATCTTAAATTTTTATCTTAAACATATGTCAAGGATCTTGAGTTTCACATCAACATTGAAAGATCTCCTTCATTTGAAGGTTTCTAAACAAATGTCTGACAACTAATATATCAGGACTGCTCAGGACTGCTTGGATGGCGTCTTCCTGTCTGGCAGGGCTAGGCTGGTGGCTGACTTAATTTCAAAATACAACTCTTACAACTATATGAAATCTAGCATTTCTTAAATCCTTTGCATAATTACATTTAAGCCAATATATTTAATACACAACACAGATAGCCTCTTAAAAGGAATAAGGCCTTTTGTAAAGTAGAAAAGGAACTCAGTAAAAAGGAACACAGTAAAAAACCGTTTTAAAAGAAGCCTCTTCCCCTGTTTACACTCCCCCCCCTTCTCCAGCCAGTTGCTTTGTTTCCATGTGCTCTTCCCAACATTTATTGCCCTCTAACTTTCTCAGTTTAAGAAAGAAACAGCTTTAAAAAAAGACTTGCCAGCTAGATGCTTCTCCATTTGGTCTTTAACCTTGGAAAGAAGATCTGGCTCATTTTACTGGGAGGCACATTGGCATTATTTTACTATTTACTCATTCCTAATTATATTTATTTCTGCCTTTTTTATCTTCTGTAACATGTAGGGTCAGTGTCCTCGTTCTTAGCCTGTAATTTCAGCTTTTACGACTTTGAGAATTGTTTTCTGCTATCAATCAAAGGGGCCCCTTTGTCTAGGAAAAACATTGCCAGTGTTTTCTTAAGCAGCTGGTCTGCCTGGCATGAAACTTTTGAAAATCTAAGCTCTCTCTTTAATATACAAGTCCTGATCAAACATTAATAAAATGCAGGCTTATGCCTGATGCCTCATTCCCCCCTTTCAAGCTCAAGGACCTTCATCCCAAGTGTCCTTGATAGCTTGACCTTCATCATGTTCCTGAGGTAAAGCTCTGTATAGGGCCATGATATGAGGTAGAGTTTCATTTGAAACCATCTTGCTAATTGTACTTCTAAAACATGAAATGATACATGGCATCATACATAAAACCATTACCACTACTGTCAAGAAAAACAAGCAAGACAATAGTTTCCCTTTGAGTCCTGTGACATTAGGTAACCAATTGGTGAGCCATCCCATATCCCATCCTTCCCATGTTTGTACTGGGACATGTGCTATATTCTCCATCTTTGTGGCCAACACACGGATTGCCTCACCATTATCTGAAATGTTAAAGCAACAGGCATTCCCTGTCAAGTTCAAGACTCCACATAGGCCTCCCTGCTTGGCAAGTACATAATCCATTCCCATTTACAGCTGCAAAATGGCGGCTCTACTTTCATCCAGCTGTTATGCAATAAGTCTCAAACTCTGGGCCGTTGCATTGGTTACAAGTTCCACTACTGCTTGCAATCGAATTATTCTGTTTAGATTATAAATAGGATCCCGTGCCCCTTGTATGAGCTCACCAGGATTCCAGGAGGCAGGATCATAATAGGCTATAATGCGCTCTGGTGGCCAATCATCAGTACCGCTCCAACTTTGGGTACTTCCTCCTGCTATATGAGAAATATCAGCGTTTCTTCGTGTACGCTTGGCCAAATTAGTGGGCATAATCCACATTGGTGGTAATACCCATCCCAGGAAACAAGTCCCACTCCATTTGGAGGGGAGTTTCTTGTATGCCCATTCTCCACATATCCACCACAACCATCGGGTCTGAGGTTTTTGGTACGTGGAGTACAGAAGGCGAAATATCAAAAGAGGTAGAGAGTTCACAGTGCAGTATGTTAGATTGCCTTTTTCTGTCACAGTTATGTTCCATACCACTTTCCATGCATGAATAAAAGGAGGTGCACAGGGCAAGGCATTCCGAGTTCGATAGGTAGTACCGTGTGCCCAGGTATTCTTAATATTATCCCAGGTATAGTGACAATGAGAAGAGCCTATCATAGTAGAATCAGCTGCATCTGATGATTTATGTACACAGAATTCCCCTTGTACAGGTATAACTCGTATTGGTTTAGTTGAGTTCCATCCGGGGAAATTCTGTATTTCTGTTTGGTGTGGTATTTCGCTTACCATACCAATGGCATCTAATGGTATCGGTAATAAGGGCATACCTCCCTCTGAATCATCTGGCCCAAGAGAGCAAACAAGGCAATTGGTCCTATTTGCAACATTGGCTACCATCTCAGCTAAACCTACCCACATATTGTGGTCATGGCGGAATCCATATTTAGTCAAATTGGTCAGATTCAAGGACCCTTCCCCTTCCCAAGGGATCAGGATTAATAATAAAATCATGTTGATGTCTAGCATATGCATTCCTTTCACAAAAGATTACCTTATTGTGATAGCATAAAACTATTAGTCCCAATATAATTCCCCCAGTGACAGAAATGGGGAACCACCAAGACCAAAACATATATCCCAAGGATCCCCAATGAGTAATATCTCTGATAATTGTTCCACAAGGGGGGGGGCAGTCAATTAATTGTATAAGAGAATCTTTCCTTTCACAATCGCTGGTTCTGATGCTCCTCAAGCTTCAGGCGTGCGCAGGTCAGCCAGCTTCCAGGTTGTGGCTGCAGCAGGCCGGTCGTCTAATGTTGCCCGTGACCTAGCCCGTTCCCGGTAGGGCTAGATACAGGGGTTTTTGGAGAGAGTCAGTTTAAGAGGATTAGAGGGGTCACCTTTGCACGTCCAACTGCCTTCGGACTTCTTCAAACGGGAGTGATGAATCCAGGGGGTCACCTCAGCTACCTTCACCGCTGTTGGAGTAGAGAGCAAGACGGTGTAAGGTCCACGCCACTTAGGTGCAAGTGGATCACGTTTCCACTCTTTCACCCATACGCTATCGCCAGCCTGGAACTGATGAATCGGCTCGGCAATGCTGCACGGCGTGCGCTCGAGGGCCCACCTGTTAAGAGAAACAAAAACACGGGAGAGAGATTGCACTTGTCCCTGTGTCACATGGTCTCCTATTTGTTTAAGGTCAGTTGGAATATCCTGAACAAAGGAGGGCGGCCTCCCATACAGGAGCTCAAAAGGTGACAACTTAAGTCTTTTTTTTGTGGGTGTGCACCGAACACGAAACAGTGTTATGGGTAACACGTCTACCCTCCTGAGACTTTAGACATATTAGTGGGCTTCTGGCATGCCCTGCGGATACCTTGCACAAGCGTCTGGCGATAGGTGGTAAGTCTGGCCAGGTGAATTACATTGTTTGGATCCCAATTAGGATCTTCCAAGGGAAAGTTGTCCTGGAGATGACGGTCAATATTATAAATATTTCCCACTCTGGCCTGCTCACGCAAATATATCTGTGCCTTTTCAATTATGTCTCTCCTTTCCTCAGTGGTGAAGAGAGTATTCAGGAGCTGGCAACAATCTGTCCAAGTAGGACTATGAGTATTTACTATTGAAGTCACCAAGTCCATCATAGCCTGAGGTTTTTCTGCGAAAGATGGGGTGTTTTCCAATTCATCAGATCCGTAGTTGTGAATGGAATGTACTGGAGGATCGAAGTTCAAGGTGGCTGTGTTCCGGGTTGCCCATTAACCAGCACAGGCTCCTCAAGTGCATCAAATACTCTTCTAAGAGGGGCTACTACGTGACCTTTCTCTTCGCTTTGCTCTAGGGGCCTCAAATCATAGGGGATGGTATCTGTCCCAAGGCGTTCTTTTAGCAGCTTTATACGCCTGGCTGTATTGCTTGCTGACCGATCAAGGTCTCCCTGTAACTTCTGTAATAATTCTCTAGGACTTGGATGTACAGGGGTTTGGGGTAGGCAATCAGTTGTTCCACTAAAAGAGACTGTAGATGGAGTTCTACTGGGACTCACAGATGGAATAACCGCTTCTGCTTGGGCTTTATTATAGGACTCCAATGCCTCCTGAAGATATTTATCATAATCTATCAAGGAATCAAGTTCTGTGACTCCAGCCCCATTATTCATTCCACTTTCTTGCCTTGGGGTTACAACTGGTGGAGTGTTTGGATTAGGCTCCCTTCGATGTGGAGCATAGGGTGGAGGTGGAAGCAACTCTTCCTCTGGTCCCTCAAAAATGGGTTTGAGTTTATTTGGCAAGATTCCTTTCCTAGCTTCGGCTTTTACAGCCAATAATTTGCATCGTTGGACTTTGCATTCCCTTATCCATGGAGGATTTTTATTTAATGTGCTCAGCCAGGAATCTATATATGAAAATTGTTCTGGGCACCCTCCAGTTTCTTTGGCGATGTTAGACCAAAGTTTGCTTGCTAAATTTATATCAAAGGTTCCTTGAGATGGCCATTCAGTATTTTGCTTCGGCCACTCTAATTCACATAACGTTCTCAGGCGCTCTGGCGTCATTTTGACTCCATACGCCCCTGAGAAGGCTTTCTTAAAATTATTTAACATACATTCAAGAGGTGTATTTCCCCCCTTTGAACCCCCAACTCCCATTGTATGGCCCTGTGAAGTATCCACTCAGTCACTCACACACACGCTTCGTGGGTTTCCTTGCCTGGTGAAGTCGCCTTACCAGGAACCGAAGTACTGCCCACTCCACACTCAGGTCAGCTACAGATTGCTCTGTACTTTCTCACACATACAATGCGCTAGATACTTCACCACACACTACCTCCCATTCTTCCCTTTTCCCCCACCAGACCACCATCTGATGTACCCAGCCACCTAGCGTACTCAGTTCCCCTTTACTGAGACGCAGAAGTTTGATCAGGACTTCTCTTCCTCCCAATTAATTGGAGGACCAAAACCCCTTAGTGCACTTACCCTTAGCTGGTTCCCTGTTTATTTCTCTGGTTCCCCCCGGTCCGTCGCCGTCAGTGGGCAGGGTATCAGACAGACGAGACTGCTGCGTTCCCCTGGAAAATTTTTTTCCAGTGCGCGCTGGGTAGGCAATCAGTTGTCTTCTCTCTTGTACCCCGTCCAGTAAGGCGAAGGGGCTGTGTTCCAGCAGACCACTTATCCGAGTCGCAGGCACCATAAAATGTAGCACCCTGCTTGTGGTTAACGCTTAGCTGGAATGAAATATTCAACGCAGCAATAGAGAAATTAAAATAATTATTTATTTGTCAGACAAATAAATGAGAGGCACAGTGGTATATGGTTACCAAGCTCTGGCCTGGCCTCCTGCCATTATGGCCAGCACTTATATTCCCTTAATCCAGCCCCCTTTGCTCCTCCTGTGGCTGCCTCTGTCCAATCAGCCTGGTTGAAATTCCTATTGGCTGATTGCTAGAACCAATCACAAAAAGATACACCCATATCCTCCTGTCCTTATATGGAACACAAAGAGCTATATATTGTTACATCTATAAATGACAAATAAGTAGTAATATATCTTACATGTGTCTCAACAAGGAATCTTAATTACCAACTCACCTCTTGCCCTCCTTGCCCTATTGCCTTCTAAAACAAATGGTTAATCTTAAATTTTTATCTTAAACATATGTCAAGGATCTTGAGTTTCACATCAACATTGAAAGATCTCCTTCATTTGAAGGTTTCTAAACAAATGTCTGACAACTAATATATCAGGACTGCTCAGGACTGCTTGGATGGCGTCTTCCTGTCTGGCAGGGCTAGGCTGGTGGCTGACTTAATTTCAAAATACAACTCTTACAACTATATGAAATCTAGCATTTCTTAAATCCTTTGCATAATTACATTTAAGCCAATATATTTAATACACAACACAGATAGCCTCTTAAAAGGAATAAGGCCTTTTGTAAAGTAGAAAAGGAACTCAGTAAAAAGGAACACAGTAAAAAACCGTTTTAAAAGAAGCCTCTTCCCCTGTTTACACTCCCCCCCCTTCTCCAGCCAGTTGCTTTGTTTCCATGTGCTCTTCCCAACATTTATTGCCCTCTAACTTTCTCAGTTTAAGAAAGAAACAGCTTTAAAAAAAGACTTGCCAGCTAGATGCTTCTCCATTTGGTCTTTAACCTTGGAAAGAAGATCTGGCTCATTTTACTGGGAGGCACATTGGCATTATTTTACTATTTACTCATTCCTAATTATATTTATTTCTGCCTTTTTTATCTTCTGTAACATGTAGGGTCAGTGTCCTCGTTCTTAGCCTGTAATTTCAGCTTTTACGACTTTGAGAATTGTTTTCTGCTATCAATCAAAGGGGCCCCTTTGTCTAGGAAAAACATTGCCAGTGTTTTCTTAAGCAGCTGGTCTGCCTGGCATGAAACTTTTGAAAATCTAAGCTCTCTCTTTAATATACAAGTCCTGATCAAACATTAATAAAATACAGGCTTATGCCTGATGCCTCAGAAATACCACTCCGATACATATTCAGGACTGCTGCACGAATGCAAGCACACCAGCGCAAATAAATGAATTGTCTCAAAATACCTAAGAATGGCTTGTGGGTCTATGGGGGCTACTAAACGCTGGAATATCTTTTTGATTCCTGACGTATGGCTGATGGAAAATTCTAAGCAGTTGATGAAAGGTTAAATGGTCAAGATGAGGAAATGTCCCAAGGGCTGTCTTGGTGGTCTTCTTATTTATTAAATGCTCCATTTAATAGTTCTGATTCTGAAACCCACCTCTGGATATCATAAAGAGATAGCCTGTAATGTCAGAGGGGACTGCCAGGGAGAATATGATCCTGTCTGAAAGGCTTGCTTGCCACGGCAGAAATACCTAGACTTCAGAAATTTAAAGATGGGAGGTGCGCAGGAACAATGACATAGGTGCTTCTCATCTCTCAACTTTGAGCTGTGCATGAAATAAAGGTCACCCTGAGCACAGCAACAAAATGAGCATCTAATCATTAGGGACTGGAAATGGAAAAGTGCATAGCGGTAAGATGGCATTAAAACTACATGCAACAGCCTTTGGGAGAAAGCCTTCATTTGCAAGAGCTGAATATTTATAAAGCATAGCTTTTAGGCCTATTTACAGATTTGTAACACTGTCCCCAAAGAAATATTTTATAAACATTACAAGGTTGTGCATTACTATTCATACTTTTAGTTTCGCTACATCATTTTAGATGGGCAAAGTGCACTGCAGCCAGTCCCATGTGCTCCAATTCCATGGCGTTCTAAAATATATATATATCATAAAATCAATTGGAAAGGCTAGCTTGGAAAGTGTAAGGTAACAGAAAATGCTATGGCACCTTAGAGACCAATAATATGATTCTGTGATCCATCTAAGATGGTTGCTGCTGTGTTTCTGCTTGCACTAATGTGAGGTAGTCAACATCCTACAATCAGACATAAGGAACAAACACCGACATATTGTTTGTTGTGCATTAGGCCTCCAAATGCTGTGACACAACCATGACAGAGTGCACAACTTCACGAACCTGACAATTTTCTGGCTACCTTTCTAAACTTCTTTTTTTTAAAGCTTTTTTAAAAATAATAATAATAATACTGAAACTGAACAATCCAGTTCTATGTACATTAGTGATTGAAAGGAGGAGACAAAAAGAATCAAGCAGTAGCTATACATGTGACTCTAAATATGCAACAAGCAATATATTATTTATCAGCCTATAGCTATACTTTATAGACAAGCTAAGGTTATTCGTAGTCAGACTAAAACAGAAATCAAACCACAGTAAAGCAGAAGCCAAAACAGCAGCAAAGAGGAAACATAATTAAGATGCACCAGAATTTGCAGATTCCAAATTGCCACATCAGTGGGTTAAATTTGATTAAAAACAACTGGCTGTAATCAGGAGTGTGAATAAATGTTGTCTGACCTTAAAAACAGGCGAGGAGGATCACTAACAATTATGAATTTTCTGCTGATATAAAGCAGGAGGAAAGAAAGTTCTTTTATGGGCTCACGTAAAACATCTTTTTTCTTATATTTTCTCTCTACTGGCATTTGCAGCTGAGGCCATTTTATGAAGTCAGCTATCATCACAAGTGCACTGTTTTTAGAGTGCCACGTGGTATTTTATTGTAAAGTAAATACTTCTAACGGAAATGTAAAAATTCCACTATAAACTATCCAAGTGTCTTAACCTTGATCTGGCATTTAATTCGGATGTCAGTATATGCAACTACCGGTAGCTATTTTCTGTTTCTACGGTGATTTTGGCTGTGTACGCAATACCCATTTAAAACACATTCATACCACATTCTTTTCCCTGAAAGAATTCTTATGGGCACTGTAGTTTGATAAAAGTTGCTGGGAACTGTGAGGAGTAAACTATAATCTACAGAATTCTTTGAGGGAATGAGTGTGTTTTTAAGGTATTGTGTGTACACAGCCATCTTGTAATGTTAGATTGTTCTTCCTTGACCTGATATCCAACTGTTGCAATGGTAGGTATTTTTTCATATAAAATTATTCTATAATACTTCATTACTATTTTATGTTAGAGCTTCCAAGTCTGCTTACCCCCTTTTAGGGGGGCGGCGGCTTTGCAGGATGGCCAGCGCCTCCTCTCCCGCCAACAGTGCAGTGCTGGGCATCGGAGTCTGATCTTTGGCTCGCACTCCCAGGTTGAAATCCTGCTCAGTGTCAGCCTGCTGCATTGGCCAATGGCAGTCTGGTGTGGAAGGTTTGGGCTCTTTGGGGTGAATTGAGGAAACAATCAGGCTTCCCTCAGGTCAGCTCCCAGGGGATTTAAAACAGCCCATGCTAGCTCCCAACACCCAGCTCTTCTTCGTTGGATCAACCCACCCACCCGCTCCAGCAATTTTTGCATTTACGCATCGAACTGGATATGGAACAACTGATTGGTTCAAAATTGGGAAAGGAGTACGGCAAGGCTGTATATTGTCTCCCTGCTTATTTAACTTATGTGCAGAATTCATCATGCGAAAGGCTGGGCTGGATGAATCCCTAGCCGGAATTAAGATTGCCGGAAGAAATATCAACAACCTCAGATATGCAGATGACACAACCTTGATGGCAGAAAGTGAGGAGGAATTAAAGAATGTGGGTGAAAGAGGAGAGCACAAAATATGGTCTGAAGCTCAACATCAAAAAAACGAAGTTCATGGCCACTGGTCCTATCACCTCCTGGCAAATAGAAGGGGAAAAAATGGAGGCAGTGAGAGATTTTACTTTCTTGGGCTCCATGATCACTGCAGATGGTGACAGCAGTCACGAAATTAAAAGACACCTGCTTCTTGGGAGAAAAGCAATGACAAACCTAGACAGCATCTTAAAAAGCAGAGACATCACCTTGCCAACAAAGGTCCGTATAGTTAAAGCTATGGTTTTCCAGTAGTGATGTATGGAAGTGAGAGCTGGACCATAAAGAAGGCTGATCGCCGAAGAATTGATGCTTTTGAATTATGGTGCTGGAGGAGACTCTTGAGAGTCCCATGGACTGCAAGAAGAACAAACCTATCCATTCTTAAGGAAATCAGCCCTGAGTGCTCACTGGAAGCACAGATCGTGAAGCTGAGGCTCCAATACTTTGGCCACCTCATGAGAAGAGAAGACTCCCTGGAAAAGACCATGATGTTGGGAAAGATGGAGGGCACAAGGAGAAGGGGACAACAGAGGACGAGATGATTGGACAGTGTTCTCGAAGCTACCAGCATTAGTTTGAGTAAACTGCGGGAGGCAATGGAAGACAGGAGTGCCTGGCGTGCTCTGGTCCATGGGGTCACGAAGAGTCGGACACGACTAAACGACTAAACAACAACAACAAATGGCTGCGGTGGTTGCCGTATTTGTGGGACCGGGTAGGAATTTCCCTACCAGGCAAATAGCTTACCTGAGCAGAGGGATGGGGTGGGGTAGTGTGCGGCCTGGGCCTGCAATGTACTTTTCTACTACAGAAACACTCTCACCCTTTTCCAACAGTTTCTGACAGAATACCACGAGATATAGCTGGGTGCCCAACTGGGTGACTTCATGGAGGATTTTGGCTATCAATGCTTACTCATCAGAAATAGCTACATTTTACCCCCCCCATCAAAAGTAGTGTACCTCTGAATGCTAGTTGCTGGAACCATGAGGGGAGAGGTGTTGTGACTCTCATGTCCCTAGGGGCTTCTCATATGTTGACCATTGTGAGAACAGGATATTGGATTCTACGGGCCTTTGGTCTGATCAAGGAGGGATTTATGGTTTTAATATTGAACTTAGGTCAGTTTAAGACTAAGTTTGTTGCACCTGATTCTCATTGAAAAGTTTTAAGTTTATATGTCTTCCACAATCACTTTACAGATTAGTTTATCTTAACCCCCTAATATTGCTCCCACAGTATTGCATGGGGTGCTCACTGTTGCACGGATGCAAATTCAAGAAACCCCATCACTCTGCTTTTTAAAAAGCCATAACAGCATCCATAACATCTAAAATGAAACTGCAGACATTTATTTTAATCTCCAAGGATTCATCTGTCAAAATAACTCGTTGTCAAGACTAGGCTCAACAAACATTACATCAAATGGATAAATTTATTTCAAAGCCTTAAATGAAGGCAAGTCAAATCCCAAGCTGAAATAAACCTGCTTAGGAAAGTGTATTTATTTATGTTTCTGGCCCAACCATTGCCACTTCTATAGCGTAGCATCTTTTCATTCATTCAAAATGAATAATTTGTTTCAATAAAGTAATATAAAGCATCCAATCCATTAAGCACTGAAGCCAATAAATGAGGTTGTTTATAATGATTCTATATCACTAATGCACTAAATCTTCATCTTTATACTGAAGTCAGATATTACAGAGAATTAAACACAATAGGGAGAGAGGATCAGTGAGTCCTGGCTAAGGAATTGAGATAATGAATCATTTGGTTTGATTTCTTTGAAAATTAATAACAATAGACATAATTGCTAACTTGGGATTGCTGGGGTGATTATTTGCCTTTTACAACTTGGACTTCTAAGAAACTTTATTTCCAACTAACTTTATTAACAGTGCTACTGGCTGGATGTTGAACTATTTAATTCCTGTATAGGCTGTGCTGTAACTAGGGTGTAACAAATTGTCAAAAGCCATGAGTCAGCTGTTTCACCCACCTTGAAACCGGCTGATTTTGCTTGAGTTACACAGGAATCTATTTGTGCTGTTGGAGTATTGTCCCATTTATGATAAACGTATCTCTTATGTGGCTCTTTTACAAGTCATGCTGTCTCTCCCCAAACTGGAAATGGTGATGTCACCCTCTAGCTACCTTCTTGCTCTCCCCAAGCCTGTATGAAGAGCTCTGGGTTTTTAGGCTACTATCTCAGTCAAGCACTTAAGCATGTCAACAAGAACAGGCTGAGCTTGGGGACTTCCGGGTTAGCGCCATCGGCAAATGGCGGAGTTCTTCCGACCGGAGGAACTGGCTCCGTGGAAACTGGGTCTTCCCGCCGCGGCGAAGGTGGGGACCCGCTAGAAATCCCAGGCAGAGGAAGCCTGGGAACATGGGGTTCGGCAGGGCACCAGGACACCAGCCAAAGTGAGAGCATTTGGGTCAAAATTAAGGGAGAGAAGAATAACAGGGACCTCATTGTGGGAGTTTACTATAGATCCCCAAGCCAAACGGAGGACATAGATGATGCCTTCCTGGAACAGATGGCCAAGCATGCAAAAGGAAGGGAGATAGTAGTAATGGGGGACTTTAATTACCCGGATATTTGTTGGATGTCAAACTCAGCCAAGAGCATAAGGTCAAACAGATTCCTCACTGGCCTTGCAGACAACTTCATTGTCCAGAAAGTGGGAGAAGCAACAAGAGGAACAGCCATTTTAGATCTGGTCCTAACCAATGTTGATGACCTGGTTAGTGGGGTAGAAGTGGAAGGATCATTAGGCGCGAGTGATCATGCTCTTCTGAAGTTTACTATACAGCGGAAAGGAGCAGCCAAGCATACTAGGACTCAATTTCTTGACTTTAAGAAAGCCGACTTCATAAAACTTAGGGAAGTGCTGGGTGAGATCCCATGGACAGTAATACTAAAAGGAAAGGGAGTTCATGATGGCTGGGAGTTTGTTAAGAGGGAGATACTAAAAGCACAACGTCAGGCAATACCAGTGAGACGGAAACATGGAAGGTGCCTAAAGAAGCCAGGGTGGCTATCTAAAGAACTTTTAACTGAGTTAAGATTAAAAAAGGATGTGTACAAAAAATGGAAAATGGGGGAAACCACCAAAGAGGAATTCAAACAAATAGCCAGCACGTGTAGACACAAAGTAAGAAAAGCTAAAGCACAGAATGAACTCAGGCTTGCTAGAGAGGTTAAAAGCAACAAAAAAGGCTTCTATGGGTATGTTCGTAGCAAAAGGAAGAACAAAGAAACAGTGGGGTCACTCAGAGGAGAAGATGGTGAAATGCAAACAGGGGACACAGAAAGGGCTGAACTCCTCAATGCCTTCTTTGCCTCAGTCTTCTCCGATAAAGAAAACAATGCCTGACCTGAAGAATTTGGAGCAAATGATTCAGCAGAGGAAACACAGCCCAGAATAACTAAGGAGATAGTACAAGAATACTTGGCTAGTTTAGATGTATTCAAGTCTCCAGGGCCAGATGAACTGCATCCAAGAGTATTAAAAGAACTGGCAGGTGTGATCTCAGAACCACTGGCAGTCATCTTTGAGAATTCCTGGAGAACAGGCGAAGTCCCGGCAGACTGGAGGAGGGCAAATGTTGTCCCTATTTTCAAAAAGGGGAAAAGAGAGGACCCAAATAATTACCGCCCAGTCAGTCTGACATCAATACCAGGGAAGATTCTGGAGCAGATCATTAAGCAAACAGTTTGTGAACACCTAGAAAGGAATGCTGTGATCACCAATAGTCAGCATGGATTTCTGAAAAATAAGTCATGTCAGACTAACCTGATCTCGTTTTTTGATAGAATTACAAGCCTGGTAGATGAAGGGAACGCAGTGGATGTAGCCTACCTTGATTTCAGCAAGGCATTTGACAAGGTGCCCCATGATATTCTTGTAAAGAAGCTGGTAAAATGCGGTCTTGACTCTGCTACCACTCAGTGGATTTGTAACTGGCTGGCTGACCGAACCCAAAGGGTGCTCATCAATGGTTCCTCTTCATCCTGGAGAAGAGTGACTAGTGGGGTGCCACAGGGTTCTGTCTTGGGCCCGGTCTTATTCAACATCTTTATCAACGACTTGGATGATGGACTCAAGGGCATCTTGATCAAATTTGCAGATGATACCAAATTGGGAGGGGTGGCTAACACCCCAGAGGACAGGATCACACTTCAAATACGACCTTGACAGATTAGAGAACTGGGCAAAAACAAACAAGATGAATTTTAACAGGGAGAAATGTAAAGTATTGCACTTGGGCAAAAAAAATGAGAGGCACAAATACAAGATGGGGGACACCTGGCTTGAGAGCAGTACATGTGAAAAGGATCTAAGAGTCTTGGTTGACCACAAACTTGACATGAGCCAACAGTGTGACGCGGCAGCTAAAAAAGCTAATGCAATTCTGGGCTGTATCAATAGGAGTATAGCATCTAGATCAAGGGAAGTAATAGTCCCACTGTATTCTGCTCTGGTCAGACCTCACCTGGAGTACTGTGTCCAGTTCTGGGCACCACAGTTCAAGAAGGACACTGACAAACTGGAACGTGTCCAGAGGAGGGCAACCAAAATGGTCAAAGGCCTGGAAACGATGCCTTATGAGGAACGGCTAAGGGAGCTGGGCATGTTTAGCCTGGAGAAGAGGAGGTTAAGGGGTGATATGATAGCCATGTTCAAATATATAAAAGGATGTCACATGGAGGAGGGAGAAAGGTTGTTTTCTGCTGCTCCAGAGAAGCGGACACGGAGCAATGGATCCAAACTACAAGAAAGAAGATTCCACCTAAACATTAGGAAGAACTTCCTGACAGTAAGAGCTGTTCGACAGTGGAATTTGCTGCCAAGGAGTGTGGTGGAGTCTCCTACTTTGGAGGTCTTTAAGCAGAGGCTTGACAACCATATGTCAGGAGTGCTCTGATGGTGTTTCCTGCTTGGCAGGGGGTTGGACTCGATGGCCCTTGTGGTCTCTATGATTCTATGATTCTATGATTCTAGGAGCGCCCCGCTACTCACGGGGAACCCCATTTCGCGGTTCCTGAGTGAAGTGGGGTGAGCGGCGCGGTGCTGCGAACTGATTGCTACTTTCACGGAGTGAAGCCGCATAGCCATTGCCGGAGAGCGCTGACCTTTTCCTGTGGACAATTGGATTTAAAACAAGTACCCGTGAGAAGAAACGGAAAATTGGATCAAGAAATATCTTAATTTGGCACCAAAGTGGGAAGGTTCAAAACAGGAAGTCCGCCTTCCGCTTTTTGTACATAGACTGAAGCAAAACCCTTGTAAGCTAAAGCCTGGAAAGTCGTTAAAAAAGTCTAAATTTCCTTCATTTATAACTACTGAAACCCCCTTGGAAGCAGGAGAAAGGAGGGGGGGACTTTGTTTAACGCCTGCAGGAGAGTGAGTGAAGAAAGATAAGTTTCCACCGTCTCTAGCCTGGGAACGGGGTGTCAGAGACAGAAATTGTTGGAGAGGTTTATTGACTGTGAATGGAATACTTTGACAGATAGCTAAAGAAGAGAAATAAACTGATTCCAATGTTGCCTTTTGCATTCTAAAGAAACAAAATATTTGAAAAATGAAAGTAATTTTCCTTTGTTGGACTTGCCTTAAAAAGATGGATACAAATAGAAATTGTCTCCTCTAGAGGGAGCTTGCTAAATTGTTGCTGCAGTCTACTTGAGGACACTACAGCTGTGAGATTAAGATCGTGGGACCAGTCCTTTTGACCTTGACTAAATATGAGCTGGGAGGAAGTTTTGGTGCTTGCTTTATGCAAGACAAGTGCTTTGTTGGAACAGATGCATGAGAAGGTGGATTTGATGAATGAGAAAATGGATTTGATGACTGTTGTGGTCAATAACTGTGGACAAACAGGGAATATTGATACAGAAACCATTCAGGGACCAAATCAGGAACCTGTATTGATTGGGCAAGTGCAGAAGATAATGGAGGAGGTTGCGGTTGCACCTCAAATAATACAAATGGAGAGACCCGAGGCCCTTCAGGAGCATAAGCCGCTGTTTTTGAAGATTGAAGTTGGAGTGGGCCAGGGGGAGTCTGGAGGTGAGGAGGTTCTTAATTTTGGAGAGACTTTGAAATATGCTTTTAAATATTTTTTGGATTACATTGATGACTGTGGGGAGTGGGATTGTGGGGAATGGGCTGGTCTGATGAAGGGAGACGGAGATAATTTTGGGTTGGAACCTCCCAGAGACCTACTCCTCAACGAGAAAGCAAAGAAATTAAGAAAGAGACCAACAAAAGACAAGGAAAAGTGCAGGTATAAACAACAAGAAGAAGATCTGCAGAAGAGACATGGAGAGACTTAAGGGCCTCGGACATAAGACTACCAGGTTGATGGACTAGATGGAATGGACAGTAAGGATTGACATGACCTGAGACCAGGAAGAAGAGACGTTGGATGAAGATTGGAAGAAAATTTATAGAGAAAAAAAATTATTTAGGGAATTAGCCTAAAATTTATGAATATTAGGGAAAATGTTGGAATGAAACTATATGGCTCTAGTAGAAATGATATCAGGAGTTATGTATAATTGAGTATTAAGTTTCAAGCTCTAAGGTATTTTACAGTAAGATAAGGTTAAACAAATTAAGGTAATTTGAATAACAGAATATGGGGAAAAGATGGAAAGGATTTGTTGAGTTAATTAATAGGTTAAATTGTTAAGATAAATTATTTAATAAAAATTGAGAAAGATGGAAAGGATTTGCTGAAATAACTAATTAAACTAGAACATAAAAAGGGAGGTGTGAGGAGGTCAATGAAACAAGCAAATGGAAGTTAAAGATATATAATATGGGATTTGTGTCTCCCCCCCTTCTTTTTTATCTTTTTGCTGTATTGTTGTATTGGTTTTTATGTTTTGCTTTTTTTCTTCTTTTCTATGTATTGCAGTGTTGTTGTTTTTTTTGTTTTTTTTCTGTAACTCTGAAACTATTAATAAATATTATTATTATTATTATTTAAAAAGAACAGGCTGAGCTTGTAGTTTTCTACAGCAGACAACAAGGTAACAATGGCAAAGGGAGAGTCTCCCATAACCTATACCTGAGAATAGGATACCATTAACACTAGTTACAGGGACAAGGGTGGCGCTGTGGGTTAAACCACTGAGCCTAGGGCTTGCCAATCAGAAGGTCAGCGGTTCAAATCCCTGCAATGGGGTGAGCTCCCGTTGTTTGGTCCCTGCTCCTGCCAACCTAGCAGTTCGAAAGCACACCAGTGCAAGTAGATAAATAGGTACCGCTCCGGTGGGAAGGTAAACAGCATTTCTGTGCGCTGCTCTGGTTCGCCAGAAGTGGCTTAGTCATGCTGGCCACATGACCTGGAAGCTGTACGTCTGCTCCCTTGGCCAGTAAAGCATGACGAGTGCCACAACCCCAGAGTCGTCCGTGACTGGGCCTAACGGTCAGGGGTCCCTTTACCTTTACCTAACACTAGTTACAAGATGGTTGCCCTCTCTTTGGAGAGTCTATTCTATGTTAAATACTGTGCTAAATATGAGGTGCCACCTGGGAACTGTAACATAGTCTTACCATAAAGCAAGTAGTACAGTGGTGCCTCGCAAGACGAAAAGAATCCGTTCTGTGATTCTCTTCGTCTAGCGGTTTTTTCGTCTTGCGAAGCAAGCCCATTGACGGATTAGCACTATTAGCGCTATTAGGGGCTTTTAGCGGCTTATCTGCTGATCGGATCAGCTGATAAGCGGCTTAGCGGCTTAGGAAAGGGGGGGAAGGAAAAAAAAACCAGCAGGTACTCGCAAGACATTGTCGTCTTGCGAAGCAAGCCCATAGGAAATTTGTTTTGCGAAGCACCTCCAAAACGGAAAACTCTTTTGTCTAGCGAGTTTTCCATCTTGCGAGGCATTCGTCTTGCAGGGCACCACTGTATATGAAAATTTTAATTTGGGGGGCGGGCACTAGCAGATGATTCCATAATGGTTGCTGTTCTACTAGGACCTGTAAAAGACATTTTGCTGTCAGAGGCAGAACAGGAAAGGGTGTGTCTCTGGGAGAGGCAAGCTCCTCTAAATGGGAGGAAATATACAATAATAATAAACAATTAGCAACTTTTCTTTCCTTAGTACCCCAAATCAGCTACCTGAGGTAGCCACACCACTCTGCCTAATGGCATGTCCGGCCCTGTATTCTACCTGTCTTTTACATCTGTGTGTCATTAAAAATTAGTTGGGGCAAGGTGCCATTCATTTTTAATATTCACTTCAGATGTGAATATGTCAGAAGCACTTAGTTAGAAGGAACTCGCATTAAACTTGTTGGGACTCATTTTCCATCCAGCATATTTAGGACCAAGTGATAAGTGTACTTCAAGTTCTGTAGACTCAAATTAGATGTACAAGAATAATTTATGTGTATGCTTTTTTCAAACTGTTGTTTTTAAGTTAGGAAACTTCTAGGCTCCTGAGAGATAGGCCCACGCCTGTTTCCCCACTAGAGTGCTATTATGTATTGTGTGCAATAGGCTTGCCTTCTCATGGGGCATTTCTGTTGACTTCACTATCACCCAAGAATATAACCTATGGCTGCTTTGTCTAAAAGTGAGGGGGGCGGGGAAATCCTGCATTCTTCCTCGACCAGCCTAACTACTTCAGTCCTCCTCAATTTCATGCTCTATCCCCATAGCTGAAAATGCTTTTTACAGTCGATCAACTGAGGTCTTTAATTAACTCGACAAGTCAGCGTTGAACACTCAATGGCTTTTCCTTCATTTAAGGTCCCAAGTAAATATTCATTGCAGACAAGCAATCTCCAGTTCAAGAACCAGGCTTAGACTTCCCAGCATCAGAAAATCAGCACTGGAAACACAGCAAGTTGCTTTATGCTAAGTCAGAGTATTGGTCTGTGTAGCTTATTGTTGTCTCCACTGACTGACAGTGGCTTTCCAGGGTTTTAGGCATGGTCTCCCAACCCTACTGGAGATGCTGAAATTGAACCTGGGGATTTCTACATGCAAGGCTCACTCTCTACCACTGAGCTGTTGCCCTCCCCATGGCCAGAATCTAGTTTCTACAATATTCTTCAACCCAGTCAGAGACAGATTGAATAGTAAAAAAAGCTGAGAGTGTCTTAAAAACAAGAGGGTGTGCCATCTGTTTGATGGAGCACACAGAGTGTGCTATAATGTATATGAATAGCTAAGTGAACCATAATAGTTTGTGCCTTATGCTGAACGGCAATAACTGATTTTTCCCGACCCCCAGTGGATGGAATGTTTCTCCAATTTTCAAAACGATGTGAAGAAAAGTAAAATTGCAAATTGCGGATATCTTACCATCGTTACTGAGTGATCAGACTATTCTTCATACTGTGTGAAGACATACTACAAAATTATGGAAGTTGGGGAGTGGGAACCCCACATACTGTAACAGTGGAATTTAATATAATGTGTCATATATACCGTATTTTTCGCCCTATAAGACGCACTTTTTCCCCTCCAAAAATGAAGGGGAAATGTGTGTGTGTCTTATGGGGCGAATGCAGGCTTTCGCTGAAGCCTGGAGAGCGAGGGGGGTCGGTACGCACCGACCCCTCTCGCTCTCCAGGCTTCAGGAAGCTATCCGCTAGCTGTGGGAGACCCAGCTCTCCCAGGGCTAGCGGAGAGCTTGCCTGCACCCAGAAGCTTGGGGCGCGCTGAGCTCCGCACGCCCCAAGCTTCGGGATTAGTGCAGCGCTCCGCTAGCCCTGGGAGAGCTGGGCGGCTCTCCCAGGGCTAGCGGACTGCTTGCCGGCACCCAGAAGCTTGGGGCGCACTGAGCTCAGCATGCCCCAAGCTCCGGGATTAGCGCAGCGGTCCGCTAGCCCTGGGAGAGGCGCCCGGCTCTCCCACGGCTAGCGGAGACCTTGCCGGCACCCAGAAGCTTGGGGCACGCTGAGCTCCGCACGCCCCAAGCTTCGGGATTAGCGCAGCACACCTGGGGGGGGATAAAAATGTTTTTCCTTTATTTCCCCCCCAAATAACTAGGTGCGTCTTATGGGCCGGTGTGTCTTATGGGGCGAAAAATACGGTATTCAACTCCCCCTTCCCTTTCCTTATTGTTTGAAATCGCTTCAGCAACTTCCTTTGCTACATTGCCAAACTACATCCATTCCTTTCAGAATCTAATACTAAAACCATTAAACATGGAGGAGCTGAGGAACTGAGAAGGAGATGTCTATCCCTTTCCCAGCTTTGCAATCTCAGTTCTCACACGCCCTTAGTATCTGCAAAAGCGTCATGTAGATGGTGAATTCCTCTTAGGCCTATCCAGGTTTTTATGGAATATTTCTCAAATGAGTGCAGACTTAGTAACCCCGAGGTTGTTACTGATGGTCATATTTCAAATGAGCCACATCTGGTCTGTGAACTTTCTTTTTAGCCACGCTGATGAAAGTGCCAAATTTGTGTTCAAAAGTGCATGAAGAGCTCTGGGAGTTAATTATTGTAATTATCAACTTGGCGGACTTGGAATGCAGATATATTAAAAGGTGGGCTGTTAATTGGTGCCGAACTGCTGAGTCCCATGCCCTGCATCATAAACGACTAACTGAGAGCACAACCCCATTGGAAAGATAGCCAATTTTCTATAGCTGGCCTTGGCACACAGAATTTACAGATGTACTGCATGAAAAGGAAAGCACACACATATTAAAGTGAAGTATGTGACAAAAACATTGGCATGTGATTCTTCATGTTTACATTTGAACGATTCTGTACAGTGCATTTTGTATTGCACTGGGAAATCAACTGTCAAAGAAGAAAGCAGCACAAGGGAAGTACAATGCTAGGTACATTTTAAGGGTTATGGTCTACACAGCAGGACAATCGCTTAATACATGGCCATAGGAAAAGAGAAATCAGGTCCAGTCACTGTGAAATATGCCTTAGTCACGTAGTCTAGATTACTGTAATCTTTTCTAAAGCAAAGATAAAGGGACTCCTGACCATTAGGTCAGGTCATCTCGCTTTATTGGCCGAGGGAGCCGGCATACATCTTCCAGGTCATGTGGCCAGCATGACGAAGCCGCTTCTGGCGAACCAGAGCAGTGCACAGAAACGCTCTTTACCTTCCCACCAGAGTGGTACATATTTATCTACTTGCACTCTGACGTGCTTTCAAACTGCTAGGTGGGCAGGAGCAGGGACGAAGCAATGGGAGCTCACCCCGTCGCGGGGATTCGAACTGCCAACCTTCTGATCGGCAAGCCCTAGGCTCTGTGGTTTAACCCACAGCACCACCCACGTCCCTACAATCTTTTCTACATTGCTTTATATTGGATTTCTTGCCCACCCTTCACCAGGGTGGGGTACAAGTACAACATTAAAATCAGTTTTAAAAAATGGAGAACCCTTGAATTGTTGCCAAATGGAGTGGCCAGAATGATTTCTGGTACTCATTACATTGACAGTATCACTCTGGCCTTGTTTAATTCTTGCTAACTCCCAAACCCAGGTGCTGCTTGCTACCTATGACACAACAGGGACTAGAATATTTTGAGCAGGGCTACCACCAGACTTTGGAGGACTCTTCCGATGGTGAGCTGATGCTCACCCCCTCAACCCAGGCAGAGCCCACCTCTGTTTGTGGCAAAGGAATCCTCCCCATGCCTTCTCTGCCATCGTGCACCTGCACATGATTAAACAATGGTGCTTTTGAATACGAGCTACAATGCTGAGAGATATCGACACACAAAGTTAGCTAAATTTGGATGTGTACCCAGGATCTCAGAGTTGCTGCTGCATCATTTTGGCTTTCAGAATAGACATAGCAGGACCTTCTATAATTCTTGCAACTGGCTTGCCTTGTCAGAATGGGTATGGAATCAATTTATTTATTTACCAAGTGCTTAGGGTTGGGCTGTTGTTGTTGAGTTGTTTAGTCGTGTCTGACTCTTCGTGACCCCATGGACCAGAGCACGCCAGGCACTCCTGTCTTCCACTGCCTCCCGCAGTTTGGTCAAACTCATGTTTGTAGCTTTGAGAACACTGTCCAACCATCTCATCCTCTGTCATCCCCTTCTCCTTCTGCCCTCCATCTTTCCCAACATCAGGGTCTTTTCCAGGGAGTCTTCTCTGCTCATGAGGTGGCCAAAGTATTGGAGCCTCAGCTTCACGATCTTTCCTTCCAGTGAGCAGACAGGGCTGATTTCCTTAAGAATTGAGAGGTTTGATCTTCTTGCAGTCCATGGGACTCTGCAGAGTCTCCTCCAGCACCATAATTCAAAAGCATCAATTCTTCGGCAATCAGCCTTCTTTATCAGCTCTTACTTAATCAGCTCTTACTTCCATACATCACTACTGGGAAAACCATAGCTTTAACTATACAGACCTTTGTTGGCAAAGTGATGTCTCTGCTTTTTTCTAAGTGTAAAGTTCAAATATTCATAGAATTCTATCCAATGGTTGCTTTGAGCTAGGAGAAAATAATAATAATAATAATAATAATAATAATAATAATAATAATAATAATAATTCCACAAAAACTATATTATTACCGCATTGGCCTGAATATAAGCCGCACCCAAATATAAGCTGCACCTTTAAAATTGGTGGGGGGGGGAGAAAAAAAAGAGAAAAGTACCCAAATATAAGCCGCTCCGTTCCTCACTGCTCCTGTCTGCATACTGAATGGCGGGGGGAGCCACACTGCGTTGCCGGTGGTCTTTCCCCTTCCTCGCTCTCTCTCTTCCCAGCCTTGGGGGAGAGGACGGGGGACTATGCTTAGGGCAGGCTCTGCTTTGTCGTGCTCCTGGCGCTGTTTGCCCTGCGCTCCTGGCTGCATACCGTAAGGTCACGAAAATAAGTCACACTTTAACTTTTAATGGTTGGAATTGGGGGGGGGAGTGGGGCTTATATTCAGGCCAATACAGTGTAACCACAAAATATACGATGGGTCCTGAAAATAAAGAACTTGAGTGTCAAAAGCCAGAGTAAAGGGGTACATATTCAGCATTTGCTGAAAATTGTACAACGAAGTTGCCGGAACCACTGCTGTGCAAGTCCCTTCAGCCTCCCAAAAAGCTGCCCCTGAGGGCAGGGTGCTGCAATAGTCTGGGAGGGGGCTAGAGAAAACAGGACACTCCATCGTGCACCAGCATTTCCCACCAGTGCAAAGCCATTGGATACAACCGATCAGTTCCTGCCAATGGCTAACAAATGGCAGACGGTCTTCTGCCCTCAAGCACATCCTCCACATTGGCAAAAGAGGCGAAATTTACAAAACTCATAATCTGCTACTCAAGTGATTGATCTCCTGTGCTTTTTACATTAGTCATATAACTGACGGCAATGAATGAAATTTTTAAACGAGGCCATGCATATAAGGTTTTATGCTGGCGTTTATGCTCCTGTAGTTTCCAAAGTGAGAGAAGCAGCAATTCAGTGTTGCACAGAGGATAAAGGAATTTCAGTTACCTTCCAAAACGTCTGGAGGGGAGGCATTCTCCCCACATCATTACACTGCAAGACACAGAAGATAAAACCAAGATGGCAATTCAATTTTAAATTATCACTAGGGAGCGAAATGCTGCTGACTGCTCTGTTTCCTGAAGTGATTATGATAGTGACACGACCTGTTCAGGTGTTTTCTCAGGAGAAATTCCACTAACTGCCATTCCACTCTAGGCATTTTTTTTTATAAAAAAAATATCTTCTAAAATATAGATGGCTTTAACCTGACCTTTCGTAAGTGAAGAAAAACCTGGTGATATGACACCGTCTCATTATCAGCTCTGATCAAGCAATTTGCTAAGATGCTTGGGAGTTCCTGTAGAATGATTCTGCCATTGAATGGCCTTCCCCATTCATTTCAATAAAGGAACCTGGCCCGTCTGGTTCCTCAGCTCTTCCCATTGTAATAAATGAGAGTCAGCGTGTGGCATTTTGGATTAGTACTGTGTGGAAATTGGCTCAAATCGTCATTAGCCTGTCACCTCGTCCAAGAGACATTACTTCTTATAGTCACTATAGGAATAAAAAAACATATAAGAACCATACTCACTGTACTGCCTGGAAGGGGAAGGGAGGAACTCCCTGTTCATACCATATATATATACGAAAGCATATATATATATATATATATATATATGCAGGTTTTGGTGTCTTCGGGTGTCTTCCCGTGTAAGAGTCGGGGTGTCTGTGCGACGTTTCGACGAGGTCTCACTCGTCATCTTCAGGCTGGTGCTTTCGGCTTCTTGTTACTGGAACAGAGCAGAGTCTGGTGTTTGAGTTCCTATAAATACTGTTGAGGGGTGTGGTGTATAGCCTCCAACGTTCTGGGCAGAGAGGAAGTTCCTAGATTAGTGTGCCTTTTCTTCTTTTGTTCCTTAATTACTTGAGGGATATCTTGGGTGATTTCATGAGTGATATTCTGAATACCACTGGGTGGGTCATTAAGTGTAGATTAGTTGCTAAAGCTTTCGTGTCTTGACCTCTTGAGCTTGTGAAGAGTTTTTCTGAGAAGATGGCTGTGCTGCATTTAGTTGTGCTCTGGCTTGGCTTCGTGTATAGGGGCGAGCTGTGGTTTTGTGCCTTGTGCCAGCCAGATCTGTGTAGGGATTGCAGGGGGGTGCAGTATCCGGAGGTGCCACTATAGTTTGGCTACTGGATGGAGTCTGTAATATGTCTGTGGAGAGGGTCTGGGTTTGGGTCTGGTGTGGTTGATTGGTGACGGCGTTCTGTGTGCCTCTGGTTCTGGTGTCGGTTTTTGTGGGGAGGGCTAATTTCCAGATGTCTGGCAGGCGGGACGTGTCGTCACGCTTGTTCATGTTGTGAGGGTGTTTCTCTATCTCGATGGCTTCCATGATTATTCTCTTGTGGTGATGTTCCATGTTAAAGAGCAATTTGGAATCTGCAAAATTAATTTCGTGTCCTGTTTCTTTCATGTGTTGGAAAAGAGAGGAAGTTTTTTCTTCTTTTTTGACGGCATTCTTGTGTTCTGCGATACGTGCATTTATTCGTCTGTTTGTTTGTCCAATGTACGTGGCTGGGCAGACTTTGCAGGGTATTTCATAGACCCCTTGGTTTTCCAGCTGGATTTTGTCTTTTGGGTTTCTGAGGATATTGGCTATTTTTTGGTTGGTGCAGAAGGCTGTTTTGATATTGTGTTTATGGAGGATTTTGCTGATTTTGTCTGTAGTGCCCTTGATATAAGTCTGATTTTGATATCAAGGGCACTACAGACAAAATCAGCAAAATCCTCCATAAACACAATATCAAAACAGCCTTCTGCACCAACCAAAAAATAGCCAATATCCTCAGAAACCCAAAAGACAAAATCCAGCTGGAAAACCAAGGGGTCTATGAAATACCCTGCAAAGTCTGCCCAGCCACGTACATTGGACAAACAAACAGACGAATAAATGCACGTATCGCAGAACACAAGAATGCCGTCAAAAAAGAAGAAAAAACTTCCTCTCTTTTCCAACACATGAAAGAAACAGGACACGAAATTAATTTTGCAGATTCCAAATTGCTCTTTAACATGGAACAATAAATGCACGTATCGCAGAACACAAGAATGCCGTCAAAAAAGAAGAAAAAACTTCCTCTCTTTTCCAACACATGAAAGAAACAGGACACGAAATTAATTTTGCAGATTCCAAATTGCTCTTTAACATGGAACATCACCACAAGAGAATAATCATGGAAGCCATCGAGATAGAGAAACACCCTCACAACATGAACAAGCGTGACGACACGTCCCGCCTGCCAGACATCTGGAAATTAGCCCTCCCCACAAAAACCGACACCAGAACCAGAGGCACACAGAACGCCGTCACCAATCAACCACACCAGACCCAAACCCAGACCCTCTCCACAGACATATTACAGACTCCATCCAGTAGCCAAACTATAGTGGCACCTCCGGATACTGCACCCCCCTGCAATCCCTACACAGATCTGGCTGGCACAAGGCACAAAACCACAGCTCGCCCCTATACACGAAGCCAAGCCAGAGCACAACTAAATGCAGCACAGCCATCTTCTCAGAAAAACTCTTCACAAGCTCAAGAGGTCAAGACACGAAAGCTTTAGCAACTAATCTACACTTAATGACCCACCCAGTGGTATTCAGAATATCACTCATGAAATCACCCAAGATATCCCTCAAGTAATTAAGGAACAAAAGAAGAAAAGGCACACTAATCTAGGAACTTCCTCTCTGCCCAGAACGTTGGAGGCTATACACCACACCCCTCAACAGTATTTATAGGAACTCAAACACCAGACTCTGCTCTGTTCCAGTAACAAGAAGCCGAAAGCACCAGCCTGAAGATGACGAGTGAGACCTCGTCGAAACGTCGCACAGACACCCCGACTCTTACACGGGAAGACACCCGAAGACACCAAAACCTGCATTCCTGTACCCGTGAAAATCTACGAAAGCATATATATATATATATATATATATATATATATATATATATATATATATAATTGTCCAGTGGGACCTTACAGACCAACTAAGTTTGTTCTTGGTATAAGCTTTTGTGTGCATGCACACTTCTTCAGAAGATGGCACTTGGTGGTCAATGTTCTGTTCATTTGTGGGTTGGGAGGATGGTAGCTGTTCCCCAGTAGGTTGAGAGATGTTGTGTTGTGAAGATGCTGTTTGTTGTTCTTGTGTGTGTTTAAAGTACTCCTTCAGATGTAGACGGCGGAAAAATGCTTCCAAATCCCCACAGAACTGAATCGTGTGGGGATTTGGCAGGGCAGAATGATAGTCCACATGAAAGGACTGATTCCTCAGCTGGGCTGAGTGTTTGCTGTGAGGGATTGACAATATTGTTGATCTTGTTGTTTTGATTGGTAGCCTGTAGGTTGGAAAGGTTAGAGAGTTTTTTGTTTTTCTGTTTTTTTCAGGAACTCCAGTTGAGAGTGGTAAATAATAATAATAATAATAATAAATTTTATTTATATCCCGCCCTCCCCAGCCGAAGCCGGGCTCAGGGCGGCTAACAACAATAAAAATAGTTCAACATTCTAAAACATTCATTATAACATTAATTAAATCAAATTAAAATCAAATTAATGGCAACCATCAAGCAAATTTTTGTGCAGATTGCCAGAGGAGGGGGTCAGGCTGCGCCCTGACAAAAGGCCTGGTGGAACAGCTCTGTCTTGCAGGCCCTGCGGAAGGATGCCAGGTCCTGCAGGGCTCTAGTCTCTTGTGACAGAGCGTTCCACCAGATTGGAGCCGCGGCCGAGAAGGCCCTGGCTCTAGTTGAGGCCAGCCTAACCTCTCTGAGGCCTGGGATCTTTAGGGTGTTTTTATTTGCAGACCGTAAATTTCTCTGTGGGACATACCAGGAGAGGCGGTCCCGTAGGTACGAGGGTCCTAGGCCGTATAGGGCTTTAAAGGTTAAAACCAGCACCTTAAACCTGATCCTGTACTCCACCGGGAGCCAGTGCAGCTGGTACAGCACCGGATGGATATGATCTCGCAGCGAAGACCCCGTAAGGAGTCTCGCTGCGGCATTCTGCACCCGCTGGAGTTTCTGGGTCAGTCTCAAGGGCAGCCCCACGTAGAGCGAGTTACAATAATCCAGTCTGGAGGTGACCGTCGCATGGATCACAGTGGCTAGGTCAGGGCGAGAGAGATAAGGAGCCAACTGCTTAGCCTGGCGGAGATGAAAAAATGCCGCCTTTGTTATAGCTGTAATCTGCGCCTCCATAGAGAGGGAGGTATCGAAGATTACACCCAAGCTCTTCACGGATGATGCTGGCACTAATTGCACCCCCGCAAGAGACGGGAGTTGCCCCCTCAATCCCATATCGCTCCGTCCCAGCCAGAGGACCTCTGTCTTCGAAGGATTTAACTTCAACCGGCTCCCACGTAACCATCCAGCCACAGCTTCCAGACATCTGGTCAGTGTATCTGGGGCCGAGTCAGGATGGCCATCCATCAACAGATAGAGTTGGGTGTCATCGGCATACTGATGGCAACCCAGCCCAAAACTCCGGACAAGCTGGGCGAGGGGGCGCATAAAGATGTTAAAAAGCATCGGGGAGAGAATCGCACCCTGAGGCACTCCACACACCAAGGAGTGGCGCGATGACAATTCCCCCCCAAGCGCCACCCTCTGTCCCCGACCGGAGAGAAACGAGCGCAGCCATTGAAGGACTGTGCCCTGGATCCCCACGTCGGCAAGGCGGCGGTCCAGGAGTTCGTGATCGACCATGTCAAAGGCTGCTGACAGGTCTAGAAGAATCAGCAGCCCCGACCCGCCTCGATCCAGCTGCCTGCGGAGATCATCTGTTAGGGCGACCAGAGCCGTCTCGGTCCCATGACCAGCGCGGAAGCCGGACTGGAATGGGTCGAGAGCAGATGTTTCATCCAGAAACCAGAAATGGTTTGTCTTTCCTTGTGGAACTCTTGCCAAGCTGGGTGATTCCTTGTAGAGTTGTCCAGTACAGAGAGTACTTTATTTGCTTCTGTTTAGAGTACAGAACACTGATAAGATGTTTGAGCAGCTTCTTGGAGAAAGTGTGGCATAGTGTCTTTGCATATTTAGTAGGATAGGTGGATTGTAGAGGGTTCTTAATTCTGAGACCCTTAGGTATAATGTCCAGGTTCTTGCGTTTAGTCAGAAAGGAGATATCAGTCTGTACCTGTGCAAGTTTCTTGTGAGGTTGATGGACTTCCATTTCATGTGGCTCAATGTGGTGCCTTCCATGGTTCTAGATTCAGGTAGGTAGCCGTGTTGGTCTGACACAGTTGAAATATATTAAAAATATATAAAATGTTGTCCAGTGGCACCTTAGAGACCAACTAAGTTTATTCTTGGTATAAGTTTGTTCTTCATGCACACAAAAGCTTATACCAAGAACAAACTTAGTTGGTCTCTAAGGTGCCAATGGACAATTTTTTATTTTTTATTTTTAATATTTCCAGTGCATCAGACCAACACAGCTACTTACCTGAATCATATCAGAGCACACACTGAAGTCTAAATTAGCAGTACATATTAGATCATATTTTACAGGAGTACTCTGAGATTCAAAACCTTGCTACCACTGGCAAGAGAAGCAGATCCCAATATATATCATTATTTACTTGCTGCCTGCCATTTTGCAATAGCACCCATACAAGATTGCCACGGACTATATTCTGATCCTACTGTAACACATGTGCAATCTCGGTTCTCATCTTCCCATTAATTCACCTTTATTGACTAACAGAGAGATAAATTACACATTTACTCTCTGCAATTGTTGCAGCTTTCCCAAATTGCCACTTTCTTTTCTGCTTCTTCATTGCTACAACCCCATCCATCAGTTCAGCGCTGAATATCTTATAGCTTTAGCTCCTGCTCCTATTTGCTTGGCTTCTTTAACAGGGAAGCACACCTTTTGTTTAAGAAAACAAAAAATATATTCCTGTCAGGGAACTGCCATTGTAGCCAGAGGGAGACGGAGGGATCCAGAGGGGTCCCGGAGAGTGTCCCGGGAGGGAGAGAAGCAGCACATCTTCTGGGGAAGGAAATCAGCGAAGCACCAGTGGATAAAGGGGGCAGATGGGGGAATCGGCGAGGTGGCTCCAAGACTCCTTGCCGGGGACCAGCGGGGAGAGCACGGGTCCTCCGCTGCCCACACCCTCCCTGCGCAGAAGGCTTCCACGCAGGGAGACTAGGCGGAGACTAGGCGTCAAAGAGCTTCTTTGCTGGAAGAAGTTCAAGAAACGCCCACTGAAGGATTCTGCCAGGGATTGAGACAGCCACGGGCGAGTGGCTGTCCAGACAGAAAGGGTTCACTCAGGCCACCCAGCCAGGTGTGGTGCATGAGCAACCCCTAGAACCATTACAGCAATCTGTCAGTCCCTGACCTTGCTTGTGCGCAGCCCTGGAGAGGCAGCACGATGAGCCAAACAGGAACAGCCGGAGAGACGGAGCAACCAGCTGCAGTGCGGAGTCTGGTCGAGAGGAACCGAGACTTGGAGACTCATGTAGCTATCCTGACGGTGCAGCTGGAGGAAAGACGGGCTCAGGATGCACAGGTCAGAGCCACCCCCATCGCAAGGAAGGTACCGGGGCTGGTACACAAATTTGGTGGAAAGCCCCAAGACTACAATGCTTTCCGAACGGAAGTGCAGTACGCTTTGGAGCTGCAGAAAAATGACTTTGCTGATGACGGGGAGAGGGTGGCTTACATTGTGGGGCATCTGCAGGATGGGGCGTGCGAATGGATCAGGCCCCTAATGGCGACGCAAAATGATGCCTTGAAGGACCATAAGAAATTCCTTCAGGGAATGGATGCGATGTTCTCCAGCGATGTGGAGCAAAGCGTGACACGGCGGGAACTGATGGGGTGCAAGCAGGGGAGCCAGTCCGTCAGAAGCTACTGGTCGCGTTTTGCGATGTTAGTACACCGGCTCGGGTGGGATCTGGACTCTGAACCGATATAAATGTTGTTTGAGGCGGGTCTGGCCCCTGAAGTGAAAGACGAGTTGTCCTGAGCGCCCCGGCCACGGTCGATGGATGAGCTCACAAAGGCTGTGCTCGCGATAGGTGTATGCAAGAAGCGCGGGCTCAGGAGAAGCGGGAAATAAGAGGGGAACGTTTCCATGACTACAGCATTCCTGAGATACCGAGGGAGCCTCCCCAGGCGGCAGAGCCAATGGAAATTGATGGCACGCGCGCGCAAGAGGTTTCAAACTCCGGTGAAGGTCGTAAAAGGGAGGGAAAGGAGTGGAAAACTACCAAGAAGTGTTTCCTCTGTGAACAACCAGGACATTTTGCTAAGGTCTGCCCTCACCGAAAAGCCTGGCAAGGGATGGTGGGGGCTGCAGGCCACAACGAGAAGGGGGAGGAAGGGCAGGCGCAGGGAAATGACAACGCCTGGCTGCCAACCAGCAGGGGCAGCAGCCAGGCCAGCAACCAATAGAAGTGACCCAGCCTGATCCCCCCAAGGCAGCTATAGCCATAGAAGTGGTGCTAGAACTCCCGAATGGGCACCCTGTCAAAGTTAAGGGACTGCTGGATTCGGGCAGCTCGTGTAATTTCTTCAGCAGAGACTTCGCTCTGGAGCACCAACTCCACCCGTTGCCTCTGGATTTTCTCTTGCAGGTGACAATCATCGATGGCAGGGAACTTCTGGGAGGGGAAGTGACACACCAGACCCCGCCAATGCGAATGAGGGTTTCCAGGCACACGGAGAACATTGCCTTCCACGTGGCCACACTGGCAGGACCCCCAATAATACTGGGAATGAGCTGGCTGGCACTGCATGATCCAGTAGTATCATGGCATCAGCGGTCAGTCCCCTTTGGGTCAGCTTACTGCTTAGGACACTGTTTGGGAGGGGAGAACCCAAGAATGACGGTGGCCAGGGTGGCTGGGCTGGCCGTGGAACAGAAAGGGGAGGTGCCACCACAATATGCTGATCTGAAGGAGGTCTTCAGCGAGAGGGAGGCAGATAGACTACCCCCCCACAGGTCCTTTGACTGCCAAATCAACCTACTCCCAGGGGCTCAGTTGCAATGGCGTTCCCTAGGACTATATCAGTAGAAACATAATGTGTGAATGAGAGGGTCACTGATATAACTAGCAGCAGTACTTCTGACTTAAGTGCCTTGCCCCTGCTTCCCCCAGCTCTTGGAAGGAAGAAGATGTGCACTATTATGGCGAAGTTTCACAGCTTCTCAGCTACTACAGAAATGAAGTAGAAATATGCTCAAAGTCTCCTAAGGTAGAATATCCAATAGAGAATCTTTCAGGCTGCAATTTAAGTTCTTATGAAAAACTGTAAATCTGAAGATTAATCGAAATAGGGGAGCTCTGGTGCAAAGCACGGCAAGCAAAATAAGCTCCAGAGGCTCTCTTTATACACAATGAACCATAAAAAGGTATTCCTTGTTAACTTTAGTATACACCAGAGGTTTTCACTCAGATTTGGGACAATCATGGAGAAGACTGTAACATACAGATGCAGTTTACCCCAGCATTTTCTAATTCATGCAACAGCTCCCAGCTATATATGGAGGTCACATATTCACAAGAATCTTGGAAAAGGAAGACACACAAACGCATGTCTCTTTGTTCATGCAGAACTGATTGGAAAGCCTTTGCACTTAAAGTGAGGTGAGGCAACCATCTCAGGTGGCAGGATCCCAGGGACAGCAGATCCGGCCTCCAAGGAATGCATCGCCCACTGCTTCTGCCACAGATTTAATAATAATTCAAAGTAATACGTGGAAATTGTTCTATTTGGTTGTGTATTTTTCACTGCTCATATTAGCTATATAGGAACAAAAAGTACGGCACTACGGTTCCATTACATTACTTAACATCCGTTACATGAAACAAGTTTCTCAATTAAGCTTCGTTTGTTCTTTTTGCCACAAAATCTAATTCCAAACAGTTGTTTTAAAGAGGGGTTTGCAGCCATTATAACATTTCAGGCAAAGGAACAGAAGGTAATTATTGTTGTATAAAACTGAAAAAGTCATTATGGGGCTGAGATGGAGACCAAACATGTTTGAAAATAGTTCCAGAACAGATAGGAAATAAAGCTACCTACATATGTTGCTTCCTTCATCTTAATTTTCACAATATGCTTCTCCGTTACTAAAATTTGGCCTGATAAGCAGATGACAGCCAATAGATTAGAAAAGTGCCTTCAGTGGCCTTACAAGCCCTCCAGATATTTCAAGGTCTATGAAATATTCTGTTTGCTTGAATGATGGGAGCTCTGTGATTTATGACCAGTGGATTATTTTCTAGAAACTTATAAAATTTTTTGTTGGGATATCTTTTTTATTGCAAGGGTTACAAAGGCATAGAGTAATTTTAATTCACTGTACCATGCACTGGCATTCTAGACACTTAATTAGGAACCTATCATGTCTGATTTATTGGTGGCTTATACTGGTCAGGTCCAGAGTTTGGGGGATACTGAGCATGGCTTTAATGAAGCTCTACTATAGCAATGGTAATCTGGCACCAGTCAAGAGGTAGCAGGCTATAGCCAGGGAACAAGATCTAAACCAGTAGTGGCCAACACTTCAGGCCTCCCTGGCCAGCTCTTGGAGCTCTCCAGAAGCCACACACCTTTCCAAGCCACACCTCTCACTTCCCATGCTTTACACCCTCCCTGAGTGTTTTTGCCTACCTGGAATATGTCCTTGAACTCTTGCTTGTTTGGATGGAGAGGGATGATTGAGTGCGCAGAAACAAGCCTACTGTTCAAAGATAAAATTTGCATTTATTGCTCTGTCAAATTCTTGGCTTCTAGCCCTGCCCACCATTGGAACGTGGCCCTTGAAGGTCAAACCAAAGGGGATGTGGCCCCTTATCCATGGTTCCTCATTCATGATCTAAATGGGTAGGAGAAGGAAAGTTATCCAAAACACTTGTTTTTGCTTTGAAAGAGTTCTGAGATCATCTGAGCAAAGCAGACCTGCATAAAAACCAAGCCCCTCTCCTTAGCTCAAAGTCAGCAAGAACAAAGATAAATTCTGGCATCGCTGGGGGCTTGCAGGTGGACCCACTGTGTCTTCATTGGGAGCCAATAAGGGAATGAGTGGCATAAGTTTTGTGCCATAGTGGAGTGCCACTGTGGTTTGAGGGACAGAACCAGGTCTCAAATCCTCTGTGGGACCTGAGGAGTGCTTCTACCAGGAGCCAGTTTAGAGTCTTTGGGAAGCTGCCATTCACCTGCCTCTCTGCTCCATGTCCCACAATGGTGCTACATCACAATGGCCATTCTTTGTGCTCCAAAATTCCCCTTGAAATAAGGGTACATCACGAGGAGCTTCATCACTGCTGTTGCCTGTGGTGGTGATGTGGCAAAAGCTACTAAGCTGCTGCCGTCATCACTGGAAAACCTTTGGGAATTTTTGTGCCTCTTGGAAAAAAACTTGGCAAAATGCCCCCAACCCCTGTTTGCTACTTGTGACTTGGGTGGTGAACCTGACAGGGCCATTTTTGCTCAGCCCTGTATGTTATCAATCCAAGATCTCTGGAGAGCAGGCTCAAAACTGTAAATAATGCACTTCTCTTTAAAAGTATATAGTTTGTTTCTGACTGAGGACCATTGCATGTATTGGCTAAGTGAGTTCTGCTGGAAGAAATCTGTTTTCAGTTAATTTCCTGATCCACCTGCCAATTTCAATTTCCTCCTCTTCTGGTTCTATGATAATTCATACGATATCTATTTGTTGATTTAATTAGTGACCATCAGCGAGCCTCAATTCCAATGTCCAAGTGTACAGTATATTACCTTGCCCTTTCAGTAGCCAACCTTCCTCTTATCTGCACAGGATTTTTACTCATATCCGCTTGAACAGGAGTAGAATCATCTGTGTGATGAAGCAGGGTCTTGGATTGCACACCTGTTCTACTCGTGTTTAAGCATGCATGAGTAAAAGCCCTCCGTAGACCTTCCCTGCTCAAAACAGAGAAGGTCAGGAACTGAGTTCTGAGACACTGAAGGCATGAATTTGTACCCCTGCCCCATATCCTCAGTTTTAGCCCATGTTGTTCAGGCAACAAACATGATAATTCAGAAGAAAAGGTTGACGTTAAATGAAAGATTAAATAGATTATTTGGTTCAGCCTGAAAAAAACTGAACCCTAAGTGTTCCTTACTTATGGTTAGGACATATTTTTTGTTGCAAAGAGTTGCTATAGAAACGGCTGCACTAATATTGACATAATTGTTAATCAAGTAAGTACAGTACCTGTGCTGTTTTAGGTATCTAAAATATGCCATCCTTTACCCTTCCAGTTTTCAAACAAGGACAATAATTCTATTTAACACAGCATACATAGAAACACAGCTTTGTTAAAATAAATCAATAATGAAAATTAATGATGGAAAATACATTCCTGCAACTATAAACATAAATTCTAAACATTCAGTAGTGTACGTTGGATTTTTATCCCTTTCACTGCATAAAAACAGTTTAAAAACAACTTTTTATTGTGAATTAATCTGGAATGACTTCTACACCCACAAATCAAGATGGTGATGAGGTTCTCTTGAACCAGACTCCCATATGACCTTTATGGGTCCTTAAAAACCCAGAATTCTTCTCCGACTGCAATTAAAATCCAAGCCTAAGAATATTTCCTGGATTCCCTTCCCCTATGATCCTCTAAGCATTCTCCCTGATAGATTGTCTCTCCCTTAATACCCTCTTTCCTCTCCCTTTGAAGCTTACCTGACCAGGTAATGGATGCAGGAACAGCCATGGCACACACATGGAGAGAGGAAAAGATAAATGATTCTTCCTTTCTCCCCTGCCCCCACCCCTTGGAAGTTCTTTCATCCTGATGTCCTTGTGCTGACAAACTGTCCGCTAATACAGTGCTTGGATTCACATGACATAGTGAGCCAAACAATGGCTTAGTGAGACACTGCAAAGGCTCAGCCTCCCAGAGAGCAGCTTTTTACTGCTATCTTGAGCTAAGCCAAAGTTTGGTGTCGTGTGTCGTCTGACTGCTGTATATTTTACAGACTTTTAGATGTATTTGTTTCAAAGTTTCACAGAACCTTGCGTCCCATACCAAAGTGTGCTGCCCTACGGGGGTCTTAAATTCATCAAGATAGCTAGAAGCCAGCTAGAAAATCCACAAAGCTCACAATTTTTGCGGATCCTTCATCTGGAGAGCTATTATGCCAAGGTGTAGTACAGAGCAGCTCAAAGCACACTTGCTTCCAACGAAGCTACTAATTCTGGTTCTGATTGTGTGTGAACTGAGGTGATTGGCAGAGATTTTGCCCCCTCCCCTTGAAGGCCTGGAAGAGAAAGAGACGGCAGGTGGCTGCCAAAGGAAAAAGGCTGACGGTAAGAAACCAATGCATAATACAAAACATCAATAGCTCCCCCCCCCCCGCTTTTGTTCTCAAAGCTGAAAAGTGTATTGCCTTTCCAAATAAGCAAGACAAAAGAACTGAATGGCTGCACCAGGATGGCTCAGAAAATAATGCTGTAAAGGCCAAAACAATGCCACTCTGAATAGTGTCCCTTGCTTAGAGTGTGACAAAATAGGCACTTTCCATGTGAAAATGGAAAGCATTTAGGTAATTATTGCAGAAACTGCCCAACTTCTTAGAAATGTAGACCAGCGGAATAGTAGGAAAAGGGGAATGTAGACTTAACATGAGAATATCTGTTATTGGAATGGTAAGGAAAGATATAAAAATTTTCCAGTCCCCTCAAGTTCAGGTACCCATGCCTGAGGCTATTTGATTATGTGGAACCTTGGAACTGGCTGATGCAGGAAATCTGGTTGCAAACCACTCACCCACCCCTGCCTTATGTTCAGATGACAAGTTAAGCTATTCTTTTCTTATGTGCTTATGGCCTGACCATTTCCTAAATTTTTATCCCCTCGTTTACTGTTTTAAAAGAAAACAGAGGTTCAAAGCACTTGCTCCGGAATAAAATAAGTAGAGTGGTACCTCTGATTGCAAATGGGATCCGTTCCAGAGGCCCATTCGCAACATGAAAAGAGCACAACCCGCAGCAGCGCGTCTGCGTACGTGCGGATTGCGATTTGGCGCTTCTGTTCATGCATGTGATGTCTTTTTGCACTTATGCGCATGCGCGAGCGGTGAAACCCAGAAGTAACCCTTTCCAGTACTTCCAGGTCACCGCGGGATGTAACCTGAAAGAACGTAACATGAAGCAAACGTAACATGAAGTATGACTGTACCATCAGTTCCAGGGTGGGCACACACAGCCCTTCCTTCCAACATCTCATGGTTGCTCTCCACCTCCCCATTGTCTGCTGCCTGGTGGCCACTTCATTCTGCCTAATGGCCTCCCCTGCTGGGGTAGACCCCTTTCTCCACCCACGAACCTCTCAAGGACAATGGGATTGCATCCTGAGTAGTATAGACAGAAGAACGAAATGTTTTCACCTCCATTGCACTACCCAAAAGCATTCAGCAAGGAATCCCAGGGTGCTTCATTCTTTTGGCTTTCACCTGTTTCTGAACGACAACCTCGCTATAGCATTCTTCAGCTTCTCTATCTAAAAGTATGAGATTTGGGAGGTAATCCAAGTGAAGGGGAAATGACCACAAACTACCTCTTATTCTCCACCAGTTAGTGCTAATTTCCCAATGCTATTTAAATTAAAAGAGAAAAAGGCATTCTAAATTGGAATATTTATGAATGTCTGAGTGCATGCAAGGCTGTTGCAAACAGTTTGAAAAATTAATGTGTCAAGATGAATTTTAATGACAAATTTGCTGCTGCCCTGAAGTGTCCTGCACTGAGTAAAATTTTCATTTTTTTAATAGATGCAAATGGTAATCTGTTAACAGAACAATTTTATCATGTTTTATGTCAACTGTGCAGTACAGTATTGGATTTCTCCTAACCTATGTCTTGCTATGGTACTAGTGGCGGGTGGGTGGCTGGGGGAAAACAACAGTCCTCTACTAGCAGTTAAGGAACATGGTGGCAATATGTTGGTACAATGTTTACATTTGGAGAGAGCTGGTGCAAAAGTCTTAGCACTTAGAATTAAAGACGTTTGAGCTGAATTCCAAAACTAAAATCAAAACCACTAGAATGCCTATATTAAGCAAATCCAATTGAAAAAACACGTAAACATAATAGGCTGTATAATAACAATTGTAAAGTTATTTACTAGAAACTACTTCTCAAAATTAGATACAGCTTCTCATAATGTCAAAATCTACCAGTGCTAGTGTTCAAATGATTTAATGTTGTACTCTTCTAAGGAATACGTCAGATAGAAAAATACAAGAGAAGAATGAAGAAATTAGAATATGAATGTACTATGGGACTGACAAAATAAGAATTGGATTTTGTACATACTGGACTCGGTGGCCAACTGAATAAGCTCCATTTTAATATGTTATGTCACGATGTTGATTTTGACATTATGAGAAGCTGTATCTAATTTTGAGAAGTTGTTGTTGTTGTTTAGTCGTTTAGTCGTGTCCGACTCTTCGTGACCCCATGGACCAGAGCACGCCAGGCACTTCTGTCCTCCACTGCCTCCCGCAGTTTGATCAAACTCATGCTAGTAGCTTCAAGAACACCATCCAACCATCTCATTCTCTGTCGTCCCCTTCTCCTTGTGCCCTCCATCTTTCCCAACATTAGGGTCTTTTCCAGGGAGTCCTCTCTTCTCATGAGGTGGCCAAAGTATTGGAGCCTCAGCTTCACGATCTGTCCTTCCAGTGAGCACTCAGGGCTGATTTCCTTCAGAATGGAGAGGTTTGATCTTCTTGCAGTCCATGGGACTCTCAAGAGTCTCCTCCAGCACCATAATTCAAAAGCATCAATTCTTCGGCGATCAGCCTTCTTTATGGTCCAGCTCTCACTTCCATACATCACTACTGGGAAAACCATGGCTTTTACTTTTGAGAAGTAGTTTCTAGTAAATAACTTTACAATTGTTATAGTACAGCCTATTACATTTTCGTGTTTTTTTCAGTTGAATTCCAAAACTAAGCAGAGCTCAGAGTCCTTCTATGCAAAAATTCAGTCTTAGTTTCCTCAGCTTTCTTCATTTAAACACTATAACTTAGGGGCAGGGATGGGAAAAATTTATCAATTTCAGTTTCTCCCAGTTTCTAATTATTTCTCCATTCTTCAGTTACCCACATTTCCATATCAGGTTCTGACTGGGTTTTTTTAAGACTTCATGAAAATTCACCTGTGTTTTAATGTGAATTTCTCCTAATATAAATTTCACTCACATTTTTGCAAAGCAACTTCCTCTAATATAATGTATTTTTGTATGCTGTTTTCACAAATATATGCATTTCCAGGGCTGAACTGATACTACCCTTGCTGGTACCTTTCCTGGGAAAATCAGAGGCTTATTGTGTTAGATTCCCATTGGAAGAACGGACAAATGCTAGAACATTAGCAGTGGCAAGGTTTTTATCGGTGGTTGCAAGAACCAGTGATCCCTATATTCTGAACAAAATGCTTGTTTAACCTGGAGGTAAAGGTAAAGGTACCCCTGCCCGAACGGGCCAGTCTTGACAGACTCTGGGGTTTGTGCGCCCATCTCACATCTATAGGCCGGGGGCCAGCGCTGTCCGGAGACACTTCCGGGTCACGTTGCCAGCGTGACAACGCTGCATCTGGCGAGCCAGCGCAGCACACGGAACGCCGTTTACCTTCCCGCTGGTAAGCGGTACCTATTTATGTACTTGCACCCGGGGGTGCTTTCGAACTGCTAGGTTGGCAGGCGCTGGGACCGAGCAGCGGGAGCGCACCCCGCCGCGGGGATTCGAACCACCGACCTTTCGATCGGCAAGCCCTAGGCGCTGAGGCTTTTACCCACAGCGCCACCCGCGTCCCTAACCTGGAGGTAGGCTGTATGAATTGTGTATTGCTTTGTAACGATTTGTTGGGTCTCTGGACCATAATAAAGATTGTTGTTGTTGTTGCATATCCATGCATGCTTATATATGCATTTTTGTGCATCCATGTAAACTAAATTGACTTTCTCTCTCATTCCGATTTGGGGAGGCAGAGGCAGGAGGGAGTCCCGTGATCCTAGGATGAAGGGTGGTATATAAATTTAATAAATAAATTTCATTTCATTTCACTTTTAATTTGCGTACCACCTTTGTATACTACTATACACAAGTGGTTTACAAGCTGAAGAAACAACGAAATAGTCAGCAAAGATCACAAACCTAATAACAATACGATCCAATATGAAAATGTCAAAATAGCTTTTAAATAAACAACTCATATAAAACAAAACAATATTCAATAATCCATTTGAATATAAAAGCAAACAATAAAATTAAATATCAGCCAATAATAATTGAACATTTTGCACTTATCAGTTTCAATGAAGAATTGCTAAACTGTAATTAAAATAATAATAACGGCAAATCGCAATGCATAAGATACCACAAAACATACAAAATCATGTAAAAGGATCAAATTGATAAACAAGGACAGCTGATAAATAAATAAACTGCTGCCAAACCATCAGTCAGAAATCCTTGCCAATCTACTTCAAAACCACCCATAGATGTACAGTACTAGTAGATCCTGATCTACCTTCTACTCACCCCTGCTTTGAACTTCATTAACTTAGAAAGGGATGGAATGCACCACTGGCAGAGGAAGAGGAGGCAGCGCAATCCCAGTGGGGTGCCATCACGGCTGCCCCCCCACCCACACTGGGCACCCCGCCCCCACCTGCTCTCTGCCCCCCAGTGCTGGAGCATGAAGCTCTGCCACTGAAATGCACATCATAAAAAGGAAGCAATATTGAGAACCATCTGGTCCGTCCTGCTTTTCTGCTCCTTTCTATTTCTCTTTTGTTGTATGTATGGATGTGTCATTTGGCTGGAATGAATGGCTTATTAAAAGCTCATAATATCCAAATCCATTTATTGGTACAGAAAGTTTGGAATTGTAAGGACAATGCTGAAGGACAGGGAAATGAAGTGTGAATGAAAAACACTCAGGATAAACTGCCCCAAACCTTTAAAAAAAAATAATGATCCATTTGTACCAATACAAATAAACTATGAATTTCATCAGAGCCATACACTGATGACTTCACTCAGCTCTTCACAGGCAACAATACTGTATGACTATTTTATAGAGCAGGGACTCAGCTATACAGCTGCAAATAAAATGTTTTAAGTGTGTTGTAAAGTGCAATATACATATGTGACGCTGATGTGAGCTATGACAAATTCAATATATTTTTAAAAACGTTTTTTAAAAAAGGATTTTCAGAGTGGTTTTTTAATATGTGTGGAGATTCCACCCAGGTCTCTTTTGTCCCACGGGCCAAAAGAAGACACATGGCACACTAAGGAACTGTTTAAAATGCACATTTAAAAAAAACATGGCTTCCACCAAAGAATCCTAGGGCAGTAGTTTAAGTGTGCTGAGAACTGTGTTGTTGTTTAGTCGTTTAGTCATGTCCGACTCTTTGTGACCCCATGGACCAGAGCATGCCAGGCACTCCTATCTTCCACTGCCTCCCACAGTTTGGTCAAACTCATGCTGGTAGCTTCGAGAACACTGTCCAACCATCTCATCCTCTGTCATCCCCGTCTCCTTGTGCCCTCCATCTTTCCCAACATCAGGGTCTTTTCCAGGGAGTCTTCTCTTCTCATGAGGTGGCCAAAGTATTGGAGCCTCAGCTTCACGATCTGTCCTTCCAGTGAGCACTCAGGGCTGATTTCCTTAAGAATTGATAGGTTTGATCTTCTCGCAGTCCACTGGACTCTCAAGAGTCTCCTCCAACACCATAATTCAAAAGCATCAATTCTTCGGCGATCAGCCTTCTTTATGGTCCAGCTCTCACTTCCATACAACACTACTGGGAAAACCATAGCTTTAACTATACGGACCTTTGTTGGCAATGTGATGTCTCTGCTTTTAAAGATGCTGTCTAGCTCTGTGCAATTCCTTGGATTCTTTGGGGAACATCATGTGCTTTAAATGTGCATTGGATGCACTTTAAATGTTTGGTGTGGATCTGCCCTACATGTAGTGTGTGTTTGTTTGTGTGTGTGTATGTGTGTGTGTGTGTGTGTGTGTGTGAGAGAGAGAGAGAGAGAGAGAGAGAGAGAGAGAGACTTTAGACATTTGTGAGTGAAGGTTTTTAGTGGCAGAATTTAGAAGAAGCTGAACTACATAAAAATACTCTAGCTTTGCATCTTAAATAATCTTGCAGTTTGTCATCCTCACCAACTCCCAGGCTTGGCTGGAGTCCCACATCCCTCTGTGGAAAGCTGTACTTTGTTCTGTGCACAATGTTCTGGCTGAAATCAATATCAGCAGCACTCAGCCCAGTGCTCTGGGATGCTTGTATTTCAACAGCATCCATCTCGTTTGAGATTTCTGAAAGCATGCACAGATGCATTGCTAACAAAATGTATTACACAGATCTGGCAGAGCACCTGGGACTTGCAACATGAAGGTATCCAAGATGACCAGTGGATCATGAACTGTGAAGCGCATCAACATCCACACATGAACCCTGGAGAATTCTGAGTAATGAAAAATTCAGCCCAGAGAAGGCAGGTAGCATGTACTAACCCCCTGAACAGAGCTTGACTTCTCAAACTCAGTTCTAAAAAGGTTCCTTACATCCTTTCAAAAGAAAAGCAACAGCAGAAAAGGAGCTCTGCTGGTAGCACTCATCTCATTTCAAATATGTTCAAGCTCCATGGGAGATATTTTGGCAAAGGAATACCCATAAGCCTTCTGCATTCCACCCCCAGTATAATTCCCGTCCAACTTGGGCCCGTCTCTGAAGCTGTCTGAACAAACAGAAGGCTGTATTTGCTACAGTCTCACTGCCTACATACATGGTGTAGAATTCTTCTGTCCTCAGGACAGCTGCAAATCATAGAGCAAGCTAGGGAAAAGCGATAAACTTCAGGCATAAAGTTAGACAGCTATAAAAAAGGAAAATAAGTTGGTTTGTACAGTGAGACCTTGCAGGGCTTTTCCCACCCGGCCTAGGAGGGTGGGCCCTGATGGACTCCAGCTACAAAAGCTGCTGCTAAACAGACTGGGGTATTGCCTAGGCCCTAGGGTGTTTTGTTGGGAGGGAGGTTGCTGTTATCGCTATTAATTTTTTGTATCTTTACTTTAAATCTTATTATGCTTTATGTGGAAATTGTTCCGTTTGCTTGTGTACTTTATATGTTTTATTTACAGAGAGACTATGGAAAGAAGATATCAGGTTCACAGTGTGCTATAATTTAAGAGAAAATATTATGAAAATGGTATGTCGGTGGCACCTCACCCGGGCCAGATTGGCCAAAATGTATAAGAGTCGATTGGAAAATTGTTGGAGATGTAAGGAGGTGAGAGGGTCATTTATGCATACTGTGTGTGATGGGAATGTGGAAAAATTAGGAAGTTTTGGGATATTATATATAATGAACTAAAAAAGATGTTAAAAATCCCATTCACAAAATGACCAGAAGCCTTCTTATTAGGGATAATGTCAACTGAAATAAAAAAAGAAGTAAGACCTCTCTTTATGTATACAACATCCACAGCCAGAATTTTAATTGCAATGTATTGGACAAATGAAATTACACCTACAAAATCAGAATGGCAAGTTAAACTATTAGAATATCTGCGAATGACAAAAATGACAGGAAGGGTAGGAGGGCATTAGATGCAAAAAGTAAATCAAGAATGGATTATATTCAAAGAATATCTGAAAAAAATACTGTGACAGCAAAAACCTTATGGCAGATCTTGAATGAGTCTTGCAATGTACAGATAATCTATGTAAATTTATTGTTTCTATTTAATTTTTCTTTTCTTTTTCTTTTTCTTTATTATTATTATTTCTTTATCAAAAAGTTTTATGAAAATAATATAATAGTATGACACTGTGTAAAAAATAACAAGTGTAATTCAGTTTCTTTTGAGAACATTCAGAAGTCTACTTTAAGTCTTTTTATATTTCTTGTATTCCTTTTTGTTGTATGGGCTGGGATATAAATTGTAATATAGTATATTGTATAATTTTGTGAAATATGTTTAATAAAGATTTTTTTTAAAAAAATAAAAAATACGTTTTATTTACTGTTTATGACTACTTTCATTACATTAGTGAGTATGTAGCTTTTTCAGGTTGCAAGCCACCTTGCACATGCGGCATACAAATAAAATTATACATACACACTCAGAGAGAGAGAGAGAGAGAGAGAGAGAGGGAGAGAGAGAGAGAGAGAGGGAGAGAGAGAGAGAGGTACCTCAGGTTAAGAACTTAATTCATTCTGGAGGTCCGTTCTTAACCTGAAACTGTTCTTAACCTGAAGCACCACTTTAGCTAATGGGGCCTCCCGCTGCCGCTGTGTGATTTATGTTCTCATCCTGAAGCAAAGTTCTTAACCCGCGGTACTATTTGTGGGTTAGTAGAGTCTTTAACCTGAAGTGTCTGTAACCCAAGGTACCACTGTATATATATTTACACACACACACACACACTGAGGACAAAGGTGTGTGTGTGTGTGTGTGTGTGTGTGTGCGTGTGTGTGTGTGTGTGTGTGTGTGTATGCTGCCTTGAATTAGTGTGATGTCTGGCAAGCCAATGAAGGGACAGGAGATTAGCAGCTGGGTGGGTCCAAGGAGGAAACACTGTGGTCCAAATAGAGGTGTGATGTTGGGCTGCACTCAGCCATCAGTTCCTTGCCCTATGATGAGATCACCAAGAACTGCTGAAGAATTTCAGTTCCATTTAGAAGAAAGAAGAAGAAGAAGAGTTTGGATTTTATACCCTGCTTTATCACTACCCTAAGGAGTCTCAAATTGGCTCACAATCTCCTTTCCCTTCTTCCCCGCACAACAAACACTCTGTGAGGTGAGTGGGGCTGAGAGACTTCAGAGAAGTGTGACTAGCCCAAGGTCACCCAGCAGCTGCATGTGGAGGAGCGGGGAAGCCAACCCGGTTCACCAGATTACAAGTCCACCGCTCTTAACAACTACACCACGCTGGCTCCCATGGCATTTTCTAGCAAGGCCTATTGACACTCCATTAGTTCCCAATGCATAGTCCAGCATCCTGTGTGGTGTTATAACATTATTAGAATAACCTCCCTTAGAACATAGACTGAGTGAAACTGCTTGGATTCACCAGGAAGACATTTCAGGCTCTTGCTGTTCATTGACTTGGCAGTGGCTCCACATGGCTGATTGGTAGCAATATCAGAGGCAGCGTGTAGTAAAAGGGAGGATTCACGGCAGATAGCAATCTGACTATAGAAATTATTTGTTCATGTTTCACTGACTTCGATACAGCCGTATCTCCTCTAAATGATACACTCGTCTCTTCTCCCCCACCCTTTCCCCAGTTAGTCATCATTATTCTGTCATTTGGGTTGACTGCCAAGGATATGCCTTCTAACCATATGCATGCTGTAAGCCTCAAAAGCAGCTGTCTCCAAAGTGAGCCAGTTCGGGAAGAATAGGAAAACAAATTATATAAAAGTAGATTAACTTCTGTTTAACATCTTTTCAGACAACCCTGCCCTCCGCCCACCAGAACCAACAGCCTCTCTAATCCTGCTTGTTTGTGTGCACTCTGCACTTGTGATCCTTCCTGGTGTGACTTGAATTTCAAATATGGAGCTTTATATTTGCCTGGTGAGCCATTGTAATTATAATCCTCCATGTGCGAGCTTGTGGGAAGTGCTCTGTGCTTCCGTCTCCTGTGTGCACTTCTGGGCCAGTCCAATGCAAAATATTTCATTTGTCTTCTTCAGGTCTGTTTGTGTGTGCACCTGCCTAGTTGCTGTTGCTATCTGTGCCATTTTAACCCCATGACCTGGGGCTGTGGAGGAAATCTGGATCCTAATTTAATTGGAAACAACTGGGGAAAGTCTTTTATGGAGAGCACTGGAAGTAAGGGTGGTATTACCACTGTGGGAGCAGGGCTGGGGCAGGAGAGTGCTAGAGTCCTGTCTAGTCAAGTTGCATGGGATCGATTCCAATCTCTTACCCCCGAGGATGTGGACAGGCTGCTTTGACAAGTGAAACCAACCACCTGTCTCCTTGATCCTTGCCCATCCTGGCTTATTAAAAGCTAGCCGGGAAGGGCTGGGCAATGGGCTTCGTGGGGTGGTGAATGCTTCTCTCTGTGAGGAAGCCTTCCCAGACCCGCTGAAAGAGGCTTCTTAAAAAACCATCCTTAGATGCATCCAATATGGCCAACTATCACCCAGTCTCAAATCTTCCATTCTTGGGCAAGGTGATTAAGCGTGTGGTTGCTGAACAACTCCAGGCACGCCTGGAGGACGCGAACCATTTGGATCCCTTCCAATCAGGGTTCAGGCCTCATCATGGGGCTGAAACTGCCTTGGTCGCACTGGTTGATGATCTCCGACAGGCTAGGGACAAAGGTGAGAGCTGTTTCCTAGTTCTGCTGGATCTCTCAGTGGCTTTTGACACCATCAACCATAACATCCTTCTGGAGTGTCTAGAGGGGCTGGGAGCTGGGGGCACTGCTATACAGTGGTTTGCTCCTTCTTCCTGGGCCATGTTCAGAAAGAGGTGGTGTTCAGACCCCATGGCTCTCACTTGTGAAGTGCCTCAAGGTTCTGTCCTCTCCCCCATGCTTTTTAATATCTACATGCAGCCACTGGGAGAGATAATCAGGGGGTTTGGGCTGGGTGTTCATCAGTATGCGGATGATACCCAGCTCTACCTCTCTTTCAAATCAGAACCAGTGAAGGCGGTGAGGGTCCTGTGTGACTGTCTGGAGGCAGTTGGAGGATGGATGGTGGCTAACAGATTGAGGTTGAATCCTGACAAGACAGAAGTACTGTTTTTGGGGGACAGGAGGCAGGCAGGTGTAGAGGACTCCCTGGTCTTGAATGGGGTAACTGTGCCCCTGAAGGACCAGGTGTGCAGCCTGGGAGTCATTTTGGACTCACAGCTGTCCATGGAGGCACAGGTCAATTTTGTGTCCAGGGCAGCTGTTTACCAGCTCCATCTGGTACGCAGACTGAGACCCTACCTGCCCGCAGACTGCCTCGCCAGAGTGGTGCATGCTCTAGTTATCTCTCGCTTGGACTACTGCAATGCGTTCTATGTGGGGCTACCTTTGAAGCTGACCTAGAAACTACAACTAATCCAGAATGCAGCAGCTAGACTGGTGACTGGGAGCGGTCGCCAAGACCACATAACACCGGTCTTGAAAGACGTACATTGGCTCCCAGTACGTTTCTGAGCACAATTTAAAGTGATGGTGCTGACCTTTAGAGCCCTAAACTGCCTCGGTCCAGTATACCTGAAGGAGTGGCTCCACCCCCATCACTCTGCCCGGACACTGAGGTCTAGCACCAAGGGCCTTCTGGCAGTTCCCATACTGCAAGAAGCCAAGTTAAGGGAATCAGGCAGAGGGCCCTGCCATGGAACACCACCACTGAATAAGACAAAAGTGGTTACCCAGACCTCAATCCTGGTTACGGAGGGGCCCTCATAGCAGTTCACGTTTCAGGGCCCCAGAAATGTAGGTCCACTTAGGTTCTTAATTTCAATTGGTTTACTCTGAGTAGAATTTAGTTGCCTGTATCCCAAAGTCTTGGGGTCACCCCCACAAAAATATTTGAAACACCTATTGAGGGGCCATCAGTTTTTAATTATGTTTGATTAAAATACTACAGATTCAAATAACAACTTAAAATACTTCTCTAGTTTTGTGGGGAAAGTGCTACATTTAAGGAAAAACATTTAAGGGAACATTTTGTTTTCCTTTTCATCACACTCCCTTGAATGTGTGTTATGTGTTCGACCTTCACTTGCAATTTGCTTTATTTTGACGTTTTGTAATGTTCTATTTGAGGTTGCAAAGTGCTTTGAAGTGGTATTTTATATTTAAATATAAAGCAGCATGAAAATGCTTTAAATAAATACACATTATACTCTATTATATAAGTTTCCACTCTCCCTTTGGCCTCTCGTCCCCTGCCTCAAAGACACCCTCCAAGTTAAAAAAACCCAAAATGATACAATTAAGGGAACAATACAACCAGTAGAACAAAATAATCAAAAACAGATCCAAGAGCATAAAATCAATTAAAACCACAGCAGGCAAGAGCAGCGGGATATGGAACCTACTGACTACTGGATTGTAGCTATCATGATTAAAAATAAACTGATAGCTGGTGGCACCTTTTGAGCCAAGGTACCAAAATCAAATTAATGTGTCTATGCTGCTTCTGGCCCATTTCCAGCCATGCTCAGTGCTGTGCCAGAGGGCAGAAAAATAGATTTTGGAGCTCTGGCTCCATGATAATAGACCTTACCAAGGAGGGCACCATCTAGAGTCAGAGTAGACACACCTGTTTGACTTTGGAATTCCAGTTCCATCAGTGGTCAGTTTCTACACAGGTTGGCAGCTACCTACACGGGAAGGAAAAGAGGCAAGTAATCCAGGCAAACCAATCCTTCTTATTTGTTCACGTCACCTGCCACTTTGAAAATATATTTTCCTCCCCTGGTTGCCTCCACTAAAATAGATCATTTGCTGAAGGAGGCCGCCTTACCCCTAAACAGCTTATTTGGCTTTGCTTGTTAACCATGCTGGCATCCAGTTGACCTTGGTGGTACCTTTCCTGATCTGCAGTATGCATTCTCACTGAATCTGTGTTTTGTTAAATAACCCCAAAGAATTCTACAGTGATTGACCCTCTTGATTTGTCCATTTAGCATCTGTTTTAGCCAGCTGATTTACCCAATTATCTGGCTTGGCATATGCAATATTTTCACCTCTCTCAACTTTTCAGTCAGAAGGAGAGTAGACACCTAGTTAAGTCTCTGTTTTTCCTTAATTTCTAGATTCCTTGTCCAAATGATACATAACACGAGAAAACTCTCATTTGAGCAAGATGCAAGCATCTGCTTCAACACTCGCTACACTGCAATTTCCACCACTGGAAGCAGTATGGCACATTTACAAATACAAATACAGAGTTAAGTTTCTATTTCCCCATAATTGTGAGGATCCTGGACTGAATCTTTAACCCTCCAGTTCAGAGCTTCCTGAGCAAAACTTTCACTTGAACTTTTAACCCTTCAGTACCAAAGAGCCTCTAAAGCAACCACTTTTTCTACCCACATTTTACAACTGAAAACCAAACACAAAATGGCTGAAACTCCTATTCCTCCACATTGGTTTTTTTCCCCCCTTTTCCTTTTCAGGTCCACAGATTCCAGTCCTATTAACAGGACATTAACTATGTAGGGCTTGTGTGAAGTTTTCATGCAACTGCATAAAATTATTTTGGACACACCATGCATTAACTGCTGGCTTTTGTTATGGGATCAGAATGGATACATGGAAACACCTGGAAGTTCAAAATAAAAAATAATAATATAAAGACACAGTCTGTATTGTATTTATTGACGTTGTGTTGGAGAAGGTTTGCCACAAACAGCACAGACATCATAGAAGGGGGCACACATAAATTGGTTCATGTGGAACAGAGAAAAATGGGTGAGAAGATGAATGGAGAAAGAGACAGGGAGAGCAGATGCAGAAGGAGATATTTTGCCATGGTTTGCTGCAGCTGAAAGGTCAATGGCGGTGTGTCTGCTTTGTGTGTGGGAAGCTACCACAGGAAATATTTTCCATAGGTTTATAACAGTTTATATCCCAGGGATAGACAGCCTGTGGCCCTCTAGATGTTGCTGGACTCTTAACGCTAATCAGCTCCAGCCAGCATAGCTGATGGTCAGGAGTTGCAGTCCAGCAAAATCTGAAGAGCCACAGATTCCCCACCCCTGTTTTCTAGTCTGTATCAGCTACAAATGGAAGGTACTTATTATGCCAGCTTGGCTTTAGCTATCCATTGTTATTACCAGTCCATTTAACAAATAGGAGCAACTAAAACCCAAACTAGGTTCTGAGTTGACAGATTAAGGGGTGTAAATCATGTATGTCATCACTCTCTTTAGAATCATAGAATCATAGAATCATAGAGTTGGAAGAGACCACAAGGGCCATCGAGTCCAACCCCCTGCCAAGCAGGAAACACCATCAGAGCACTCCTGACATATGGTTGTCAAGCCTCTGCTTAAAGACCTCCAAAGAAGGAGACTCCACCACATTCCTTGGCAGCAAATTCCACTGTCGAACAGCTCTTACTGTCAGGAAGTTCTTCCTAATGTTTAGGTGGAATCTTCTTTCTTGTAGTTTGGATCCATTGCTCCGTGTCCGCTTCTCTGGAGCAGCAGAAAACAACCTTTCTCCCTCCTCTATGTGACATCCAAATGAATGTTACCTCTATTTTTGGAAGCTGGGTATACATTGTAATAGTCTATGCTGGTTGTCTGCTCTGTGCCGACTATTTATTCGGGTTTCTGTGCACTGATGTAGGTGTAAATAATACACACTTTAAAATATGGATTTTTCAGTGGCATATACAACAAACATATGTTCTAGCGCCGTTATCCTGTGTCGTGCAAGAGAATAAAACTCAAGGCTTCTGGGGGGTGTGCCAAGTTAAGCAATGGGGATTTGAGGTCACATTCCTTCTTCATCTCCTATAAAGCAAGGGAGCACCTGGAAGAGCAGATGGCAGGACTAACACTTGTGGGTTTCATTTTACTCAATTAAGGAACAGGATGGTTTTATCTGCTGAAGATACGGCAAGAATTCCAGCGCAAAAAATCCTTGGTATACAGTATTCCTCATCAGTGCCTTATCTTCCCAGCACAGACAGAAGAATCTGTTGAGGCTTTCTATTAGACAGCTTTCTGAAGCTGTTTTTATTAATAGGCATTCATTTAGGTAGGATGAACAACCTAACTCTGCAGCAACGAGTAGGGAAGCTTTAGCTGTTAATTGTTGCGCTCCTGGTGAGCAAGGAAATAGTCCCTTCACCCTGCAGCCACAATTTCAAACTCCATTTCCCTTCTGGATTTTGACGGACTCGGAATGTTTTAGTTGGGGGGTCAAATCTTCAGACGGCTCAGTCCTCTGAACGTCTGCAAGAACTGTCAAAAGGCTTTAGCTCCCGTTAATTCGGCATTGCTTGAATTGTCACAAAAACTGGAAGAAGGTGCAAGGCAGCCATCTGGGCGAGGGATTGCTTGGAATGGAAATGCAGGAGCGGAGCTCGATGTGGCATGTTAGTTAGGCATGCAGGTTTCTCTCTGCACTGTTTGGGTGATTTTACAAATGCAATACAATATACAGATTCCCAGAAAGAGGAATCGTCATGGTTAAAAACCCTTTCACAGAAATGGTTTGCTGCATGAAACATGCACAGCTGTTTTTATTTTGAGCAATAAGAAGCAATTGGGTTGAAGCTGGCAGTAGTAGGTATGCTATATATCCATGGCGGGGGGGCGGCGGACCTCAAACCTGGGGGTTGAATGCAGCCTCCAGGCATTTCTATCTTTCCCTTGAAACTCTCATAAGGCCACCACCCCTCTCCCTAGACCACACCCCTCATTGACCTGGAGTGCTTCTTGCCTGGCTGGAAAGTGTCCTTGAGCTCTGATAATGCCTCTGGATGGAGTATAGTATGAATCTGTGTAGAAACTATCCTACTGTACAAAGGTAAAATTTACATTCACTGTAAATCCACCTGATTTTTCAACAAAGCTCTGTAGAATGCCTCCCCTTCTGCCAAGTCAGCGAAAGGGGAGGTGTTTCGCCATCCAGCTTAGCTGTTGTGTGGGAGGGAGAGATCTTCCTTGTCCTCCTGGCAGTGTGGTGGGGCTTTTTCCTGCAAGGAGGAGCTAGTGCCAAGTCCTGCCACTTTGTGGGATGGGGAATCTGGAAAGGCTCTCTTCCCACCCCAAGTAGGGGAGCCTCTACAAGGGCTTCCCAAGGAGAAGACCTTCCCAAGGAGAAGACCTTGCCATCCCTCTTGCAGGGGTGGCAGCAGAATGTTTCACCTCAAGCCACCCCTGCATTTATAACTTACCTTTTCTGCTGTATGCTTCTCCCCCTCCCCATTTTATCCTCACAACAACCCTGTGAGGTAGATTAGGCTGAAAGACAAGGGACTGGTCCAAAGTCACATAGCGATTTTCATGCCCAACTGAGGATTTGAACCCCTGTGTCACTGATTCTCACCACAGGTCTGTATACAGCCACAATAAATTTTAATGCAGCTCTTTATTGGGGAAAATAGCTTTCAAAGAAGAGGAAGTGGAGATTGTGGCCATGTGCATTTTCAGAGCATCCAATGAGACATGGAAAAAAGATGACCTCCATTTGCTCGGACTTTAAGCCCAGTTTTGAAGTAATTGCAGATTAGCAGCTGCATAAAGAGGCAGATCAGATCCAAATATAAAATGCTTATTTCACTTTTGATAAAAATCATTAAACCACAAATCAACTTACTCTGGACTCTAGTCAGGAAATGACTTTTATGGGCCATCTGCACATAACTGTCTCCTCATAAATCAGGATGCTGACATCTGTAATAAGCTTGGGTTCAATACCTTGGGATAAGACTCAACATAGTGATTTTATTAATTGCTACAGCAACTAGCTTTCTGCCTCTAAATGGCATCCCTATTAACACGGACTTTCCTCTTCGCGCTATATTTGCGCTCATTTGTCGTCACGCTGGCAGCCTGGTGTGCAAGGAGGCAGACTGGTGTGAGCAGGATGATGGAGCAAGCAAGTGGGTGGGAAGAGCAAAAAGGCAGGAGGCCGGCCCAGGCAGGCCTTCCCATGCTCCCCTGTCACTGTTTCGCTGTTGCTGCTGTCATTGGGTGGGTGAGAGAGAAGAATGTCCACCATGCTGCTGGCACCTTGGCCAAGAGAAGGAAGCCTGTAGGGTTATGGAGTGTCAAGGCTCCAGGAAAGCTACTCCTTCCCTGGTTGCAGCAAGAGCAGAAAAAACAAGATACAGTGGTACCTCAGGTTACATACGCTTCAGGTTACAGACTCCGCTAACCCAAAAATAGTGCTTCAGGTTAAGAACTTTGCTTCAGGATGAGAACAGAAATCGTGCTCCGGCGGCGTGGCAGCAGCGGGAGGCCCCATTAGCTAAAGTGGTGCTTCAGGTTAAGAACAGTTTCAGGTTAAGTACGGACCTCTGGAACGAATTAAGTACTTAACCTGAGGTACCACTGTAAAGTGCACACGAAAGCTCATACCAATAACAAACTAAGGTGCTACTGGAAGGATTTTTTTTTTAAAAAAAATTATTTTGTTTCAACTACAGCAGACCAACATGGCTACCTACCTGTAACTAGAAACATGAGGATAAAATGTTATCATAAGCATAGAACATATTTGCTGCTGTTGCTACTAATCCTGCCAATGGCGGTTCATGGTGGGCAGTGGCTTTGAAAGCTTAGGCTCAGTGACCTGAATCTGCACTAAGAGACAGCCAAGATGGTCTGTTAGTCAAGGATAAGGAAATAAAAGATAAGATCCTACACAAGAGCAGAGAGAAAAGGTTAAATATCGGAGGAAATAATATAATAATTTTCAAAGACATTCCAGTTAGGCTTTTAAAACGTAGAGACGCTTACAAAGAATTAGTACAGATACTAAAAAGGAATAACATCGAGTATAAGTGGGAGTTTCCGGAAGGAGTCTCTTTCACATATAGGAGCAAAAGACAAAAACTGACAAATCCAGGAGAAACAGACAAATTTTTAAGGAAATACAAAGAGTTGAAACCGCAAAAGGAAGTGGGGGAGGGGGGGCTGGGTTCGGGGGGAGACTTGGGGGGGACGGGGGAGGAGGGGGGGAGGGAGGAGGGTCTGAGGAGGAAATCTAAAAAGAACTAACAGTTGTTTCCCTCTTCCTCTTTCTTTCTTATTTTTTTCTTTTTCTATCCTTTGCTCTCCTTTAATTAAATTACAATGGTGCTAAAGATATTTAGTTGGAATGTTAATGGGATGAATGATAAGGGGAAAAGGAATAGAATCGAACATATCTTGAAGAAGGAAGGATTAGATATTATTTGTCTCCAAGAGACACACATAGCGAGGAAACATAAAAGAACGCTAATCAATCCAAGATTGGGGAATGAGTTTATATCTTCAGATCAGAGTAAAAAGAGAGGAGTGGTTATCTATATAAAGAAACAAATTGAAGCGAAACATCTTTTCAAAGATGAAGAAGGAAGGATAGTAGCAGTACAAATAAATTGGCAGGGAGAAAAGATTATTATAGCCGGAATATATGCGCCCAATACAAACAAGGCAGAATTCTACGGAAGGTTGGAAGAAAAGCTATTTGACTACGCCGATCAAAAAATCATATTATTAGGTGATATGAACGGCGTGGTGTCGCTAGAATTGGACAGACTGAGGGACATAAAAGGCAAAGAAGGGAAGCTACCCAGAACTTTTTTCTCTCTGGTCCAGAACTGTAACTTAGTGGATATTTGGAGGTTTAAATACCCACTAGAAAAGCAATATACCTTCCACTCAGAACCTAACAACTCATCCTCAAGATTAGATCAGATATGGGTCTCGAAGGAGCTAGTCTTAAGATCTCTACGGGTGGAGATCCAGGCCAGAACTATTACAGACCACAACCCAATAAAAATGGAATTGAAAGAGCAGGAAAGCAGACTATTAAGATGGAAATTGAAGGACTACCTGCTGGATGACCAAGAGGTAGCAGAAAAGGCTCAAATCAGATTAAAAGAATACTTTGAAGTCAATTGGGGAAATAATATAAAGCCTAAGGTGGCATGGGACGCAGGAAAAGCGGTAATGCGGGGATTTTTCATCCAACAGAGTGCAATCAAGAATAAAAGAAGGGAAAAAGGGAAAAAAGAAATAATGCAACAATTAGCAGAGAATGAGCAGAAATTAATCGAAAATCCAAAAAATAAGAAAATAAAAGAGAATATTAAAGTTTTACAATCCCAATATACAATGCTGATAAATAGAGAGATAGAATGGAAAGTCAAAAGACTGAAACAGAGGAATTTTGAATATGCTAACAAAACGGGGAAGATATTAGCTTGGCAATTGAAAAAAAGAAAGGAACAGAACACGATAAATAGGATAGTGGTGGAAGGAGAAGAAATAAATAAACCTAAAGAAATCAGGAAAGCCTTTTTGGCCTTCTATGGAGAACTTTTTAGAAATACAGAAAAGAATAAAACGAAGGAAATAGAGAAGTATTTAATATCCAAGAACACAAACAAGATCCCCGCGACAGACAAAGAGAAATTAAACGCTCCGATTGAGGTGGAGGAAATAAAAGCAATAATAAAAAACTTAAAAAATGGGAAAGCCCCGGGTCCAGACGGGTTCACCAGTAGATACTATAAAGAGATGGAATCGATCCTGTTACATCCTCTACAAGAAGTAATGAACAATATTTTGAAGGAAAGAGAAATACCGGAGACGTGGAAGGAGGCACTGATTACATTAATACCAAAGCAAGATTCAGAATTAGAACAAATTAAAAACTACAGGCCGATCTCCTTATTAAATGTAGACTACAAGATCTTTGCGGGAGTTATGGCAAGAAGATTTAAAGCCACTTTGATAAACAGTATCCATAAAGACCAAGCCGGCTTTCTGCCGGGAAGGCAAATGAAGGACAATCTAAGAAATATTATAAATATTATAGAATATTTAACAGAAAGGTGCGACAAACAAGGTTTACTGCTATTCGTGGACGCTGAAAAAGCGTTCGACAACGTAAGCTGGGAATTTCTATTGAAACAACTGGAATATATGGAAGTAGGTACTGAATTTTCCAACGGCATTAAAGCAATATACACGGAACAAAAAGCAAGATTAATAATAAATAATGTAGAGACGGAAGAAATAACAGTAACTAAGGGAACAAGACAGGGATGCCCACTGTCCCCACTATTATTCATAACGATATTAGAGGTACTATTAAAAAACATCAGAGATAACAAAGAAATCAAAGGCATCAGGGTTGGTAAGCAAGAGTACAAAACCAAAGCTTTTGCAGATGATCTGGTCGTAACATTGGAAGAACCATTAGAGTCAATAAAAAAGGTACTTAGAGAATTTGACCAATTCGGGGAGGTAGCAGGCTTCAAACTAAACAAAAGAAAAACAAAAATAATAGTTAAAAACATGCAGGCAGCCGGAATTGAGGAATTACAGAGAGAAACAGGAATAGAGGTAACAAAGAAGGTGAAATACTTAGGGATATGGGTAACGCCAAAAAATATAGATCTTTTTAAAAATAACTACGAAACAGTATGGAAAGGAGTCAAGAAAGACATAGAAACGTGGGGTAGGTTAAGACTGTCATTTTGGGGCAGAATAGCTACAATCAAAATGTCGGTATTCCCAAGAGTTCTGTTTCTCTTCCAAAACATTCCGATTATTAAAGGTAATAAGATATTCAAAATCTGGCACAGAGACATCTCCAGATTTATATGGCAGGGGAAGAAGCCGAGAGTAAAGTTCAAAATTTTAACAGATACGAAAGAAAGGGGAGGCTTCGCCCTCCCTGATCTCAAGATATATTACGAGGCATCTTGTCTATGCTGGATAAAGACATGGATAAAACTAGAAGATGGGGAAGTGCTAGACTTAGAAGGCCATGACAATAGATATGGGTGGCACGCTTACCTATGGCACGAGCGGAAGAAGAGCCACAAAGGATTTGGGAATCATATATTTAGGGGCCCCCTGTTGGAGGTCTGGGAAAGATACAAGGAGTTGTTAGAACCCAGAACACCCCAATGGCTATCTCCATTAGAGGTAATGGCCATCAAAAAGGTTAACATGGGTACTAATTGGGTAACGTATGAACAACTGCTTATGAAGGAGGAAGGAAAATGGAAAATGAGGCCCTACGACCAGGTTAAATCTCAAGTACACGATTGGCTACACTATCACCAAATAAATGATATGTTCAGGAAAGACGCAAAAGAGAAAGGCTATGCCGATAAAAGTTCTAGGTTTCAAACTGAGATTTTAGGGAGCAATACAAAAATATTATCAAAAATGTATAAGTATCTATTGGATTGGAACTTAGCTGACGAAGAGGATAAGGCGGTAATGATCCATTGGGCCAAAGACCTTGGCCGTAACATCTATTTTGAAGAGTGGGAAAAACTCTGGAAACAACACCTAAAATTTACGGCCTGTGTGTTACTCAAGGAGAACTTAATGAAAATGTTTTATCGCTGGTATCTGACCCCGGTTAAGTTAGCCAAAATGTATGGATCCTGCAATAAATGCTGGAAATGTAAGCTAAGGGAGGGTACCTTCTACCACCTGTGGTGGGAATGCCCAAAGGTTACAGAATTCTGGGAAAGTATATATGATGAGATGAAAAAAATGCTAAGATATACCTTTAAGAAAAGACCAGAGGCGTTCTTGCTAGGTATGGTAGGAAAGGAAATTAAGAAGAAAGATTACAAATTGTTTCAATATGCAACAACAGCAGCAAGGGTCCTAATAGCAAAAAATTGGAAGCAGGAGAGTATTCCAACAATGGAGGAATGGAGAAGTAAATTATTAGAATATGTGGAGATGGACAGGATGACATGTAAAATCAGATATACAAAAGATCAGAGGTTTGTTGAAAATTGGGAAAGTTTTACGAAATATCTGGAAAGCTTAATCGATGAACAGACAACACTAGTAGGCTTTCTAGGAGCTCTGTAAGAGGTAAAGGGTAAAGCTAAAAGAAAATGGATAGATGAGAATGACTTATGGCTTTACAAACTTGGAAATGCGGATTTGTTGATTTAATGTTATTTTGGACGATTCGTGGAACGACTGAAGGAAGTCAACTTATTTTCTTTAAGTGAATGGATATGAGTTTGGATAAAGTCTGTTATGTATTGTAACTTTTGAAAAACCAATAAAAATTATGCATAAAAAAAAAAGATGGTCTGTTAGTTGGGGGGAAAGGAAAAAGAAATAGTTGGTCCACTAAATTTGATGGAATTAATCATGACATTTATGCTACAGAAATTTAATTAGCCAGGGGGAAAATATAGTAAAGATGCCACAACGATTCACCACAATTTCATTTCTTAGAAGGTGGAAGAAGCAACAATAGGACCATGTCTCTGGGACCTGGTCCTCACCAACAGAGAGGAACAATGAAGAAATCAGGTTTCACCCTCCAACTAAGTTGCTTTTTCACTCATGGGAGGCAAAGTACAGGGCCACTGTAGATTCTTACCCCATACACCCAGTAGTAGATAGGTAGCCGTGTTGGTCTGCCATAGTCAAAATAAAAAAAATTCCTTCCAGTAGCACCTTAAAGACCAACTAAGTTAGTTCTTGGTATGAGCTTTCGTGTGCTTCAGGTATCTGAAGAAGTGTGCATGCACACGAAAGCTCATACCAAGAACTAACTTAGTTGGTCTTTAAGGTGCTACTGGAAGGAATTTTTTTATTTTGACTATGGCAGACCAACACGGCTACCTATCTACTACTGGAACCATGGAAGGCACCACATTGAGCCGCATGAAATGGAAGTCCATCAACCTCACCAAGAAACTTGCACTTTTTTTGGTATCTGAAGAAGTGTGCATGCACACGAAAGCTCATACCAAGAACTAACTTAGTTGGTCTTTAAGGTGCTACTGGAAGGAATTTTTTTATTTTGCCCATACACCCAGTTACTATTCCTATGTATTTTAAAGTGGACTCCAATGAGAAACACACACGTGTTAGCACATCTGCCCTGTAGCTTGATATCTACACCTAAGTATCAGTAGGCAACTTTTACATTTCATTCCTTTTTTCACTTGTTTATAATTTGACACATAGCAACAATATACATCAAAGTCAATGTATAAAAGTATTCAGTTCTTTCCGTTTGTGAAACGATGAATTGGTGCATGCAAATATACTTTTTAAATAAAACTATTTCTGGTGGAACCATGTATTTTTATAAAACTACCACTACCACACACAAAAATTACCTGCTTCACAAGGGAACCAGATGCCCCCCCCCCCCTTTCTGGGCACATGGCTAAACACAAGACTCAAATCCTGTCAGCAATCCTCCAGAGATCAGATTATCTCATAAGAACTGATCTCTCTTTCTTATTGCTTGTGTGTGTGTGTGTGTGTGTGTGTGTGTGTGTGTAAAAATAGAGAGATTAAACTGAAACTTGAGGATACAGCACTGCAGTTTTAGACAAGCTTCCCACTCCAATCTCTCCCCAGTTTACAAAGACTTATAAAAAAATATATCACAAAACTTTGTATCCAGGAGATATCCGGTAGCGCTTATGAGCTCAAAGACGACAAGAAGGTATAGCAGCGGAAAGTCACACACTTTCTGATGCCATTAACATTCAGCCAGCTCAGAGCTGAGAAAGCAGAACAGAATGTTATTATGGATATATTTGGAAGTTCCCAGCAGTAGGTAGTCTCACCTGTCTACTTCAGCATTTAGGTTCTGAGAGACATGATCCGTAAGCTTCCCAGCTATATAATAATAGGCTACAGTAAGGAATGGTCTACCTGAAGTAAATATTGAGGTGCATATTGTTGGGAAATTAGAATTTTATTTATTTCTGTGTATCTTGCGCTTCCATATTTCTTTTGTTGTTGTAGTCCTCATATAGCCCAAACAGCAACTTCTACACGCAATGGGAGCTGTTCATAAGCTTGGCAGTACTCCAAGGTTTTACAACGTACAAAAGTTATTTTAGAAAAAGAAAGGGAAGAAACTTGAAGGGTCAGCCAAGATGAAACTCTTGGGCAGAAATGTCATAGCAACAGGCCGCGGTCAGAAAAGGGGGCGGGGGAGTCAAATGCAAGGATAAGAAGTTTGTGTTGGATGTGATAGAGATGTTTGGGCTCCTTACCTTTTACGATGGCTCCTTTGGTGCCAAGTTGGTTATATAATTTGACTGAAATTGTCAGGGAGTGAGGACTGGAGGCCTTAATAAAGGGCCTCCTACACTTCCCTCCATTAATTTCAACACTTTTACAAATGATGCTTGCCACTCCAAGGAAAACAAATAGTTCTACTATCTTTACGGCATTACCTTATCTAGACCACTGTGCTTAATGTTATGTGCAGGCATGTTATTATGTGAAGAAGGAAGTCTAGGGGCTGGCTGGTTCTAAATCATGCTTCCCTCTTGTGCATGAATGGGGCTCCCCCACCCTTTGAAATCCCATTGCTGTCGAACTACTTCCACAATGGAGCTCATTGATGCCATCACTGTCAACCTTTAGAAAAACTAAAACTTTTTGAGCTGGGTGAGAGCTTTTGTTCTGATGGTTAATTTTAGATTGCTTTTTTATTGTAATGATGCTGCTTTGTATTTTTGTAAGATGTTATCTTTGGTAAATTACCTTGAAGATTGTGGCTGGAAATGCAGCTAATAAGGTTCATGAAAACCCCCACTTTGTGTGATTATATATATAAACACGAAGTGGCGATATATATATATATATATATATATATATGCAGGTTTTGGTGTCTTCGGGTGTCTTCCCGTGTAAGAGTCGGGGTGTCTGTGCGACGTTTCGACGAGGTCTCACTCGTCATCTTCAGGCTGGTGCTTTCGGCTTCTTGTTACTGGAACAGAGCAGAGTCTGGTGTTTGAGTTCCTATAAATACTGTTGAGGGGTGTGGTGTATAGCCTCCAACGTTCTGGGTAGAGAGGAAGTTCCTAGATTAGTGTGCCTTTTCTTCTTTTGTTCCTTAATTACTTGAGGGATATCTTGGGTGATTTCATGAGTGATATTCTGAATATCACTGGGTGGGTCATTAATTACTTGAGGGATATCTTGGGTGATTTCATGAGTGATATTCTGAATATCACTGGGTGGGTCATTAAGTGTAGATTAGTTGCTAAAGCTCTCGTGTCTTGACCTCTTGAGCTTGTGAAGAGTTTTTCTGAGAAGATGGCTGTGCTGCATTTAGTTGTGCTCTGGCTTGGCTTCGTGTATAGGGGCGAGCTATGGTTTTGTGCCTTGTGCCAGCCAGATCTGTGTAGGGATTGCAGGGGGGTGCAGCATCCGGAGGTGCCACTATAGTTTGGTTGCTGGATGGAGTCTGTAATATGTCTGTGGAGAGGGTCTGGGTTTGGGTCTGGTGTGGTTGATTGGTGACGGCGTTCTGTGTGCCTCTGGTTCTGGTGTCGGTTTTTGTGGGGAGGGCTAATTTCCAGATGTCTGGCAGGCGGGACGTGTCGTCACGCTTGTTCATGTTGTGAGGGTGTTTCTCTATCTCGATGGCTTCCATGATTATTCTCTTGTGGTGATGTTCCATGTTAAAGAGCAATTTGGAATCTGCAAAATTAATTTCGTGTCCTGTTTCTTTCATGTGTTGGAAAAGAGAGGAAGTTTTTTCTTCTTTTTTGACGGCATTCTTGTGTTCTGCGATACGTGCATTTATTCGTCTGTTTGTTTGTCCAATGTACGTGGCTGGGCAGACTTTGCAGGGTATTTCATAGACCCCTTGGTTTTCCAGCTGGATTTTGTCTTTTGGGTTTCTGAGGATATTGGCTATTTTTTGGTTGGTGCAGAAGGCTGTTTTGATATTGTGTTTATGGAGGATTTTGCTGATTTTGTCTGTAGTGCCCTTGATATAAGGAAGGAGGGCCATGCCATTGTTTTCTTCTGTGTCTTGGTTTTTGGGGGGTGTTTCTTTTTGGATTAGCTTCGTAACCCTGTTTTTCTGGTATCCATTGGCGATTAACACATTTGAGAGATTCTGTAACTCAGTTGTCAAGTGGTCTTTGTCAGCCAAGCGTTTGGTTCTGGAGATGAGAGTCTTGGCTACGGAGTTTATTTGTGCAGGGTGGTGGTGTGATTGTGCATGTAAGTAGCGGTTGGTGTGTGTTTTTTCCGGTAGATAGTGTGTCCTAGGGAGCCATCAGGTTTTTTGTAGATTAGGACGTCAAGAAAGGGGAGTTGGTTGTTGTCTTCTATTTCCATAGTGAATTGTATTTTGGGGTGTAGGCTGTTGAGATGTGTGAGGAAGCTATCTAGTTTTTCTTTCCCGTGTGGCCAAATTACAAAGGTGTCGTCAACATATCTGAGCCAAAGTTTGGGTTTGGGTTCTGACTTGTCTAAAGCATTGGTTTCAAAGTGTTCCATGTACAGATTTGCGATGACCGGTGAGAGGGGTGATCCCATGGGTGCTCCTTCTATCTGTTTGTATCTTTGTCCATTGTGGATGAAGTACGTGTTGGTTAGGCAGTGGTTGGTCAGGTCCAGGATGTATTTGGGGGGGTTGTATTTGTTTTGAATGGCTGTCAAGGCTTCATTAATGGGCACTTGAGTGAAGAGAGATACAACATCGAAGCTCATAAGTAGGTCATCGGGATGTAGGTATTGTTTCTTTATTGTTTCTATGAGCTGGAAGGAGTTAGTAACGTGTGAAGCGATGGATTCTGCATAGGGCTGAAGTTGCTTAGCGAGAAATTTAGCGAGATTTTGTAGAGGTGAGCCTATGGAGCTGACTATTGGTCTGAGTGGTGTTCCTTCTTTGTGTATCTTGGGGAGACCGTAGAAACAATAAAGAAACAATACCTACATCCCGATGACCTACTTGTGAGCTTCGATGTTGTATCTCTCTTCACTCAAGTGCCCATTAATGAAGCCTTGACAGCCATTCAAAACAAATACAACCCCCCCAAATACATCCTGGACCTGACCAACCACTGCCTAACCAACACGTACTTCATCCACAATGGACAAAGATACAAACAGATAGAAGGAGCACCCATGGGATCACCCCTCTCACCGGTCATCGCAAATCTGTACATGGAACACTTTGAAACCAATGCTTTAGACAAGTCAGAACCCAAACCCAAACTTTGGCTCAGATATGTTGACGACACCTTTGTAATTTGGCCACACGGGAAAGAAAAACTAGATAGCTTCCTCACACATCTCAACAGCCTACACCCCAAAATACAATTCACTATGGAAATAGAAGACAACAACCAACTCCCCTTTCTTGACGTCCTAATCTACAAAAAACCTGATGGCTCCCTAGGACACACTATCTACCGGAAAAAAACACACACCAACCGCTACTTACATGCACAATCACACCACCACCCTGCACAAATAAACTCCGTAGCCAAGACTCTCATCTCCAGAACCAAACGCCTGGCTGACAAAGACCACTTGACAACTGAGTTACAGAATCTCTCAAATGTGTTAATCGCCAATGGATACCAGAAAAACAGGGTTACGAAGCTAATCCAAAAAGAAACACCCCCCAAAAACCAAGACACAGAAGAAAACAATGGCATGGCCCTCCTTCCTTATATCAAGGGCACTACAGACAAAATCAGCAAAATCCTCCATAAACACAATATCAAAACAGCCTTCTGCACCAACCAAAAAATAGCCAATATCCTCAGAAACCCAAAAGACAAAATCCAGCTGGAAAACCAAGGGGTCTATGAAATACCCTGCAAAGTCTGCCCAGCCACGTACATTGGACAAACAAACAGACGAATAAATGCACGTATCGCAGAACACAAGAATGCCGTCAAAAAAGAAGAAAAAACTTCCTCTCTTTTCCAACACATGAAAGAAACAGGACACGAAATTAATTTTGCAGATTCCAAATTGCTCTTTAACATGGAACATCACCACAAGAGAATAATCATGGAAGCCATCGAGATAGAGAAACACCCTCACAACATGAACAAGCGTGACGACACGTCCCGCCTGCTAGACATCTGGAAATTAGCCCTCCCCACAAAAACCGACACCAGAACCAGAGGCACACAGAACGCCGTCACCAATCAACCACACCAGACCCAAACCCAGACCCTCTCCACAGACATATTACAGACTCCATCCAGCAACCAAACTATAGTGGCACCTCCGGATGCTGCACCCCCCTGCAATCCCTACACAGATCTGGCTGGCACAAGGCACAAAACCATAGCTCGCCCCTATACACGAAGCCAAGCCAGAGCACAACTAAATGCAGCACAGCCATCTTCTCAGAAAAACTCTTCACAAGCTCAAGAGGTCAAGACACGAGAGCTTTAGCAACTAATCTACACTTAATGACCCACCCAGTGATATTCAGAATATCACTCATGAAATCACCCAAGATATCCCTCAAGTAATTAATGACCCACCCAGTGATATTCAGAATATCACTCATGAAATCACCCAAGATATCCCTCAAGTAATTAAGGAACAAAAGAAGAAAAGGCACACTAATCTAGGAACTTCCTCTCTACCCAGAACGTTGGAGGCTATACACCACACCCCTCAACAGTATTTATAGGAACTCAAACACCAGACTCTGCTCTGTTCCAGTAACAAGAAGCCGAAAGCACCAGCCTGAAGATGACGAGTGAGACCTCGTCGAAACGTCGCACAGACACCCCGACTCTTACACGGGAAGACACCCGAAGACACCAAAACCTGCATTCCTATACCCGTGAAAATCTACGAAAGCAAATATATATATATATATATATCCTGAATTAATTGCTTCCTGTCTTTGCAGAGTACATTTCTGTCACAGATTGCCTTAGTACTTAAGAATAGGTGCACATTTGATTTCATTTAATGAGGATTACAAATGATTTATAAGGCTTTATGCTTGCAGAAACTGGGGTTTTCTCAAAGCAATGCCCTCGAGTTTTTTCCAAGAAGACAACAGTCATAACAAAAAGCATTATCTCGCTGCAGAAACATTTGATGTGGGTACTACTGCTTTCTTTCAAACTTAATCCATGTGCATTCATAAATGTTTAAAGTTATACTGAGCAGAAGACAGGACATGTATTATTGTCATTTTCAAAGCCTGTGGGATAATCCTATCTGATGTTTTGAGAGAACTTCACAATGAAGTCTTCAGTAAACTCATTTAGTAATTTATACCCCTTTTCTAACTCTCACTTTGATTTGTATGGGAAAATAGTGTGTGAAATACCGTGGTGAAGAAGCAGGCTTACAAAATAAGGTGGGGTTGTTTTTTTTATTGGGGAAAAATACAAACACAGTAACATTTTAACAGAACGGTCAAAGGGAATCGGATTATGCCTTATGAGTTTAAGCATAATATTGCTCCAGTGTTTCTTAGAGAAGGAGAAAAACCTCCTATTATTATTGGTAATGATGATGGTGATGATGATACTTTTCTATCCCGTTTGCCTCCCAAACGAGCCCAGGGTGGGAAACAACCAAACAGCAAAACAATGCAATTACAAATAAAATGAAAGCATATTTAAAACATTTAAAAACTTTAGAAACAAGAGCATCGAAAAACATTTTTCAAAAACAGTCATACCCTCAAAGCTAATAAGAGCAAGGTTGCCAGGAACAGCATCTTTGAACCTCCAAACGTCTGATGAACAGAACTGTTTTAAAACCCTAAATGTTAATAGTAAGGGAGATAGTTGCTTCTCACCAGGGAAAGCATTCCACCAGCAGAAAACCACCACCAAGAAGGCCCTGTCATGGGTCAGCACCCACCAGGCACAACCATCAACCAACCTTGCGTTTTCCATTGCTTACTGTGAGTCTTATACATATTACAATTTGTCCAGGTTAGGATAAGTCTCCATCCTGTTTGTATACTTAGGCTGTAATTTAAACCTCCCACTCCTCACCAGTGGGACTTTGCAGAACAGTGGAGACACTGCTGTGGCAAAAGGTGGTGGTGAGGAGGAGAATCAGATATGATCCGAGCTCCAGGGCTGTCACAGTGCTCAAGTCTGGATCAGGCCTGATGCTGTTTCTGATGGCAGAGAAGACCGGCTTGGGATCCAGCAGATCCCAGGCTGGCTCAGCCTCCCCACCTCTCCACCCTTGGAACACCCGTATCATGTAAATCTACAAGGCAAGCCTTCATTTCAAAATGGCATGTTCTTCAGTCAGTGTAACTAGGATGACCTTGGACCATGTCCCTTACAGCTACTTGCCACCAGTGGCTTATACAGTGGTACCTCGCAAGACGAATGCCTCGCAAGACGAAAAACGCGCAAGATGAAAGAGTTTTCCGTTTTTTGAGTCGTTCCGCAAGACGAATTTCCCTATGGGCTTGCTTCACAAGACGAAACGTCTTGCGAGTTCTTGCGAGTTTGTTTCCTTTTTCTTAAAGCCGCTAAGCTGCTAAGCCATTAATAGCCGCTAAGCCGCTAATAGCCGCTAAGCAGCTAATAGCCGTGCTTCGCAAGATGAAAAAACCGCAAGACGAAGAGACTCGCGGAACGGATTAATTTCATCTTGCGAGGCACCACTGTAGCACTATGGGTCAGATTTGGTCTTGTGTCACACAATTTATTTTCCTCATGCCCCTAGGCTGTCAATGAGGCAGCCGTCTTTATATCTGCCTATTATCCCTCCTTTGAGGGTGTGGCAATCACACAGGGTCCCTGGACATTTCACCCTCTATTGATCCCTGTGTCACTACTTCGCTGCCACCACCCAGGCCCTACCTGGTACAATACTGAGTCCAGTCAGGTTTAAATTGAAACATAAACTTCTGTTTATTTATTGCAGTTTAACAAGCGTGTGGTTTCATAAACGGTATCGGTGAATTACAGTCATAGGGTGCCTATCCAGACCTATAACTTCCGCTACCTGCTCTCACTCATTAAACCACCTCTCAGATATTTACTTGTCTTCCTAGCCCCTAACTATTCCTGACTCAGCTTATTTTGTTACACTAACTCAACCTACCAACAAACTCTATCCAAATTTACTCCCACTCCAACCAACCTCCCAACTCCCAACTAGCTCCTCCCTTTGACCCTCCAAGAGCTGGTTTTATAGTCCCTCTGACTCCACCCCCTGGGTCCTGATTGGGTAACCTGTTTAACTATTTCACCTCCAGCACTCTCATATGTTAACGTCACATAGGGATCCTGAAGTATACGTAATTTGTGGTCCAACAACTGAAAACACAAATGCGCTGCAAGTTCATTATGTCAGTATCGCGGGCATACAAGACAGCATAAATTGGAGTGCCAATGGGCTTAAATTTCAGAGTAGGTTAACTGCCATAGGTTTCTCAAGAGTTTTTCCTTTCACTGCGGAAGAGAAATGATCTCACTGATACAATTAAAATACTTTAAGCAAATAACTCTCTCTCTTTCTCTCTCTCTGTATATATATGAATGCATATTTTAAAGAACCTCGAGACTTATAAGACTATAATCTGCTTTATGTAATCATCATCCTCCCACTTGGCCTCATATTTCTTTCCTCAGATTAATTTCTTGATTTATAATAACAGCTATTTTTGTGTGTGTAATAAAATACATAGAGCCAGATGCTCTGCAGGGATTTCCTGCTGCCGTTACTTAGCACTTATGAGTTCGCCTGTTGGATAATAATTAACAGCCACAGAGAATGGCATGGACCCCACGCTGGAGCTGTAAAATACCACATCACATAGTCATTGACCTGGTGTGTGTATGACCCTTTATTGTTTAAATTGTATTTGACTTCATACTATCATCTAGCAGGAGGTACTATAATGTCTGTGAAGCGTATTAAAATGCTTTTAGCATTTTAATCAAGTCCTGACATTTCTATTGATTTCTTACACAAACTTCAAAGCAGTTTTCACTGTTAACCTAAACAATTTTGGCTAGTAACATTTTGCAAAATGTGGTCTTAACCATCTCAAATTTTCCTGATCAGTTTGACGTTCATATGCACAAACGCACAGTGTTTTGCAATCCCATATGCTGTTTGTTTGCTGTTTGGGAGCGTTATCTGCAAAGAGCGGTTGAGTGTTCAACCTTTCTGGAAACTGCACCTCTCTAAGCAGGGGTCTCCTCTCAACACTCGTAACAAACTACAGTTCCCAGGATTCTTGGGGAGAAATCATAACCGTTTAAAGTGGTATGATACTGCTTTAAACGTATAAGTGCAGATGGGGCCTAGCTCTCTCTGTCTGATGTCTAGTTTTCTGTAGGATGAGGATTTAGCATAGAAGAGAATATATGAGCTCCATACTGCAGTATGAAGTAATGCAGCTCTCTCTCTCTCTCCCCCCCCCCATCTGCCAGGTTAGTAAGAAGCTGTAGTTTCAGTGGGTTTGGCTTTGTTTCTTGTTAAGTAAGCAAATGAGCTTCATTAATGTAAACGCAGTGTCAGATACAAGTTGGATCAGGGGTTTTGAAGTAGGACATGACATATTTCAGGGGAGGTCACTTTGTAAATGGAGGCTGGTGTAATTGCTGCAAACTTGCATTATAATGTAAATTAGTGTTAGCACAGCAATGAAAATTATTCAGCAATCTGTCGGCAGATTAGAAACGCCAGGCATTATGGGTGTACACGTATAAGGATATATGAATACCCCGTTTCAAAAGGGGTTTCAAAAAACCCCTCATGCACTAAAAGCAGGGCTGCAGGGGCTAGCCTAACCCTTACCAGCTGCACATACAGCATGTACCAATGTACATTCAAAGACTTTCTCCATGTAAGGAAGAATCCGAGACTAATCAGAACTCAGTTTTTGCATGGAGGAGGTCTCCCTGCATAGGACCCGCTGCCACAATGTGGGACTTGGAGATGGCGCATCCAGGTAGAGCAGTGTCAGGGGCAGGACTCAGCTGCATAGCATAACAACTCCCTAATACAGTCTATGCTTTTAAAATGGAATGGGCTCCACAGAGACTGTGGAGACTGTTGCAGCACCATGTGTTTAGACACTCTGGCATATAGAAATCCAGTATACAGTATAAGAGCATAGGAACATGGAAAGCCTCCATAGCCACTAAGACAGGTCACATCTAGCTCAGTATTGTCTACATCAGGCATAGGCAAACTTTGCCCTCCATATGCTTTGGGACTACAAGTCCCATCATCCCTAGCTAACAGGACCAGTGGTCAGGGATGATGGGAATTGTAGTCCCAAAACATCTGGAGGGCCGAGTTTGCCTACGCCTGGTCTACATTGAGTGGTAGCAGCTCTCCACGGTTCCAGGTGAGTCTCTCACAGACAGACCTGGAGATGCTTTGGATGGAAACTGACAAAGCACATTTTCTACCACACTGAGCTATAGCCCTCCCCAAACTCCTCATACTTTAATGTGTGGGGCACATAGTTCCACCCCTACTATGAAAGAATGAGAAGTTGGCAACAGACTCCCCATCCTGGTATGTGGGTTGTACAGTTTTTTAGTGGCGAAAAGGCAAGTTACTACTAAAGGTTGCAATCACATTCATTAAGGGGTCAGTCATCTGGAAAAGCAAAGAGAGGTGGGTGATTTGGTTTCCACAAGAAAACAAAGGCATTGATTGCCTCATGGGAAAAGGGAAAAGCACATTGTATAGGTGGTTTTTCTTCCCTCCCCTTGATATATGTAAAAATAAAAATAAAAAATCCTTCATTTGATGGATTTGGCTGATTGCTATGCAGCGTATTGTCAGCGTGAACTGAATTCATCTACAGAATTGCTCTGTCAAGTAGGCAGGCAGCCGGGTGCAATTCTGAAAGTTGACAGGATGGAACCTCTCCCATCTGCCAATTATTGGGTGACCTTGGGGAATCGGTGGGCTGTAACGTCCACACTTCCTAGCTAACTCCTTAATCACTTGGTAGACTGAAAATAATAACGTAATTTCAGGAACTCAGTAAAGCAACTTTGTCTTTCTGGAGCGGCTCCTCCAAAGTCTGTCAAATTGTGTTTTTATTTCCTGCTGCCTTGATTTAAAAAAACAAACAAACAAGCAAGCAAGCTGGTGCCAATGTGTTGCTTTTATTATAACTATGTTTTCAATAAGGTATCAGGTGGAGAACAGCCTCTGTCCATCCCAAAACAAAATTCCCTTCACCTGTCACTTAGTGGAAAGATAAATAATAAGGAAAAATGCTTTGATAATGTGTAGGAGGAAATTTCTTCGCCGCAAGTGTAACGTGACAGCTTGAAGTTCTTGACAGTTAACATCTGAATAGCAACATGCTTGATGCTGAACCAGTCGTGTTAGCTGTGGGATCAGTTCCAAAAAGAATCCTTTTGAATCTGTAAACAATTTCCTGTCACACACATTATTTAAGAGGTGAGGTGGCTTTTGTGAAGTGATTCCTATTTGAATCTCTTTCTCTAGCTCATGTGCCATAGCGGGCAGATCCGCAGCATACATTTTGAGCATATGATGTCTCCCAAAGAGTTAAGGGTGCTGTGAATTGTACCTATATGGGGAAAACTACAATTCCCAATATTTGCCTTAAATGTATGTTGAGTATGCTTTAAATGTATGGTGTGGAGAGACCTGGAATCAGAACATTTGAAACAAACAACCGGACATAATCTGCCATAGATCCCCAATTCTAATTTTAAATCTTATAAAACAAGTGTAGTGAATTGAGGCCCAGGGATTCAATGTGGACCTCCAGGACCTCTCTATCTAGCCCTTGATTTGAGTAACTCTTGAACTCTGATAATGTCTCTTTCTTACCTGAGTGCAAGACAGAGGGTTTGAGTGTGTGTATGTGTATGTGTAGAAACTAGTGTTGAAACTTATTAATTGCTCCACCAACTTTCACCTCTGGTCCTACCCTTTCTTACCAGAAGGTTGCCCAGAAGAGAATGTGTCCCTCAAGCTGAAAATGTTCCCCCATCACTGTGATGGGGGACAAACCAATTCTCAATAAACAGAGTATGAAAATACATCAAGAAAATCATACAAAAGATTGCCACACAGCAAGTGAGTCAGGTGTTTCCAGCAAGTGTTCCAATTAACGTTATGGAAGGAAACAGAAAACCTTCAGGATTCATGCTATAGAAAATGACAGCCTGCAGAAGTAGAGCTCAAGCACAAAGCAGGTTACCCAACAGTACTCATTGAATTCATGACTGTGCTGAGAAATTTCCATCTAAAGAGATGGTGACTTTATTGAACCCAGAGCCAGGACCATTTTTTCTTCTGTGATGAATTCCAGTGCTTTCTTCTGCTAAAAAAACAACTTATGTCGATCTCAGGTTTCTCTGTTGCTAAATGTATTGTGACACTAGCTTCCTCCACCTCACCAGGTTATTGGAGAATTAGCTAAAGATAAATGCACTGGAAATGCAAAGGATTCGTAACTTTATCTGAACTGTTTACATCCTCCTCAGTATTGCCCATGTGAAAAGATATATTCTATGGATACACCAAAACAGACACTGCTAAATAGTAAAAAGATATAACTCACAACTGAGTGCAGTAAGCTTATTACAAAAATAGTTTCTGGAAATCAAATGCGCTTTGAGTTACTTACCGCTATTCATCAAGGGCACTGATTATAATGAGGGATTCTCTGTACACTGAGACAGATTTGAATCTGCATTGTTTTCACATCTGTCTACCATGGGGTTGTCGTAAGTACAGTGAAGCAATGAAGCTTTTCAAAGATTCTTAATATAACAGCAATTCAATTATTTAAATTGTTTTTCCTGTGGGGTGGTCCCTTTCATTGTCCTTATTGTCCAAGTGAAGAGCTATTTATTGCTTTAAAACTCATTGGGTTGGTTCCTAAATACTGCTTTGCAGATGTAGGGCAACACCCCCCCTCCCCCATGCTTGGATTACAATCTGGATCAAGACTTGCTCTTCCCCACCCACAAGTAACCACCCTGCATGTACATAGATAACATGGGGCTTGGTCCTTAGACAGTCACAGGCCCGGCGAAGCCATTAGGCAGGGTGAGACCACTGCCTCAGGTGGCGGAAGCCCCTGAAGCAACACCCCCACGCAGGCACTTTGCCTGCCCTGCTGCCTCTGCCAGTGATGGAGACGCAACACTGACATCAGTGCTGATTTCAAACAAGATCTTGGTGGTGGTTTCAGCTGAGATCTTGCTAAAATCCTGTGAGATTTTGCAGAAATCTCACCTGACACCACCGAAATCTCACCTAAAATTGTTGAGATCTCACCCAAAAGTGGTGCCGATGCCAGTGCTGCTAATCCACCAGTAGTGGCGGTGGTGGCAGGGTGAGTTGTGCAGGTGGCTGGAACAGACATGGCAGTGCTGGCGATTGTGGCATTGGTGGTAACAGCAGGGCAGGCAGAAAGTCCTGTTTTGTCTCAAACTGCAAAGCAAGACACACTGCCCCTGGGCAGCCATATTTGCAGGAAGGAAAGAAGTGTGCACATATCCAGATATTTCGAAATGTTTGACCGGAGGCAATCACCTTGCTGAACAGGCAAGCTGGCTTTAAATGGAGAAGTAGCTTCCCTGTTGAGCCAGTTGATCAGCTACAGCTACAGATTATTTCCCTGTTTTGAACAGTTTCCAGACCGATAGATCTGATGAAGTTAATCCAAAGGCCAACCACATTTTCTTTCTTTTTTTCCTCAGCCTCCATCCCCATGGATTCTAGATTAATAAATGCTGATATGCTGACTAAAGAAACTCTTAGGGACCCCCTCCATTGCCTTAGAAAAAAAATCTTACTGCTTTATGAGTGATACCTTGGAAGGCAGATAAAATACAAAATGACTGATAGCTTGGTATGTTTTAATTATTCCTTTCATAAGCTACAAAATTAAATTCTATGAAGCTGAAGACATTATCGCTTATTAAATTTTGATGGAACTCAGAAAGTGTAACTTTTAATGAAACTTTCCGCACCTTCATAACCATTTTATTTTTTGCATTTTAATCATTCCCCCCCATCCTTTGCTTACCATACAATTTCCTCCCTCACACTGCCAATATTTTTAGGGTTTTAAATGTGCATGTGTATGTATGTATGTATGTATGTATGTGTCAGGGGTTCAGGAGCAGAGGCGAGGGCAAGGGAGGAAACAGAGAGCGAGGGGGAGGAGGCAGAAGAAAAGATGAGTGATGACGACGACCCGAGATCTCCGAGTCTTTCCAGTGAATCAGAAGATTCACAGGAAGGAGCGCCAGTGGCCAGAGCAAGGGGGGAGCTTAGGGGGACACCCCAGGAAGAAGGGTCCAGAGGGGGCTCAGAGAGCAGCAGTTGGAAATCGGGGCCAGCATCACCAGCAGAACGCAGTGGGGAGGAAGGGCGCCAGGTACCGAGTTCTGGCAGCTCGCAGCAGGAGGGAGGACATGAGTCAGGAGTGGCCACACCTCCATCGGGGAGCGAGGAAACGGTCAGGCGGCAAGTGGAAGGTTGGGCGCGCGCGCCAAGTTCAAATACACAGGAAGGTGGCGCAGTAAGCAGCCCGGAAAGGGAGCCAGGTCCTAAAGCCCGGCGCAAGGAGACAGAAGGGTCCAGGGGGTCAGCGTCAGAAGCGTCCCGAAAGGAAGAGACCACGGGGGGCAGAGGGACCCAGAGAAGAACGGTCAGGCGGAAAAGGTGGAGTAAGGCTAGGATATTAAGTTGGTGTACAGGAGGCGGGGACTCAGACAGAGCTTCGCCAGTCTAACCCTTAAGACGTAGAGCTGCACGCAGCCGCTTGAGAATGGAAACTGTAACTCAATAAAGACTTTTACAAAGTGACCGCTGGCTAGCGTGATCCTCTGTGAGCTAGGATCTGGAGCAGCTCTGACAGTATGTATGTATGCATTTATGTTTATACAGGGCCTGCATGTATAAATCAGCCCTGAGTGCTCACTGGAAGGACAGATCCTGAAGTTGAGGCTCCAATACTTTGGCCACCTCATGAGAAGAGAAGACTCCCTGGAAAAGACCCTGATGTTGGGAAAGATGGAGGGCACAAGGAGAAGGGACGACAGAGGATGAGATGGTTGGATAGTGTTCTCGAAGCTACCAGCATGAGTCTGATCAAACTGCGGGAGGCAGTGGAAGACAGAAGTGCCTGGCGTGCTCTGGTCCATGGGGTCACGGAGAGTCGGACACGACTAAATGACTAAACAACAACAACAGGGGCTGCCTATCCTGCTTGCTCCACTTGCCAAACCCACTTACCTGCCAACTCTGCCTCCCCCCCCCACCTGGTCCCCTCTTCCTCCCTTTACACCTTGCCCATCTCTCACCTAACCCCTCACATCTTGCCCCAACCCACAGAGTATGTGGGCGCAGGACTTCCTTGTTGCTGTTCTGGTTCAAGAGCCACAAGGAAGCTTATGTCTAGCTTTCTCACTGGTGTGCCCTCTAAGCCTTCCATGACATCAATGACAGTATGAAGTATTTGCTACAAAACTGTCTAGGAAAAGAGTTTATTTTTTCCATTTTGAGCTTTGTCACTCAGGGTTTATCATGACTAGAGTGCGAATTGCATTCTGGCTGCTGTCCTTGGGTGAATTCGTTCCTCCTTAGGACAATTATCGTGAGCAATTTCCTACCCTCTCCTTCGCTCATCTAGTGGCTATCCAAGGTGCCTAATGTCCTTGTTCTTCATGTGACATGTTTCTTGTTAAGCTGAAAGAGGAAAGCACTATAACTCATCTCAGCGAATTGACAGAGCTGCATGGCTTCATTCCAAACCCCCACTCCAAGAAAATGTAATTCTTCAGTTGCTGGTAGTAGGAGACTGTTTGGTTTTGAAGATGCTTGTTCACAAAAATCATTTTTCACCAGATTTGGAATAGCTAGCTGTTCCAAGAACACAAGGGTTCTGGCAGTGTTATATAGGCTTGACCTTCCCATCAGTGTTACAAAGCTTTCCTTTTTAAAGAATATATATATATATATATAGAGAGAGAATTCTCTACTGGGTGTAATGTGTTAGGAGCACTGCTCCAAACTGGACGTTGGATATTTTATAAAGACTTCAGATCTCTAATTGATTATTTGTACAGAAATAGATACAGTTGTTTATTTGGCCTCCAGAGTCAGAATGGTCATCTGAAGTGTTATTTTCATTAGAAGAGTCTGGGGAAAACTTTGAGCACAGGTGTCTCTACGTCTTGGTCTCCCCAAAATGGCAGCAAGGAGACAGGGTCTGAAGCAAAGGAAGTTTTAAGTGAACTGTGCATGCACAAACTGCTAAGTGCACTAAGGAAACTAGAGCAAAAAAATGCAGAACTATGGACCTTGGCCAATGATATCACTACCCACACAATGTCATCATGTCAGGTAGGTCAACAGTGCTTTGCTGATCCACACATGCAGTAGTGTTGGAACTGCCCAAGTCAAGTTTCTTAAAAGGTGGTAGGTGTTTGTTTTTGTATTGTAGTTGCATTGGAGATGTACCGTATTTCACAAAGAATGAATGAGGAAAGGAGGTGGCCATTGGCAGTTGGCAGTTCTGCCTTCATCTAGGAGGCCAACTCTCTCTGCATCTAGGTCAACTCTCTCTCACACACAACTGTGGCCTTTGTCCTTCTCACTACCAGCCAGGTGAGGGAGGGGGTCCACGCGTTTGCCCTCTGGCACAGAGCAGCTTCCTTTCTTATACTAATGACCCATACTTAGGGCCAAGAAGCTGGCCTGGCTAGTCCAACAATTGAATCCTCCATTAGATTTTAACCTTTGCTGGATCCAGGAATTAGAAGAGATTCGGGTATACAGCCTAAACCCCCTTCCCTCATAAAAACTCTGAGAGTAGAAAGAGAACGTAGAGCCACAATAAAGCAGAAAAAGTGGCCAGCTTCTGTATGTAGTACTACTGAGTTCACATCAGCATTTCCTCCCATGTTCCAAAACACCATGAAGGCTTCTGGGTAGCACAATCCAACAGTGCAAGCTTTGCTGAACTGGAATGCGGAATTAGTTTCCCTCAGTTATCAAAAATACATTCCAGTCCCAACCAAGCATGGCTCTTATGGTTCCTATCTTTTCGATCAATATATTCTACACCCAGCATGACAGCTAAACATATCTTATTCCCCAGTTCCTGGAGGGCAATACATCTATCTTAACAGCTGCCTTTTGGGTTTGATTTGATTCACCTGACCCGATTTAAAAAGCATATGGAAGAGACAACACCCCTAACACAGTCCTGCTGAGTGTTTGTCTCTGAGGCATCTCTGAAAATCCCCTTACAAGTCATGTGCTCAATGAGAAGCATGTGCTCAACAGTAATCTCAGCTGGTGTCCTACTAGATGGCGCGTAATACACGAACAAGTCCTAACAGCAGCAGCTGCTGAAAATGCGATTGCGTTTTCCAAGATGACAGCGTGTGAAATGATATTGGGGCTAAAACAGCTGAACTGCAGAAGCAAAGTGCTGTAATGTAGGAACCTATTACAGACTTATGAGGTGTGAGCATTTCCCAGCTAAACACATTGCAAACACTAATGTATTTTCAAGTCTACAGTGTGTGAAATGACAGACCCTCCTAAAGGAGATGAGGTGGCGGAGGAAGAGCTTTAATGCAAAAAGTGCATTACGAACTTATGAGCTGTGGACTCCTTTCTTCACTGAGAGGCAACATCAAGGAGCCACTGGTGTCTCGCCATTTAGTACTTACTGGATGCCATCACTCCTCCTCTGACTCAGCTGGCTTGTTAAATCACTCGCAACTTGGGAATAGGGGAGACGGTAGCGGAAAATACCAAATGCCAACTCCAGTCCTCCCAAACAACACTAAAGGCAACAGTGAAAGGCTAAGGAAGGCATCCCCAAACTTTGGCCCTCCAGATGTTTTGGACTACAATTCCCATCATCCCTGACCACTGGTCCTGTTAGCTAGGGATCATGGGAGTTGTAGTCCCAAAACATCTGGAGGGCCACAGGTTGGGGGTGCCTGGGCTAAGGCCTTTAGTAGAAGTGGTGGACAGGCAGACAGTTGTGGGCTTGATGGGCAGGTGCACACTTCTGGTGGCCTGGTGGTGCTTGGGTTAATTTTACTTTGGCTCCACTTGTGAAGATAGTCTCACAGCACGCCCAAAGAATATGTTGTGAGTCCACTTTTAATGTTGCATCCGCATCCAGTCAACATGCTGCGCCTTTTGATGTGGTGTCAATAAAGAGGCATAAAAGGATGACATTGGCTGCTCAGACTAGAAATGACTGCAGTGTGGCATGTTGAATGGTTTCTTTACATGTAAAGGTTCATCATTGTTCCACTCCATGTGTATGTCTTTAAGGGGCCAGAGCAAGGGCCAGAGCGAACTAACGAGACCCAGCTTTACAGCTGTGAAACATAGCAGGTGCTGCTGAGTTGTACTGATTGAACTATGTCAGCATTTGGGTGTAGTATATAAGGAGCAGCACCTAGCTCTCCCATTACCCTGGGGGATGGGTTGGTGGTTGGGTCTGGTTTGTTGATGTATTTAGTGTAAATGGAGTTTTTGTTTTTCTTATTAAAACCTTATTTAAGTTATTTTTGAGTCCCTTTTTAATGCAAGGTCTCCCCAGCAAGCTCTCTGCAGCGCTACCATACTGCAAAAAGCCAACATGGCAACCCCAGCATTTGTGAAGCCTCTGAACTCTACTATCCCACTACTCACTGCCATCTTTCTCATTAGGTGGTTACCTACCTGGAAAGTACAGAGAGTTTGGTAGCTTTCTAACCTTCTCCACTTGTTCAGGATTATTCATGGCAAGTCACCCTGAGCAAATCTCGATAAGTCAGCTCTTGTCTGCCCAGTTCAATTTCAATGAAGTCATTCTCTTTAGGGTTCTGAACTCTTACTTTAAGTACCAGTTCTTGCACATTATATGGAAAAGTTCCTGTGAGAAGCAGTGGCTGTAAGGGTGGTGCAGAGCCCCTACAGCAGCCATTGACTTGCTGAGGTACATGTTGTCTTGGTACAATTGAGGTACAGATGAGGGATAAACAGTATTATATTGTATTTTATTGTACTGTACTGTATTGTATTGTACAGAGAGAAGCTGGAAGAGCAACACCCTTCCCCACTTCCTCTTTCAGCTGCATGTACTTTTCAATATTCAAATCAGCACCTGAGCAGCTGAACAGCAGGTACAGGAATAGAGAGGATAGGATAGAAAGGGAAGCAACCCGGGGGACTGGGGTGAGGAAAGCAGAGCAATTGGAGAGAGGCAGGGGAGAAAGGGTGCCACAGAAATTGGGGTGGAGAAAAAGTATGTGTGCCATATACTGGATGCAATAAAACACATTATCTTGCAATAATTCTTTTTCACATTCGCCCCCCCCCAATCAAATCACATATAGCATCTGTTTCCATTGACTGAACTATAAATTTCTGTAACCTGGTGCTTTCCAGTAATGTTATGGCAAAAAAAGATAGGGATCTGAGACATGACTCATCATGGAGCCTGATATTTTTTAGATGATGATGATGATAACAGTAATAATAATTTATTATTTGTACCCCACCCATCTGGCTGGGTTTCCCCAGGCACTCTGGGCAGCTTCCAGCAGAATATTAAAATACAATGATTCATCAAATATTAAAAGCTTCCCTAAACAGGGCTGCCTTCAGAAGTCTTCTACAAGTCTGATAGTTTTTTATATCTTTGACATCTGATGGGAGGGCATTCCACAGGGCAGGCGCCACTACCGAGAAGGCCCTCTGCCTGGTTCCCTGTAACTTTGCTTCTGTCCAGTCATAGGTCACTTGTGTCCTGCAATTTTGTTGCTATCATACATTAAAAAGAATATGTATTTATATCTTGCCTTTCTCCCCAAGCTGGGAGTCAAGGCAGCTTGCAACATTATGAAATGTAAAGTAATAAAAAACCTAGTTAAAAACAATTATTAAAATACATCCAATACATTTTAAACCAGCAATAAGAAACAGTTTGCCCAGACAGCAGCCCAGTGATCAGCATTATCTGCACCTTAGTTTTCAGAGGCCAGTGTGAATAGGAAGATCTTAGCTTGCTGGCGGAAGAATAAAAAAAGAGGGAGTCAATCTAACCTCGCTTGGGAGGGAATTCCACAATATGGGAACAGCCATGGAAAAGATGGTTTCTCATATCACCATCAACCATGATTCTGAAGTGGTTGGGACCAAGAGAAGGTGCTCCCCAAGGATCTTAGCACTTGGGCTGGTTCGTAGAAAGATTTGTAGATCTATGGTTTCTGAACACTCTTTCAAAATACCAGCTGTGCCCACAGGTCACCAAATTGTTGGCAACTCTGGAATAGACCAATGGTGGTAAAATTACTAGAACCCAGCAAAAATGCACAATATTTTGAGGAGACCTTCCTAGCCTCAACATTTGGGAGAATAATCTCTAGAATCACTCCAAATTCCACTTTAGTCACAAGTCAGTTTTATACAATTCTGTAGTAAAAATGAACAGTACTATTCGGCCAACGTGGTCCTAGGGATGCCCTGCTGAGTGTTCTGGACTTGAAGATCTGGATTCAAATGCTGTTCATGAGGTACCGAGATTACTTTGAGCCTCTTATCACCTTGAACTTCCAATCTCAAACCACAACTTCTAAATAATAGCAACCTGATTCACAGAAATAAGAACCAGTATGTGAAATAAAGATCTGCTGTCAACTGCAGGGTGCAGCTAGATCATACTTATAAGTGAGACAATGGTTGAAGCCTGGCAAATCCATTTAATCCATTCCCATATTATAAACACCTGAAACCTCTCTGGCTTTTGCGCTGGAATCACAGTGAAATGGTAACTGATGAAATAAGAACTGGAAGGAAACAGTATCCTTTTGTAAAAATCACCAAAGGTTAACAATACGGAACAAAATTTGATATGGCACATAAAAGAAAACTTGGACAGTCTAACAGGTTTAATACTGTTTTATGTCAGGCTTATTCATTTAGATCCAAAAGCTGATCTTATTAAAAGAGACACACAGACACACACAAAATTCAAGCCAGGGAGAAGCTGTCTTCTAAACCATATCAACTTCTGAATGGGAGTCTGATTCACTGAAAACCTTCAGGGTCAAATTACTAGAATGCCGATAGATGATGCAACAAAGGGTCCTGCTGGCAGGTGCTGCTGCAGAATGCTGCAATGCAGTTCTTGTATAACCACCCTCACTTCTGTGTTTGAAGAGCAAGAAACTCATTGCAGATGGGGGGGGAGCACAATTTCAAATACTATCCACATATACTTAAGGCATACTGGTGCTAAGAGGCTAGGCACAAAGAAATATCAATAGCTTGATTTACTTCTTCTTTTGCTAAGGGTTTGCTTCGCTACCTATGAGGCATTGTTATAATCAATAGTCCACCCTTGCTTAGTAATAATAAACAAAAGGAAATATTTCTGAAGGAATTTATATCAGATCCTAAAAGTGTCTGTACTCCATTCAGAACCCCAGAATACAGAGTTCTAAGCATTTTAGATTATTTCAAAGGAGATGATGTCACCCCAGCTTGTCGTTATTGCAAATAAAGACCAATTTAAGTGGGGTTTTTTTCCCCTTTGGAGTTTGCTCAGCTGCAATGGATTAAAAACATAAAGTGTGGCTTGCCATACATAACAGAACGGGTTTCCAAGGTTGCAATCCTAAGCATGCATCCTGGCAACTGAATCTCACACGTCCCTGGAACTTTCTTACAGCCTAGATTCAGACTGCAAAAGTTTCAATTTCCAATTCACATATTTGTTTTGTTTTTTTGTTTTTAATGGTATCCAAATCAGCAGCTGCCTGATGAGCAAATTGTATTGGCTTTTAATTCATTTCACCCAGCTCAGATTATTTGATGAATGTGGATAATTTAATAATACTAAAGAGCTCATGAAATTAAAATTTGCTGCGTTGGAACAGTTTGTTAAATCTATACTTGATTTATTCCTGTTGGCTTAATTTAATATTCTATTTTGAATTGAATCCCAGTGTATCCACTTCCTTGCTTTTCTTTTACTTGTGCTTTAAATGCATAAACTGGAAAGAAGGCAAACAGATTCCCTTTTATTTGTACACAAACCTCATCCCATTCCAACCATCAGCTCCATCATCTGTAGTCTTCCTAACTTCACTGAGTCACTTATTTTAGTGGGCACTACCCAATCTGGATGCACACCCTTCACAAAGGGGAAAAATTAAGATAGATGTCTACAAGTGAAGATGGAAACTCAGAGAAACTGTAGCACAACCTAGACACACCACTGTGGAACGGTAATAGAAGCCAAACAAACACAATACAAGGCAAAATGAGATGTGGGATTTCTTACTGTATTACTATTTTAAATTAGATGTCTCCCAATCAATTAAAAAGTTGTAGATGTAAGAGTTCAGAATATGAAGATAGATAGATAGATAGATGATAGATAGATATAGATAGATAGATAGATAGATAGATAGATATCTCACATCTCCACCCTGGCAGGAAGTCCAATATTAGTCTCTCTCAGCAAGCTATTTCAGAGGATTGTCATGAGAAGAAAATGGGGGGGGGGGAGTTAGTTTTTATTCATAGCATTTATATTCTATCTTTTCTCCAAGGACCTTCTCCCCCTCCTCATTTAACCCCCACAACAACCCTGTGAGGTTGTTTATGCTGAGAGGCAGTAACTGCTTTAGGGTCACCCTGTGAGCTTCCTGACCAAGCGGGGACGAAGATTTGAAATCTGGTCTCCCAGTTCTTTGCCCGACACTCTAACCACTACACCACACTGGCTCTCAGTGTTTGGAAGTGTGGTGGGAAAATGTAATATTTGTTGTTAAAAGCAATCTTTGAACTAGAATGATAATGCTCCCACTCCCCAAATAACAGCCGCATCCTCTAGATACTCAGGCCTTTTATGACCATATACTTTCTGTTAATTCTGCCCCCCTCCCATAGTGATTCGAAATGTCTGCAGCATCCAATCAAACACCCTAATTGTGACTTCTTTACTTCCCTCTTAAAGGACATCATCTTCCAAAAATCTTGTGGAGGAACACATGTGCAAATATATCATTAACTGTAGAGCTACCTGCAACTAAACACTCTAATCTTTTAATGGGACATATTAAAATCTGCAGAACTTCCTTCTGTTGAAATTTTACCTTTTTTGCCATGCACTATCGTATATAATATCTATTGCACCTCACATTGTGTTTAAAGTTTCTGTAACTTCATTTTTTTATGACCGAGATGTTCTGGGGAGCAGAGAGTGAATAGGCCATTTAATGAAATATTAATGTTGATAATTAACATTGGAGAGGCTTTGGGTGGTTTAAATTAGGTTTCATGTGATCAATGCTGTCACCTCAGCACAAATTTTATTGTCTTACTGTTTTGGGTTTTTTTTTGTTTTTTGTTTTAACCTGGTGACATACCTCATCTATTAAAGTACAGTCTTAAGTCTTTCATTTTGCTACAGAAGGCAATGTGGCAAGGTGCTATCTATCAGCATAATGCACCAGGGAGGGGAAAAAAAGGTAATACTGTTCTGTCACTGCATTAAAGTTTCATGCACGCAGGGGAAAACGATCTATTTTGCCTCACTTTTACCCTCTGCTTTGCTTTCAAGTTGATTTTAAAGTTAGAGAAGTATTTTGAGGTAAGATTAATTGTTTCAAACTTCTCTTAGCCTTGCCATACAAGAAAAGAAAGTAAGGAAATAAAAGAATGCAAAATTAATTCACATTTCCAACTCCTTCCTTAATGGAGTTTTAAGGTCCATTGCAAGGAATCAATCAATACAAGGCTGAGAGCTCTGGCATGTGATGTGTTCTATAAAATGGGGACGAGGGCTGCATGAAGCAGAATGAATGAACTGGAATTATTTCAGATTATAAAAGAAAAATGATTAAGCGACCAGTGGTGGTAATTAAAAGCAGCATTCAAAAAAGCACAACACATGCACACAGCCCTATCTGAAACCTTTTCTGCGGAAGACAGGCAAAAAATATTTTCACGTCATGCATTTTGATGTGAAAAATAAAGGCCTTAAAAGGGCATTGAGAGCAACTTATTGTGGCCCAGCACATTTCATGCCATCAGTGCTCTTCTTTGGAAGGCATCTGACTTGATCTCTTCAATGGTCTTATATGCTGATGAAGAGCCTGACCAGATAACATGGTTTTCAATACACTTCTGCATTGGGTTCGTGTTTCCTTTGGAATACCGTACAGCAGAGACTGCGGTGTCTTGTAATCATGCTAGTTGTTTGTGCAAGGCAAGAAAGTTTGGTCAAGAGAGTCTGAAAAGAGCAGCACATGGCTAGATCTGTAGCACTGGGATTGACCATCTTTGAATTCTCCACAGAGCAGTTATGCCAGTGTAGATTCCCTCCCCCTCCTCTCTCATGAGGGCTTAAAAAATGTAGCCAGGCATCAAAAAAAGTGGATGCTATTTCTCCCTATACTTTGCCCCCTATGCTGTATCTAAGTAGGAAAACAGATCTGGAAAATGGCTATTAGTGAGAAAAGCAGAAGGCCCCTTTCATCTGGTAGCCATCCAGTTTGATTGTGTGCCTGCTCACTCTGTTGTCCAGGTGCTGGTTGTTTGTGTGACAACCTCAGAGCAGCAGTGCTCCCTTTGTATGGTACTTTGTATTTAAATCAGATGCGGCAGCCCTTCAAACAGAGGGCTCCTTTAAATAGAAGACTGACAGCTGTAGAGTAGGACATGTGACCACCCTAGAAGGGAGTGCGATCCACCACAATCCGCTATGGCAATAATAGGATGTCTTTAAGGGGCTGTGCAATCAAAATTGCATGATGCAGTCATAAAGGGCAAGGGCAACTTGTTACCTAAAAGCATCTACCTGGGGTTATAAAAATGGACCTAACTAGAGAACTCATTCAAACCCCACCGGCTCTTCAATTCACTTTTTTACCAGAAAAAACTTAAAAAAAAAATAATAATGGTGATTTTCATTGCGTGACCAGTCAGCAACAGCCCCAGCCCCCAGGGATGATAAGGAAGGAATAAAGACTCTGACAATGTTATATGGAATTAAAATTAGGCCACAACTTTATTAAACTTCCGAATGTAGGAAGACCTTTGCTTAGGCCTTGGGCATGTATCCCTCCCAGCTCCCCAGCTGGGGGGAACTGGGGCTCATCAGGGTAAATGGGATATGGGGGTGCTCTGTGTGACGTAACTGTAGCAGGCAGCCGAGCCCATATCCCCACACGCAGGGTACTTCACTGGCGACCTTTCAGTGTATGGCCAGTGACACCCATTTATGCAACCCCTTTAAGAGGGGACCCTAGAATCGCCGCCGCAGGGGGGTGAGTCACCACATCATGCCCCCCCTCATCATAGGCAAGAAAAGACTAAAGGATTCCACCCAAGGCCATAACCGCCAAAGTTGTGATGAATTGCTATGGAGAAGACAAAAACCTGCCAATGCAGGAAAAATTCTTCCCGGTCCTCCAACAGCAACCAGTCAAAGACCGCAGCAGCGCCCACTAAACAGGAAGAAAAAGTTGACCTGCAAACAAGAAAACATTAAACGTAGGAAGGGTGAATCTCCAGAGCCAACTGCCTGGATTCTGTTGGCTCTACCCCCTTATATATATGGGACTGGCCCCACCTCCCAGCAATGAAACTTGATTACTGAGGCTGGGCGTGAACCTCCAAAATTAACACTGAGAGGCAAGCCAGCCCCTATTTGCCAGTTTGCCTGGGAACTGTACCACCGCATGCAATCCCGCAAATGGCACCCGCAAAGAATGAGTGCTCATTCTTCTTATATTAATGCATCCCATTAATCTAAAAAGATGCTGGTAGGGAACTCGTATTAGTGTGTGCTTATGCATCTTATATTATGCCGATGCATAAGCTCACACTAATACGAGTTCCCTACCAGCATCTTTTTAGATGGGCTTCCAAAGGAGACTATTATTCTCCAAATGGTGCTCTGGTTATTTTACAGAAGATTAAGTGTACATCGTGTTTATGTAAATATGAGAGCTAAGGTTCCTCTACACCCTTATTCATAAATTAAAAACAACGCTTTCCAATGGTTAACGCTGTAAAAAGGAAATAGACCTTGACTCGAGTTAATGAGGCATTAGGGTTTGCCATAAGTATAATTTACTATAACTGCTTGAAGAGCCATCTATTCTTGTTTAGTCTGCTAAGCGACAATAAGTGAACCTAAAGTAAATTCCAGCAAACACTCATGGGTCACCTTACAGAATTTATGTACCATGATGCAACATTATCTGAAACAATGGTAAATTTTAGGGCTCGCATGAAAGTAGCACGAGCTGCTTGGTTTGATTTTTCCAGCTGTCTATAATGGCTGGTAATTAAAGGGCACCACTTTCAGAAATAATGACCTCCAGTTTAACTGTAGCTCTCTGGTGAAGTGTGCAAGGTTACCAGAGTGTTCACAGAGGATGCCAAATGAATCATGAAGCAGCAGTAACTTTCTTCCGGAGGACACACTGTTCAGCAATATTTGAGCTCGGTTGGTACCGTGCAGAGCGGCTGCTGCTGCTACTGCTAAGATTGGCAGGGCATTTCAAAAGGAATGTTTTGCCTGGCACCATTGTTTCTAAAATTGCTTTATTACAACCATTTGCAATCCTTCAGCCAGTCCAACTTTTTTTCCTTGTTGTTGCATCAAACAAAGGTCATTGCATGTTAAAAAACAACAACCCAATGGCAGGGTGTTTTTACATAGAGGAGCACTCAGCAATGTAATTCCCATCTGCAGCCTGTAATTATATTTTCTGTTCTATTACCAAGATTCTGATTTACCACCCTAATTTGGTTGTGTGATAGAGGGAGGAGATGAAGTTCCCATTTTAATAGTCCACCACACCATGTTTTGTCTTTAAAAGCTTGGCAGGACAAGTGGGAAAACTTCTACCTGGTTCTGAACTTCTTCCTCTGCCCCCGAACTTCTGAATCGTGACACCTGAGCACTGTGTCTGCCGCAGAGCCTGTCCTTTACTTGCCTGGATAAAGATCTGTAGAAGAAGAAGAGTTTGGATTTGATATCCCGCTTTATCACTACCCGAAGGAGTCTCAAAGCAGCTAACATTCTCCTTTCCCTTCCTCCCCCACAACAAACACTCTGTGAGGTGAGTGAGGCTGAGAGACTTCAGAGAAGTGTGACTAGCCCAAGGTCACCCAGCAGCTGCATGTGGAGGAGCAGGGAAGCGAACCCGGTTCCCCAGATTACGAGTCCACTGCTCTTAACCACTACACCACACTGGCTCTTACTTACTTACAAGAGCCTCTGTCTGCATGTTTTGGACTGGAGACAGGACTCTTTCTTCTCAGCCTTCCCTGGATTTTGAGTAGCTAGATCTGAATACCAAACCTGGATTTTCAATTCCTGTTCTGTCCAGGTTAAAAAAAGAGACAAGTGGCAACCCTAGCCATATGCCTAACATGAAGAGACAATTAAAGTTTTCTAGTGGTTGTTGGAGATTTAAAATAACCAACCTTGAGGTCTCTTTAGACACCATCTCTGTCGTCTTTCATCACCTGCTGAACATCTTCCTCTTTCAACAAACCTTTTAAGCCGAAATGCTTCCCAGTCTGCCCCTGTATTGGAATTGTTTTAAAGATATTTTTATTGTTTTGTCACTTGCTGCTTGCCACCCTTGGCTCCCTTTGGAGGAAGAGTGGTATATAAATGTAATAAAAATAAAAAAAAAGTGGTTCCCCCCCCCCCGAGAGTCCCATTGAATGGATACCCAACAAATTAAATAATTTAAATTCAGAGACAATAAAGGTGCTTAATTTAACATTATAAATCCCAGCACAAAAGTGCCTTTGTGAGTTAGCCATACATTAAAATATAATAATAGAATGCCATGTTCTCCTCTTATCAAGTTGCTAAGTATATAAAATAGCTATTTTTACAGAAGTGAAGGTAATTAAGATGCAGAAACTGTTTGTTTTTTCCAAAAGATTTTAAAATATCAGTTATAAATAATTGACGGGACACAGGGATATGAAATACATTTTCCATGCAAATTAACAGGCAAAAGCAGTAACTGAAACCTTAAATTCTCTGTATGAATGGGGGTGGGTGGGAATAGTTTTCCACACCTTGAGAGAGTATTGGTTAGACAGCTGTTCTCACAGGTGAAGATAACATAAACGAAAAGCTTGCAAGCTTTTGTTCCAAACAGATAAATGGTTTTCATTTAATAAGCAGACAGATGATACCCAATTACGTCGTTTCCTGTTGAATTCCAGGTTGCTAAGTGGAAAAAAATCCATTTCAAGTGTATCACTTTGAATAACTCCTTTTAAAAAAATTAGCAACAGGATTGCATTTGGTAGTCAGCGTTTGTCTAAATGGCCATGGTGAGTCAGGGTTGCCATGGAGCAACATGTGAAACAGTAGCTTCAGGGTGCAGGTTCCAGAGTGGACACAATTTCCTGCATCCAATATCCATCTCTGTATATCAGAGATGGAAAGAGAGAGCTCCAGGCAACAGCAAGGGTGTCATTTTAAATTTCCATTTCAAGGATAAAAATATGCAATGGCACACTGACTCCATGAGTTTGAAAACAGAAATGAAAGGAGTGCGTATTGCACAATCCTTACTAATGAGTTTCCGGCTGCTTAGTTCACAGCTACCTGTTGTGCAAATGTGATTTCTTTCCTCAAATGCATTTTTTACTTGGTGTTGTCCTAAGCACATTATTATTCGGAAGTGTTACTAAAATCAGTCGCTGCCACCTGAAGCAACTGTTTTCAGGACTGGTGAGGGCAATGCTTAAAGAAGAGCTATCATTTCTTTCATGCCAATGAGGATGTACACAGAGGCCTCATCCAGGCTGCCTTTTGTGCCACATTTCTAGGCACACGTCCATGCTTTAAAGCTCCATGACCTAGCTGCACTTCCTCCACAAAATCCCACTCTTTATAGATGAATTGGAGCAAAGGGCATCTGTGGAAAACCTGAATTGCCATTTGTTCCGATTCAGCGTTAAAGAGCAGGTTTTCCTGGCGAAAGCGGTGGGACAAAAAACAAAATGTGCTGAGATGCAGAGGTTTAAAGCACAGACCTGTGCCTAGGAAATGCGGGGCGAAAGGGAAATGTGGATGAGCCCACAACTCTAGTAATTGAAGGGAAAGCCAATGTAGTACATGCAACAAAATCTAGGCAACCCCCAATCAGTGTGGGGATTGCGTTCCTGGTCATTGTGAGCTTCTGCGAAAAAGTGTGCAATTGAAACACACTGCCCGCTCCACCCTGCCCCCACCCTGCCCCCATTCTGCCCTTTTAGTGATGTCTTTTATTATGTTTTTGGGTCACTTCCAGGTTTGACACCATGTGCATGTACGCGATCACACACGTATTGATCACACCTAAAATAGCCTGCAGATCTACTTCAAAGCTTTTTCTTCTGGAGAAGAGAATAACGAACAATGAATTCTGTGATGAAATGAAATGCTTGCAGTTAATTAGCTATTTGACCCTAAACAATTGCAAGTTTTTGAAGAGCAGGGGCTGTATTTTTATGTGTCCATTCTGCCATTTTATGTGACTGCTGATGTTGACTTATGATTATTTTGGTTTGGTCTTATATATTGTTTATTGAGGTACCCTTCCCTGGGGCCCTTGGGAGAAGGACAGGTTATGAATATTTGAAATTTAAAAATAAAATAAAAAGGCAGCAATCCTGTACACCCTTCCCTAGGTGTAACTCAATTAGGCCATGCTTAGAACTTCATTGCAATCCACTGATTTCCCTGGTACTTCAGAATATATAATGCTAAAATCATGTTCCTTGACTATACACCTTAATTTAATCTATGTTTCTTAGATTGGGGGTGGGGGGGACCTTTTTAGGCACAAATGCTTTTATACCACTGATATAGTGGTGGGAATAATTCTTAAATGCAAAATATTTTAAGAGAACTTGGATTTCAGTGGCTATGTGACTAGCATCTGTGTATTACAAATTTAGCTCTTCACATTTGCGGTGCTTGCAATTGGATTGGAAATTCACAATGTTAAGGTGTCGTTACTTCGAGACATATATGGTAATGCTGCAAACAGAAATTCAATCCTCCAATTTGTCAGAGAGAGAACTGTTGCTCTTTGCACCTCTTTGCACAGTAAACAAAATCTTGAGGGGAAACAACAGCAGTGGTGGGGAATTTTTTTGATGGCAAATGGTACAGCAAAGAAAGAATAGGCACTTTCCTCAAATTCTACAATCCTGCTTAAGGGGGGAAAAAAGGTAAAGGACCTCTGGACGCTTAAGTCCAGTCAAAGGCGACTATGGGGTTGTGGCACTCATCTCGCTTTCAGGCTGAGGGAGCCGGCGTTTGTCCACAGACAGCTTTCCGGGTCATGTGGCCAACATGACTAAACTGCTTCTGGCGCAAGAGAACACTGTGATGGAAGCCAGAGTACTTAAGATCAGGGCCATGATCTTTCCTGAAACAAGAAAGAGACTAGTACTAATCATGCTTTTAAAAAATAATGCTTACTGTAATTGTCTCTCACTGAAATATTCCCCATAAATGCCTAGGAAGTGAGTCAAGAAACAAGCAAACCTAAATATAGCCCCTTTCATAGCCCCATTCATTGGTTTCAAAGGGGTAGTGGAAACACACCACCCCTGAGATTCCATAGCTCTCCATCCCACTATCCATGCGCATTGATGTTTAAGAAACAGAAACCTACAAACAGAAACCTCTACATGACTAAACTTCCAAGGCAGCTATGATCCTGATTCCCATTCTCAATTCTTTGCTGTTGGGGGCTGGGGAATTATAGGGTCAGTGATCCAAAACTGCTGCCCCTTTAATCACATATGACTGTCATGCTTTTAATGCACAAAAGAGCTGCTGTCCATATTTAATATGCACCTAAGGCAGAGGACGCGGGTGGCGCTGTGGGTTAAACCACAGAGCCTAGGGCTTGCCGATTAGACGGTTGGCGGTTCGAATCCGCGTGACGGGGTGAGCTCCCATTGTTCGGTCCCTGCTCCTGCCAACCTAGCAGTTGGAAAGCACGTCAAAGTGCAAGTAGATAAATAGGTACCGCTCTGGTGGGAAGGTAAATGGCGTTTCTGTGCGCTGCTCTGGTTCACCAGAAGCAGCTTAGTCATGCTGGCCACATGACCTGGAAGCTGTACGCCGGCTCCCTCGGCCAGTAAAGCAAGATGAGCGCTGCAACCCCAGAGTCGGCCACGACTGGACCTAATGGTCAGGGGTCCCTTTACCTTAAGGCAGAGGAGAGTTTTATTTTTTAATCCCAAGCTAATTCATGCCCCCATTGTAAACTGAGCTGTGAGCTGGCTTGTTTTTTGTGTGGAAGCTGAACGAATGGTTAAAGAGTTGGTTCCCCCTGCCCCACTACATCAGCCAGTAATGATCCCTATGCCCAGTGAAGTATGCAGACTACTATTTTCATCAACATTCACTTGTGACGCAGATCACATCCAAAAAATGGACAGAGTATGTGTGGAATGACCGCTCCCCGCTTAAAACGGGGGGCGCCCTTTGTGTGGACGCGTGCAGCTCTAGATCTGGAGTGGCTCCAACAGCATAGGCTTGGTTTGCCTTCCCTCAGGTGGGATACCTGGAGGTCTCCGCCTACCTCAGTCAGTTGTCCAATCCCACCTGGGGGAAGCGTTGCCAAGGAGACCAGGCCAGGTAGGGGAGGGATTACCTGCCCACACAATAGAGGGAGGATCTTACCTGGGAATCCTCACTTGGCTCCAGAGCTTGAAATTTAATAAAGTTGTGGCCAATTTAATCCCATAGCACGTTGTCTTGACTCGTTATTCCACATGACGGGGGGAGGGGAACGCTCGGGATCTGGGGACTCCGCCTGTCCACGCAAACTGGTGCTGATGTTTCTGCCCAAGATTTACAGTATAAACTCCTGTTCACATATTATCTCTAATGGCTGGATGCATTTTAATCTTTAAAAAATGCTAACATAATATGAACCTGCTATGGTTTTACAGCATCCTAACATCCCATTCCAAAACATATTCCTCAGTAGTGAGCCACAGTGATGTATAAATGCTCAGGAATTATTCTTTAGATTCACAGCCTAATACCACAAGCCTATTCATCTTTTCATAGAAGTAACACATAGAAGTGTGTTCAATGGGTTCCCTCGTAACTGTGTTTAGGTTTGCAGTCTTAAGTTTCAAAAGCTTATCTGTGCCATTCACATCCCCCCCCCAATCTATCTTTCTAGCTTATTCACAGGAAATCTGATAGAATTTCAAGAAAATAAATAGCTTTTCCTGAATGTATTTTCACTCCTATTACACACACATATTCATATCTGAGATGAGGCTTAGAAAAATAGGATACTTGTCACAATGACCTTCATCGTCATTCTGAGAAAAAATGGTTTTTAAATGTTTGATTTAGACTTCTTAAGCTTAATATTTCTGAGAAGCGTAGATCCAAAACTACCCATGATACCATAAGATTAACTTGAGAATCAAATCTGATATCTTTGCTTAATTTGCTTGGGGAATAATCCCCAAGGAAACACATTGAACTGTGTCAGATTTATTTTTATCGATCATGGTTATGTATTCATAAAACTAGATATTTAGTGTTTTCCCCACCCTTTCAGAGCACTTTGCAGAATATTAATTAACTGACAATATCACACACTTGACCACATTTCTCTGTGCTTTCATAAAGTCTTAACCTTATGGTAGCATGCAAGAGGAAAGAAAGAGAATCTTACTCCCTCTTGCATGGTAGTGAAGCATTGTCCCTTCCAGATATGGTGTCCCTTTCAGGTATGGTCAATATTCTTACCTGTTGTCCAGCACCTGTGAATGAGCCACTGCCTTGCCACTGCCCCTCTTCCTCTTGGTAAGAAACAACGACGCGCTGCAATCAGAAGATAGGAGAGCCGTGCATCTCCACCCACACAGCCCCACCCACAGCTACTGATAATCGTCACAATCATCAAACAATGAAACATCCTAGCATGCTAATAGGCCAGTAGCCTGCTTTCCTTCTTCTGCAGCTAGGACAACAACATTGCAGGCTGGCAGAGTAGGGACAAGGAAACACATCCTGCCTCTGTCATCCGGCAGTTGCCTGCATGCAATTCCTGATCACCTGAGGCCACCAGGTGAGTTTTTAAATATAACTTGAGTTGTTTTATTCAGAACATCCTGTTTACGATTTTGCTGATGCTGTCACTTTCTGGCGGCAATGAAAGGTAGCTTTCTAGATACAGGTAGGGTGCGTGGAAAAGCTAAGGGGCTGAAATTTCGAACTCCACAAAGCCCTTTGCGCTTTACATTCTTGTAGCAGGAGTATCTAACAGAAAGCATCTTGCAGTACCTATCAGTGGGTTTTTTTTAAAAAAAGGCAATTGGGAGTAGTATTCCAATGTATATGCACAGAATCCATCTCAAGGGGCTCTCAGAATTTCTAGTGTGTTCTTACCCTCCAGTGTATAATGATAGAATACTCAAATTTTAACTACAGCAATGATTTCTTTTTTAAAAAACCTCCACTGTATATGTAATTTAACAAATCGCAGCAAGTCCATTGAAGGAATAAAGGATCAGTTGACTCTCTAGGCACAATGCTAGCAAATTTATCACAGGACTCAGTCTGGGAACTGCAACTTACTGTTTGTTACAATGTACAATTATTGGCGCTGTGCTTAGAAATGCATTAATAGTAAATGGATATTTCTAAATATTCCACATGTCAAGTACAGTATTTCATTGTCCAGATGATAATGGAACCTCATGTAAAATTGCTTTACCTTTATTGTTAATAACAAGGTGACATTTATGGAACTAATAAGCTGTGAAGCCCATTACAGTTTATTGTGGTATTTGAACACGAACCTTATAATGTATTCATTTACAGAAACTATTTGAGTCATTTAAATATCATTAAATGCTGAGCATAATTAAATAGTGTTTTCTCCTGTGATCTCAGGTGTGTAGAATAAAACTATTATTTCCTGAAGCTCAGTCACTTCAAATATATACTTTTTGATTAAAGCTGTGCCATTATTCAGAGCAAACATGGTAGCATCAGTCTGTAAGAGGTCCATAGCCTCTATAGCAAGCAGTGAGACATAGAAATGCTTGAATTAAAAGTAAATCCACAAACCCTGATAGTTTAAGCAGTACATTTGCATATGTTAGAACTTGGAATGTCTAAGACTCTAGGACTGGGGAACCTTCAAGATTTTTCCTTGAACAAAATTGAGTTTTTGCTTCCAGCTGATAACCAGATAATCTACATTTCAGGATGAAACTTTGGCTTTTCATAAGAACATGTGAAGACCTCTGCTGATCAGACCAAAGGCCCATCTAGTCAGCATTCTGTTCCCATTGTGGCCAGCTGGATGCCTTTGGGAAGCCAAAAGAAGGACCTGAACCCAAAATTGCTCTTCCTATCTGTGTTTCCCAATTACAATAGCCCTCTCCATAATGTGATGGTATTAAATGGCATAGTCCTTCCCATGTTTTTGCATTTTTCCACTCCTCCTCAGTGTCATTGCCTGTCTGCAGTTGGGGGGCGGGGATGGCAAGAAAACATGTAATATTGTGAAGAAAGATGGTGGAAGGGTCAAGAGATGCAGAAGCCATTTTCAACAATAGCTGCAGTTTTGCTGACACATCGCTTCTACATTATATTATCCTTCCTCCAAAGAACTCAGAGGTCTTCTCGCCCCCAACCCCCCCTTATGACACTGATACATTTGTTGACTCAGAAAATCTATACAACTTCCAGTCCATCAATCATTTTGAAAAGTATCCCTGATTTCTTTCACATTCACAGTTCTAAATCCCCCCTAAGGGTTATATGAAGAAGACATGGTGCATGCTAATAATAAATAATAAATAAATTTTATTTATACCCCGCTCTCCCTGGCCAAAGCCGGGCTCAGGGCGGCTAACACCAATAAAATCACAATAAAAACATAATAGAAAAAAAATAAAATAAAGCAATTTAAAATACAGGTTAAAATGCAATTTGAAATGCAGCCTCTTTTTAAAAGTAGCCCTAGGTCAAAACCGTAAGGGGAAGGGAACATAAGGGTCAGACTGAGTCCAAACCCAAGGCCAGGTGGAACAGCTCCGTCCCTGAGGAAAGATATCAAGTCCCACAGGACCCTAGTCTCTTGTGACAGTGTTCCACCAAGTCAGGGTCAGTACTGAAAAGGCCCTGGCCCTAGTTGGGACCAATCTAACCACCTTGTGACTTGGGACCTCCAAAGTGTTGTCATTTGTGGATCTTAAGGTCCTCTGCTGGGCATACCAGGAGAGGTGGTCCTGTAGGTATGTGGGTCCTAGGCCACATAGGGCTTTAAAGGTCAAAACCAGCACCTTAAACCTGACCTTGTACTCCACCGGGATCATTAGTGCATTAGTCTGATTTATTTGTATCTCCTTCAGTTTTGTTCATATAATTTGAAGAACTGTCTCCTCTCAGGGTCAAATTTCTTATTAGCCACATAATATATTGTGTACTCTATGTTACCATGCCCCAGTGAATTCACAACAAATTTCACAAAATTCTTTTCAGTGTCATCTGCAGCAGAAGACACTGCAATTCACATTTTGAAAGTCGTCTTCAAGAAGAATGAGAAGAAGGGAAGGCACACAGAAGTTAGATTTCACTATAACTGATGATGTGGTGGTTTTCTTCAACACCACAGTGAAGCAAGTCTTGTTAAGCAGTGCATAAGCCTTCACAACTTGATGAGAGATGTAATGATTACTGAAATACAAGGCCTTGTTTCAAGCTGGTTTTCTGAATTCAGATTATAATCACCAAGAACTTCAAGTGTGAAATGTTTTTAGTAATGTCCTTGGATTCCATGATTTGCATAATCATGCTGTGCAAGCTTATTTTTATTTATTTATTTTAAAGAAAGGCTTTAAAGCACAGAAATTGCACAGAGCCAACTTCTCAGCTGGTGTCAGGCAGCTGTTTTGCCAAATTACATGAAGGAGGGAGACAAGGATTTTACACCAAGCAAAATCTGGCCCCGTTTAGAGACACACGATATACTTATGGGTTTGGCTGAGCTATATCACTAATTATAACTTTTAGAGTCAATTGATCCAAGTTATTAGTAGATTTCAGAAAGCATGAAAATCAAATTTATTATGTCACCCTTGCAACCCTGTCATTATTTGGCTCCCTAGCTGGCTTCATCATAGTCCCAAAGCTGGTAATTTCATTTTATTACCAAGGTGATGTACATTAAAAAGTGAGGGTTTAAAAAACCAAATGAGCAGCAGAGAAGAATCCACTTCTAATTATATGTGCAAGTTAACGCTATTGGTTTTGACAGAATATATGAAGTAAGTCTGCATATGATGGTGGCCAAATCCACCGTCACAACCTGTGCTTCACTTCAGCTGTGTGTATAATTGCATTTAATTAAAATAAAACCAGTTGCCAGTAGAACAATGTTCAGGTTCTCTTTCACACTGAAATGAGAGAGAGGATCTTATCACAATTAAATTCCAATTTCACAGCTTGCTAACATTTTGCACTGCAAACATGACCTCACTAAGAGCGTACAGGTATATCAATGAAGAAGTCTTGTTTACTATTTCATGGCAGGCCGTGTTCCATTTAGTACAGTAGCCCTAATTTTAATAGTTGTGGTTCGGAAGGGGAAAAAGCCTAGAATTGATTCTTGTCAGAGGAGAAGTTATTGTTTCAGTAGTTTTTCCAAGTTACGTTTCTCTGAACCTGGGAGCAATCAAAAGATTTATTGCTGAATTGCATCACATCTGAAGCTGGTTCAATAATTTGCACCCGAAAGGGCCTCAGTTCTTCCCACAGTGTAGTTTCCATTCACTGAAGAAGGCAAATTTAAAAATAAAAGGATTTATAATTTTCAATATATTTCTCAGGTTGACCTAGACCTGCACACCATGTTAAGCAGTGCAGCTGAATTCCCACAGTCAAAGTAATGAAGGCTGACAAATACCCTTCAGATCCAAGGCTTCCTCTGATGTGAAATTTTGCTCTTTCCACGCTCAGCATCCAAGCTCCTAATATCCCCCTTCCCCTTCCTTTCTGTTCTTTAACCAATTGGGTGCTTGCTTGTTTTCATGGTGTCATTTGCCGAGTGTAACTTCCTCTTCCCCTTTCCTGCCCTTGTTCTAATTAGCTATAATTCATTACAAGTATTTTGCTGCACCATAGTCAAAGGCATTTATAAATTCATCAGATCGGATTCCACCTATAATTAGCAGGCTATGCTGTGCAACTGTTAGATCACAGAATAAAATATAATGGTTCAACACAAGAGCTAAACCACCACTGTCTCACCAGAGTGGTGCATGCTCTAGTTTTCTCCCGCTTGGACTACTGCAATGCGCTCTACGTGGGGCTACCTTTGAAGGTGACCCGGAAATCCAGAATGCGGGAGCTAGACATCTTAAGGCAGCCCTGTTCAGGGAAGTTTTTAATCTGTGACATTTTAGAGTAGTTTTGGTTTCTGTGGAAGCCGCCCAGAGTGGCTGGGTACAAATAATAAATTATTTTTATTATTATTACTCAACTTGGCAAGCTCCAGATGTTTTGTGCTAGAACTCATATTAGCCCCAGCCAGCACTGATGGGAACTGCAGTCCCAGATACCTGGATTATAGATGCAAGAGTCCTTGAGCATGACAGAGCTTGCTTCATGTTGGCAAAGAGTCTCCCTCTCCCTACTTTCTCTTCACCAGCAGTGACCAGCTCTCTCTCTCTCTCTCTGCTTACATTCGCTTCACTAGCAGTGACCGGCTGTTGCACTTTTAGAAGAAACTTTTTGCATAAAATTGCACACATCCAGCCCAACTTAGATGCCACAATGAGAGCTGAAGGTGTCCTTTGTCTCATTTGGTCCTTCTTGCTGAAATCAGTTTCAGCTGGTTTCATCAGCAGATCCTGACAGCATGCCTGGAGAGATGCCTACTGAGTTTGTGGCCTTCATGCTCATCGAAGGCTTGCTGGAGTAATCTGTCACTTCTGGAGAGGGACATCCTCAGTGCCTACAGTACTTCTGTGAGCTGAAGATGGGTCCCTGTCTTAAATATATAGTTATAATTGACTCTGTTTTATTGCTTCTTTGATATATAAACAAGGTAGAGTACATTAAGATGCACAATTGACTGCCTAAACAGATTTGCAGACCCAAATAAGAGAGACAGGTTGTGATCCCACCAGAGTTAAACACTTTTAAGTCTCATTGAGTTCAGTGGGAGGGTGCCTGCCTTTGAAATCTGTAAAATTTTAAAGTGCTTAACTTTGCCTACATTTACTTAGTTGTTAGCTCATTAAATTCTTATCCTTTCTACCAAATGGTACTCAAGACAGCTAGAGAGTAAAATAAAGAATTATAGTGAAATAAATGAAATTATCAAATCAATAATAAGGATAAAATCTCTCCTGTCAGTCCACATAATTTTCATGCTGGTTGTGAAGGGCCAAACTTCTCTTCTACTCCAGCTAACATAGAATTCAAACAGGCTTGATGAGGAGGAATGGAGTGATCTGTTCCTCTGCCACCAGCACACTCAACCACATGGAAGTCCACCCACTTGCCTGCATGAAATTCCTGGTCACCTGTGCCTACCAGGCTAGTATAAAAAGAGAGCAGGCTTACAGCACAGCAGGGTGCAGATAAAGCCCCCTGTCCCTTAAATGTCGTTTAGCATCACACTCTTTTATTTTATGTTTCAACAGAAAAAGCCAGACAGCGAACAAAAATGGATATTCAACCATAGCTTCAGCATCCATTTTCTGATCATATCTTGCTGTGTGTGACCTTCAACTTATTTAGCATTCAAGGTAAGCAGTATGTATAATGTGCCACTGGAGCAACAACACTAACAATGTACGGGTGGTTTCACAAAACCTCAAAGGACAGAAAAGAAACAGCCAAGAAGGTCATGGAGCACTTAGTCTGGGCCACACTTGAGCAGGATGCTAACGAACGAACCATACATCACATGATCAACCATTTCTGTTGCTAGAAATACCAACTACTACTGGAAGGAAACAGCCCAAAATAAAGCAAATGTGTTCTGAAACCTCGTACGGTTCCCATTGCTGTTAGGTACTTTCAAATATCTCTCAAGCGCCCTTGCATTTGCCAAGCCAAGAGAGTTTTCTCTGATCACGGGTGCAAATTCTGATGATAACCTCTCTTCCCATGTTAACACCTGTACCAGAGCTCATATTCCTTTTGCGTTCATAAACGCCTGTCATTTTGGCCCTCCCCCTTCCCATCTGTTCTTGTTTTAGTCCTTCATTTTAACAGTTTGAGACACGGCTTGGATAAATGCTACTGCAATTTAAATTTCTCCATTTACTCAAAGAATCAGAAGGGCAATACAATGTTCCTCATGCATCCCGTCTCATCTGCCTTAATCCTGTGATAAAGGAGCTGCAGCTGGCTGGGTGAATGCTGAGCTCCTGACCTTTCTAAATATATCCAGCCACCATATGTATTATGACTGCAATCCTTAATCCACCGGCAGGATTGTAAATTTAACTGAAATCAGCAGGATTGGCACGCCTGCTGGAACACTCAATATTGCCTTGAGTGTTAGGTGAGGGATTCAAGAGAGGTCTGCATGTGAGTAATATCATAGGCACCACCACATTAACTGAAGGAAAGAATCTCATGCACTATAAGGCAGTTTCGTCCATTCCGAGCACTCTTTAAACTTTTTTTGAAACAATATCTTCTGTATCTTTCCAGCAGGACACACTGTGGGCTAAAAATCTTACTGAAAGCAGTGCCAGATTTACGTATAAGCTAAACAAGCTATAGCTTAGGGCTCCACTCACTTGGGGGCCCAAAAAAAATTAAAGGGGAAAAAACTGGATGTACATTTCCAAAATATAAGATAAAAAACAAATAAAATAAAACCTACATATAGCAACAGTGTTTTGTGTTGTGTAGGCTCCTATTTGTTATGCGCAAATGGCTTTAGATACCTATTAGAGCCATAAATTACCATATAGCATATATTCAACACAAAAAACAGCGACAATTTGTTGTTGACAAAGGACAGGTGGACATATAAAGTGCCCCATTACCTTCAGTAGCTTAGGGCCTCATCAAACCTAAAGCCGGCCCTGGGTGTGGATCTGCCCTTTATCAAATTTCCCCTTTAAACATCCAGGATCCCTAACAGAGGCAGATTTTGGGCAGTACAACCAGTACCACCACACTGGGCACCGATGCTCTTCCATTCTGACCACTGGGAGGAGTGCAGAGAGAAGAAACACCATGGTATACCTGCATCAGCACAACCAGACACCTTCATCTGCCCCAGCTGCAACAAAACATGTCTTTGCTGTATTGATCTCTACAGCCACAGCAGGTGCTGTAACTCTCCAGCAGTTTAACTCCCCCCCCCACAAAGGCACCCTCCTCCATTGTCTCCCAAGAGAGCCAACAAGAACATCCATGTTTAATGGACTGTTCGGAGATAAGGGCTTTATTTATTTATTTCTTGCAACATTTTTATATTGCCCATTAACAGAAAGGGCAGTTGACTTTTTAAAAAGAAAAGAAATATAAATAAAAACTATAAATGGTAATAAAATCAAATTTAAACAGCATTGGGGGGGGGACACACAGAGAGAAAACAGTAGCACCATTTTCTGAATGAATGAATCATTTTGTTTGGACATAATAACTGGATAATATATTGCCTGCAGCAGAATTCTAAGCATATACTCTCAAAAGCAAGTCCCATTGAGCATAACCCTAAGTCTAACTGTGCAGTCTGAAATCTATGACAGATTAAATTTGTGACAGTTAATTAGGTGGACGCTTTGAAAACTACAGCCACATTTCCTTATGTGGAAATTACTATAGTGAGTAGCCTGATGTTGATATGCAGTTTATTTTTATTTTCTCTCTTTTTTTTTAGACATCTGAGCAAAAGAACCAAAATTGTGAAGATTGTTTTGAATTGATTGTAACTTGGTTTTGACGTGTGTGTGAGTGTGTGTGCATGTGAAAACCAGGTCATAATCTTCACAATGTGTATGTGTGTATATATAAATATATAAAAGTTTCGAGCGTGCTACAGATGTCAGAGAGCACGGTTACCGACTTTACAAAAGCTACAAAGGAAAGCAAAAGGATTTCATTGATTTTTGGTCCTTTCAGAAAATCCTCGGCTGCTCTGAACAAAAGACGTATCACCAGGATCTTCTGTTATTTTTGTGAGCCAACAATGGATTTATTTCTTTTTCTTTTTTTAGCAACACCAAAATATTAAGCACTGTTTCCTTCAGAATAAATGATAACTCATAGCAGTCTCCCCAAACTGTGGGACGTCAGGTAATTCACAATTATACTGATGCTTCTATCATTATCTTCAGCTTCTGGTGGGAATCTGCAACCTTTTCTTCCCTTTAATATACACTGGGGGTTTTTTAGGGGGGGGAAGAGTCTAAGTTTTTTAAAACTTCACATTCCACATGATTTCCTTTTGCTTTTTGTACTGCAATTTGAAATGCAATTATTTTAACTAACTTTAAAACACACACACACACCCCTTTAAAATTTCCTATTTTAAGGCTACTTACTACTGTCTATGGAACACTGCACCCTGTTATTTGCACAAAAGTATTGTTGTTGCTGTTTTGCTAGCGACAGAAGATGCGGCTCTGTTAAGCCTGACCAGACTCATTTCATGGTTGTCAGTATAGTTGGGACTTTCTAAGGCAGAAAAGCAAGCAGGTGTTGGAAAAGTGCGAAATCTTTCCACCAACTGAGTTTTGGGATCTAGGACAGCGAGGTATGGTGAGCTGTCTATCATCCTCTTTCCTATGGCACTAGAGGTTCCCATCATCCTCTTATGGTGCTAGAAGCCAATGAGACAACTAACCACCCTCCTTGTGTTTCTTCTCTTTGAATCATAGGAATGCAATGTGATTGAGGACAAAAAGGTCTGCCTGAATTTTCCAAGGCTAGACTTTGGGGTTGCATGGAGTGTTAGGGGGAAGGGTAGTACCTCTGGTGGGGATCGTGCTCCTTCTGGGGTAGTTTTTCCACCTTTAGTCCCCACACTGCACTCAACTCTCACTTGTGTCTTGCTGAAGCTGTCAGCATGTGACAATGGCCACACCCTGGGAAACAGTTTTGACTGGCTGGATAAACCAGTGCGATAAATTTACTTGGGCATAATGGAAGCTGTTCTATGTACTTGCCATGGAATTGGGAAGTGACTTTTTAAATCCTACACTCTTGCAATCTTTCAAGAATGAGCTAAGGTCCCCCCCCCATATATTATCCTAAGCTAAAGAAAGTTAGGTTTTCAACCAGATTTTGAGATGCCTTCTTTCTTACTGAATAGCATGGTATGATTTCAAAACAATAAACCAGTTTGTCTACTTTCTTATGCTGGTGCATCTCAACCCTGCAAGCCAGGAAGTTAATCTTTGGCCTTCCAGCTGCTGCTAGGCTACAAAGCCTATAATCTCTTACCATTGGCCATGCTGGCTGGGGCTGATGGGAATTGGAGTCCAACAACAACTGAAGGGTCACAGGTTCCCCATCCCTGAGCTAAGCCTACCTGCATGCTTAAACTGCTCTGTGTTCCCTACTGTTGGCAAATGAATAGGGTGTTTTTTTAGGGTGGTGGTGGGGGTTACATAAAAACTGAGCCACCTCAAAAAGCCTAAAGGATAGAAAGAGAAGTATGGGGGCATTTCACATTAAATACCTATTTGGAGTACTTTCAATGACTTGTGTAGCTACAATTTTGGGGATTTTTTTGCTATTTCATTGGGAGTTTACTTGACAAGTATTATTGTCTCCAAGTTTTTCATGGGTAGCAAATCATATAATTGATATCACCTGGAATAGCATACAAAGAAAAGCATATTTTCCAATGCTAGGTTTGAGGTCTTTGGCCAGTTTAATGGGGATATGATTGAAAGAGCATTTTTTTTAGTGTGACATCCTGGAGTCCCTATAAAAACTGGATTGCAGTTTCCTTTCTAAGTAATTAACTGGGAACTTCTAGTCATTTAAGCTAAGTATGTTTTAATTCATTAAGTACGTTATTCTTTGTAGACATGTTATTTCTATGTGCCTAGTATAGTAAAACATTGGTTCTTTTCCTCCTGCATTCTGGGAATTATTTCTATCTTCTCTTTGCTTCTAAAACAGACTATAAGGCCTGTTTATAATCAATCATGCTTCTCTCTCTCTTTCACGCACAAGGCTAAAGGTCTGTGCCTGGCACAGATCTTTTTGTATATCATTCCTTACATACCACACTTGTCTTCTTTAGTTCACCTTTAGTTCACAATGATGTGTAAATCACAATGATGTGTTAATCCTCAATGTATAATTAATTGTGTGAGTTTATATAACAATCTAAACATTAGTAAACACCTTAGTCATAACATTATCAATCTTAGTCATAGGTGGATTAAGAGCTTATATGCCTGTCTAAATACAGCTCTAACATTCTGTCTTTCATGTGCCAAAGATCTATGGAGCTATGTAAGCCCGCCTTACATACAAATGAGCCAATAGGATTTCAGTTTCTTTGTCTTGTATTGAGCCAATCAGCCACTAGCACATTCGTGGCCATGCTTGTTGTAACTTTGAATAAAAGGAGATGCTGTGAGGCTAGAGGAAAGAAGAATCTCTCTCTCTCTCACTTTCATCTGGCACACACGCAAGCTCTCAGAAAGAAAACATCTCGTTGTCTGTCTTTATTCATCTCTACAAACCCCCAAAATCCACAATTCTTGTTTTAGCTTTATGAAGTTATTAAATGCCAATATGCAAGAGAATATATTCTCTTGTGCTGTGGTCAGTGCAGGGTGGCAGCAGGCAGAAAAGTCACACAGCCCTAGAGCTGATGACCATTTTAGGATTATATTTGTAACCTTATGTACCTTGTAGGATGGCTTACTGTAATAGCAGCATATATAATGATCAGAGTAATAAGAAAGAGAGGAGCCAATGGCCTGTCCTGATAAGTTCTTCCCAAATGAACATATACACAAACAGACATCTACAAAGCTGCTGTGATTTTTAAGAACCTTGAAAGATCAGACCAAAGAATAAACAATTCCAGCATTCTGTTTCCAAAAATATATAGCTGTTTGCTTCTTGGAAGTCAGTAGGTGTCTCCCACTGTTTTTTCACCAGAAACTGACATTCAGACACATACAGCACCTCCATTTTTTACTTGCGGTGAGATCCAAGATTCAGTGGATCTTCTAGACTCTTGGAACTCATGGTCTAATGCAAGTCAGTTGACAACATAAGAAGCTGGGATAGCTCAGTGGGCAGAGTATGAGACTCTGAATCTCAGAGTCCTAGAGTTGTGGGTTTGAGCCCCACGTTGGGGGAAAAGATTCCTGCATTGCAGGGAGATTGGACTAGATGACCTTCGTGGTCCTTTCCAACTCTATGATTCTTTGACTCTCTATTACCTATTTGAATTCTCTAAAAACAATGGCAGGCAACCTACAAGCAAATATAGTCTTCTTACCTGAATACAGATTTCTGCCAATAGCATAGTTCAGGAGAGATATGTTTACTAGGTTGCAAGTAGTCCTACAACTTATTAGCGCAGGCTGGTCCCTGCAATGAATCTTCCAAAACACCAATGCATTTGTGAGAGAGGAGAAGAGACAAATTCATGGAGAAGGCTATCAATGGTTATAATGATGACTGTGTTTACCTTTGCCGTTGGAGTCATTAAGCCTCTAAATACCAATTGCAAGTCCAAAGAATGCTATTGCACTCTGATTGTACTCGCAGAATCATAGAATCATAGAATCATAGAGTTGGAAGAGACCACAAGGGCCATCGAGTCCAACCCCCTGCCAAGCAGGAAACACCATCAGAGCACTCCTGACATATGGTTGTCAAGCCTCTGCTTAAAGACCTCCAAAGTAGGAGACTCCACCACACTCCTTGGCAGCAAATTCCACTGTCGAACAGCTCTTACTGTCAGGAAGTTCTTCCTAATGTTTAGGTGGAATCTTCTTTCTTGTAGTTTGGATCCATTGCTCCGTGTCCGCTTCTCTGGAGCAGCAGAAAACAACCTTTCTCCCTCCTCTATGTGACATCCTTTTATATATTTGAACATGGCTATCATATCACCCCTTAACCTCCTCTTCTCCAGGCTAAACATGCCCAGCTCCCTTAGCCGTTCCTCATAAGGCATCGTTTCCAGGCCTTTGACCATTTTGGTTGCCCTCCTCTGGACACGTTCCAGTTTGTCAGTGTCCTTCTTGAACTGTGGTGCCCAGAACTGGACACAGTACTCCAGGTGAGGTCTGACCAGAGCAGAATACAGTGGCACTATTACTTCCCTTGATCTAGATGCTATACTCCTATTGATGCAGCCCAGAATTGCATTGGCTTTTTTAGCTGCCGCGTCACACTGTTGGCTCATGTCAAGTTTGTGGTCAACCAAGACTCCTAGATCCTTTTCACATGTACTGCTCTCAAGCCAGGTGTCCCCCATCTTGTATTTGTGCCTCTCATTTTTTTTGCCCAAGTGCAATACTTTACATTTCTCCCTGTTAAAATTCATCTTGTTTGTTTTGGCCCAGTTCTCTAATTTGTCAAGGTCGTTTTGAAGTGTGATCCTGTCCTCTGGGGTGTTAGCCACCCCTCCCAGTTTGGTGTCATCTGCAAATTTGATCAGGATGCCCTTGATTCCATCATCCAAGTCGTTGATAAAGATGTTGAATAAGACCGGGCCCAAGACAGAACCCTGTGGCACCCCACTAGTCACTCTTCTCCAGGATGAAGAGGAACCATTGATGAGCACCCTTTGGGTTCGGTCAGTCAGCCAGTTACAAATCCACTGAGTGGTAGCATAGTCAAGACCACATTTTACCAGCTTCTTTACAAGAATATCATGGGGCACCTTGTCAAATGCCTTGCTGAAATCAAGGTAGGCTACATCCACAAGAAGTGCCATAGGCAGCTGGTTGACCATTGTTAATTACAGCATGATGGACTGGATAGGCCTTTGACCTGGTCCAGAATAGATGTTCTGTTCTTCTGTTTGGAATTCGTTAAGAAATTTAGAAGTCCACTTGTAGAACTACAGGAACATAGGAAGCTGTTTTCTCAGTATTTTCAATTGGAAGGAGCTCTCCAGTATGTCAGGCAGGAGTCCTGAAGAAACCAGGATCTGAAACTGGGTGTCTGAAGAGCAAGTGGCAGCACTCCACCTACCCCAATCCTTCCGCTGCTGAAAGGAAGGTGTCTCAGTGCACAGTGTTGTCACTCATCTTCCCTGTGCCTGGGCAGAGAAGTTGAGTGAGCAGCAACACTCTGAGGAGTGCCCTGACTCCCACCAAGTTCGGCAAGAGCCTGGGTATTCCTGCATGTTTATTGTTGTTCAGCTTCCCTCAGGGCAGAGGGAAGCTGATCGGCAACACTCTGAGGACCGCCTTGGATCCTGCTGAGTTCAGCGAGAGCCAGGGCATTGCAGTGGTGACAATTCCCGTTTGCCCTCAGGCAACAAGATGGGGGAGGTCCCCCTGCATTCAGAGCCTGCCACCTCCCACTAAACTGTGATCCTTCCCCTTGTACCCATGGTTTGTATTCCCCCCCCCCCTGCATTTCAAGCTACCACTATTATGCACAGAGCAAAGAAGAAAAGCACATGTCACAGTAGCAGCGAATGAAGAACTTACCGATCCTTTGGACATATTTTGATGTGCACCAATCTGTATCAGAGGCAGACAATAACCAAAGGATCTAGTTCTGTTTTTGGACTGGTTTGAGGCTCAGAATAACACTAATTTTTATCATTTCAAAGGGAACAGTGATTTTATATCTCCCCACCCCCCTTTATCTCTCCCAGTGTAAAGAGCAAGGGCCACACTAGCAATAAATATGGACCAGAGGAGAGGACCTTACTTTGGCCTTTCTCCTTCCCAGAGATATACTGCAGGTCACATTAAATTGTCTTTCCCCCCTAATACTCAGTATGAACAGAAATAGCAGAAACAGGAGAATAGCATGAACAGCAGGAATCCACCGTTAAAAGTACATTTTATATAAGTTACACTACTCACAAGCAAACACCACCTTGACATGGTTTGCTTGCACTTAAATTCAGTTCTGTCAGAGGGCATTTTAGCTTGCTCATTCCACCCCTGGCTTTTAGCCAAAAGCAGTACTTTTCTTTCCAGGTAAATTTATTTTGCCACACCATTTGCTGAGGGTTTTTTTGTGTGTTTTTTTTGGTGAATGTTTGACATCACCTCCCTAAATGAAGTAAGGGGCGGGGAATAACAACCACAGATCCTTCGAGCCAGGAAATTATCATCCAGTTTTATGATTCTGGGGAATGAGCAGCAATTTACAATATGCAGTCAGATATCATAAGGCCCAGATGAGGCAGGGGAGGGGAAAAATAATTCTTGCGCTTTTATGAAGAACATTAACTTCACACGCTGCAGGGAGTTAAATGCAGAAGCAGATGCTCTTGCTGAGTGGCTGAGAACTGGCTTTTGCAGGAGCAGCAGTCAACACCTGCCTTGGTAAAATGATGGCTTGGCACATCCATAGCTCTGCTGGCAGCCCTGCAACTCAAGAGGATGATAAGGATGCCTGACACAGGGAAACCATATTGTATCTGAAGGAACATCAAATGAGACAGGAAGGACAAATTTCAACAAATTTCAACTCCAGCTACACACACTGAGAGAGAGAGAAAGAAAGAGAAAGAGAGAGTGAGAGAGAGATGGATGGAGTCATCTGCACATTGTATACAACACTTCTTCCCCCAGCAGTAGCCTGAGCAAGTCCTAACCCAGATAAGATGCAAATTTTGATCTGGAAACTCTTGAATACAAATCAGCCTGGATATCCAGATGGGTGAAACTGTCAATTTTGATTTCTTCCAGTTTCTCTCTCCGCCTCCCCCAAACTTTAGTTCTGCACAATTCTACATCAGTTTTCTTTTTTTAAAATAAATAAAATAAAAAGCCCTCATGAACATTCACCAGCTTTCTGATGCGAATTTCTTTTAATGCACACATCCTGTATGCAATTTTGCCTAATATACACATTTCCCCCTAATGTAATGCATTTTGTACGCCATCTTCACTAATATATGCATGTTTACCCACACTTTACCCCAGCATATACATTTTTGTGCCCATTAGTTTGCTGGAGAACTGCTCTGTAAAATTTAGGGAAGTGCTAATTTTGAAGGATCGGGTAAGTGTGAAGTGAATCAAATGTATTTCCCATCGACCTGGATAGCACTTCCTTCTCACTTCTAAAACCATCAACTATCTCAGATGAAAAAGAAAGAAATATTTATCTGAGGAGAGATGAAAGGAATTAGGAAAGTAGTTTGACTGGTTAGGTGGACTCCTCTAGGGATTGTCCAAGCTCCATAGACCCCTAGTTCTGTAGCTTCTTTGCTGTTCTGGTTGCTTCTGGATTTCATACCAAGAGCTGAAGAGTTGACTAAGTTCTGGGATAAGTTAGAGTGAACAACTGTAGCCTTCAATTGTTCCCAATAGTCAACACAGGCCTTATTCATTTATTCGTTTTATTTGTCACCGAATTCAAAATGTCGGTAGGCACTTGCATATTCTATTAAAAACCATTAAGTTTAATAATAAAACAACAACACCGAAGCAAATATAGCAGGCTTATTGGTAGTGGACAGATGGAATTGGACCTGTTACTTTTTTTTAAGTGACGTATAGGATATTTTATTATGTAATCTTTTGTAAAACTTGAAAGAAATATAATGTGTTTGCAAATCTGTGTATCCTACAATGGAAAGTCATTATTTAGTCAGGACAAATTACAGATTCCTGCCAGTGTACACTCATTTTTCAATCTGTCTCCACACAAACTGTATGAAATTGCTCTTAGTGGTGTCCACAACTGTTTGCCTTTTAAAAAGTGGCAGCTCCATTTTGGAACCATCTGCTGTTATCTAGTGCCTGCAGATGTGTACCTGCAGAACTGTTTTTGCACATACGTGTTCATAACTAAGTGAAGCAGCCATCATGGTTGAAAGGTCATAACAAGAACTTTCATATCAACTCTCATCACCTCACGCAAAAGGCTTTTCAGTGGAGGCAGTCGAGACACATTCAGCTGAAAATTGTTGGGCAATAGGTCATAAAGGGACAAGAAACGATGAAGTTGTTTATGTGACTCACACCTCAAATGTTCAACAAGAACAACCCAACATGCAACTATAACACATTGCTTGTTTGAAAGTTGACATGGTTCCTTTTAGGTTTTTTTTAAACCTCTTTGTATAACTTTGTGGAGGACTGTACCACATACTGGTCTCAACATTTAAACTGAGTCTCAGATGTTCCTACAAGACCGAGATATATGCATTTTGGTCATGGAACAGTCTTCCATGGAACAGTCTTTGTGCTCTTTATGTGTCTGTGAAGACTCCCCCCTTTGTTTTACATGAAGGCACTAAAGTGACTTTGCACAGGCATTCTGGGGTTATAGAGTTACATAGAGGACTACCATGTGCATGGTTGCATGCTTGAATGAACACTCCACTCATCTAAAATTATACCTTATATCACACATGCTACTTTCAGAAAGGGTAATCATGAGGCAAAATAAAGAAGTACTGAACAATAAAAATCCATTAAATATGCATTGACTGCTTGCTGAGAATTCAAAATAAGTAGGTTAATTTAGCAGTGGTTTGCATCTAATAACCGCCTACATCTTTTCCCATACAAAGAGAGAATTAACACTAATTTGTTTAGTGAGATTCAGAATGATGGATTTTGGAAATGGATCCCTAGCTTAGAACCTAGTAAGGACTCCAGGAGCTATGCAGGAATGGCATTACCCACAGCTTCTTTCCAATTCCTGGGATTTCACTAGGCAGCATTTCAGAACATAACATTTTGAGAGGACCTTCTTGCTGCCGCCGAAACCACCACCAGGTTGCTTAAGGAAAAGGAAAGGGGTTGAGGGCTGGAAGGCATTTGGACCTTCGCTCTACATTCAGATGGTGTCATTGGGAACACAATGGGAGAGACCTTCTGAGCAGCTAGATTTTTATGGGCTTTGATCATGGGGGGGGGAAGCTTTTTATTCTCTCACACATATTCTCAGTTGAGCAGGGGGAAATTCGCCCAACACTAAACCAGTTTCTCAACTACTTTTGATAAGTTTCCAGTTGTTTGTTTGTTTTTATTTATTTATTTATTTATTTATTTATTTATTTATTTATTTATTTTTATTTATTTAGTTATTTATTTATTTAGAATTTATATACTGCCCTATACCTGGAGGTCTCAGGGCAGTTCACATGAGGCTATATATGTGCTTGAGGCATAATATGCAGAGGAAATCTCAGCTGTAAACCCACCCTAACATAGGCAAATATTAGCCACATAACAGAGCCATGGCGTGATGTCTATACTTGAGCAGAGCTTTAGTTCCATCTCTTGATTCCTTTTCCATTGTTTATCCTTGCTATTTCCTAACTAGTCTCTTATGTGCCACTTTGGAAAAGCCCAGAGGGGTGCCCTGAGGCCTCATTCACAATGACAGTCTTAAGATATTCTTCTGTGAATTGATGGAATCAGCCATCCTCCACTAACTTGCTTCCATTATTTGAGAGTCAACTAAAGGGAATTGCTAAATATACTGAAAGGCCACCCTAGGGAGTGAAGTTGTCTTGCAGCATGAAGGCATCTGCTGCAGTGCTGAGCTAAAAGCACAATCAGGCACAATCAAGCTATTTCAATCTATCTGTTGTGCTTTCTTTTTTCCAAACAAAGAAAACAAGGAGGAACAGACAAAAAGATTGCGTCTAGATCGTCAGATAAAGGCTGAAGTCACAAAACGCAACAGCTTACAATAAATTCCAATTAGGAAATGTTTTGAAGGCACACCTGATGCAAAATCCTTAAAACACAATAAACTGAAAGATGGCAGGAAGGAAAAAGACTTGTAACTCATTTCTTTATTTTGAAGCAGTTCCCATTCATATGAGTGGTGGGAAATCAATGTGCGCTGGACTCAGTGGCTGAAGCAGCAATCATATGCTCACAATGGTACAATTAGGAGCAACCATGTAAAGCACTGATGGCCAAAATTGGCCCTCCAGCTGTTTTGGGACTACAATTCCCATCATCCCTGACCACTGGTCCTGTTAGCTAGGGATGATGGGAGCTGTAGTCCCAAAACAGCTGGAGGGCCAAGTTTGGCCATCACTGATGTAAAGGAAGTCCTTTTACAAAGTCAATTAGCCCGGGAAGACAGGCTTCCTGAGGTGTGCGTTTCTGCTTCTAGTCTCAGAAATATGGAAGTGGGTGGCGTAGAGGAAAACAAGCTCAGAAGAGGATGTGAGAAAATCTGCAAAATCCTAGGGCATGATTTATTTTGCCATGACAGAAGGTGAGAGAGGCTAATGCTAGTGTCAACCCTACTGAGGCAGTCACCTGAAGCAGCTGATTTTGGATGTCATGAAAAGGAAGTGAAGAGAGCTTATAGGGAACTGCCTCAGGCATATGCTGCCTGCAGAAAATGGGCTTGGGCTCTACTGTTTATCAGCTGAGCCAAAACATTGTGGATCAACTCCACCCTTAGGAGCTTGAAGCCCCATGGAGGGACTTCAAAGTGCCCAATCACTTGATGTGACTGGGATACCAGATGCCTGACAGGCAATCCACCCACCTATCAAATTTGACCAGCAAACCCAAAAAGATTTCCCACCCCCCCATGCTCTCCAACCTAGTCGGCTCTCTCCACCACAGTCCCTCAGTGCCCTCCCCTCTGTCTTTTGAGATTACTTCTAATTCTTCTTCACCGCTGGGAAAACACTCGCCCACACAAATGTAAACTTCATAATTTAATGCTCTAGTATCAGAGAAAAGGACCATTTTGAAATGTAAGCATTCATGTAGCTGTTTCATCGAGCTTCTTGTAAAAACTCCAGATTTTATTATGCACTTCCCTGTTGCTTTCCTTGTTGAATAGCAGGCTTTTCTCTCATTAAGTCAGTGTTGGTTCAGAAATGAAGAGCTTTTCCAAAGTCTTAGCATAACCCTCTTATCCACAATAAAATCAAAGTAAGTAACGTATAGATACAGCAGACTGGGTTTTGCTTCATTCTGTTTTGATCCTTAAATTTAAACATTTTTTAATCTTTCCTTTTTAAAAAAAAATATATCTAAATGACAGCTGGCATGATGAATAAAATGGGTGCACACACACACACACACACACACACACACACACACACACAGAGCTTCTCTATCTAGATCATGGTCAAACTCAAAAAAACCTCAAAATCAGTATGTAGTTGACCATTTCTTTAAATTCTCATAAGCAAACGTCAGAGCCATATTTTTATCTGCACTTTAATGCACTTACCTGAGCCATGAGAATTCCAGACCCAGGATTACTCAATCTTTAAGAAAAACTGCCTTAGCTCAATGGTAGTGCTCATTCTTCACACGTAGGAGGTCCCAGGGTTATTTTCCTGCTCTTCCAGGTAAGGCTGAGAAAGACAGCTGTTGAAATTGTGAAGAACCTCCCCCCCCCATTCAGAGTAGATGATAACTAGCTAGATGGACCAGTGGCCTGACTTGGTACAAAGCAGCTTCTGAGGTTTCAGATCTTTCCAGGTGTTTGGTTTTATTGCACAGTTATCACACGAGTTGTGATTGGACCAATGCAGTCAGGTGATGGCAGGGGGGATGGCTCAGAACCTGGTGGATCCTGGTTGACTCAGATCCTTCCCTGGAATGCTCCATTATGTAGCTTACTGGTGGTACTTCTGCCTGCCACCACTTTAGGTGGGCAGAAGAGGGAACTCTGCATCACTCCATAGACTGAGGCCAACAAAGGTGTCCTAGACTAGGTGAAGGGAGACCCCCACCCCCATTCAACACCCACAGTGGATCAGGGTGTTGCTTCTTATTATGGTGCTGTAATTTGCTTATTATTAATTATAGGTGAGAGATTTTACTTTCTTTTACTTTTTACTTCTTTTACTTCCTTGGGCTCCATGATCACTGCAGATGGTGACAGCAGTCACAAAATTAAAAGACACCTGCTTCTTAGGAGAAAAGCAATGACAAATCTAGACTGCATCTTAAAAAGCAGAGACACCACCTTGCTGACAAAGGTCCATATAGTTAAAGCTATGGTTTTCCCAGTAGTGATGTATGGAAGTGAGAGCTGGATTGATGCTTTCGAATTACAGTGGTACCTTGGGTTAAGTACCGGTACTTAATTCGTTCCAGAGGTCTGTACTTAACCTGAAACTGTTCTTAATCTGAAGAACCACTTTAGGTAATGGGGCCTCCTGCTGCTGCTGCGCCGCCAGAGCACGATTTCTGTTCTCATCCTGAAGCAAACTTTTTAACCTGAAGCACTATTTCTGGGTTAGCAGAGTCTGTAACCTGAAGAGTATGTAACCTGAGGTACCACTGTATGGTGCTGGAGGAGACTCTTGAGAGTCCCATGGACTACAAGAAGATCAAACCTATCCATTCTGAAGGAAATCAGCCCTGAGTGCTCACTGAGAGGACAGATCCTGAAGCTGAGGCTCCAATACTTTGGCCACCTCATGAGAAGAGAAGACTCCCTAGAAAAGACCCTGATGTTGGGAAAGATGGAGGGCACAAGGAGAAGGGAACGACAAGAGGACGAGATGGTTGGACAGTGTTCTCGAAGTTACCAATGTGAGTTTGATCAAACTGTGGTAGGCAGTGGAAGACAGGAGTGCCTGGCGTGCTCTGGTCCATGGGGTCATGGACACAACTAAACAACAACAACAACAACAATTTTATATATCTTATCAATCATTCCTAGGGCAGTTTACAAGACAAGGTTTACAAGGAGGATGGTTTTCTTTGCTCAACAAAACAAAACAAAATCCTTACATAGCCTCTCTAAGTCTCTCAGCTAAGTCTCTCAGCTGAGCTTCGCTTTTGAAAGAAAACAAACACACATCCTAGTCACCCCTCAGCTCTCGCTGCAGTTCTCCAGCTGTGCATCTTTCTTTGGGGCAAGTGCATGAGATTTAAAGGGCAAAAGGAGAAGAGGAAAAACCAAACCCTCACATGGTCAGCCTCCTTGCCCTGGATGGATAAGCACTGCAGAGAAAGTTCAAATGTAAAAAGCCTTGATTCCCCCCCAATATATATATATTCTGTGCTTTAAATGTCACATAATCATCCTCTCTGCAGGCTCCAAGCTGCATTTCTGGCTCGAGGAAAGAAAAACCACCTGGAAAGTGCTTCTGAATATCAGTTGCTGGAAACCACAGGAGGTGAGACTGCTCATGTCCTGCTTGCAGGCTTCCCATAGACATCTGGTTGGCTGTATTAGATGGGCCACTTGCCTGATCCAGCAGCCCTCTTCTTATGTTCTAACTCAGCAGAAGGCTCAGATACTTGCAGCAACCGGGCAAGAGCTCATGACCTTAATATTATGCAAGCCTATCCCACCTTGAAGATGTTACAAAGCATCACCTCACCATTCCGAAAGCAGCAGAATTTGCTTCTCTATATTCATGATGGGGGTGGTGTCCTTCCAATCAGAGGAGGAATCTTGCCAGCTTTTAGTGCTTTGCAGCAGCAGTCTAACATGGAAGTGAAGAAGAAGAAGAAGAAGAAGAAGAAGAAGAAGAAGAAGAAGAAGAAGAAGAAGAGTAGTAGTAGTAGTAGTAGTAGTAGTAGTTTGGATTTGATATCCCACTTTATCACTACCAGAAGGAGTCTCAAAGTGGCTAACATTCTCCTTTCCCTTCCTCCCCCACAACAAACACTCTGTGAGGTGAGTGAGGCTGAGAGACTTCAGAGAAGTGTGACTAGCCCAAGGTCACCCAGCAGCTGCATGTGGAGGAGCGGAGACGTGAACCCGGTTCTCCAGATTACGAGACTACTGCTCTTAACCACTACACCACACTGGCTCTCCATGGGCAGCTGTGACTGTTCCTGGTCTTGGAAAGCTTGGCCACAGTAGTCCATGTACTGGTTACTTCAAGACTGGATTGGTGCAATGTGCTCTATGCAGGACTTCCCTTCCAGAAGCTGCAGTTAATGCAGAATGCTGCAGCATGATTGCTGACAGGAGTGAGACCCTGTCAGCATATAACACCTCTGCTCAGAAACCTGCACCAGTTATTGATCTGCTACTGGGACAAGTTCAAGGTGTAACTATTAGTACATAAAGCTCTTAACAGTTTGGGACCAGTTTACTTGCGAGAATGCCTTACCGCATATATACCTGCTCATCCGCTTCGATCTGTAGAACTGGCACTGTTACACATGCACGTAATGTTCATTCCACATTTGTAATAAATCAAATCAGCACCTGCACTTGGGAGCTCCTTGCCTATTGATATCATGCAAGCAACTTTACTGTATTCTTTTTGGCGTCTGCTAAAAACATTTTTGCTTGGTCAAGCCTATCCAAACAGGTAAATGCTGACATGTATTTCAATCTGGTTTTTAGTTATTGCTGATTTGAATTTTTTTTTTAAATAGAAAGTTGACAAAACTTACTAAAGCTAAAAAAAATCCCCTCGATGCTTACCTGGGAGTGGTAAAGGGACTTACTTCTGAGTAAGCATGCATAGGGAATGCATAGTGCTTCTATTAGGGTTTTTTTTTTTTTGCACACAAATTTATCACTGAAGAATGCATAATGAGCAGATGGCAGGTTATCTCATATTTATGACCCATACATTCCCCGCTAAAAAGTAAACAAATCATTTTTAATTAAATCATTCTGAGAGCTTTTGAATTGACATAATAATTTCATTCAAAAACAAGCTTGATATCATAACATGGACAGTTTGTAAGGAAACGATGACAAGGAGGGCCTGTCTCTGCGTTAAACCAATTAGCAAAACCAAGACCCCGTTTAATAATAAACAATACATGACAGCCAAGGAAATAAAAATCAGAGCCAGATTATTACAATGGCCTCATTATGCTGCGTGTGTATAGTGTACTCTCTTAACTGTATTTTTGAATGCTCTGTCTGTCTTTGAGAGGAAATTACAGCAATCTCCTCAATTCTATATGCTGCATTTGTCCACTCCAATTGTTGGTTTCTGACTAGTGTTCTAAACACTTTCGATTCATGAAATCCTTCTGTCAAAAGAAAGCAAGAAATATAATACTTTGCAAAACTACTTCTCACCTTATGAAGGGATATTATTGTACAGTGGTGGCTGGTCCATTAGGGCAAATGGGACACTGCCTCACCAACCTCAGTCTGCCCTCAGCCAGTTCCCTCCTGCCTGCCTTCTTACTTACAACTGTGACGTTAACATATATGAGAGAGTCCTGGAGGTGTAATAGTTAAACAGGTTGCCCAGTCAGGACCCAGGGGGGTGGAGTCAGTGGGACTATAAAACCAGCTCTGGGAGGGGCAAAGGGAGGAGTTTGTTGGGGAGTTCGTTGAGGAGTCGCCGGGTGGTTGGTTGGAGTGGGAGTGAATTGGGATAGAGTTTGTGGGTAGGTTGAGTTAGTGTAACAAAATAGGCTGAGTCAGGAACAGTTAGGGGCTAGGCAGACAAGTAAATATCTGAAAGGTGGTTTAGTGAGTGAGATCAGGTAGCGAAAGTTATAGATCTGAATAGGCACCCCATGAATGTAATTGACTGATACTGTTTATGAAACCACACGCTTGTTAAACTGCAATAAATAAACAAAAGTTAATGTTTCAGTTTAACCCTGACTGGACTCAGTAATGTCCCAGGTAGGGCCTGGGTGGTCGCAGCGAGAAATAAAGTGGTGGCACAGGGATCAACAGACAGTGAAACGTCCGGGGACCCTGTGTGATCACCACAACAACCTGTCCAGGGGATGGCACCACCTATCAGATTCCACCTCCTTAGTCTCAATGTTGCCCTTGTAGAACTCAGTATGGAAGAGGATTGGTACAATAACTAGACTTAGGGAGCTCTGTCTGTTCTGGGTTCTGGCTCCATCAACTGTGGTGCTCCCTGCTTTCCACCGCACCAAACCAAAGGGACACCAGTCACCACTGTTATTGTTGTTGTTTAGTCATTTAGTCGTATCCGACTCTTCGTGACCCCATGGATCAGAGCACGCCACACACTCCTGTCTTCCACGGCCTCCCGCAGTTTGGTGAAACTCATGTTGGTAGCTTTGAGAACACTCTCCAACTATCTTATCCTTTGTCGTCCCCTTCTCCTTGTGCCCTCCATCTTTCCCAACATCAGGGTCTTTTCCAGGGAGTCTTCTCTTCTCATGAGGTGGCCAAAGTATTGGAGCCTCAGTTTCAGGATCTGTCCTCCCAGTGAGCACTCAGGGCTGATTTCCTTCAGAATGGATAGGTTTTATCTTCTCGCAGTCCATGGGACTCTCAAGAGTCTCCTCCAGCACCATAATTCAAAAGCATCAATTCTTCGGCAATCAGCCTTCTTTATGGTCCAGCTCTCACTTCCATACATCACTACTGGGAAAACCATAGCTTTAACTATATGGACCTTTGTCAGCAAGGTGATGTCTCTGCTTTTTGAGGTGCTGTCTAGGTTTGTCATTGCTTTTCTCCCAAGAAGCAGGGTTTTTTTTTAAAATTTTGAGACTTGTTTGCAAGTGTTAGCCATTCATTGGGTTGTATCCAATTTTGTCATACTCAGAGCAGATCTTTTGAAATTAATGTGCACAACTAACTGATTTAAATAGGTCTACCTTGAGCTGAATTCAGTCAATGACCAGCACTATGGAACTTTTCAATCATATTTAATGTGAATCTAACATAATTGTTAGCTTATCTTGCTGCATTGGAAAAGAGAATAATGGCACAATTAGAATCATCTGACCAATTTCAAGTTTTATGTACAAATACAAAATATGTAAAATATCTACTCTTGTAAAAGTAAGCATTTAATTGCCCTTGACTTTTCTTGGAAAAACATTCACTTCCTAAAAACAAAGTATATTTTCTGAAGAAAGTTTCAGATATTCAAACTAATACAAAACTTTTCTAATTCAGTATAAGATTATAGGCTAATGAGGGATAATAGGAACAAATGGTGTGCATTGTTATAAGTGAAATAGATGAATGCCATCATGACATTTTTAGCAATCAAAGCTTGTTTACTTCTTTTATTTTCTGCTTTCGGTAATGCATGTTGCTGATCGCTGACAGAAGTAGATAGAATCTGTATCTATATCATCTATCATCTATCTATCCATCATCTATCTATCCATCATCTATCTATCATCTATCTCTTCTGTAAGTTTGTTGTGTAGTACCAGTGCAGGATACAGGGTAAGAAATCATCACCTAAATGTAACAAGAGTGCACAGGCAGGTCAAATATACAATATAAAAAGCGAGCTGAGCAGCAGAATTACGAGCTTAATCTCCAAAATCATGAAAAGTGATGGGAAGTTCAGGGTGAAAAGTTTACCGACATATTGGTATTGTGAGCTCTCCCATTGTAAGGCAGGATACAGGTTTCTGGTAGAGCGTGCAAGTTCTGGCAGAAGTTGCCCTTTTGCTCACTTTTAATGAACTTCACCACCCTTACTTCATGGGGTAGGATTGCACTATAAGGCTTCAATCCAATACAGTGGTACCTCGGGTTAAGAACTTAATTCGTTCTGGAAGTCTGTTCTTAACCTGAAACTGTTCTTAACCTGAAGCACCACTTTAGTTAAGGGGGGCTCCCACTGCTGCCACGCCACTGCTGCGCGATTTCTGTTCTTATCCTGAAGCAAAGTTCTTAACCTGAGGTACTATTTCTGGGTTAGTGGAGTCTGTAACCTGAAGCGTATGTAACCTGAAGCATATGTTACCCGAGGTACCACTGTACAGTACATACATTTTACATGGGAGCAAGTCCCATTGAGCTTCATGGGACGTACTTCTGAGTAGACATATGTAACAGTCCGCTGTGAATAAAAACAAGAAACCTGTCAAAGACTAAGAATTTCATGATCAGACAGGTTTCTGACAAAGAATGCTTATCACAACAGAACATCTGATTAAATTGGTTCCTGCCCACAAAAGTTTATGCCACATTAAATTAGTTAGTCTTTAAGATACTACACGGCTTTCGACTGTTCATGAAATTTCAAAAATGTGATGTATCAAGAATGAAATTCACTTGTCCAGATATCCGTTAACATGTTGTTTGGAGATATTAGCAGAATTCAACAGAACCTCTGGATGCAAGGCATACAAATAGCATCTTAACTTTGCAATTATAAATACTATGACTCATTTGTGTTAAGAGTTTTCCTGGTGAGAAATACGTAAATACCATCAGATTTTTTTGTGGTCTGGCAGCTCCATTTTATAACTCTTCCAGTACTTTTAACTTCCAAAAGGCAGTTTATTGATCTGTGCAGAGTAACAACTGTACTGCTATATTTTGATTTATGAGGGCAAAATCTTCACTCCCAGCTCATTTATTATCTTTCTAAAGAGGTGTGTGTGTGTGCCAGGAAAGTTTAAGTGGATTTGAGCTTAGTAATTAAATATTTTGTGAATTCAGTATTAATCAATCATTCCAAAATGTCTGGAAAATCAAAGTCTCATTAAAGAGGTCACAATACATAGGCAGTCATGGGGTTGAAAAAACCTAAGGTAGATTTCATCTCTGAATGTGAATTTATATGGTCCATGCAGAGTGCAGAAAGAGCAGGAGTTGACCGATATCATTAGAATAATATTAGAATAATATCCCAATAGTTTGTGATTCATGGTATATGACGGTGTATATTTCTTTAAAACGTTGAGGTGCATTTTTATAGCAAATGTGAGTTCTGTTTTTCTACCTCTCCATCTCTTTTACTTTCAGATTGTAATCCTGAGAACAGGGACTGTATTGGTGTGTGGGTTTAATCTGTAAATCTCCTCTGGGAGCCTTTTTGGCTAAAAAGCAGGGCAGAGCCACCCACTGACTGCAGCATTGCTGCAACTTACTGAACACAGTTGGAGTGGGGCAGGACAGTCATTGGCGGAGGAATGGGGAACGGGGGAGCGCACCGCCCCCGGCACCATCAGGGAAGGGGGTACCATCATGGCCGCCCCCTTTGACACGCGCCACGCACCCCCCAATCATGCCGGGCACCACGCCCCGCAAGCCACGCCCCCAGGATGCACACCATGCCCCCGTGGGCAGCGAGCCGTGCCCCGGGATGTGTGCCACACCTCCTGGGATGCGCACCAGCCACACCCCTGCCTGCTCTCCACTCCCAGTGCCAGAGCATGCAGCTCTGCACTCACTGTCCCTCTTCCCCATGAAGGAAGCAGCAATGCTACTGGTGTCAGGGCAGGGCTAGCTTTAGGTTTGATGAGGCCCTTAGCTACTGAAGGTAATGGGGCCCTTTATATGTCCAGCTGTCCTTTGTCAGCAACAAATTGACACTGTTTTTTGTGTTGAATATATGGTAATTTATGGACCTAATAGGTATCTAAAGCCATTTGCACAAAATATGTATTTTATCAAAGTATGTATTTTATCAAACAAAATATGTATTTTATCAAACAAAATATGTATTTTATCAAACAAAATATGTATTTTATCAAAATATGTATTTTAACAAAATAATTGTTGAACTGAAATGCAATTAAGAAGTTTATTAATAGTGAAATACAATGTTTGAGGGGTTGTTTTTAAAAGTCTGGAACGGATGTCTTCTAAAAGTCTGGTAGTTGTTGTTCTCTTTGACATCTGGTGGGAGGGCGTTCCACAGGGAGGGTGCCACTACCGAGAAGGCCCTCTGCCTGGTTCCCTGTAACTTGGCTTCTCGCAGTGAGGGAACCGCCAGAAGGCCCTCGGTGCTGGACCTCAGTGTACGGGTAGAACGATGGGGGTGGAGACGCTCCTTCAGGTATACTGGACTGAGGCCGTTTAGGGCTTTAAAGGTCAGCACCAACACTTTGAATTGTGCTCGGAAACGTACTGGGAGCCAATGTAGGTCTTTCAAGACCGGTGTTATATGGTCTCGGCGGCCGTTCCCAGTCACCAGTCTGGCTGCTGCATTCAGGATTAGTTGCAGTTTCCGGGTCACCTTCAAAGGTAGCCCCACGTAGAGCGCATTGCAGTAGTTCAAGCAGGAGATAACCAGAGCATGCACCACTCTGGCGAGGCAGTCCGCGGGCAGATAGGGTCTCAGCCTACGTACCAGATGGAGCTGGTACACAGCTGCCCTGGACACGGATTTAACCTGTGCCTCCATGGACAGCTGTGAGTCCAAAATGACTCCCAGGCTGCGCACCTGGTCATTCAGGGGCACAGTTACCCCATTCAGGACCAGGGAATCCCCCACACCTGCCCGCCTCCTGTCCCCCAGAAACAGTACTTCTGTCTTGTCAGGATTAAATCTCAATCTGTTTGCCGCCATTCATCCTCCAACCGCCTCCAGGCACTCACACAGGACTGTCACCGCCTTCACTGGTTCTGATTTGAAAGAAAGGTAGAGCTGGGTATCATCTGCATACTGATGAACACCCAGCCCAAACCCCCTGATGATCTTTCCCAGTGGCTGCATGTAGATGTTGAAAAGCATGGGGGAGAGGACAGAACCCTGAGGCACCCCACAAGTGAGAGCCCAGGGTCCCCCACCACCACTTTCTGAACACGGCCCAGGAGGAAGGAGCGGAACCACTGTATGACAGTGCCCCCAGCTCCCAACCCCTCAAGAACAGAAATCGTGCTCCGGCAGCATGGTGGCAGCTGGAGGCCCCATTAGCTAAAGTGGTGCTTCATGTTAAGAACAGTTTCAGGTTAAGAACGGACCTCTGGAATGAATTAAGTACTTAACCCCAGATACCGCTGTACTTTCTATGGGAAAGAGCGCCTTGGTTTTGGAACGCTTTAGCTTTGGAACAGACTTCAGGAGTGGATTAAGTTTGAGACCCAAGGTACCACTGTGTATAGAAATGAGCATACCAGTGATATTTTAGGGAGCAGGCTAGCAGGCGGGGCCCATTACTTACATCATAGGAGTCTACACAACACAACACAAAACAATTTTATTTTGTTTGTTTTTAATCTTATATTTTGGGAAATGTACACCCAGTTTTTTTTCTTTATATTTTTGGGGGGCCCCCAAGAGAGTAGGGCTCTAAGCTATAGCTTGTTTAGCTTATACGTAAATCCGGCACTGTGTCAGGGGGCATCTCTATGGCTGTGTTCCACTGCACAGGATGCTACCGGAGCAGGGGGGAAATGAAATACGTAAATACGCATTATGTGGAATGAGAATGTAGGTGGTGCCAGCCAGATGCATTAGGGTAGCCCATAGGCAGGGCATGAAGGCAATCCCTCTCACTTCCCAAATTTAACTCTCCAACTGACTTAAAAGGGCTTAATTTTAATCGGATCACGGCCTTTGTATAATTTAATGTGGAAACCATCGACATTATAAACAAGAAGAAAACACCCTATATAGACTAGGAAGGAATAGTCTCCCAAAACATTTCCAAGCTATTCCTCCACCCATCAGAAATAATTTAAAGCCAATCAAACTTTGAGAGTTACTCGCCATCATTCCTGAAATTGACCTTGAGAAAACTTCACAGGGACCTTTTTTCTGGTGCTTTACCAGTGCACTTGAGAGAGGAAGGAGAGATCAGCTGCCATGGCTGGATCTAGACACGTCAAATAAGCAGTTCAGTTAAGCACGTTGTAAAATCATACAGGGAAATCCTGTAGGGGAAGATGGGACTCCACAGCGCCATCTGGTGTCACGGTGTTCTATCACATATACAACGCATATAAGACACCTTTTCTTTACCAGTCTAGCTGAGTCCTGTCTGGTATGCATTGTTTACAGGGAAGCAGGAGAGGAGCTGGAAATCAGTGGGCACTTAGTGCATTAGTAAATTGGCAATTCTTCCTTGGCTCAGATTTTAATATGAGCTGAAGAAGAATGCAGGATTCCTACAATGGCCACTTCTTAGAGGTAAGCCCACATCAAGGGCTGAACCCAGCAAGCATCACCAGCATCTCTACAGAAGATACGGCTTGGGTAGATGGGGAGCCAACAGCTGCTCAATGCCAATTGGGATGCGTTTCCTATATGTTCCCAGAGCTCTTTGAATTCATTCCATTGTGTCAGTAGGCAACTCCTTCTGCTGTATCCTCAATAATATTAATACTCAACCCACAGTGACGAGGGCAGACCTATATTCAAGGTATTTTCCCTGCTGGTTTTGCAAGATTCTCCAGCTTTTACATTCTCCATGGTCGAACAATTTGTTTTTATATTAGCAGCTACCTTCTTTGATTAAATGTACCATTCTCCCATTTAAGTTATTTCAGTCTACAATCATTTAAAAATTAAATGAACCTTTGAGCACCCTTTGGGAATAGCTCATCCATCTAACAGTTCTTCTTTTTTCAAAGCACTATAGCTGCGAACATTTTATTTAATTAAAAAGCACTCTTTTGTCAATTAAGCCAAATGGTGGGACATTAACCATATTTTGTTATATTTTATTTAAAGAAGAAAACAGGATAGAATAATAAAACACCTTTTCACCTCAAGTGCTCACTGCCAAGGGCAAAATTTAGTCTCTGTTCAGACAGCTGACAGCTTTAATTGTAACATTATGTTGGCTGTGATTAGATTCTGTTTAAGTAAAGCTCTCCAAAAGAACATTTCAGTGTTTTATCCAGTTCATGTCAGATTAGCCTTTCAGCAGAAAACTTCTTAATGTCATCCTGCTTTCCTGTCCATATCTCTCTAAGCTTTGGAAGCTGGTTTAATTTAAAAGAGGATGTTTAATTTCATTGGTTTCCTACCTCTTTAGGGGAGTTTGGACAGAATACGTGCTTGCCTGTGAGGACTGAAAAATATTTAGTACCATGAAATCTCACCCTGTGCTGTAAAAACTGAGGCAGTCCAATGGGATTCTGTGTCACTGGTACTGAAAGCACTGAGTTGTCTGCTGATGTGTTGCTGGGCAGATCACAAGATATTATATCAATAGATGCATACAAAGCCCTAAATGAAAAAGAACTCAAGTAGCGAAAGAGTGGGTCTCCCAAAATCAACTATCTCGTGCCCTCTGGTCACCAGGGGAGGACTTGTGACATTGACCTATGGCAGAGCCTTTCTGGTGGTGCCTCTTGATTTATGGAATGCACTTTCTCTTGAAGTGTGTCTATCTCCCTCCTTATTAACTCTTAGGAGGAATTTAGAAACATTTCTGTTCACCCAGCTCCTTGGTGGGTGAAAGATGCTTTCCCCGAAATTATTAGCTGGGACATTATGGGATTGCTTGATAATACACTTACACATCCTTAATTGGCTTTTAAAAGATTAATATAGGGGTTTAAAATATTTTTTTATCCTATTCTTTTTTACTACTTGTTGTTTGCTGCATACTATTCCCTTCGCATTTTCCTTAAAGAGTGAAATAAATACAGGGGTGCAAACTAAACAGGGTAGGTACAATGACCCACAGAACCACATACACATATGGATTTCCTCCAGTACATGGATAAAAATTCCTCACCTATAGAAGAAAATGACAAATTCCTCAGTGCGTGCATGAGCTCCTGGATGACAGCCATAATGATCCTATTGAGATCAGATAGGTGGATGTAATCAGTAGAAATCCATGATCCTTCTAGCCCTTGTATATTTTTTCCCCAGTACCTCTCAAGTCACAACAGCAAGCTCAACTTTGTCACTGCTACTCATGCAAGAAGCAATTACTACCTCCACAGATACACGGAGAAATGACTGCCGGATCCAAATTTGCAGTATCAAACTGCAAACCTTTAGAAAAAGAAGGTGAAAAATAAATCTTGCTTGCCTCTGCTAGATATTTTGTATTTCAGTGGGATGCGGTGGTGCATATAATATGCCTATAGTCTAGCACACAGTTGTGTGTGTAAATTAAGGTTACCAGATTGAGAGTTCATAATTAAAAGACACCATGGAGCTGCAGTCTTTGTTCTGTGATGCCTTGGCTGCTCTGAAATAAGGGGCACCCATTATATTCAATTATAGCCTATGGGACTGACATCCTTTGGAATAAGGGCAGTCTTTCAGAAAAGAGACATCTGGCAACCATAATATATATATGTTTCACTGACAGCCCCTCCTGTTTATGGAAATGGTTAACTGGAGTAAGATAGCATGGGTGGCGGTGGCAGGAATCTGTACGCATTTGTCTGCACAGCACTGACCCAAGCAATCAAAGGAAAATAGTGTTTCTTCTGCATTGAGGACCATCTTCATATAACCAAAAACATAACAAATGGGACACCACTTTTTGTTTGCCAGAGGAAGAAAATATTCCCAATATTCCAGGGGGCACAATAAGGAAGAAAGCAAATATTCTAAATATTAGGTGGGCGCAAGAAGGAAGAATAAGCGGGAGCAGTCACAGTCAAAGTCAGTCTGGGTCCTGCATGTAATCTGCTCCACTGCATTTTATAAATCATGTTCACAGACCTATTTGCTGGATGTTAAAAATTTCATTATCCTTGCTCATCTAGGTGTGCATTTTCTTTTTCTGTCAAGGAAAGTTGCAATCAATTTGGTTTGTAGTTATTTGCTTTGAATCTTTATACTTAGCTTGATCTGTTTTATTTACGGTTTACATTTTGCACCCTAAAAAAGGTTTCTCACTTTGTCTCAGAAAGCAAAAAACAACTATAAATCTATGGTGGGTATCATACTTGTGTTTGTGGAGCTGTGCCCAGAAATGTCCTCCCTCTGCAAAATACGTATTTGGCAGTTTTGGATAGCAGCATCAGATGGTTTGGGAATCATATAATGCAGACAAACTATGTGGGTCCCGAAATTGTTAACGCTTAATTAGAAGAATCACATGAATGTGAGGTAAAGCAGTACCATTTAAATGAAAATGTCTGCTTATCTATCAAAATGCAGCATTTATTACGCCTGATAAAAATCTCTGAGATCTGAAAATAACAGGTGTTGAGGCGATAAAAGTCAAGACAAAAAGTGGAAAAGGCTTTTCACATACTTTCCTCCAATTTCTACGGCAGCACAGCTTTTGACAGAGGGCTTTTGACTGCTCAATTTGATGGCCATACAAACTTATAAAAGCTGAAGCATGGCATTTTCCCAGGGGAAGGCATAATGAAATAAATGCACTCATGAATATGGATGGGAGTTGGCGGCCATCTGTTCACTAACAAATTTTCTTAAAGCAACTTATATTTGCACAGAAAAGTTGCGTCTTTATTTTGCATGTATAAAAAACTTAGTTCTTGATATATATTTTTTTGCCCCAAAGTGTTATTCTTATAGATACAAATTCCATCCCCCAATGTTAATCAAGAGATCGGCAGGCAAGGCAGAGACCAAATATATCGTAACAGTTGTAAAATATTGCAATGGCAGGTGACAAAAACATAGCTATGGTGATTGTATTGCCACAGAGACCGGGACTGAAATTTCATACGAGTGGTAGACAATGAGAAAGCTGAAAAACGTATGAATAACACTGTTAGCACAAAGGGATTGAGAAGGTAGGAAAAATGTCTCTGGCATGTTGTGGAAATCTGGTTGGGTGCAGAGAGAGGGAATATTAAACCAAGTGTTCCTGGCAATTTCACTCACTAAGGAAGCAAGCCAGTAATTTTTATTTGATCATAGAAAGCTTTCTGCAACTCATGCTACAAATCAACCATTTGTCCTCTAGTTTTCAACTTCAAAGAAGATCTCAAGGCTAAAACAAAACAAGACCAAAAACTTTAAGTAGCATGACCTAGCCCCGTAGTTGGACTTTTGTAAACTTGACATCCTTGTGATGTTTAAAACTTTAAATTTCAGATTCATGGCAATCCAGTCATTACTGAGTCCACAGGTTTAAGGCTGATTTGACCATGCCTTTATGCACTCTGACCCACCACTCAATTAATTACAAGCCTACATCTACCACATAACCTCAATATTCAATACCAAATGATTCATCTTAGATGAATTCATCTTAGATATGAACTTTAAAATTCCACATGTACATATTCCGAAAGAACTCTTTCCCCCAAACTGAAATTTGTGAAAGCATCATTGATTAGAGATCTACAAGTAAAAAGTCTGATGTTTTAAAATCAAGTGGGGATTGGTTGGGATATTCTGATGATATATTATGAGGTATATAAGCTCTTTTATTGAATGGTTCTAACCTATAGGATACTAAGCGCGCTAGCTTTCAGGACCCATGTGCAGGAAGTAGCAGGTGCATAGTAGAATTAGTTTAAAGTTAGACTAAATGGATTTTGAGGACCCTGCCAATCTTGTGATTTTAAAGCTGTAAGACTGGATTCTGGGAGGAGGAATACGCACAGAGATAGACGGTTAAAATGGTCATCCCAGTTTCTTTGTTAAGTAAATAGCCTAGTCAGGCCTGTTAAATAAGTTCCGTAATGTCAGCTAAGGCAATATATTGTGTCAGAAGCAAATAGCTGGGAACCCTTCTGAAAGATGAGCAGAATGGAGGCAAGCTTTTTGGTGTTATCAAACTGTGCCTGACAGAAAACAAAGAACAGCCTAGGAACAGCTGGTGTGGCCGGGTGCTGCTACTCTCCTGACAGCAGCATCACTGCTTCATACCTGGACAGCGTAGGGTTAAGCCAGAGTAGTGGTGGAGTTGGGAATGAATGAGCACTCTGTGGGAAGAACAGCACTGACGCCACAAGTGTCCCTTCCCAGCCCAACGCTCATTGTTGCCTTGTCAAAATAAGCAGCAGCAATCCTGTGTCAGAAAGGTGCAGCATTGCCCAACCACACAGGCTGCTCTTTGGACAGTCCATACTGGGACTGGAGCTGAAAAGCGATGGAGAGGCCCAGCTTGCTCTGTGTGCTGGAGCCACTGCTGACACATTGGGAAGCCCGTCTAGAAACCGAATCGGGGAGCGGAATCTATGGAAGCGTTAATGCTGCAGACCTTAGGCTCAGCTTGTGTGTGTGTGGAAAAAACCCTAAATCACAGAAAATACCAGAAACCTCCAGAGGCCATCACTTCAAGGAAGCCAAAGCTAAGGGATGTGTGGAGAATCCTGGGATTTCTTCTTAACCACTCTGAGATTGGGCTGCACATTGTATTGTAGAGTTGAAATCAACACAGCTGGATGTGTCCAGTCAGTCTTTAGTCATGGCTGTAGCTTTCTTCCAACTTCTACCTTTCTTTCAAATCAGAACCAGTGAAGGCGGTGAAGGTCCTGTGTGAGTGCCTGGAGGCGGTTGGAGGATGGATGGCGGCTAATGGATTGAAGTTGAATCCTGACAAGACAGAAGTACTGTTTTTGGGGGACAGGAGGCGGGCTGGTGTGGAGGACTCCCTGGTCCTGAATAGGGTAACTGTGCCCCTGAAGGACCAGGTGCGTAGTCTAGGAGTCATTTTGGACTCACAGCTGTCCATGGAGGCGCAGGTCAATTCTGTATCCAGGGCAGCTGTCTACCAACTCCACCTGGTACGCAGGCTGAGACCCTACCTGCCCGCGGACTGTCTGGTCAGAGTGGTGCATGCTCTAGTTATCTCCCGCTTGGACTACTGCAATGCGCTCTACGTGGGGCTACCTTTGAAGGTGACTCGGAAACTACAGCTAATCCAGAATGCGGCAGCTAGACTGGTGACTGGGGGCGGCCGCCGAGACCACATAACACCGGTCTTGAAAGACCTACATTGGCTCCCAGTACGTTTCCGAGCACAATTCAAAGTGCTGGTGTTGACCTTTAAAGCCCTAAACGGCTTCGGCCCAGTATACCTGAAGGAGCGTCTCCACCCCCATCGTTCTGCCCGGACACTGAGGTCCAGCGCCGAGGGCCTTCTGGCGGTTCCCTCATTACGAGAAGCGAAGCTACAGGGAACCAGGCAGAGGGCCTTTTCGGTGGTGGCGCCCGCCCTGTGGAATGCCCTCCCATTGGATGTCAAGGTGATGGACAACTACCTGACATTCAGAAGACATCTTAAGGCGGCCCTATTCAGGGAAGCTTTTAATGTATGATATTTTAGTGTTTTTTGGTTTCTGTGGAAGCCGCCCAGAGTGGCTGGGGAAACCCAGCCAGATGGGCGGGGTACAAATAATAAATTATTATTATTATTATTATTATTATTCAATTTCTCTTGACTATATTCTGTGTAATGTTTCCTCCTATAAAGTTCATCTGGAGAAAGAAATGTGGGGCCATTAATTCCAAGGAAGGCCCACATAATTTCCCTACAAGCACCTACATGTTTGTTTCTCCCCTCAGTGCCTTGGATTTAGACTAAGAAAAGCAGATGTATAGTCAAGTATAGACTAGGCTAGACCTGTCAGGATTGTGTTGGGGCCTGCCTGGTTGCGACCTTCCATATCCTGAAACCCTGAGGTAGTTCAGCAGAGGAGGAGAAGGTTGCAACGCCACAGGACAGGCTCCCCAACAATATATATCTTCTCCAGAGGTTTTGGAGGGCAGAACTTTGGAAGAGGTTAATGTAAAGGAAATCTCATTGTGGAACGTAGTTATATCATAAAGAAAAATAAAATGCCAGCTTTGACGGAATAATTCTTCAAACCTTTTCAAAGAGCTGGAATTGTATGCACACACACACACACACACACACACACACTTTTAGAATTAGGAAAGCGTCAATGGTTATCTACTTTATAAAAACCATATGTCAGCAGCAAACTCTTTAATCCTGTGGGAACTGACCCAGAAGAATCCATCTGCTACTGAATAATTAAGACTGAAGATAGACATAATATAGTAGAAGGAGCTCATGGGGCTGTGAATATGCCACCCGCTCTCTTTTTATATTAACATCCATCTCTAGCATACCAGAGAATCAACTGCCTATATGTCGCTGTTACTCTTCCCAACTTCCTCGTCTGCTTTCTTCTTCTCCTCTTCCTTTGGCTGGAAGACAGCAACCGACTGCCAGGTATCTGGCACAGTAGTGGTGAAATGTGTATATATATATATATATGCAGGTTTTGGTGTCTTCGGGTGTCTTCCCGTGTAAGAGTTGGGGTGTCTGGGCGACGTTTCGACGAGGTCTCACTCGTCATCTTCAGGCTGGTGCTTTCGGCTTCTTGTTACTGGAACAGAGCAGGGTCTTAGTGTTTGAGTTCCTATAAATACTGTTGAGGGGGTGTGGTGTATAGCCTCCAACGTTCTGGGCAGAGAGGAAGTTCCTAGATTAGTGTGCCTTTTCTTCTTTTGTTCCTTAATTACTTGAGGGATATCTTGAGTGATTTCATGAGTGATATTCTGAATACCACTTAGGTGGGTCATTAAGTGTGGATTAGTTGCTAAAGCTTTCGTGTCTTGACCTCTTGAGCTTGTGAAGAGTTTTTCGAAGATGGCTGTGCTGCATTTAGTTGTGCTCTGGCTTGGCTTCATGTATAGGGGCGAGCTGTGGTTTTGTGCCCTGTGCCAGCCAGATCTGTGTAGGGATTGCAGGGGGGTGCAGCATCCGGAGGTGCCACTATAGTTTGGCTACTGGATGGAGTTTGTAATTTATCTGTGGAGAGTGTCTGGGTTTGGGTCTGGTGTGGTTGATTGGTGACGGCGTTCTGTGTGCCTCTGGTTCTGGTGTCGGTTTTTGTGGGGAGGGCTAATTTCCAGATGTCTGGCAGGCGGGACGTGTCGTCACGCTTGTTCATGTTGTGAGGGTGTTTCTCTATCTCGATGGCTTCCATGATTATTCTCTTGTGGTGATGTTCCATGTTAAAGAGCAATTTGGAATCTGCAAAATTAATTTCGTGTCCTGTTTCTTTCATGTGTTGGAAAAGAGAGGAAGTTTTTTCTTCTTTTTTGACGGCATTCTTGTGTTCTGCGATACGTGCATTTATTCGTCTGTTTGTTTGTCCAATGTACGTGGCTGGGCAGACTTTGCAGGGTATTTCATAGACCCCTTGGTTTTCCAACTGGATTTTGTCTTTGGGGTTTCTGAGGATATTGGCTATTTTTTGGTTGGTGCAGAAGGCTGTTTTGATATTGTGTTTATGGAGGATTTTGCTAATTTTATCTGTAGTGCCCTTGATATAAGGAAGGAGGGCCATGCCATTGTTTTCTTCTGTGTCTTGGTTTTTGGGGGGTGTTTCTTTCTTTTTTTTTCTTTTTTTGGGGGGTGTTTCCCTGCAATCCCTACACAGATCTGGCTGGCACAGGGCACAAAACCACAGCTCGCCCCTATACACGAAGCCAAGCCAGAGCACAACTAAATGCAGCACAGCCATCTTCGAAAAACTCTTCACAAGCTCAAGAGGTCAAGACACGAAAGCTTTAGCAACTAATCCACACTTAATGACCCACCTAAGTGGTATTCAGAATATCACTCATGAAATCACTCAAGATATCCCTCAAGTAATTAAGGAACAAAAGAAGAAAAGGCACACTAATCTAGGAACTTCCTCTCTGCCCAGAACGTTGGAGGCTATACACCACACCCCCTCAACAGTATTTATAGGAACTCAAACACTAAGACCCTGCTCTGTTCCAGTAACAAGAAGCCGAAAGCACCAGCCTGAAGATGACGAGTGAGACCTCGTCGAAACGTCGCCCAGACACCCCAACTCTTACACGGGAAGACACCCGAAGACACCAAAACCTGCATTCCTGTACCCGTGAAAATCTACGAAAGCAAATATATATATATATATATATGCTTTCGTAGATTTTCACGGGTACAGGAATGCAGGTTTTGGTGTCTTCGGGTGTCTTCCCGTGTAAGAGTCGGGGTGTCTGGGCGACGTTTCGACGAGGTCTCACTCGTCATCTTCAGGCTGGTGCTTTCGGCTTCTTGTTACTGGAACAGAGCTCTGTTCCAGTAACAAGAAGCCGAAAGCACCAGCCTGAAGATGACGAGTGAGACCTCGTCGAAACGTCGCCCAGACACCCCGACTCTTACACGGGAAGACACCCGAAGACACCAAAACCTGCATATATATATATATATATATATATATATATATATATATATATATCAGCTGGGGAAAGAAAAACACTCAGCAGCAGTGAGTGGGCACGATAGCAAGCAGTGAGAGGCAAGATCCACATATCAGAAGCAGGCCTCAGTATAAGGGTGGGTGATTCCTGCAGTGCATTCCTTCAACTAAAAAGTCTACAGGTTCTTCCTCTACGGAGCACAACTATTGTAAGGCATCATAATACCAAGACTGGCAACCTTTTGGACAGCATGGCTGGGGCTGATGGGAGTCACCCAAAACATCTGGAGGGCATTAGGTTGGAAAAGTCTGCCACAGAATAGCAAACAAAACACAGAGCATTAAAATAGGCAGTCTTTTAATGTATGTGAACCTTGCTGCAATTCTATTGCACACTTTCTTGGAAGTAAGTGTATGTATAAGCCAACATGGACGCTTTCGCCGCCATACTTTCTTCACCACCATCAGTCCACACATGTGTAAAAGTTTGGTTCCATTTACCAAAGGAGCAATACCAGCTCCTTCAAAGGGTGTTACCTTTATTGATTTCCCCCATCCAAGAACATACTTGATAGCATAGGTTGGATTCTGCAGTGTTCAGGAAATCTGCAAGTTGTTGGCAGCTGTCTGTCTCAAAAGACAATGGCAAGTGCGCTGCAGCTCTAGAAGCTAGTAGCTTGTAACTGCTGCCTCCTGTGTTGTTTTTGCTGTGTTACAGTCATACCTCGGGTTGAATATGCTTCATGTTGAGAGCATTTGAGTTGCACTCCGTGGCTACCCGGATGTAACAGAGCATGTTACTTCTGGGTTTTGCCGCTCGCGCATGCGCAGACGCTCAAAATGATGTCATGTGCATGCGCAGAAGCAGCGAAAAGCGACATGCACGTGTGCAGACGTGCCATCGTTAGTTACATTTGCTTCTGGATGTGAACAGGGCTCCGGAACAGATCCCATTCGCATCCCAAGGTACCACTGTAGTAGCACCAAAACGACCTTTCCAGGGCACAAGCCCGGGCAGTGTATATGGAGGTCATGGGCTGCCCAGATGACAAGACTCCCCTCTCAGCCTCGCTGATGTGATTGAAAGGAAAACAGAGCAATACGTTTGGCACCAGCTTGGCTGCAGGAGTTGCTGCAATGAGGCAGACAATATGCCATACAACCACCTTAGGAACTCCATTCCAGATTTGGGTACAGTTCCCTCTTTAGTCTTTTCTTTTCCTGAAGATGACTCACAAGGCAGCAGTTACAGACTTTTCCTCGGGATTTACTCTCAAAGTCTTTCTCATGAATGAGTGTAGCTGCAAGGCAGTGGAGGGATAGGATCAGAGTTTTCCTTCTCCTAGATGGGCTACCTGTTGGCTATTTGCAGTTTAGTAGCGCTGCAGAGAGCTTGCTGGGGAGACCATGCATTAAAAAGGGACTCAAAAATAACTTAAACAAGGTTTTAATTACAAAAACAAAAACTCCATTTACACTAAATACATCAGCAACAAACCAGACCCAACCACCAACCCCCCAGGGTAATGGGAGAGCTAGGTGATGCTCCTTGTATACTACACCCAATTGCTGACACAGCTTAATCAATACAACTCAGTAGCACCTGCTATGTTTCACAGCTGTAAAGCTGGGTCTCGTTATTTTGCTCTGGCCCCTTAAAGACATACACATCGGATGGAGGAATGATGAACCTTTACATTTAAAGAAACCATTCAACACTACCTTCCCAGGTTGACAAGCTCCATCTACTCCTCATTTCCCTCTCCTGGGTTTTCCCCAACCTTTGAGCTGGTCGAGAGGGTGGGGAAGCTATATTGCACAGCTAAAAGTCATTATGCTATCATTCATAACTGTCTAATAGGAAACTGCCCATAGGCAACCCACTTCAGATCTATAAAACTATTGCCCCAATTCAGCAAGCAAGGAAGTCCATCTATGGAAGCACTGAGGATGTGCTGCTGCTGAGGATGTGATCTACATGTGGGCTCATTCATATTGGGATGCACATCTGTCTTGCAATGCTCCTTCACAGGGTCGTCTTTAGCATATGCACCACCAGGGTGCAAAGATCCGCCCAGTGCCCCCCAATTTAGTTTAGCCCCCAAATTAACTTTTATTATGCTTATGTCACTATTATCATTTGATAAATAGTGCTCACGCCTGTGCACCTCCAAAAGGAGTTTTTTTGTGTGTGTGTTTTTGTGTTTAAAACCAGCTTTTCTAAAGAAGACAAAAAACACATTGGGAGTCTGTGTAAAGACTCCATGCATGCACTTACGGTCGTAGGGAGGTGCCTGAAGGATGAGACGGGTGGGCATTGTGCACATGTATGGGAGAGCCATCTTGGGCAGCCTTTCATTGTGGGAGCAACCTTATTTCTAGAGGAGCTTGGAGGGCCCTTGCGAGCATGCATATACGAGTTCTTCTTGGGAAGGTTCCGGAGCCTGTGCGCATTCCCATTGCTAGATAGGCGCGCTCTCTTTCTGCCTGTCTCTCCCTCTTTCCTGTCACTCCCCCTCCTCCCGGCTTTGGTGAGCGAGACTTTCCAGAGAGCTCTTTTTTTTTTCTAAATTACTGCTAAAAAGCCCGCAGTCTTGTTAAGGTCTATTTTGGAATGTATTTCTAATTACTCCAAAATGTGTTTCTCGCTTAGCATTCGATGTAAAATGAAGAAAAAATGCAGCTCACAGAATTCATAGTGTGTGCTCTAGGCGCGTTTTTGCGGAAATGGAAAACTAAAACTGCCTGCTGAAACGCATGTGTAGTAGAGTCCTAAGTAATTAGTCAAAGAAAATGCCGACAATTAGCAAAAATAAGCATTATTTTTTTAACTATTTCTCTAAATGAATTTCAACTGTAAGTGATAAAATTAAACTGCAATTTGCAATATTTCACTCGGGGTCAGCGGCACTGGCAGGCAGGCAGTGCGAGATCAGTCATGTCAAAGGTGCTGCTGCCCCAGCTGCCGCATAGCAGCTCAATACAGTACACTTAGGCGGCTTCAGCGGCGGGTGCCTGGCGCCCCCCAGAATTTGACACCCAGGTGCCCTGCACCCCTTGCACCCCTGGGTAAAGACGGCCCTGCTCCTCCAGGCCCCGGTGAACTTGCTGATTGTTCTTTCTATAATGCATCGCCACTCTGGACCACTAGTGGCTGCACATGAGCAAAATAAGACAAGAACCCACAAATTATCTTCTCCCTTGGAACACATTAATCCTGCCTACCTTTGAGATAAACTCTGTGACAGCCAATAAAACTGAGCTCTCTGAAACTATTATCTTTGGGAGGGCCAACAATTACACCGCTGAGCCATCTTCTTTAGTTCCTTCAAATGAAAAATGCATTAATATAATATGTGGCCAATGAAAGATTTATAACTCTTTTATGTACTTATTTCCATACATCTTTTCAGTTGCATCTAGTGAGTAACCTTATATATGTCTTGCCAGGTAATGGCTTGTAACAAAGACAAGCATTTTTGGATTTCACCATATAACATGTTTTTTTGGTTTTTTTTTAACAGGGCTGCACAGAGATTTGATAGTGATGTAGGGATTTCTTGCCCAATAACAAAGAGCAAGAATAAGGGATGGAGATGGAAAGGAGAAAAATTAGCATCGTTATTCTGTTACTATAGTGGCAATTCTATACACACTTATATGGGAGTAAGTGCTATTGAGCTCAGTTAGTCTTGCTTCGGAGAATTGCACTGTGTGTTTATTGTAATATCCTATCGATTCTCCAAAAATAAACTGTATTGGTTAAAGTTTCTCTCTTGCTCATACAACAATCCTTTGACGTATGCTTGAAATAATTTTCATTGTAGTCATTTAAAATGAATTATTTGTTTGCAGAGTTGATGTGATACTGAATCTTACCATAAGTTCGTTGATCTTTATCATCTGGGCTATCCATTTCCCTCATATTGCACATTTATTTAGTACTGGGATTTCTAATCTGCTCTTTGCTACAGGGCCCAAGGACAGGGTTAATTTAAAAGAACAATTCAGTATAATATGAAGTAAAACATTAATTAGAAACCCCTAATTCAAGCATTCTAATAATCATACAGTACAACACTGCAGAAAGTTAAAATCAATCTCCATCAAAAAATATGCAGACGTCCCCACCCACAGATAGTATTTAGGCATGCTATTTTGTATAAGTTAACTCATACCCCCCCCCCAAAAAAAAGGTGTTTAGGCACTTTATCATCTCATTCTTTCTGAATTCTGTTTGGATTCATTGTCAAAAATAGCAAGTCAAACAACATTTCAGAGTGTTATGGTGTTGTGAAGAGTCACTGTATAGGAGCCACATGGTTGAATGAGAAGTTAGACAGAGGATGATTGGCAAGATCTAGTGTTTCATTAGGTCTGAGAATGACTGTGGTTGTGATTTGGCATGAACTGGTTAATATTAGCTCCAGCATCTTCCTGGATCCATTACTGTGCTGCATTTTTGCAGTGGCCAAGAGCACTTTTTGCAATCTACTAAGAAGTGTGCCTCCCTTCAGTCTGCTGTGGGCCTAACAACTATACTTCATGTCTTTGTTGTCCCACATATAGACCACTGAAATATCTTTTGGGTGGGACTGTCCCTAAATACTTCCTTGGTGCAGAACATGGTGACCCACTGCTTAACAGGAGCATGGAACCATATAAATACAGTGATCTGGCATCTGGTACACACTGGTTTTCTTTCTCAGCTCTTGTGGGTGGGGTGGAGGATGTGTACATTGATAACCAGTGGGAGAGATTGCCTTAATATTTCTGGCAACTGTAGACTGACATTTTTCAAAATGGACTATTTTTAACCAAGTAACATTTCCATCACAATAGAGAGTAAAAAACTGGATGGGGAAAGGGGAGGGGGGACCATCTTTGGTTTTAGGTACCGTTGGCTATAGGGAGATATATAAATGAATTCAATAAATAATAATAATGCCCATCAAACTGGCAAACTTAAAACAAACAGCAACACAAATATAAAGTGATATCTGATTAATCTTAACTAAACCTCCCCAAATTACTAATGTTTGCACTAACAAGAGCATTTCAACACGACAGATACTGCTACCTGATTAAAAAGAGAAGAGTAATGCACATGATTTTAGTGTCCAAAGCTGAATGTTTAGTTTATATAGTTAATTTAGTCACTTCAGCAGTTCAGTCAGGAAGAAAGCTCCAGAGGGATAATTTATCATTATTTGTCAGCTCCCCAGAGGCAAATTCCTTTGAAGGGCAAAATGTGAGCAGGAGGGCAGGAATCAAACACTGTCCAATTTTTGATGTAATATTTTTGGTCTAATTTGCAGCTGTTACGACTAGGGTATTTTCTACTGCTAATACTCCCAGCAATCTTGCAAAATCTATAAATGGCAAACATCAATCATTAATTTGGCACTGCCTAAGAAAGACATCAATATGGTTCTTTTCCGTTTTTAAAATGTCCTGCTGGATATGTGTGTCTGTGAGGGGAAGAAAAAGAGTATTCTTCTTCTTTTTCAAAGCAAGCAATGAAAAAGAGTCATCACTTAATGCATCAAGCTACTCTTTGAAAAATTCTTCCATGAACATAATGGGAAGGCTGAATGGAGCATAAGCCACTCTGGTATTATTATAAATTTGATGCCACTGAGTTACACAGAGGTGCTGACAATATGGACTTAAATTCGAAGCCAACAACAATCAGAGTACAGATTTCCAATAATGCCAGTGGCCTTTTGATAGGGCTTAGCAAATTAAAACTTACTTAAAGACAATTTCCATGCACTGGGACTATGCAGTCATCACATCAATGCAATCTATCATCTCAGACTAGTCCCTTGCCTATTTTAATCAGAAACCAACCCCATTATGGTATTACAGAAAGCAGAAATATAACGGTGTTTTTTTTTACCATTTTCTCCATGAATTCCATTAACATTTGCACACACTTATGCTTTATTTTTGCTCCCTTTATTCACACCAGCTAGTACCTTACTTCATGAGCAATTTAGTGAGTGCATAGGGAAAGAGAACAAGGCATTTGGGCTTTGAAATGCTAATAACAATACATTCAAAATGTCAACCCCCCCCAAACCTTTTCATCTTCTTGAACATCTGCTCTGACCCTTCCACCAAACCCGCTGGATTCAACACTTTTCATTGGGCATGAAGCTCAGCTATAGATGTTCATTATATTCCCTAATATTCTTACGTGTGTGAAATGCCTTCAAGATTTGGGACAAACAGGTTGTCCACCAACAAGCCGATGAGTATAAAAATGGTATCTGCATTTTGTTGTGTGGATACCTGACGAAATTGGATTGTTTGGTACAACCCCAAGATCTCCCCTTCCTTTGCATGCTTTCAGTGCATGATAGGATTTATATGACTATGTACAAAGTTACTTAACAAATTCAGCAACCATTATCTTTGCCAATTAAAGATATGGGCTGGGGCTGATGAGGGCCAGAGTTTAACATCAAGATAGTTACAGGCTTCATATCCCTGCACCAAGAATTGAGCAAGACTAGTGCATGGAGGAAATATGAGTGAAAGAAAATATGAAACTGCTGAAGAAAGATATTTGTTATAGGCAGTGTGACCCATTATATTAGTGCCCACCTGATGACCTTGTAGATAAACATGGTTTTACAGAAATCATGTAAAAAAGAGAAATAACTCAATTTACGAGCTCTACACATCACTGCCAGTCACTATTTGAATTGATTCTTTTACACAATGTATGAGGAAAGCTAACAAGCCCTCCCTTGGAAGAATTTGCCATGCAGAGGGATGTAATATTATCATCTTTTTGCACACTTGAACTGGATGTTCATACTACTACTGCTTTGTTTGATAAGAGTAAATCTGAAATGTTATGTGCTTGGTTATCTCTATTATGTGACAATTAAATGTGATCACAGGAGAAGTGATACAAAATACAATAACCTATTAAACATTAAAAGCTTCCCTAAACAGGGCTGCCTTCAGATGTCTTCTAAAAGTCTGGTAGTTGTTTTTCTCTTTGACATCTGGTGGGAGAGCGTTCCACAGGGCGGGTGCCACTACTGAGAAGGCCCTCTGCCTGGTTCCCTGTAACTTGGCTTCTTGCAGCGAGGGAACCGCCAGAAGGCCCTCGGCGCTGGACCTCAGTGTCCGGGCAGAACGATGGGGGTGGATACACTCCTTCAGGTATACTGGACTGAGGCTGTTTAGAGCTTTAAAGGTCAGCACAAACACTTTGAATTGTGCTCGGAGCCACAACATACTGGGAGCCAGTGTAGGTCTTTCAAGACCGGTGTTATATTGTCTTGGCAGCCGCTCCCAGTCATCAGACTAGCTGCCGCATTCTGGATTAGTTGCAGTTCCCGGGGCACCTTCAAAGGTCGCCCCACATAGACTGCATTGCAGTAGTCCAAGCAAGAGATAACTAGAGCATGCACCACTCAGACAAGACAGTCTGCAGGCAGGCAGGCTCTCAGCCTGCGTACCAGATGGAGCTGATAAACAGCTGCCCTGGACACAGAATTGACCTGCGCCTCCATGGACAGCTGTGAGTCCAGAATGACTCCCAGGCTGCGTACCTGGTCCTTCAGGGGCACAGTTACCCCATTCAGAACCAGGGAGTCTTCCGCCCCCGCCCGCCCTGTGTCCCCCAAAACAGTACTTCTGTCTTGTCAGGATTCAACCTCAATCTGTTAGCCGCCATCCATCCTCCAACCACCTCCAGACACTCAGCTTTAGTCAGAAAATGTCCCACGCTACTGGCTGCTGCTTACCCTATTTTCTGTATATAACACACCCCTGTGTATAAGACGCCCCCTATTTTGGGGAACTCAAAATTTAAAAAATGGGGGGGGGGGAGATTGCCAAGACTTGTTAAGCTTTTTGGGGGAGGATTGCTCAGTGTTGAGCTTTTTTGGGAGGGGGGGATTCGACTGCCCGGTCACCGCTGATAGCCGCAAATCGACCGACCGCACACTTGCCGCTACGGCAGCCAATCACCTAGCCTTATACACGGAAAAATACAGTGTATATATTTACAGTGCATCACTAGGTGGCAAGGTTGATGATCCTAGAAAAATGTGAATGGGGATCTCTAGAATGGAGGAGTCCCACACCAGACTCATTACTGAACATGATCCTCTACACCATGAAAATTAGTGTCAATGAACCATACAGTATCAGGTGCCTTTGATGAATGGGGTGTAGTATATGGTAGTTTGCAAGAGCTGCTGTAAAAGAAAAAACAACAACCCTGTATAAATACTTTACTGACTGATAGTGACTATGGAGAGCAGCATAATTTAATTTACAAATGCAATGCAGTTTAGAAGTGTGATATAATGTTAGAAGTTTTAAAATTGCGTTGAAATAACATATTGTATTTCTCATTAACATTATATATACAAAGGTCTCTATTTTTAATACTGCATACAGAGATGTATATTTTTTATTGTATTGTACTTCATTGTGTCCTAAGGCAGGAAAAAACACAATGATTTCTATACAAATTAGTTACATTTATTAAGCGTCTGGACATGGAGTTTTATTTTGAAATGTAGTTAAAACTGCAAGCAAATAAGAAAGAAGAACACCACACAACAATCCAATAAGATCACTAATTAACGTCTTAAAAAAGTTATATCTACTGTAGCACCCATTACCTTCATAGAAATGTTACATCTATTTAACAAACCCACAAGCAAAGATTTCTTTCCAAGCCTGTGCCTGCGTTCCTGCTGGTTATCTTTGCTCAGACAAAATCTATGCAATTACTTGGAGAAGAATTACTTTGGTGGGAGAGAGAAGCAACCTTTAAAGGTCTGTACAACCCAATAATTAAAAGCCCCGTGATGAAAAACTGAGCATCGGAAGAGGCAAGCCAGGAGAAAGGACTATATTTCTTCTGGGATGAATTTACTAGACTACGAATGGCCTTGTAAAGAGTAAATTAGATAAATCACCAGGAAACATACAATAATAGGCACCCACTATACTTGTCAGAGGAGATATGTTAAAGGGTCATTAGCTTTTTATTAGCAGAGGAGGCAAGAAAATACTTCAACTTTTTTTTTTAGTTCATAAAATTGAATTGTTATCGGGCAGAGCAATCCTATATCCTCGTTATACTAGGGGCAGATATACATCACTGCTACACTAGCAGAATGCCCACTTTAACCTATGCATACTTAGTCTTGGGGGGGGGGGAAGCAGCATAAAAACAGCACACAAACCCCCGGCGTTCTTCAGAACAGCCAAATCCCAAATCTGGCCCTGTGCCAGATCCTTTATTTGCTCTCTAGATGTTACAGTTCTGAATGGAGGGAAAGGCTTCTTGACCTTAGTGTACACACATGTACATAGTGCTAAACAAGTGTGTTCCTATGTTAAATATAGGGACTAGGTCCATGTATTACTCAAAGGTAATCTCTCCTGCAAATGTTCTCCTGAAATGCCACCTTTTGTAGCCAGAGCCAGGCTGTGCTGCATTTGTCTGCAAGAATGTGGAGCTGGATGAGTCAATGGTCTGGACTCATTATAAGATCACTTCCTCCTCCTGCAGACTGAAAAGGCAGACTGTAAGGAAAGGGACATGAAAAGAAGAATAAAAATGAAAAAGGAAGAAGCTTGATGTTCTGTGGTGCATTCATTGCTAACATGATCAATAGACAAGTAAGCAACAGCAATGTTTAGGAGTACCAGTGACAAAGGCATATTAAATCGGAGTGTAATAGTTTCATATTTTGATGACACATCCCCATATCTTTTCCAGGATTTCTGTTTGGTGCTGCTATTTTCTCCATTGATGCAGAAGGCAGAAAGATCACTCTATGTGTTGGTGCATGAGGGTAAAGTTGCAGTCTTCTAATCTCGCAAAATAATGCTTTTAGCTCTCAGGAAACAGCTGCAGCCCATCCATTACTTTAAAGTGATCAAACCAGTTCATTCCATATCCCTGGAATACACCAACTCTGTGAGACAAAAGTAGGCTGAACATCAACATGTTCAAGTGGGGTGAGAGTTGCTTGAACACACATTTGCTGAGTTTTTTGAAGACAGAGAAAAGGTGTCCTTTAGAGATTTGTTTCCCCCGTAGATAGGCACCTGTTGCTCTTGTTTTAAAAATTCAGGCACCCAGTGAAGACAGGAACAGGGAATGTGTGGAAAGATAATGCCAACTGCCCAAAGTTGTGCATTTAAACAGAAAGGACAGTCACCTTGGTGCTTCCAAGAAGTCATGATTTATATGGATGGCACATAATTCATTTACGAAATTCACTAACCAAGAAATTCGGCAGTGGCCCCTAGCTTAGAAGGCTTTAAAAAGCATTAGGTAGAATTACACTGCAATAGCAGTCCATAGTATGATATTATAATGGCTAAAGAGACCTTCTGCTTTGAGAAGCATTATATCTCTGAGCTTGAGAGAGACAAGAGACTAAGGGTATCTTTGTCATGCCTTGCATTGAGCCAACTAGAGGCACCTCACGGGAAACAGTATGCTAGATTTTAGTCTGAACCAACAAGCAATCATATGTTCTTACAGCAAATAAGATCCTTAGGGAAAAAATAAAGAGAAAAAGCTGGCCTGCAGAGTATTGTTATTTTTTAAGACAAGAGGCTTAACATCTTTCCAAGCTCCCCTTAGTTCAGGCAATATAGATATTAAAAATGACTTCCACTATGTTCACCCATAAGAAATAATATATACAACTCATTAGGCAGATTCCTCTGTTTTGCTGTTGATAATTAGATTTAGAGTGTGTGCCCCCATTATAATTGATTATTGATCACTTTGCCAAGAACTTCATAATTTCTGGGACAAAGAATTCATTTAAATGATGCCAGCTATGATAAACGGAGTTTTAATTACATACAGTATTACAGATCTTCTTAGACTTTATCAATATTGAGCCTGCATCCCTGCCCCTTCCTCTGACCCCTGCCAATGGCAATTTTATTTTAAGTGCTCAGTGAACAGACATCGGGTTTGCTCTCAGTAACCTCTTTCACTTGGCCCTTGTTTCCTAGAATAACCATTTCATCAAATATGCTACACATTCCTCACTTTACTAAAATAGGCTGCCAGCCCCGTCAGCTGCTGGGGCCAACAGGTGCTGTGCAAAATTGACAAGAGGTTTTCTTTTTCTTGCATGCCACTATATGTTCCATGCAAATCTTTGCTTCTTTGAAGTTTTCCGTTGGGAATTAAATTGGCATCAGAGCCCCAAGAGCAGGGACAGGGAATTGGATCCGGCCACTGGACCATGTCCAAAATTGACCTATATCCTCAATGACCCAGTTTGACAGGTGAGCTAGACCTCCCAACTATCAATCACCTGAGTGATCATCACTCTAAGTATGCTGCCAATTCTTCCTTTTGGGCTTGAATTCATCACATTTTGAATTTATCACATTTTTCTCTTGCTGGGCAGGGTGACAGAAAGACATGTCAAATTCAAGAAGTGCTGAGACTGAAGCTGCAGCTGGACAGGAAGGATTCTTCCTTTAGAATTTGGTGCCACAGGTCCAGCGCCTAGTGTCATATGACATCAGGTAATGTGCAAGTGGTGCAGGCTTCCCGCCATAAAAATCACCTCATGGGCCAAATGAGGAGGCCTGGAGGCAAGAGGGTTGACACAAACATAATCTGAGAATGTCATCCTCTCACCATATCCTAACTCCTGTAGTTCTACTTGTTTCAATTTTAGGCAAAACAATTCTATTTTTTTTTAAATTTTTTAAAAATATTTTTATTGCTTTTTTAGATACAGATTAAAAGTCAGATATAAGAAGGAAATAACAGAAAGAAGAAAAAAGAAGAAAGAAATCCAACTTTCCAAGACATTTTTTCATATCCAATTGAACTTCCCCACATCTCCCTCACCCTGGATTCTTTACAATAAAAATATCAGCAAATTATTACCTTGTTTCGTGCATTTCTTTGTACTTTCCAAATATTATATTTTGGGTTTAAGATACTTATTATCAATTTACTTTTACCTTAAATTAGATATAATGTTACTTTAAACTTTAGCCCTTTCATAATTATAACTTAGTTTCTTGTATCTCCAAATCTTGTTGCTGAAGCTAGATTTTCCAAATCATGCAAATTCTTAACATTCATATAACTTATAATATTTTTTTAGGTAGTCCTTATTTTTCCCCCAGTCCTCTTCCATTGTTTCTTCTCCCAAGTTAGGCAAAACAATTCTAAGGGCAGACACTTAAGCTGTCATAAACTGCACTTCTTTCAAACTCCATTCAGAACTGGAGTACCACCATCTGAGTTAGCCAAAGCAGAGAGAAATTGCGTCTTTAAAACAGAGTTTGACTTTTCTGCTGGTGTAAATTCTGCTGGGTTGCCAGGTTACGATTTGAGTGGAGTTAGGATTTGGTGGCATATGTCCTCCCCGCCGCCGCCGCCGCCCAGTTCCACCCCTGACAATCCTCCAGAAAGCCCATTTTTCAGGGCTAATGCCATCATAAGCTTCATTGGTCTCAGCTCGCTGGCTGAGTCAGAATGAGGGATTTATGCAGGCATATCTCCAGATGAGCTAGGCTGTGGAGTGGACAGTGGCATAGCCCTGCTGTCTCAAGAAGCAGCTGCTTGATCTGGATATCCCATTGTAGTTCTTGGGTTTGGATTATGGAACATCTTCTCCAGGCAGATTTGTTTTTCAAAGAACATTCTTCCTTTGTCCAAGCTTTATTATTATTTTTATTGATATTTTTCTTATGAATGATTTATCATTTACTACCTGTTTCAAGAGGTCTTGTATCTGTTTTGTGGTTTTTATTGCAAAGGATAGTGGTTTTTTATTGTTTACTGAAAGCTTCCTTCAGTGGTGGAAATGTGGCTTATAAAGCTTGTAAGTCAGGTTGCATATCCTATACTCACAGATGTGTGAGTCTTTCTCACTGAACTCTATGGGGCTGACTTCTGAGTAGACATGCATAAGATTGCATTGCAAAGTAAGTAAATGGATACAGACCTTTAGCACTACATACCAAGGGATCCCAAGAAAGTTCCATTACAATATGCCTCAAGTACCTTTGTGATTAATTTTATCCTGAGGTCCTGGAGATTTTTTTTTTTTGGGGGGGGGAGTTATATAGAAGAAGATCCCATTGTTTATTCTCTAAACACATCTAGGGATTTCAGAGAATTTCAACAGCATGGAAATGGGAACTGAAATTGCCCATGTCTTGAATGGAAATCAATCCAGTGAATAAGATTAATATTCACTGCTGTTGCTGTTTTCAATCCTCAAATAGTACTTAATGACACGTGCCTTTTCCCTCTAATTTGCATTGTGTTCCCTTTGCTTTTAAATGGATGGTGTGTGGAATAATGCCATGCTAACATAAATAATTGCATAATTAATTATGTAAAATTTTGTCATAGTGGACAGTGAGATATCTCCCCCCTCCCCCAAGCTGAGCTGCAGTAGAACAGAAACAGAGCTGGGTATGATGAAGAAGAAGGGTTTGGATTTGATATCCCGCTTTATCACTACCTGAAGGAGTCTCAAAGGGGCTAACATTCTCCTTTCCCTTCCTTCCCCACAACAAACACTCTGTGAGGTGGGTGAGGCTGAGAGACTTCAGAGAAGCGTGACTGGCCCAAGGTCACCCAGCAGCTGCATGTGGAGGAGCGGAGACGCAAACCCCGTTCCCCAGATTACATAATCTACCGCTCTTAACCACTACACCACACTGGCTCTCCAGTGATGAGTATGGGATGCTTTATTACATTCCTGTTTATATCCTAATAGAATATTTTACCAAAAAACCAACCAACCAACCAACCAACCAACCAACCAACCAACCAACCTCAGAACAGTTGGAATCTGCTCTTTGCAGTCTCTTATGTTTTATCACACAGTACAGAAGACTTGCTATACTTATAATTAGAAAAAGCACCTATTTTTTCATGGTCCCTGCAATCCTATGGTCCCTGGAAGGAGAAAGCAGGGACCTTGGGGTTTTTGGGTCTCCCTCTCAAGGGCAGAAAGAGCAGTCTCCCCCCCCCCCACCTTGTAAAAGGAGACCTGACTTTGAAGGGCCCTTCCACACCACCGCAGAAACCTCCCCAGGACTAGCCTCTTCATTGTTCCATCTCTGAAGTGGGAAAAGGCTTCAAGGAGGCATACCAGGAAATGTATCGGTGGGTTGCCGGGGGAAGTCCCCATTGGGCCCTACAAATGGGGGGGGGGACACAACAACCATGGAGTTGGTGTGTGGATTTCCATCCCATTGGGAACAATGGGAGGGATATTGCTTTGGTTAAAAACAACAACACAGAAGTAAAAGGAGTGCAAGACTTCCACTCCTATATATCATTTCCACCCCACTGGAGTGAGCTGAATGAGGCAGTTTGATTGCTTTCAGTTTTCTCCTCCATCTCCCCACACCTTTAGGATTTCCACCTAAAGGTGTCATTTCAGGGCAGAGTCAAAATTATTAGCACATTTGGACATTTTTGGCAGGGTTGAGAAGGGCCTCTTTTGCCAATTTTTAATGGACTGCCTATGAAAATATCCACCTACTCATCTGTCTTGTCTTCTTTAGTTATCATGCTGTTCATCTCAATAGGACTGATTTGTCCTTCGTAACATAAATCACCTCACTAAATATTATTAGCTACATATTTTTATGACATGATCCCATTTGCTGGGAAATCTTGTTCACCGGCATTGCGTCTTATTGCTCCTTCTGCGTCACTCTGCTTGCATCGTTTTTTGCCTCTTCCAGGATTAGTCTTTGTAATGTCATCCTGCTCAGTATATGATCACCGATTCGTTGCTTCTTCTCTGTGCCAACTCAAATGGGCTGCATAGAATTGTGAAGTCATTCTGCTGGCTACAAATGCGGGAGGCGGTAAAATTTAAAGCAGTCACTATGTGCTTAGTGGTCTTAAAAACAGCAAGAGCAAAACACTGAAATTTAACTACCTAATGAAAAAACTATTAGGATATCCAGTCGCACAAGCTTCTGTTTTCTTCTTGTTAAATTACATGAATGGCTTTGTTGAAAATAGAGCATGAAGAAACAGCGTCCTATATGGCCACTGCTGTGGGGGTTTTATAGGCAAATAGATGGATATTAAAAACAATACCATCTGTAAGGGAGTAGTCAGAGAAAGATGCTATTTCCCTTAATGGATAAATTCATGAATTTCATAAAGATACATAACGAAGGACACAACACCCTGGCCTGCATTATACATTTAAATCAGAATTCTACCACATCTCCCAAAGAATCCTGAGAATGGTAGATTGTTAAGAATGCTGAGAGTCATAGGGAGACTATACCCTGCAAAGAGCTACAATTCTCAGGGTGCTTTAACTGTAGCTCTGCAAAGGAACCAGGAAGTCAGAAGGCAACATCTTCCGTTCTGCTGAGTCCTACAAAGGAAACATAAAGACTAAAGCTGAAAGCCTGTGTCACCTCTTGGACTGGTTGTAAGTAAGAAGCTAGGCAGTTGGGGGGCTGGCTGAGCTTGGTGGAGCAGTGCCCCACTTTCTCTAATGGACCAGCTTCCACTGGTGCCACCTGAAGCAGGTTGCTTCACCTTTATACACGGTCCTGCTCAGCATCCTCTCTTTCTGGCTTTTCTCTTGTGAGCATGAGGTCCCCTGCTCCTCCATGGGGCAATTGAGATGTTGCTCTGTCGTAGGCGTGCGGTTCCCATAAAACGTCATGTCATAACATGACAGCTCCGTTCAATTAACACACACTTGGAATTGCTAGCTAATTATTCTTCAGATCTTTTGAGGGAGAGCTGACTAATTTCACTAACTGCTTAAAGACAACTGCGTTGAGCTATTAGTACTTGATGCAGACGGAGCAAACACCGCTGCTGCTTGGCACAGCCTCAGAATACATTATTGGCGCGGAATCATATCACACGTATGCTCAAATCACCAGGTGAAAGTTTTCTAAAAGCCAATCATAATAAGATTTGTGCAGCCAAGCCACATGTGGAAAAGGGGGGCCTGTGGATTGCTTAGTCACTGAGCAGAGGAAACTAAGCAGGTCACTGAGGTGATGTACTCAGCGGCTGTGGAGGATAATGGAATCTGTCACCCTAGGCAGAGGTATTTGCTTCTTAGACAAGCAAAAAACTAGGATGGAAAAGCAATTCACTTGCCCTTCAGGCCTGAGAGAAGAAGCTGCTTAGAGGCACAGAGGGAAGAGGAAATCAATGGAATAGTGGAGTGAATAGCGGAATGAAAGAAATAATAAAAAGAAGAAGAAGGGAGGGGGGAGAGAAAACAATTCCCTTCTCACTTGTTGACGGTAATCAATGGTGAATGTGAAGTCTGTCGCTTTTTAAAAATTCATTTAGCTGAAGGATTTTTCCTTCCTAGTGATGACATTTCAGAACACTCCTTTATTCAGCTGTGAGTCCAAGTATTTATACAAGCCCTGCAAACTGTCAAGGAACACACATTAACGACAAAGAGAAAGAAATGAAACAATTCAATGAAAGGTTATCAAGGTGTGTTCAAATGCGCAGAACAGTGCAAAAAGGGGAAATATGCCTGTAAAGGAGTAGCCGGTGAATATGAATTCTGACTAGGACATAAGGTCATAAAGACATTTATGTGGAGTTCGGGTGGGTATTCTTTTTTAAACCATTTACACACACAAAAACCTACAGGGGGAGGGATTCTGTAAAATCGATTCTGCAAAATTTGCCTTCCCTTTTTAAGCTTTATTAATAGGTCAAATGGAAACTATGGCCTTCCTGGCAACTCACGCCTCCCAATGGAGTGGCTATTTCATATCTCTTTGAAACAGTCTAATTTTTACTGTAGTTTGGCTGGTATAGTTACATTCATCGCTTTGTTTTCAGTCATGGATTCTGTGTTGCCTGTTACGTGTTGTATTGTTTTTGATAAACCAATAAAAACACTTTTTGAGAAAGAAAGAAAGAAAGAAAGAGAAAAGAAAAATTATCTATAAAAGAGTGAAGGTAATTTTGAGCATGGCACTGTCTTAATTTCCCCACTAAAATTATATACACACACACACACACACACACACACACATATATATATATATATATATATATATATATATATATATATATATATAATCTGAATTCTAAAAACCTCAGAAGACTTTATATATACAATATGTGTTTTGGTGGAGTTGAAATTCAAGATGTGTGTGGCTACTTACACATCATCTTAAAAGAGAAAATGCATCAGCAAAAAAACAGGAAAAAAGATAACATGAATTAACATATGCTAATTTATAGAGAATTTATGTTCTCGAAGCCACAAACATGAGTCTGACCAAACTGCGGGAGGCAGTGGAAGACAGAAATGCCTGGCGTGCTCTGGTCCATGGGGTCACGAAGAGTCGGACACGACTAAACGACTAAACAACAAAATTTATAGAGATGCACTTCTAGAGAGAATTACTATAATTTAAATAAAAATATTGTTACCAGAAGACCAGTGTGCCTGCTAGGGATGGAGGAGAAATTCATTCAGTTCACATTTAAAGATACATCTATCTCATGCACACTTTCTGAAAGAAAATAAAAAAATTCCTTCACAAAAGCTCATACCAATAACAAACTTAGCTGGTCTCTAAGGTGCTACTGGAATGGATTTTTTTTTATTTTGTTTAATCTACGGCAGACCAACACGGCTACCTTCCTGTAACTAACACTTTCTGAAACCATACATGGACCAAAACACAGCCATCCTTTAAAAGTCACACTTCTCCAAATTTTACAGTACAGTTCTCCAACCAAGCAATGTGTTAAAAAATGCGCATATAATGGTAAAGTATACATTAAAATGTATATAGGGACGCGGGTGGAGCTGTGGGTTAAACTACAGAGCCTAGGACTTGCCAATCAGAAGGTCGGTGGTTCGAATCCCCGTGACGGGGTGAGCTCCCGTAGCTCGGTCCCTGCTCCTGCCAACCTAGCAGTTTGAAAGCATGTCAAAGTGCAAGTATGTCAATAGGTACCACTCCGGCGGGAAGGTGAAGAGCGTTTCCGTGCGCTGCTCTGGTTCGCCAGAAGCGGCTTAGTCATGCTGGCCACATGACCCGGAAGCTGTACTCTGGATCCCTTGGCCAATAAGGCGAGATGAGCGCTGCAACCCCAGAGTCGGTCACGACTGGACCTAATGGTCAGGGGTCCCTTTACCTTTACCTAAACATTAAAATGCACAGGTTATTGAAAATAATATACAAAAAGCATAATATTGAGAGATTTTATTTGTAAATAAGTATACATTAAGGAAAACTGCATACAAAAAAATGTGTGTATTAGGATACAATGCAAATGAATTTGCATGGGATTAAAAAACAACACCCAAAAACCTTGCAAACTAATTTGGAAATGTAGAGAACTTAAGATGTAGTTAGGCATGTATACACATGCTACAATAATGTGGTGAAGTGTATAAAATCCAGTGCTTGAAAAGTTCATTAAAAAAAACTAGTTCAAGTTCATATCCAAAAAAGAACTAGTTCTATTTTATGTTTGTCCAGATGAAATATTTAATTCACAAAAAGTTCATATTTGGCTATGCACACCCCCCCCCCATTCAGAATGATTCGATACACTGTGCTGAAGCATAGGGTCCAAATCTAAATCAGGGCAGCATGCAAGTAATAAGATGTCTGACAGACAGAATTACAACAGATGAAGGTTTCCTCGCAGTTGTATTTGCATACTAGAAAAGCAAATTTCTTCAGCAAGAAAGATACAGGAAATGTCTCACATTCCTTCCTACTGGTTGCTTAGCAACAGTGACTAAGCATCCTTAGCAACAGCAGTTCCATATCTGCCTAATAAGTCTTAGAATGTTGCCTCCACAGTTTGCTTTCTAACTTTCTTATGTATTGGATTGACTGATTTATTTATTTTTAATGAAAGTTAAGAGTCTGAGCCTCTTGCTTAGAGGTGGGAGCAGAAGTAATGTGAAGATGAACTAGAAATCATTCAAAGCTCTACCTCAAAGTGAACATAATACACTTTTAGTTCACTTGGTAATTATAGGAACTACATTTCAGGTATACTTCAGAGATTTTTGAACTAGTTCAGTAAACTTTATTCAACTGAACTAGTTCATTCCAAGCAATGGCAACATCTTCACCTCTACCACACAGACACACTTCAATGCGAACTCTGTACACTGCATAAAGACAGGTGCATAATTGGCCATACAAGCAGAGAGCTCAGGTCACACTGTGCAATAAAGGAATGAGTGGAGTTTTTGCTGTTTCTCCACATCCTGTTGCAGAGTGACAGTCAGTGGGATGTAGGAACGAGAAAGTCAAGCACCCATCTTCCAGTATTCCCATATGTACACTTGTTTCCTATCGGTTTTGATTGTAAATGGCTTCAGGACTTTCTTAGTGGGAAGAGATATACAAATCTAACAAATCTAAACCTATAACTTTCTAAAAACAGTTTGGGCCCAACACATTGTCAAGCCATCCTTCTTCTTGTTATCAAATCTGAGAGCAGATCTGTGATTTCCACATGCCAAGCCGGTGCCAATCAAAAGATAGCAAGTGGTATATATTCTGCATTCTTTAGAAATTGAGACATTTCCAGCTGGGAAGTCCCTGTATGAACACTGACTGATAAGGTTCATGGGATTTATTTCTTTAAAATGCCAGTTATTATATATTTTCAACAGTTCATTCCTGACATCAGCCACTGAGATAGGGTATAAATTCCAAAAACAATCACAGGTAGCCAAAATGATTAATGTGAAAAAGCCTCTTTAACACACACACACACACTCACTCTCACACACCGTATATTCGGTAAACAACAAAACAGTCCAAAAATAAACATGTAAAGAATATTTGTCATTTCCATTTGTCCACATAACATTCAGAGAGCAAGTCTAGACACTCAGCACCACCAGAATCATGTTATTCATTAATCTCTAGGGCCCTCTTCAAAATGAATAATGAGCTAAAATACCATTCTAGTCACTAAAGGCAGACACTTGTTAATTCAAGCAGATTTCAAAAGGGAGGGAAGGAGGAATATCTGAGAAGGACATAGGTCCTTTTGGTCTGATCCAGCTCTGGTCAAATTGGCTACTAGCTATGGCCAAACCGTAGCCATACTAGGATGCTGTCATGGCTCGAAGGGGCAGTATCAATAATATCTGGCCAGAGGTTGCGGTGGCCAGTAGTTCTCTGTTATTTGAGGTGGAGTGGGGGGAACTATTGTGACTTCTCTGGGCATTTGCAAACATTTTGGCCCGGCCCTGCAGCTCTGGGCCAAGAGCTGTAGAAAATACTCCTCCCAGTCACAGCCTTTGTGGCAGGCGCATGACAGCAGGCACCTTAGTGTCTTAGTGTTTGGATCCCTGATATGATTGCCATCTCTTGTGGCTTGGTTCACAATTATCTCAGTTCAATAATCCCAGTCTGCAAGTCAAGAATGTAACTAAAGCTTAAGTCTCAGTTTCTTGATCCAGGTGTAACAGGAAACTGTGGTTAACAGTTAACAGACACCAGAAATATTCAATTAAAAGTGCAAGAGAAAAAAGACAGGGGGTGAGAAGAGGGAACACAGAGGCACCTTCTTAGTACTCTGTATGTTAGAATGATATTATCTAGGCCATTGCAGACCAGACACAGGGCTTTGTTTTTGAAAACCCTTTTTCCTACAGGGTATAGCTCGGCTTACTTACACGAACCCTCTGGAGCTATTGCTTCACAAAGACCATGCTGCAGTGTGCTCAATTTTGGCCCCTTGGTCTCTTCCAATTTTGTGATCCTGTGATCAAATATTAAATCATAGAGGAGACTCAGAGCAGGGAAAAATTAACTCAATCTGCCAGATTTCTGCTCTCATAAATTATGGTATGAGCATTTCTTACCCATTAGAATTGGGCTGTTATTTAAAAATGAGGCTAAGCCTGATGAAAAATGAGATCCCATTTCTATTCTTTTCAAGTCTGCAAGATTGAACTCAATAAACATAAAAGAAATCAATCATCACGCTTCATTATTATTATTATTTCTTTAAAAAATATTTTTCCCTTCAAAAGAGATGTATGCAAAAAGACACGGGGTTATTATTATTACTGCATAGAAATATTCTAAAATAATATCCACAGTAAAAAGAAACCAAAATGCAGAGGAAAATGCTGGGGAAAGGAGATAGCACAAGTGTGTGTGTGTGTGTTTGTGTGTGTGTGTGTGTGTCTGTATGACTTACAGCTTTGAAAATGGTGTCCCAATGCATTATGGTGCCCTGTTAAGGGAGCAGCTCATGAGGTCAACTTTAAGCTTGTCCTTTTTTGTGGACAATGGGGTCCTTTGGCAGCTGCTGAGCCATTCAAGAATTATGGCACTCCTAGTGCACCGTGATGAGTTTCCCAAGCTAGTGCAGAGCAGCTTTATTTACAACATTTATATCTGAGGGCAAAGGAAGGAGGGCGAAAGCTGCCTCTGACATCTCTCCTAAACAAAGGGTATATGTATACACAACAAGCTTAAATCAGTTGAATTGCTGTCCCATTACTCCAGGGACAAAAGTAAATTTGATTTCGGCCGGAGAGGGTGGCCTACATACGGATAATAATAATAATAATAATAATAATAATAATAATAATAATAATACCTTTATTGTCAATGTACACAACCTGTGTACAATGAAATTAACCCAGCCTCCTCGTCCCCCACAAACACTCAATCTCATTGCACTCTGTGTGCTAGTATTCTTCGATCAGGGGCTGGAAAACTCCTTTTCCAGGTCTGTAATAGATATTGATGAGCAGAGAACTCAGACAGGTGTGGGGAACCACTGTACCTCAGGCCAGAGCTGTGGCATCTTCTGGGCCCCATTTCCCTTCCTCATCCACATCACCCAGGTGAGCTCCTGGCCTGATGCATTTCCATGCTAGGAAAGGAGAAAGAGACTCCCTTTCTTCCAAGCCCGGCATAACAGCACAGCAAGCTGCTAGAGAAGGAATGGGGAAGGGCCATGGCTCAGTGGTGGATCACATGCTTTGCATGCAGGTTTAACTACCAGCATCTCCAAGGAAGGCCAGAAAAGGCTCCTTGTTCAAACCCCCGAGAGCTGCAGCCAGTCAGTGCCAACAGGAATGAGCCAGGTGGACCAATGGTCTGACTTGATATAAGGTCACACTCTACATTACATTTTCCAGGAGGGAAAGAACATTCTGCTCCTTCTTTAGCAACCCACCATGTTGCCATGGGGAAATTGAGAAGCACGTTTCTCCCTGCTAAGCATGAATACTAAGTATACCACGGAAGGAAGGATAGAGCAATCTGTCCTTCCCCTGGCAGAATGCTGCATTCCCATGCTGGGTGAGTAAGAAGAGGTTTTCACCATCTATCTACAACATAAATCAGAAGTAACAACAACCAATTAAGCTAATTGTAATAATCCTTACCAGGCCCAAAAGTTGCCCCAAGTGCATATTGATATATCAAGACCGACTCTGAAACAAAGCTGTGAGCTGTCCATCAGGTTGCAACATATATCTACCATTGAACGGCTTTTGAGACAGCAGGAGAATTATATTTCCCCCAAATCAGTACTGATTCATAATCCTTATTTTGGGAAACGACAATGCTCCCTTTTGTCTCAATAAGTCAAGTTATGGTACATATATGGATGAGAAACTATTTTTAAATGCTCCCAGAGACAGAAGTGAGAACGGCCCACTGTAATGAATGGATAAATCCAAGATTTTAATGTGGTGGGGACAGGCACAGGTGTGTTCACCCTAATAAAAAAGCATGATGACTTCATAAAATTTAATTACCCATACTCAGTCACCTGGCCTTCAACTCCAATTTATCTACTCCCAACTAAAGCTAGGTTTACCCATAAAAAATTCCACAGCTGTGGAATACTGTATACTGTATACTGTAATTTTGTGTTTTGAATTGACCTGAGACCTACAGGTATAGGGAAGTATACGACTAATAATAATGATGATGATGATGATGATGATGATGATGATAAATGTTCAGTCAGGGTTGGTCAAAGAGATTTTGTTGCCTGAAGCAAAGGACAATCCACATACTGTACAGAAGCTGACCAAAACTTACTTCAGCACTGGAGGTAGGGCAAATTCTCCATCACACCTGAGCATAGCAGATTATCTTAGGCAGGGCAAGTTGTGGGGCACATATGACGCTGTCCACTCCAACACCTCGCTGCCATTTCGTGCCACCTCCGCCGGCACATCCACTGCCTTAGGGAGCCGCCACCTTCTGCCTAATGACAGGGCTGGCTTTGCCAGCAGCCAGGCAGGAATCTGCTAAAATGTTCCTCTTTCCAGGATCCATTTATTTTTTAACAAAATGAGAAATTCGTTTCCTTTGTATAATTCCCTCAGGGCTTTTTTTTTTTTTGCTTTGAATGGCACGGCATAACTGCAACAAAACATTGCAGACAACGATCAAAATGTATACTCTCTGCTTCACTGCAATCTGTGTTACACATGATTGCGGGCTGCTGGCATTGTGTTGCCTAGGAACCCATAGCAACACAATTTGTCTTTGTTTTGCACATTCAGCGGTGATGCTTCATTATCTTCCTGGCCGACCTGGTCATAACTACAGCCCAGAGCAAGGTTTTTTCCTTTACAGAATGAGATCAACTGTGGTGGAAGCTACTGGTTTAATGAGAACACCTCTCCCCATACTGAGCTATCCTATCTTTCAGAATCAGAAACTGAGGCTTTGATGAAAAGTCCCCTTACCTGAGAAGTAAGTGGGGCCTTCCCACAGGAGCCCTATTCTGCAGAATGCCCTGTTTTAAATCGGGGTTTCCCCGCCCCACTAAGCTGCATAGAGGTTGGGGGGTTTGTGATCTCTCTTCCAGCCCTAGTATGGGAATCAGTAGATTAGCCTCTCTCTCCTTCCTTCCTTCCTTCCTTCCTTCCTTCCTTCCCTCCCTCCCTCCTTCCTTCTCAGTAAGAATTCCCCATCCGGTGCCTGTAATAATTTAAAGAAAAATAAGATACATAGCTCCATGTTATATATTAAGCCAGGAGTGGGGAAGTGGAACTGCCTGTGGGTGGATCCTGATCTCTCCCACTCACTCCCATGGGACCAATTGAAGGGGCCACCAATCTGTCAATCATTGAATGCCATAATGAATCAAACTGTGCAAGCAAAGGTATGGCGCTTTGCAAACCCCAGCAATCAGCTGATCATCTAGGCACAGTGAAACAGCGAAAATCCAGAAAGTTGTTGAGCTTTTTTTGGCAAAGTTGCCAATTTTTGGGGGGGAGGGGCAAAAATGCCAGTTTTGAGCAATTTTTACAGAAAATTAGCAAAAACAACACTGCCGACATGGGCTGCCATCTGGGCACTGCTGCAGACTGCAGTATTCCAGATATGTCCAGGAAATTCCGGGTGTATGGCAACCCATCTTTATCTTTACCTGGCCTCTCCTGACATGTATTGTGAAGAGCATGTGGGTGAGGCTCAGCCAAAGCAACCTTGTAGGCCAAATGGGGAGGAGCTACAAGCCAGCCATTCCCCAACCCACATTTAGTAAACATCAAGTTTGGCTCTGAACTGCAGTCTCCAGCAATTTCCAGCGGCAATTTTTTTATTTTATTTTGTTTCCTCAAAAGGTTTCATTGAACATCAGGAACAAGAAAAAACAAAAATATTTATTTTTATTCAACAGGCTTAATCATCAAAACCTCTAAGTGCCATTAGAACGTTTCCTCTTCAGGATATTCAATGGTTCTCTTAATGATCTGAACCCCGCAATCCATTACATAACTACTCAAAAGTAAACTCCAGCATCAGTTCAAGGGAGCCTGCTTCCAAGGAAATATGTGTGAGATGGCAGCCTAAAGCTGCTTTATGCAAACAGTGACATATTTCCATTGCTAATTTCAATGAAAATGTGTTGTTTTGTACTCTTAATTCTTGTTAGCACTGTGTACAAATTAGCTTGATAACGATGTTTTATGAGATTTAGCTTGTAAGCCACTTTGGGTTGTTTTAGTTAAAGAAATGCAGAATGTAATCAATCAATCACACTGGAATCTGATTATATTAGCTACTAATCAGCTACTAACCGCAGTACTATAGCAAGAAGCTCTTAAAATCAGGGATGTCCGTTCTATTAGGCAAAGTGAAGGCAGCTGCCTTAGGCAGCAAATCTGAGGCACCATTAGACAAAAGTAAGATGCCAGCCATGTGCAGTGTAATCCTATAATGAGCATCTACTAGTTGTTGATTGGGTGGGTCCAGGCAGTGATCAATGCTTCACTGCAGGAGGGGAACGTACCATCTGCCTTGAAAGAACTGTTGGCACATCCCCCCCCCCTTAAGAAGCCCTCCTTGGACACAGAAGTGCTAAATAATTATCGTCCAGTGGCAAATTTCTCCTTTGGGGACAAGGTGCTTGAGCAGGTGGGGAGATACTAGATGATAGATAGATATAGATAGATAGATAGATAGATAGATAGATAGATAGATAGATGATAGAGTATTCCAAGCACGCAGCAATATCAGGAAACTTACCCAGGAAAGAGCTGTCTAGAATTTTGTAGAAGAAGAGCAAAACAGTAGCAAACATCAATGAGCTTAGGATGTCTGTGGTTTGGATGGGGGACTTTATAAAACGTTAGCACTTCTGGGAAGATTTCAGAATACAGAACATTTTTTTTATTCCTCTATGGTGACTCTTTAACTTGATGCCGAATGCTGGGAGCTGCCAAGCTATTCCTTGCTCCCCATATAACTTTTAATTGGTGCTTGCACCTGTGTTCTTGTGTGACCTAACTGTGACTTGAAGAGACAAATCCTGGCAAAGATAAAGTAGCTCTCTATTTTCCAGCACAATCCTATTTTTCACTCCCTTCTAGTTTGGCTAAGCACTGTATTCATTTCTGGCTGGAATAGCCTCAAACAGAAGATCCGTCCCTGTTGAACTATAGTGTTACTTTCAAGATGGGAGGTGGTGGTGGTGGGAGAACACCCAACATCTATCTCTGCTTAAAGTTATTTTCTCCTCCATCAGAGGCAACTTGCTCTAGCACAACGGCCATATTATTATGCTTTAAACACATTGATCCATTTCATGAGGTTTTCACAGAACAGGAACGAAAGCATCAATTTCTCATGATATTGTTTTAGCTCTCTAATTACTTTGTGACTTACAGCTCCTGCAAATGAGGGAACAGTAAACAGCAAATTTCGGTCTTTTAATTAGCTGGCAGACAGCACACATTGTCGTAATTTTGGGGCACAGGCTTCTTTGATGAAATGCGCTCTGATTGTTTGAATGTGATCGCTATCAAAATGAATACAGCTTCATTTTACATAACATGTTCAGAATGTGAAGAGGAAAAGAGAGAAATAAGGGAGGGAGGGAGAGAATGGGACAAAAGCAAAATATGATCCATTTCCTTCCTTTTAGTTCTGGACATTCGTTCCAAAATGTGGGATAAAAATGTTTCAAGTCAGATGAGAGTAAAAGTGGGACTAGAATGCTAACAAGCTGAATAAGAAGCAAAAAACAGGAACACAAAAGGGTAAAGCAAAAGGACAAAAAAATGCAGGAAACTGACTTGGTAGAGGTGGTGAGAAATGCAGTGAACTCCTGTGACACAGAATAGTTTTCCACCTGGTTCTGTCATCAGCACTCATGCAATTAGTGATCATATGGGGATGGGGGGGGAAGCATGCCCCATGCTCCTCTCAGATTGACCCCCCCCATCCAGAGAGGATGGGGCAACCCAGTCAGATGGATGGGGGTTTGGCCCCTGGGCCTAAGTTTGCTCGTCAAAAACAAAACAAAACAGTCCCCCCCCATGAAATACTTCGAATTTTTAAATTTTAAACTTTCTTAAATTATAGCACAACAAAAACAACAACCACAACATGGATTCAGAGCCTCACCAAGCCTTGAAACTCACTGACTGGCCTTGAACCAGCTGCACTTTCTCAGCCTAGTTTACCTGACACAGTTGTTCTGTGGATAAAATGGCAGAACTTCCTTGTACACCATTGTGACTTCCTTGGTGAAAGGACAGGGTGCAGCTGGGTTTATTTATTAAAAAAATTAAAGAGATATTCATCCTAATTAACAGGAAGGCTTACTTTACACCAGGAGTTGGGAACCTGTGGTCTCCCAGATGTTGGTGAACTGCCGCTCCCATCCTCTTTGTCCATAGGCCATGCTGGCTTGGGCTGATGGGAGTTGGAGCTTAACAACATCTGGACATTTCCTGCTTTATCCAGATTTGGGTGCTTTATCATAGTTCCCCTGTTATCTGCTTGTTTAAAATTAACTGTACTTTTGTTCTGGGAGAGGGGAACTTGTATATTTGTACGATGCCTTGTTTCCATTGAAATGTAATGATTTTAACAAATCGCACAGTCTAAACTGGAAATCAGTTACTTGGGTATTGTTACTTGAATAATTTATTTTGAATTGGGGATTTGTGAGTCAAAAATAACTGAGAGAGATTATCTATAGCGATGGGAATATAGCTGGGGCTCTGAGTGCTTAGATGCACGAGTGAAGTTTTTATGTTCACAGCCTTTATGTGCAATATTCAAAATTAGAAATGTGGAAATGATTTATTTTTGAAAGCAGCCACATGGAAGCCTGGGAGTAAACAAACAAATGGGCTGCCATAAAGTAGGCACTCTAAACATACATAAATAAAACAAATTCAATCCCCCAGCAGACCGTTGTTGTTTTTAAGATGTCTTTTTCTGGTGAAAGTTTGTGAGCAGTCCTTTGACAATTTAAAACAAGTTGGGCCGCCCCAACAGGGATTTTAAATAGTTTAATCCATTAGTAAAAGCATGTCATTTCCTCTCCTCATTGCCAGATATTTCCACAGGAGAAAAACCACCAGTGGATTGAATAAGAACTTTTTCCGTAATACAAATAGTAGCTGTGAGCACCACACACCCAATCTGGATCTGGGCCATGGCCAGGGGAGAGGATTAAAAACCCCTCACCACCTGCTCCCCCCCCCCCACATCAGGGCCCTGAGCCAGCTCAGGTTCACTGCACCTACAATTTGTTTAAAAATGGCATCATGAATAATTTGGTCCTCTTTATCCTTTTCTTTCTTTGCTCTTGCCCTCTCATTTACCCAGGTTACCTTTTAACTGAATTGGCTGTTGTGAAGCACATGATTTTCTGTAGCTCACTTGGCTGCATCAATCCATATGACTTTGTTTATAAGCATCCATGACATCAGCAAAGAGGAAGATGACATCATCAAGAAAAAGCACATTCATGGCAGTGAATGGTATTATTATTATTATTAAAAAATGCAAATGATGCTGAAGATACTTTTTGACCCTCAGGAAAAAGAACACAAAACCAGGGAAGGTGTTTCATGTAACTCCTGACTAGGCGAGTAGCAGAGCTGAAAGACTAGTAGAGCCATTGCTGTTCAACCAGTGCAAATGTGGTGGGGAGTTGTTTTCCTTTTGCTTTTTGCTGTGGAGCTTCTCCCACACATTGGTGTAGTTCAGCTGAATGGAGATAAACCTCAGCTGCATCCCAAAACACGCACTCCACCCCATAGTAATTCTGATATTGCTATATCTTACTAACGTCTTAATATTACTTGTAATAACATGAATCCTGGTTCTTAGACACAGCATCTTCCTTTGATTTTCGATTTGCATTTATTCATAAGTACTTCTTTACCATAGGCATGGAGCTCTGGTTATATCTCTGGCCAGAATCAGTTGGATAGTCCTTTAAATGTGCAGTAAAACATCAGTTAGCTGGAATATAGTTGTCAGTCCCTGTCCCCCCCAATAGCTCAGCATATGTTTTTCATAAATTCAAGCCTGTATCTTGGCTGCATTCAGGTTACTTTCTGTTTATTGATAGCGTCAGCTGGAAGGCAACCTAGAATGCTGTATAATCTCAGGCACAGGAAAGAGTTTTGGAACCAGTTCAAAAACTGCAGACGGGCAGATGACTCCAGCCATGCAGAGCATCAGTGATGGCAGTGCATCTTAACCCGTGGCTGAACGCAGTATCCATCAGTGCTTTGTTTGCACCAGAGAGAGGGCGAAAGAATAGCAAAATCAATCATTCCTTTCTGCATGCTGCAAATGTCCAGTTGTTCTAAGAATCACAACAAGGTGTATATTTCAGAAAGCATTTTCTCAGACACAAAGGATGAAGCTAATTGCTTAGAATGGAAGAAAACACACTCACTGGAGACAGTGTTGAGCTGGGAAGCCTCATTTGGAGCTCGGAAAACAAGTTGTGCCAACTGTGAAAAAAATTTGCACCTATGACTAGATTACTTAGTGTCTTTAAAAGGACTTCATTAGATTAGCAGGGGCAAACTAAACCTTTGGCTGGAGCAAGCAAAGAAGAACCAAGCTTTATAGCAGTTCTTCTCATTTTGGTGTTGATGGGGGGGGGGGGCACCCAAGTGGCCTTACAAGCCTTCCAGTTGATGGGGAATGATAGTTATGGATAATTTTCTGTCATATCTACTCCACATTGTCCTAGAGGATACTAAGCATTTGGATCCATTTGGATGAGTTTTGAGGTCTGGTTTAGTGGTGAAAATGTTGCTCCGTTTGTCCTGCTGGGTAAATTATAGAAGGGAGTGGATGGGGGAAATGCAGCCCTGTAGGTTCTTCTGAATTTCTTGGCAATATTAATAGAATCATAGAATTGTAGAGTTGGAAAGGACTCAAAGGTTTGTCTAGTCCAGCCTCAGGAAACTCAATACTATTTTAGCTATGGTTTCCTTCTGGGTTACCAGGCTGATGTGCTTAGAAGCTACAATCTTATAGTGGCTCTTTGGTTCATCCTGGAGAGACAGTCCCAGAAGGTGGTTCTGGGGGTATTTGTGCTTTATGGTCTTTGGTATACGGGGTGTCCCAGAGCTCTCTTCTGTCCTCTGCACTGTTTAATATCTTAAACTGGTGGGGGAAGTTATCCGGACATTTAGGATGTGTAGCTGTCCTCATCAGTACGAGCCTGTAAAAAACAACAACAACCCTTGAAGAGCCATCTGTTTCAGCTGGCTTTTAATTAAGATGGTTTTATTTGGATGTTGAGTTTTAATTCTCCTGCTTATTTAGTTTCGTGGCTATTTTTATACTAGGCTGTAAATTGTTTTAAAATGTTGATTAATCAGTAATTCTTGGTAGTTGGCTGTTTCTGAAATTGAAACCGGCATTTTGATCTAATATTATTGAATTGCTCCAAGTGATTTACTCCTGTGCAGTCACATCCAGAAGCTGAAAGATACTAAAAATAGGGCTATAAGAACCTCTTTCGCACGGGTAAACCCAACACATCCAGTCTGAGACAAGTAAACTATAATAGTCAGGATGGCAAAAAGAACACTCATGGGTATATGAAACAGGCAAAGCCCAGTGGAGTCCCAAAGTGCTAGAAAATCCCCAGTCACTATCCTGATCCCTTGGTGTGGTCACTAATGACAATACTTAGTACTGACTTCCATGTACGGACTGGCCTGTTGTGATTGGATTCCTTCTCATATTACTAGCACACCCTCAGCACTAATAGCCAATCTCCCCAAGGTATGCAGAACAAATCTCCCTATGCCAATTTGGATGGCAGGCAACAAGTACATAAATCATATTTCACCTTTACCTAGCCAGCTAATCCTCTACAGTAGTGAATGGGTGGGGAGGGTGGAGACCAAAACAAGCAGAAAACTAGGCTAGTGAGACTAGAGATGGTCTTCAATAGCCCTCAGATGCCCCACTTCCATGCCAGCCAATGTGCAAGAGTGGCATATGCTGGCAAACCAGCACCTGTGTGTGTCACCCCATTTTGACTGGAAAGAATGTCACTGGACCTTCATCCGTCAAAGCTGGGGTGGCGGAAGGAGCCTGACAATTGCAGGCAGATAATTATGCAATTTATCCAGCAGTCCAAACTTAATTCAGATTTCATCCATCTCTAGTTGATGGATGACATTACAGTTGATGCTACTAATAAAAAACCAGTATGTAAATCAATGCTATTTCCTGGTGACAGACACTGGCTATTTTGGGAGCTCTGTGTATAGAGGAACCAAGAAGTGGAAGAATGAAAGTTTTCTTTTGCAAGCAAAGTGAAAACAAAAGGTAATACAATGATAAAACAAGCACCGCTGAAGAGCTGTAGGAGGCTGGTTTTTTTAAAAAAATAAAAATACAAATTTGCTAACAAAGACTAATGCAATATTGTTGTGCTGCAGTCTCCACACTTAATGATATAAATACATCTGTGTTCCTTGACAATACACAAGTAAAGCAATCATGTAAGCAATATGTGGGTGAGAGTATTTTTTGCTGACCTCCCCAGGCAATCAGCTTGTGGTCTAAGCTGTTAGGTTTCATTAGCACAGTTGCAGAGCTCCATTTGCTAATGTGGGCAATTAATCCATCCAGGCTTCCAGGGAGAGAACTGCCCAGCTGTCCACAGAGTACCCTAACAGTGCCTCAGTCAAAGCAAAGAAGGAAGCAAATGGGAAGAACTTTCCTTTTGAGAGCAAGAGACATCAGACAGCCATAAAATGTAAATGCACTTGTTGTTGTTGTTTTTAAAAAGCAACTTACCGTATTTTTCGCTCTATAGGATGCACCCAACCATAGGACGCACCTTGTTTTAGAGGGGGAGAACAAGAAAAAATAATTCTCCCCCTCTCTGCTCAGCGCCCCTTCAGCGAAGAGGCAGGAGAAATGGAGCCCCTTCCATTTCTCCTCCCGCTTCGCTAAAGGGGCTCTGCGCAGCTCTCTCTCTCTGCTGAAGCCAGGAGAGTCTTGCTTTCCTGGCTTCAGCAAAAGGAATCCGAAGCCTCCGGAGCGCAGCGGGAGTTCCCGCTGCACTCCGGAGGCTTCAGGCAGCTATCCCTGAAGCCTGGACCCCTCTCGCTCTCCAGGCTTCAGCAAAAGCAACGCGAAGCCAAGGAGCGTGGAGGGAGCGCTCCCTCTGCGCTTCGGAGGCTTCGCGTTGCTATCACTGAAGCCAAGGAGCCTGCATTCGCTCCATAAGACACACACACATTTCCCATTAATTTTTGGAGGGGAAAAAGTACGTCTTATAGAGCGAAACATATGGTATATACCGTCTAGCTACAGTAGTCTCTAAGCAGCTTCCAAAGAGACGATACAAAAATAAAAATGAATTAAAACTAAAAAATTAAACATCAGTTAAAACGCCTGCTGGAATAAATGTGCAAGAGGACGGGGACTTGATTGGCCTCAACTGGAAAGGCGTTCCATAAAACTGGGCTCACAAAGCTAAATACATGTCTTCTCACGGATATGACCTGAGCATCAGATGCATGGGGGACCACAAACTGTGACTCTCATGAAGACCTTGGTGGTGAGACAGGGATGTCAGGGATTAGGTGGTCCTTAAGGTATCTTGGACCCAAATAATGAAGGACCTGGACTGGTAGCACATGGGCAGCTACAGCAAACTTTTGAGCTCTAGAATTTTGTGCTGGTGATGATCTGTCTCCATAAACAGTCCAACTGCAGTGTTTTGCACTAGATGGAGCTTCCAGACCAGGCCCAAGGGCAGCCCCACCTAAAGTGCTCTGAGATCTTCAAATTGAGGGATGGACAGATGTCTTTTAAATAAATAACAGAGCGTACCTCTCAAATGTGTGCAGTTCTGAATAAGACCAAGGTCGCCAAAAATGTTCCACTTATTCTTAATTAAGAGCATTCTTAACACTGACCTTCATATTTACCAAAATGTTGATTTATTATTTTTTTTACTTTAATTAACAGTAATTACCGTATTTTTCGCTCTATAGGACGCACTTTTTCCCCTTCAAAAATGAAGGGGAAATGTGTGTGTGTCCTATGGAGCGAAGACGCCGTAGCCCCGCGACCCTCTCACGGCTGGAGAGGTGAAGCGCGGCTATGGCAGGAGCATCTACAGCCCCACGTCACCTCTCCAGCCGGGAGAGCACGCGCGGGGCTAAAGAAGCACCTGCGACCCTCTCCTGGCTGGGGAGGTGACGCGTGGCTATAGAGGCTCCTGCCATAGCTGCGCGTCACCTCTCCAGCTGGGAGAGGGTCGCAGGGGGCTGCTTTAGCCCCGCGCACGTTCTCCCGGCTGGGGAGCTGAAGCGTGGCTATGGCAGGAGCCTCTACAGCCCCATGTCACTCTCCAGCAAGGAGAGCGCGCGCGGGGCTAAAGAAGCACCCCGCGACCCTGTCCTGGCTGGAGAGGTGATGCGTGGCTATGGCAGGAGCCTCTCCGCTGCGCCTTTCCGCTGCTCCCTGACCTGCTCTTTGGGGCTGGTGGTGGGCTTCCCCCCGCCAGCCCCAAAGAGCAGGTCGAAAGGAACCTGAAGACTGGAGAGCGAGAGGGGTCAGTGCACACCGACCCCTCTCACTCTCCAGGCTTCCAAGGTAGCCACCTGAACGCACCTTAAACTACACCTTGTTTTAGAGCAGGAAAACAAGAGGGGGAAAGTTCTCCCCCTCTCTGTGCAGCGCCTCCTGCCACTTCGCTGAAGGGGCGCTGGGCAGAGAGGGGGAGATTTTTTCCCCCTTGTTCTCCCCCCTCTAAAACAAAGTGTGTCCTATTGTCCGGTGCGTCCAATGGTGCGAAAAATACGGTAACTCTTTGACTGTTTTAATTTCGAAAGTGAATTTAATGAATATAGATACCTAAACTCTGAAACTACTTTTCATTACAAGTCAATATGTACTCATCAAATGACAAGGTTTTTGTTCTTTAGCATTCGACATGAGATGAATGAACTGCCATGCAGTTCCTGCATAGCTCATTCTGCATTGCTACCTGCACCATTCCAATAAAATAAATGCAAAAACCTGACACTGTTCAGGCCATTGCTGGAACCCTGTCCATGACATCCCCAGCATATACATGTTGAAATGATTGCACAAGAATTCTAGCATACTAGGAGTTTGAATTACACATAAAATAGTACTATATCAGCTGATAGTTTAACAAAGCGGAATTGAAACCAAGAGGCACAATTAATCTGCTCCAATGCCTCACACTTAATGGATTGTTGCATTCTGCTAATTAACTATAAATTTTAGCTTTAAGAAGTTTGTCCTATGTAGGGCCCAGTAGCTGAGGGAGGAGATGGGAAGGTCAGAGCAAAATAGGCAGAGAACATAGGCTAAGGACGTGACTGGGTGTTATGAATCAAGATCTCCATACTAATCAGTAAAATCTATTTCTCATGGATAAGAGGTTAGATACAATGGAATATTACAGGTTCAGCTTTTAGCAAAAGCACAAGAGAAACAAGTCATGGATTTCCAGGTTATGTCTGGCTGCACCTTTAATTCATGAAATAGATACTGACATTAAAATAAATAAATCAAAAAATAATAAATGAGAGGATACATTTGTGCATGAATAGTTAGTCACTGGCACCTTCCGTTAAAAGGTAGTAGAAAAGACTAGACTAAACTGGGTTCAATGTTCCAACCATCTGTGAATGCATACAAGGCATCTAATTGTTCATATATCTGTCCAAGGTACTGTATCTGTTTTTCTCACATGATGGTAAATCATGTTTGTTGTCTTTCTTTCCTTGGTTCTAGATTTTTTTTTAGTACAAGTGTACCATCTGTGTTTGGTAATTGATTGCCCTTATCTTTTAACAGCTCCCTTTAAAGTGAAATTACATGTTCTGCAGTTGCACATTAGCCAGCGTTCAAGGAAGCACATTCTCAGCTTATAATGCTACAGCACCATTCTACAGGCCATAGCATATTACTCAAATCATAAGGGTAAGGAAATATCTTGCCTTATCCCCGAGAACATAAATAAATCAAAGCTTCCAAATGTTCCTTCAAGAAAGGGTTGCATCCCATTGTTACTTAAAGGGGGGAAATGTCACACACCAGTAAACTCTTGCTCATCCAAAGAGCTGGCCAAGTGCTCAAGGTGCCCCCCCCCCATTATTTAGTTTTCTCCTTTGTGAAGTCTTCTGTTGGAGGCACAGGAAATTTAGCACTAGTGCCTCATCTTTCAACCTAAGGAGAAAAGAAGTTCCACGAGACTTTTCAACATCATAGCTCAGATCCTGACAGACTTGACTGAATGAAACAGGCTATTCTGCCTCTACAGCTCCCTCAGACTTAAGATTGTAACCACAGCTGTTGATGCACCATCAAGGATAAATCCATAGTCTGAATCTGGGCTCATGGTTCATCTCCCCATGTCAAACCACAAGCAGTTAACTTAGAACAAATCTCGGTTACAGCTTGGTTAATGCCAGGCCAAACCATAGTTTAGCTCCATGTAGTGTGGTAACAGAACAGCTGGGGGAGGAGGGCTATTAAATTGCACTGATCTTCTATGTCTTCTGTGGTTTAGCTATGTAGAATTAGGTGTACATACCTGAATAAACAATACCTCATTGCACAGCTAACAAAGAACAAATTGGCAGCATTGTGTGACATGAACAACAGGTGAGTTCATTTGAATGTTCTCTATCACCTTTCCCAACTACTTTAATTAAAAATAGAGAGAAGTTTATTGTTTATTCTTCCTAGGAAGGACTTTTGTAATGTATTAATATTTTGTTGATGTGACAAGGGAGGATCAATTTTTAATACATATTGCAGGATGGTTTTTTTAAAAAAGCATCTTGTGAGATACATATGTATGCACAGACTTTGTGATCTGTCTAGTTAATCCCATGTCCATCTTTTGAAGGGTTCAGTATCTTTGATCGCATAGGTGGAACAAAAGTGAAAAAGGAAGATGAAAGGAGTTTAATGTTTCATTCGGACCTCTTGTGACATCCAGATTATTATGTGCATTTGACAATTTCAAGAGGAAATGATAAATGTGCTTAAACGTGGAGAGCCAACACATTTAGAGAAGGTAGCATTCCAGAAACGACGTGTTGCAGAAACGCTGGGGTTTAACTTCTCATGACCAGAACCTATAAGTCAAGCTTTGCCCTCAGATATGAAACATGTTAGACTTGGAAGTAAATGCCTCTGAATGTCAGTACAACTCAAGTAATGGTTTATTCAATCAGTGTTAACAATACAGATTCATTGCATGTCAGAACAATGTAAGAGTTACATTCTCCCAAATTCTGTGTAGTGTTGTTTGCCATGTGTGCATTTGTGTGTTAGCAAACAGAAGTATGGCAACCTCTCTCAATAAAGATGTGAGTGGTTTTTGCATGGTTTGAAAAGTTTAGGCCATATCTGCACTATACATTTACAGCGGTATCATACCACTTTAAACGGTCATGGTTCCCCCCCAAAAATCCTGGGGAGTGTAGTTTGTTTATGATAATAGTTTATTCTCTTTCTAATTATACTGTTTTAAATGTGCATTTTATATTTGACATCCTTTAGTAATATTTTATTTTGAAATCTTTAAGATAATATTTTAATGTCCTGTTAATTATGTTGCTTTGAATGTATACTCTATATTTGACTTTCCTCAGTAATATTTTGTTCTGGAGTGTGTTTCTTTCCCTGATGTTTTAAATGTAGGTGTGAGGGGATGATTAGCTGCTTGTGCTTAAAATTGTGCTCCCTCAGAGTTTGTGCGGCTCCACAAACCTCTGTGTGTGACAGAGCTCCTCAGACATGTCTGCTCTAGTCACTCGTAGAGTCTGACAGTGGCTGCCTGCGGAAGCGCTTCCAGCAAAGAAGCTCCTTAACGGAAACGCGTCTCCTGGACTCACGACGTGGCAGTTTCCGGCGAAGCATGGGTCTCCCTATGGTTGCTTCTGACACCTCCCCGCTGTTTTCGCTGGACGTGTCTCTCACCCCTCCCTCTCCCCTGCTAGTTCCTGCCTTGGCTGCTGCGTCTCTCTCAGCATTCCTGAGATCCTCCTCCAGAGACCCCTCGCTCCCCCTGCTGGTCCCTGCTTTAGCTGCTGACTCCCTCCCAGCCTCTGGGAGCCCTACCACCTCCCTTTCCTCTGATGTCAGTTCCCTGACAGTAGGTTAAAAACTGCTTTGAGATTTTTTCCTTAAAAATATAAAGTGGTACAGAAATGATATAATAAATAATAATTTGTTAAGCGTTCTAAGAGTTGTTAGGAGACCTTCCTATTCCCTATACAGAGCTATAATTTCAGAGTTCCCTGGGTAAGAGGAACTAATGGTCAAACAACTCAGAGAATTGTAGCTCTGTGAGGGGAATAGGGATTTCCTAAGAATTTTCAGCACCCTTAGCAAACTACACTTTTTAGGATTCTTTGGGGGAAGACACAGCTATTTAAAGTGGTATTTCTTTAAATATATGGTGCAGATGGGTACGGTATTTGCTTTTAAGTGGGCAACCAGATACAGAGGAGGATAAAATTCCTAAACCATTGATAGTGAAGTAGAACATGGAATTCCAGCATGCAACATTATCCAAGTTGACAAAAGTTCCTTTATTTCAACAGACTCAAACACAACTTTATGCTAAATTGTGGACAAAGGATTGATGTGGGGGAAATCCCTTTCTTTGCGATGATATTAGAACTAAGACTGTAAAATGTGAATAGTGGGAGCTTGTCTCAGAGGTTTGTCATGAAGGTAAGAAACACTTATTTAGCATATTAAATGCTCTGCTGCTAAGCTTTTTTAGACTTTCCATTCACCCCTTGATGACTTGCAGAGTATTAAGTGCAGATGGAAGCAGCAGCGTGATGAGGTTTTTACCACCTTGCTGTGATGGAGATTAAAAATAATTATTCATTAATGACACCACATTTTTTGGATTATGGCAAAAACAGGAACAGAGCAACATTCTGAGCTCATTGCCCCAGTTAACCCTCTAGATGAAGGATTGGGACAAATATTTCCTTTTTAAAAATAGCTATGTTTTTATTAAAGCTTTGAACAATTCACTTTTTACTGGACTGAAAGGAAAGAGCTTGAAATGTTCTCCTTCAATGAGTATACTTACTCACAGGTTCTTACTCCCAGCTCAGTGTACACTGCAGCCTTAGTAAAGCAGAATAGAGTCCATTGTAGCATTTGAATAGTATCATTTGTCTCTCTTAAAGCAACAGCCCTGGTCCCTTATGGTGTTTGTTACAAATTGCCAGTTCATTGCCTTACCCCTCTCTGCTCCTTTAAGTCTGTCCTCAAAACTTGCCCTTTCCACCTGGCCTTTTGCCAGTAGTGGATGGCACATTGGAAAGAGTGGGGGAAACAGTAGAGGCAGGTTGCCACAGATAGTGGAGAGGAGGAAAGAATGAATGTGGGCCATGTACTTGAAGCTTTGTTATGTTGTGAATAAGAAGATGTGCCAAAGCCATATTGAATAGCACAGTGGGGCTGCACCTCTTACCTGGCCTCTCTCTGTCTGAGTCACGGCAGGAGAGAAGGAAGAGTAAAGCAGTGGCAAGGTTGGTGCAATGCAAACATGTCAGCAGAACCGATCCAGTGCTTCTTCTGGTCATAGCTGTCAACTTACAGATTTGAAAATAAGGGATCAGCAGCCAAAATAAGGGATCAACAATTACTTTGATAAAATACATATTTTGTTGCGTGCAAATGGCTTTAGATACCTATTAGGTCCATAAATTACCATATAGCATATATTCAACACAAAAAACAGCAACAATTTGTTGTTGACAAAGGACAGCTGGACATAGAAAGGGCCCCATTACCTTCAGTAGCTTATTTAAGGGACATCATCAATAAGGGACAGCAGCGGGACATGGTGCTGGGATAAGGGACTGTTCCTCCAAATAAGGGACGCTTGACAGCTATGCTTCTGGTGTGTTTACACTACACCAACCTCACTGCTGCTTTGTCCCTCCCGCTCCCAGTATACAACGACTCAGCCAGAGGAAGGTCAGGTAAGCAGTACAGCCCTCAACACTATCTGCTGCTGTCTTTGGCTCCTCTTCTTAATCCCTATTCCCAACTGTGCATAGACATCATTCTTTGCAACTCTTTTGTGCTGATGACCAATGATGACCAATGGTGAAGGATGATGGGAGATGTAGTCCAAAGCATCTGGATGGAACCATGTTGGCTACCCTTGCTGTACACCCTTTCCTGCAAGTATGCCCCACTGAAATCTGGATAGACATGCACAGGATTACACTGTAAATTGCTTCCCTGGTGAATTTTCTGCATTCAGTGGCCGTTCAAGACATAGGTGTCTTACCAGGAAAAGTGCCCCTTATATGTGTGATGTTCATAAGGCTATGAACTCTTTCCCCTTACCCTATTAGCTACAGAAAAGCCATCCTGGATGTTTTTCTTTCTTTTTTCTTTTTTAAAATTTCTTTCTTATTCCTTTTTATCTATTTTACTCCACATAGTGCAGCAAGGGCTGTAGAAATTCTGATTCCCCATGATTATTACCCAGCTGGCTGAACTGGTTACTTGGAATTAATAGTTCACTCCCACATATTAAGTACTGTAAAGTACTGGCTAACAGGCAGCCTTTTAGGGAAACAATGCAGTCCTCAAATGTCTTTCTACTCCCTGCTGATAAATTACAGATGTGGTAATAAGGTCTTCACTACTTTTAGTTTGTGTGATTAGCTGGTCTCTGACCAGAAGGATGTTGTACCCCCCACAGCTCAGGATCCAACCGATCATTGGATTTTAAAATGGCATGTGGTCAACGGCTGACAGTAGTGATGGACCATGCCTGAAAACACCTACTGTTTGAGAGAATGTACTGGTTCTGCAAAACTATTCATTAATTTCCCTTCCAACCTTCCAGCAGGTGCACATGGTGGTGTATATGATGCTCCCCCCACCCATTTTATCCTCACAAGAACCGGTGGGGTAGGCTACGTTAAAAGAAAACGACTGGCTGGATATCACACAGTGGGCTTCAGGGCTGAGGGGAGAATTGAACCTAGATCTCCTGGAAACTTGGTCCAACACTCTAACCACTAGCTCATACTGGCACTCATACCTGTGTGAGTACCATTTTAAAGGCCACTTTTTTGCAGCATTTTCAATTTGCCAGCCTTTTGTCCTGAGATTTGAGGCTCTCTCTTGTGTACGTGTTTCCTGCAGAAAGCCTTACACCAGGCTCCCATTTAAGACTCTTACAGTCCTAAAGCTGATTTCAAACTGACCATATGCTGGTATAAATCTGTACTTTCCTTAAGGAACGGACAGAATGTGCTACACAAGGGAGATATTGCAGGGAAACTAGGATGGATTGAACTATCCACAGCATTCAGCTGCCATTCTTGAGGCGTGATTATCAAGATGTTTACTCTAGACATGCAATTATTCAGGTCACGCGATTTATTATCACGGAGGAAAGACAGAGGGAGAGGAGGGGGAAAGTATATATAGTAGGAATGCCAATAAAGTAGGCATCCTAACATATTTTCTTATCTTGCTACATTTTCTTTTGCAGAAAAAAGGTCTATTTTTTCCCCAATCCATTGTAATTTGGGAACCTCACCCAAAGCTCCACTCTCACTGAGGAAACTCATAAATGTAACTTATTTACTGGAGTTTGATTAATCTGTGTTCCATCATAATGTGTGGGTTTTTTTTTTTCACTTTTCCAAAATTTTGTGGGAGAATAAAATGGTTTTTGGTCTGCTAATATTTTGGATTTGTCTTTTCCTAGCACCTAATGTTTGAAGTAAGATTTTTGGAACATTAATGTCAAATTCAATCTAATCTGCTTACACTGGCACCAAGCAAGAGTTGTTTGCATTAGGGTTAAATATGCACATCATGCTCTTAGAGTCTATGCACAAACTCATCCATACTGTGGCTGTTATTTATAGGAGATTACATCTAGAAAAAAGAAATATAAATGTTACCTTCAAACGTAGGAGAAAAATCAAACTAAATTGTAGGTTATTTACATCCTAAATCTGAAAGTCCCATTAATCTTTTTACAATCTGAAACAAGTTTTATTTATCACACTTTCTGAAATTATTTTCCAGAAAGAAATGAATTGATTCTAAAGCAGAAATTTAGCCAAATATGAATTTTGCAGTCATCTGTGAATTTCTGTGGTTGTGCTTCTTTTCTATAGTAGACAATTCAGATTTGTTGAAGAGGTTTGTTGTAATCATACCCAAACAAGCTGCAGTGGTTTGTGATTTATTAATGTAAAGAAGAACGATTATCTTAGGGACATTATCGTATTTTCATACATCACAAACTAAACTTTTCAGTGTCTTGAGCACATTCACAGATCCCTATAGCTGCATTTCAGGTTTTTGTTTGAAAGGGTTTTGGAGTAGTATTATGCTTATCCCAGTGTGTTGTTTATTTTGGCCTTACAACACTTTTCACAAAGCTCAGATAGCTTTTGCTTCCTCGAGATGTTGTGCTCAACCTTGGCACTTAAATACGTACTGAGATTCTAATTAAATCCTGGACATTAGGTGAGAGTGAAGGAATATCTACCCTCTACTGAAATAAAAGAGTCCTGTAATTTGTTGTGAATATGTGTTGCTGTTGCGAATTAGACTGTTCTTGTGAATGTCCATGGGGTATTGCCAGGCTCGGGGGACTCGGCTTCCTCCCCCCCTTTGGCCGTAGATAAGCAGGACAAAGCAAAACTTGTCCCTTACCATTTAAAGAGATTTTAATGATCACAGCTCAAGAACAAAGAGTCCATCTCAGAGTAAAGGTGCTCCCAATTAAGGTTTCCACCCACTTGTCCCCTCCCGAGTTACTTCCACTGCTTGCAACCTGATCTCACAACCTTTTTGTGCAGCCACCTTATCTGCTCTACGTGATCTTGGACTGATATGCTCTCTCTCTTCCTATTCTTCTTCACTTTGCTGTTCACCCCCAGTTCTTCCTAACTTTTGTCTCCAGAACTATGCCCATCGGCAAACCACTGTTCCGAATCTATACCACTTCACTGCTCCTGGGCAGCTTCAAGATCCTGGTCAGAAGCAGGGGGAGGCTCCCACCATTCCTCATCAGAGCACTACTCCTCAGCCTGGTCTCTGATAGATATCTGGACATGTGCTAGTAATACCAGATTCTGATTCATTGGGGATATTAAGATCAGCTAATGAGAGTGTGTCCTTCCTCCTAGGTGCCATTGTGTACATTAATTACATCCCCCTAAATGCTGGTGAACTCAATGAGGCTTCTGTATTATATTTTCTTAGGAGTGTAGATTATTTTTTTAAAACCCATTCTCCAGAAATTCAGGATCTAACCGCATGATATGACAAAGTTCTGAAGTGTCTCCACTGAAGAGCATGATTAACCTTTAACTTCTTGAACGGGAAGCTGTGCTAAGACAGCTCACTCAGCCTTAAACCCTCAGTAAACACCATATTCTGCCAGCTACTTCTATGTCTGTCATTAGTGCTGATGTTACCTTCTTTATAAAAAGCTAATGAGGAAGCTTCCCATGGGAAAGTTTGCCCTCCTGACCCAAACAAAACAAAGAGGTCACTTTGATAAGCAAGGACTTTTCTTGCTGCAAGTTAGACCATCAAAATCAATGACCTGCTTGTAAAGGACTAAAAAACTCTCCTGACAGGACAGCAGTGATGGGAAAGAGAAAAAAACCCTCCATCCATTGATGACAAAGGCAGAAGTGAGCCAAAGTGTAGAGGCTAGCCTGAGTCATCAGGTGAAAAAGAAAATGGGAACAATATTTTTAGTAAAACACTTGGCAGTTATGAGTGGGAGACTTTCAGCAAGTCAGCAGCTGCTCTGCCTTGACAAAAGAAGGGCAGTTTCACACACTTTAAGTTAGGGACAAATAGGTGAAATGATGCCTTTTATAGAACTAATAACTGTTGACACAGCCTTAACAAGGACGCTCAAGGAATTGAGGATTTGAACAGCAAATTGTATGGAGCTGTTCAAACCACCAGGAGTTCTCCTCTCCCTTAAAAGCTTTTGTACACTGGTGTTAGGTTTTTTGAGGGTGCCAATCTAAAGAATATAGAAAACTAACATGGGCATTTTTTTGCTCCCTCCTCTTAATGAAGGTCAGAAAGGAACATTGTTCATTGTTACTTTAAGTTTATCCAGAATACTTTGATGGTGGCAAAAGGAAGCAGTTCAAGAGCTGCAGAAAGCCACTGTTCTTATACAGACATTGTGGTACAGCTGGATATAGGAATTCTGGAATAGCCCTGAGCAGCTGGTTCTCTCATTTCTGACTCTTGAAAATCATTTAGTGGTAGTGGTAGTATTAAAATTCATTATTCTTTCTCACTGGTATACAGGAAGCAGTCACTGGTGTGAATTTTAAACTGGCCTTTTCACTTAGCAGAACATACCTTGTGAAGAACACATATGCTTATAGCATGCATGTAAAGCAGTGGTGAGTGACGGTTGATCTTTTCATCTAAGCAGTGTATCAGTAGCTGTTGTTCGCCACAGAAAAGTGAATCATCATACCCTACATTGTGCCTGCTGCCAGCACAATGAATTTGCAATGCAGAAAGCCCTTAAATTAAAAGGATTGCTCTTGAGGGTGCTATTAATAATATAGTGTTGCAGCTATGTCAAATACTACCATATTAAAATTGCCAGATAGGCAATTGCCTTACATAGACCTGTATGTGAAAGCGCAGGTGCACTGAGTTATATCCGAGTCTGTTTTCCAAGGTGTGCTTTGACATCTACATACATCAAAACTGCAAATGCAACAAACTGCAGGTTCGAAGTGTACATTCCTAGAGGCAGGTTGGTCCACACACATAATACGGTGGTCTTAGTATTGTTTTCATTCAAATCATCACTAGTGAACAATATAAAAGTATTGTTGGTTGACTTGTTCCTTTCACTTGTGTGAGATCCTGTGTAAAAGAAGCACAACTCCTTTGCTCCTTTGTTGCATTGAGACATAAATCAATATTATCTGCCAGCACAGCAAACATAAGTATCCATCCCATGGATAAAAGGAATGCTCAGAGGATAGCAGGATTTGACATGAATGCAAAGGACAGTCAATGCAGTGCATCAAATATAAGCTTCTTCATACATTAATTGTGTGAAGGGGTGCAAGTTTGTGTACAAGTTTGTGCCCCTCCCCATCCATATTTGAGCAAGACTTCATTTTTTTCTTGCCTCTAATCACTCCCTAAGTTTTAATCATCTTTGCATCCTCCTGTATTTAGTGGTGCCTTTCCTGATATTCCAGTTGAACTTCTGTTATTGTGGTTTTGAAGAATCCCAAGCATTCTGGAGATTTATGAGCCTTGTGACTTTCCCTTCCAGCTTTCTTTTGACTAATTCCCATATTTATTTATTTTTGAACTTTCTCTTTTTTCAAAGTCAAATACTACTGTGCGGTAGTGCCTTGAATAGACGTGGAATCTGATAGCACTGCTGCCACCATTTTGATTCCTCAATGGTCAGTTCCTTGATCAAACGTCCTAGGGCACAGTGGAAGCCCTCACACGTAATGTACTATCAGATCAACCCAACCCCCCCAGTCCACTGTGCTGAAAGCAGGGGTTGGATGGAGCAGAAGAGTCCTTCCGCCCAGCTCTTCCTGGCTCCACCAAGCTATCTAACCGTTAAATTATCAGAATCTCACTTCAAAGTCCACGTTCTCTCTCTTGGCTAGCTGATGGTTTCACCAGCTCTCACTGGTTGCTGGGTCACCAGGAGGCAGACCCAGGGCCAGTCTGTCACTGAAAGGGCTTATTCCTCCATCACAGGGCAAAAGGAAAGATGAGGCATGTTCACCAAGAATCACTGACTATGCACATTCACTCGCCAAGTCTCACTGCATGAAAAGGTGCTGGTACGATACGCATTAAATCCCCATCAAATCAGAATTAATGAAAGACAGCCATGAAAATAAGCCAAAGGAGTCTTCAGAGGTAGGCTGAATTAAAAAGTACCCACATTCTTCCATTTTATTTCATTTCCTGAGCGTGAGCTTATATGCAAACAAATGAGAAATAGTAAACAAAGGATCCCACTGTGACATTTTACGAGTAAATGTTGGAACAGGAGTTATTTTGGTACAGGCAGATCATTGCATACATCAACATAACATCAAAGTGCATCGTGGGAAACATCTGTCCATCCAGAGATCCTATCATTGATTGTGATGAACCATTACATATTTTGAATGTCTGGATTTTTGGGGGGGTGGAGGTTGTTGTTTTAATTGTCTTTTTCTTTTAATCCAAGGCTATGAACAAGTCAAATAACTTAGACTTGAAGAATTGCAAATAATAATAATAACTGCCTTGCTAATAGAAGCTCACTAAAGCACAATTGTGAGGACTTGGCATATTTTACAAATAGCCAAGAGCTGTAAGCAACCTGGTGGCTTCTGAAAATCAATTTGTGGTAATTCTCATTAAATCAGCAAGAGGAACCAATAAGGATTTCAACACTCTCTTCCTTTATTTAGAAAGCTATGTTGTACTTGTGGGATTCAGCAGACCTTACAATCCTCTGCTGAGGCATTTTCCATTATTCCATTTCAGATGCTGCCCATATTAATAGCAGCTATTTGTGTGTAGTAAACATGCAGTAAGATGGCAATTGTGCATCGACTACATAATGTGGCTACAGACAGCCATCTTCCAAGCAGATCATAGGCTTTGGGAGTTGGAAGGGAGCTTCAATTCCCGACCCAAAGCAAGATCTCTGATGCAACTGCAGTATGCCTGATAGACCCAGGCTCTGCTTAAAGACCTCCAGCAAAAGAAATAAACTGCCTCTCAAGGCAGACTGTTCAACAGTTAAACAGTTAGTGGGCTGTCCTTCACAAGGGTTATTTCAACAAGAGGAAGGATCACACATGTTGTAGTTGCAGCCTGCATTGCTGATCATGCCTTGGGCAGGGAGTTGCGTGAGATGACCTCCAAGGTCCTTTCCAAACCTATGATTTTCCGAATGTTTAGTCGGAATCTCCTTTATTACAACTTGAAGTCATTGGTTCGAGTCCTACCCTCCAGAGCAGGAGAAAACAAGCATACTCCCTCCTCCATGTGACAGCCCTTAAGATATTTGAAAAGGGTTATCATATCTCCTCTCAGTCTCTTTTTCAGGCTAAACATACCCAGCTCCTTCAAACGCTGTTTATAAGGTTTAGTTTCCAGACATGTGATCATCTTGGTTGCCCTCCTCTGCACATGTTCCAGCTTGTCAACACCCTTCTGAAATTGGGGTGCCCAGAATTGGATACAGTACTCCAAGTATGGCCTGACTAAGGCAGAATAGAGTGGTACTATTACTTCCTTTGATCTGGACACCATACTTCTGCTGATGCAGCCTAGAATAGAATTAGCTATTTTTGCTGCTGCATCACACTGTTGACTTATGTAAAGCTTGTGGTCCACCAAGACCCCTAGATCCTTTTCATATGTACTGCTAGTAAGCCAGGTGTCCCCCATCCTATAACTGTGCATCTGGTTCTTCCTGCCTAAGTGCAGAACCGTACATTTGTCCCTATTGAAATTCATTTTGTTAGCTTGCGCCCAGTTCTCCAATCTCCTAAGGTCATTTTGAATTCTGATTCTGCCTTCTGTGACATTGGCTACCCCTCCCAGTTTGGTGTCATCCGCAAATTTGATAAGCATCCCCTCAATTCCTTCATCCAAGTCATTTATAAAGACGTTGAACAACAACGGGCCCAGGACAGAACCCTGCAGCACCCTACTTTTTCCCCAGGATGATGAGGAACCATTAATGAGTACTCTTGGTGTTCGGTTAGTCAACCAGCGACAAATCCACCTAACAGTGAGCTCACATTTTACCAGCTTCCTCATGAGAATATCATGGGGGACTTTGATAAAGATATGCTATGTCCACAGCATTTCCCTGAACCACCAAGTTTGTAATTCCGAAGAAGAAGAAGAAGGAGGAGGAGGAGGAGGAGGAGGAGGAGGAGGAGGAAGAAATCAGATTGGTCTGCCATGACTTCTTTTTGAGAAACCCATGCTGGGTCTTAGTAATCACAGCATCCTTTTCTAAATGCTCACAGACGGACTGTTGAATTATCTGTTCTAGGACCTTCCCAGGTATCGATGTCAAGCTCACCAGTCGGAAGTTTCCTGGGTCTTCCTTCATGAATGCTTCTTTGTTGGAACACAAACAAATAAGTGTGTATTTTAATTAAATGTAATTCACCCACTCCCCATTAGAGTAGCAGACAGCTGGATGCTTCCCTTCATTCTTTGCACTATTAGTTTTTTTTTTAAGAAAGAAGCCACAGGGGGGAATCTCTCAGCTCTCAAGCTTGTTTATGATTTCTGAACCTACTGAGATACTCAAAGAAGAGGCAAAGGTTGCCAATTATTTTGCCCTCTGGAACAAAATCAACCATTTCTACAACAGCTGGTGCTTAAACACTTCACTGTCTGATAAGCCAACTTGTCTATGACATATAAAAGCTAACCATGGTGGAGATCATCTGGTGATTTGAATATTCCAGAAAAAGTGGAATGCGTTTAGACAAAGGGTTCTTCCATTCCTCCACTTGTCTCATGCTTAGAAAGCATTGATCCAAGCCAGCGGCGTAGCGTGAGTTGTCAGCACCTGGGGCAAGGCAAGTAATTTGCGCCCCCTAACCCGGGGCAAGGCAAGTAATTTGCGCCCCCCCAAACCCTAACCTGCCGTGTCAGGTGATCTGAGGAGAGTTGCCGCTGGCGCTGCCGCCCAAACGACGCTGCTTGCCCGGAGGAGGAGGGGGGCAGAGAGGCGAGGAAAATACAACATGGCCCAGCAGCTGCAGCAGCAGCAGCGGAGGCGGGGCTGTGAGGAGGGGCTGCCTGGTGTGTCCTCCGCGGCGAGCGCTGAGAGCCGCTGCCTGCCGGACGCCTTCAGCCCAGACGTGCGCACAGCTCGGCGGTTCCGCGAGACATGCGGCTCTGCTACAGCCTGCGCCCGAGGCTCTTCGGCCACTCCGGAGGCAGCGAACGTGCCCCCCCCGATGTTGCGCCCGGTGCGGCCGGCCCCCCTTGCACCCCCCACGCTACGCCATTGATCCAAGCAGTTTCCCCCTTGCCCCACTCCTTTCCCAGGGAAAACCCATCCATTAGCTTTAAATCTGGAGAAAACCCAAATTGCTATTTGCTCTGAGTGCAAAAGAGCTCTTTCCCCTGGGCAAAAGCAGTGGGAAAAGAGGAAAGGTGGATAAGCATAAACACCAAAGCCTAAACTTTCGAGTCAGAGTATCTGCTTGTGCCCTTTCCAAACTGATTTAGTTTTGTTTAGCCTGTTTCTGATATGTTTCCTGATACTAAGAACATAAACGAGCCTACTGGATCAGGGCCCAGAATCCTGTTCTCACAGTGGCCAACCAGATGCCTGTGGGAAACCCACAAGCAGGACCTGAACGCAAGAGCATGCTCTGCTCCTCCAGTTTCCAGCAACTGGCATTCAGAAGCATTACTGCTTCTGACCATGGAGATGGAAACCAGCCATCATGGCTAGTAGCTGCTGATAGCTTTATCCTCTGCGAATGTGTCTAATCTTCCTTTAAAGCCATCCAAGTTGGTGGCCATCACAGCCTCTTCTTGTAGCAAGTTCCCTAGTCTAACTATGCACTGTGTGAAGAAGTTCTATCAGTCCTGGGTCTTCCAACATTTAGCTTCATTGAATGTTCACATGTTCTAGTGTTAGGAGAGGGAGAGGGGGAAAAAACCTTTCTCCACTTTTTCCATACCATGCGTAATTCTAGAAAATTCTAGAATGCCACTTCTTACTTGCCTTTTCTGTGAACTAAAAAGTCCCAAATACTGTAACCTCTCATCATAGGAGACTCACTCCATGAGCTTGATCAGTTCTGCAATATCCTTTTTTTGAGGTATAGCAACTAGAACTGTACACAGTTTTCCAAATGTGGCTATACTGTAGGATTGTACACCAGCATTATGATATCAGCAGTTTTATTTTCAATCCCTTTCCTGTCTTGTCATAGCTGTGGAAGATCTTTGTAGAGTGAGGTATGTTTTTCTTATGTGTTCAAAAGATTGGATTATTTTATTGCATTTTAATTTGGTATGTTATGTGATTTTTGTATCTATTATAGGCTAATATGATTCAGCACTTGGAGATTTGCCAGATGAAGCAATTCATACATTTAATAAATTTAAATCTAATCCAATATCAACCTCTCAGGCATATAAAGGAGCAAACTCCTGCCACTACTGTGTCGTACTTTAAAGCTGTCCATATCAAGACAGGAAGCAATCCATAATAGAGAATGGGCCCATCTATTTTTCCACTTAAGATGTTGGCTTCTATTGAAATTAGTGAACAAAAGGTTGGCAGGCATGTATATAATTCCTTCATAATGTAAGTGTACAATTATACTTATTAGCCAATAGACAAATGTGATTTTGAAATACAGTAAGTATCAATATGTATTACTCTATCTTGCATCTGTGAGTGCTCTTGTGATTCAAGCACAGGAACTTCTAATAATTGTATAGGACTCTCAAATGACCAGTTATTGATTGTATTATTGACTCTTTAGGCAGCACAGCATTTTATTTACTTATTAGCTTTGACCCAGATTTGATTGTTTCTCTTAAGTCAACTAAGAGATTCTAGGACATTCGTTGAATGACTATTCTTGGAAATAGTATATTCATGACATTTTATTTCAAAGAACAAAAAATCTATGGATCTGGATGCTGAAAAGATACAGAGTTTAGAAATAGCTATGAACAGGACCGCTGTTATTTTCCATTAGATTTATATGTGGCAATTCTTTAATTTCACTATTAGATTTATATGTGGCAATTCTTTAATTTCACTATTAACTCTCACAGCTGGACTTTGAGAAACTTCTGAAGTCTGATGTGATGTGAACTGGGATAACTATGTAGCAAAGATACTGTGCTAATTTTATTGGTGCAACCTCTAGCTTGGAATAAAAAATCTATTTGCTCATCTCTGTTAAAGTTACAAACAAAAAGAATATGAATTAATGTTTCTGTTCCTTACCGGAGCAAAGTCATTCATTATGTGGAGTACCCTAAAACCATCCATCCATTGCGGGAGAAGCAATACAATTACATTTAGCCCTAGAAAAAACCAGCCAATATTTGGGAGAGTCAGATTATCCAAATAATTGACATGACCCTTAGAAAAGTCAAAAGACAAACCAAGATGAATTAAGAGAGCGGATTTTACTAGCAGCAGACATGGAATACAGTGTATTGGTATCCTTAATGTGAAGGTTAAGTATAACTTTTGCCTGGCAATGGCCCTGAGTATGAAGAAAATTTATAGGAAGGACTAACAGGTGTTTTTTATTACTGAAAGTTTTGGACCAGAAGCTAACATAAATATCTTTCTGAAGGAGGGTCAAATATCCCGAAGATGTGTTAGCATAAAGAATCTTAAACCAAAATCTGAATGTTTAGGACTGAGCCCTGCATTCACTAGGCAGACAGAGTACTTTACCCCACTATAACTGTACAAACCTAAATTTCTGGTATGCTCTTGAATCTCTCCCACAAAATGGGAGCAAGCAAAATGGCAGCAAGCAAAATTTCCAATTAACAGTGTCAATGTTAAATAGTTCTGACATTTCTAAAGTTTTCCAAATGATTTAAAATGTAAAGATGAATAGCATTTTGAAAATGTCAAAAATCAGCCTTTTCCTCCTTCTCTTTTTAAAAAAGGAAAATGTCATTTGGATTATTTTTGCCAGTGTGCTCTGTTTCATTAACAGAGAGATCAACATCAATTAATTTATAGCACAATCCTGTACTGAGTTCAATGAGGCTTATTCCTAAGTAAGTATTACAGGATTAAAACCTTAGACTTGTATGGAACCAAAGCTGTCTCCCAGGTGTACAGTGGTACCTCGGGTTAAGAACTTAATTCATTCTGGAGGTCCGTTCATGTAGCTACCAATACTGTAGATAAAACGCTGAAAATCTGTTATTCCCAAATAGTTCCATTAACCTCAGTCTGTTTTAGTTGGCCTTAGTTTCGTTTTGAGAGAGAGCGATTGGTAAACGGAGCCATGGATTTCAGAAAATGTGAATAACATAGCAGAATTTTGTTTCTGCAATGTGTTTTGTACATTGGATTTGACAATCTTGTTGCTTTGTTTTGAAATCAAACTAATGCAATGTGACAAGAGATGATTCTCACTTTTTCTGCCTTGTCTGCATTTCAGAAATGATATAGATGCAAAAGACTCTACCCTATTAAAAAATCACCTGCTCTATTGTTTCTAGAAAGCTAGGCAAGCAAAAATCCCCCCCAAAAAAACCCATCTAATAAGAAAGAAATGTTCTTGCATTGACAGCAAACATCCCATTGCTTCCTCAGGCATTTACTGAATTTTAAAATAAATGGAAGTTAGTGGGATCAGAGCTGGTACAAGATCATAGAATCATAGAGTTGGAAGAGACCACAAGGGCCATCGAGTCCAACCCCCTGCCAAGCAGGAAACACCATCAGAGCACTCCTGACATATGGTTGTCAAGCCTCTGCTTAAAGACCTCCAAAATAGGAGACTCCACCACACTCCTTGGCAGCAAATTCCACTGTCGAACAGCTCTTACTGTCAGGAAGTTCTTCCTAATGTTTAGGTGGAATCTTCTTTCTTGTAGTTTGGATCCATTGCTCCGTGTCCGCTTCTCTGGAGCAGCAGAAAACAACCTTTCTCCCTTCTCTATATGACATCCTTTTATATATTTGAACATGGCTATCATATCACCCCTTAACCTCCTCTTCTCCAGGCTAAACATGCCCAGCTCCCTTAGCCGTTAAGATATTTGGGGAAGATGCTCCCTTCCCAGTTCCAGTGGACTAGCACTGAATCTTACTTCCACACTAGCAACAATAGGTTTCCCCCTGTAAAATAATTTTTGCATAAGCAGTTTCACCAAAAATTTGGATATATCATTGTAACTATCCTTGTACTTGTCCGAATAAATACAAAAACAGTGATAGATTCCCCTGTTAATTGTGACCAACAAAACAGATGGGCTACTTTTGAAAGTGCCACAAGGACCCATCAACATGGAACACAAATACATCTCCTGTGTAAAATGTGAACTAGATATCTTTTTTTAAAATATCAATTGGTGTATTTAGAAATTAATATCTGGCCAAACACAAAGCTCTAGAAGGCCAATACTCTACATATTAGAACAATACAACTCACCACACACCTAAAATCAATCCTGGTTATTCCACCAGTTACTAAATTAGACACTGTAGAAATGTATTATTATCTGCAGCTGGCAATTGGCAAGGTCTGAATTCAGCCTTCACAGTAAATCCAGCCCTTATCTTCACTCGCAGATCCAGGACTAGCCTTGGCCTTTCTCCATCTGGACCTTAAAGCTTGACCCAAGCAAATATTCCCACAATCTGAAGCAAGATTGAGCCTATGTCCCCCACCTCCCCAGGGCACAAAGAGCTGCAGATAAATGTTTATCTTGATTTGCAAGCATCATGCTGTGGAGGGGTTTTTTGTTTTAAATCAGAGACTGTAATTGTGCTTCTTTGTTTGGGAAACTCAGAGGGGTTGCCTATCATCAGTCAAGGTGGAAGAGGGAATTATGAGTGGGAAATGAAAGAAAAATATAATGGGGTAGTCCTATCTCTAAAGCTGCAGTTGTTGCCACTCATCAGTACACTTCCTATGTCTCAGCATGGAGGTTTAAGGGCCTTAGTGGGAACAGCTCACCCCTGTGGCCTCTCCTCAGCCTAAAGCTATATAGTTAAATACTTAACATCCTGCTGCTGTTGAGAAAAGGGGAACACACATATTCTTGAAGAATTGGATTACCATGTGTGCCTTCCAAAACTGAAAAGAAAGTAAAGCTTCTTGATTTGTGATCTTTGTTCTCAACTCATCACTCTGTGGCTGTCTGCCCATCCCGCCTCCTTCCCCATCTCCCATTTTCAGTTAACAACAAAGAGGCTTGTAGTACTTTAAAGACAAAGGGCACAACCTATTGTGGACTAAAGGCCACTCCTCTAGCAAAGTGGATAAAGCACTGCAAGGCTCTGTGACAGTTAGAATAGCTACCCCTGTCTACATTTAGAAGGGATTCTCTGAATGCAAAGCAGTTTGTAAATTCTGAAGTAAGTAAATAATAAAACATCCTTGAAAACGGAAGATCAACTCACCACAGGCAAACTTCGAACCAAGTGACTAATGGGTTGCAGGAATACACCCCCTCACAAGTATTTAGATCCTGAAATTTAAGATAACACTTTGGGCATCTGATGAATTGGCCTGTAGTACCTAAAAGTTTTTGGGTGATTCCCAATAATTTCCAACAAATAAATCTGATGGACACAAAAGCTTTTGCCACAATACGTTTGTTAATCTTTAAGATGCCACAAGACTTGGTTGATTAAAATACAAAGCCAGCTTTCAGATAAACCGTCTTTTTGTGCATAACCCAAATTCACAGGATTCTTCTACTTTTTGACACAGAAGAATGACTTGAATCAATCCTCTGCTTAGAATATCTGGACATGGTGGGACACATCAGCTCAACAATCACACAAATAGAGTTGCCTGTGCATATGAATGAGATTTTTGTTTACTGCATACCAGTATTTGTTTTCTGCAACTTAATTTGGCCACATTCAACATGTTGAGGTATAAAAAACAAAGCAGGGCTGAATTCATGATCATGGAGACCATAGATTTGATTGGCAATGGCAATGTCCCCCTGTAGGGTCAGATAACCTATTAAAATGGTTAGTTCCCACAGACTGAGGGCAATCTGTTGGAATAAGAGACCCTGTTCTCATAATAACAGATGTGTACGTATCTTGAGGTATTCCTTGATTGTCACGGTAGGCCTCTTTCTTGTTTTTGCTGCAACAGACTGACACAGCTACCCTTCTGGAAATTCTTGCCCTAGAATGAGGATCACCAGCCTGGTGCAGTATTTTGTGTTTATTTTTAGTTATCAAAAAAGAAGAAAGCATTAGTGCATCATCCTTAATTTAAAGCTCAGCCCTCAAACTACATTTTGTGGATTAACAGTTTAAATGGCTTCAGAACAAGTAGTTTAGTAAGCGCAGCATTGACCTGAAGACTACAGTTTGGTGGTGCTTTTTCTCTGAGCAGTTGACAACCTGTTCTAATTTTCAATCTGCTGCCTTTCCTCATAAGGCTCATTTCAGGCAAAGCTTTATCCAATTCAACCGAGGGACTTAAAAATGCAGAAAGTGACACAAGGTCAAATATAATGAAGTTATGGGACTCTGGAAGTGGCAAAGGAATGTTCAGATTGCTTTGATATCAGTTCCTTCCTTCCCAAATGACTAAATGATTACAAATGTCTCTTTCCCAATTTCCCACAAAAATAATATCCTTGCATTTATCAGCCAAGTGCCAAGTGGGAAAAGTGGTATCAGATTTCAAAGTGGAATACCGTTATTGGTCAAAGTTGGAAGAACCATTTCTCTTAGAACCTTCTGCTTCACTGGATAAATTTATGCTCCGTGATTCTAAGCTGTTTTAGTCTTCTAAGGGTTCTAAGATAAATCAGATTCCTACCAGAAAGTTTAGAGATAGGGTGGGGGTTTTTCCCTGATAATTTTCCCAATCATTTTAAGCTATGTTGAGCCAGGAAAATTATGTTACTTTAGTTATTAGTACAGCAAATGTGACTTACAGTCCAATCCTTTTCCATGCATGGATCTCAAAGATCACAAGTAAAACCAAAGTCCTAAATTAACTCAAAGTACCTATAGCCATTTCCCTATATTCTTCTTGCCATTCCCAGTATATCAGAATGTTTTCAATCATTTTCTTTTCAACCATTTCTTTCCCAGGCAGATGCTAGTGAATGGTGATAGAATTTTTGGCCCAATTTGATTACTGATATTCTATATGAATGAACATTCAAGTGTCATGATCATCACTACTAGCAGTAGTAGCAAGAGTATATCTGATTGTTTTAGTAATGGCAGCAGTACTAGCCAAGCCCCTACCACAAAGGCCAAAGGTCATGGATGGTGGGAGGTGTGGTCCAAAAATACCTAGAGGGCCAAAGGTTATCCACCACTGCTCCAAACTATAAAGGCAACCTAGAGAGAGTGACAGTGCTGGTTTGGGGGGGGGTGGAGACCAAGGAGGTGAAAAAAGCCTCCCTGAATAACCTCAGGACTGCAATTAATGGTGCAATTAATTTTGGTGCAATTAATCTGCCATTTCTAAGAGCAACCTCTTACATATCTGTATGCCTTAGAACCTTCCTTAGAAGCCAGCTGTTTGACATCCCCCTTAGGCTTACTGCCTTGGCTTTCTCTTGGCAATGAGTTCTCCAGCTCAACCTGAGAAAATCTTGATGTCTCTGTTTAAATTTCCGTATCTATAAAATGGGAATAAGTCACTCTGTGCACTAGAAGTGCTATAAATATAGTTGGTTTTGCTCTTTTCTGAAATCCATTGCTCCCCTGAGCTCTTTTCATCTCTCAAGATACCTCTGGAAAGTGAAATCCTAATGTTGAAATAACACAGTGAGGCAAACCCTGTTTACTTGCAGCAGGATATGAGCACTTACATCCTCATCATTATACAAATGCCTGTAGCTGCTCTGCCACAACCCTCTCAATCATCTTCCCAAGAAAAAGTGCAGTCACAATTATTATTACTATTTATTATTTATACCCCGCCTTTTCCCCTGACAGTACTCAAGGTGGCTTACATATAAAAATGAGAACTGCTAAAAACACAAAACAAACAATAATTTAAAAAAACAATTCTACATTGTTAGAAGTTAAAGTATAGACATATATAAAATCTGTTAAAACCATACAAATAATTACAATAAGCATGGAACCAGCCCTTTCATTAAAAGCAGTCAGTTCCCCAAAGTCTGTAAGAACAAAAAAGTCTTCACCTGCTGGAGGAAGGACAACAAGGAGAGAACTGATCTCACTTCCCTAGGAAGGGAGTTCCAATGTCTGAGAGCAGCCACCCAAAATACCCTTTCCTGTGTCCCCACCAAGCGTGATTGTGAGGGTGGCAGGACAAAAAGAAGGGCCTCCCTTGAAGATCTCAAAACGCAGGCAGGTTCATATGAGGGACTAAGGTTTTTCAGAGAGCTTGGACCTAAGCTGTATAGGTAATAACCAGCACTTCAACAACTGGTCAATAACTGGTCAATATCACAGACTAGTTAGGTCCAGGCTGGACTTTTTTCAGGAGTGGATGCACCACTGCTTCTTTTAAAGCACTAGGCACCACCACATCACCACCATATCCTCTCCATTTAGGTAGGTAGCCGTGTTGGTCTGACACAGTCAAAATAAATTAAAAAATTGTCCAGTAGCACCTCAGAGACCAACTGGAGACCAACTAAGTTTGTTCTGGGTATAAGCTTTTGTGTGCACGCATGTGGTATCTGAAGAGGTGTGCATATCCTTTCCAGTGAGGGATGTTGTACAATCATTTCTACAGGTCTGTGTCACATCTAGCACACAAAATAACTTCACATAAGCCACGATATAAAGATATATTTTTAAGAGCACCCAGCAAAAAACAAGGCACTTTTTCTAATCATTGCATCGTTTGCGATGTTTCGATAGTTTCTTTGTACATCTGTATTTTCCCTCTGCGGTATGAAACATTTTTCACCCACTGCTCCCTCTTTACATGATCACACCTGTTGACACTTCTGCAAAGAAAAGATTGTCTGTACAGCGGAAGAAAAGAAGGCACAGTGTTAGCACTGTCCACAGAATGAAAAGTAGGGAAGATATATAGCGGGCGGTGCCTGCCTAATCTATCAAGACATGAGATGTCAACGTCTGTGTAATAGAGATATGTACAGTCTACAGAGCCTGTGTATATATCTTAATAAAAGCCTGGTGGACTCTTTCTTTTTCTGTTGTACCATCTCTACATGCATATAGACGTACAGATGGATAGATGATAGATACACACACAGTAGGTTCCGATATACAATATACTACTGTATAGTGGCAATGTGTGTGGTGGAGAAGGCTTCCATTGTCTTTGGTACGATGTCGTCCATTCTGCAACAGAGACCTATTTGTCTTCAGTATAGTGAGAAGCCATGCAATCTAAGCTGCACTGAGTGGAACATAGGAAGTTGCCTTATACCAGTCAAGAGTATTTGTTCATCTAACTAAGATTGGCAGTGGCTCTCCTGAATCTTGGACATAGATCTTCCACATCACCTGCTTCTTGACTCTTAACTGGAGATGCAGGGGTTGAACCCGGGACCTTTGGGATACATAGCACCTTCTTTCCACTGACTTATGGTCCTTCTCATCAAGGGATGGAAGGATCCGTCAATTTTGGTGCTCTCAGTTTATGATCTCTCCAATCTTAAATTCAATTCTCCACATATCTGTAGCAATTTGCATTTTTTTAAAAAAAAAAAATCCTCATTGAAAATTCGTCGGCATTTTACTGTAAATTTCTCCTGATGAATACATTTTTGTATGCAGTTTATTAAGATACCCAATTCCCCCTAATTTACTGCATTTTAAGAAGTTGTTTTCACTTATATACACATTTTTATGCACACTTGCCCTTGACATTTGCATTTTTGTAAACATCTGTCGCTTGGAGAACCACATCACAAAGTTTGGATAAACGTGGATTTTGAAGAAGGTTTGTGTTGTGGTTCTCATATTGCTTTAGAAAGTGAAGCTTTGATAGATTCGCCTTTGAATGTGAACTGAACCAACTCCCCCTCCCCATCCTCCCCCCCCCCCCGTGTCAAGAGTAGCCCTTTAGCTTCCTTGCTGTGCTTTGTGCTGCAGAGCAGCCCAACTTCTCTGGAACGGTTACAAAATCAGTCCACCACTCATTCATGTAACTGCCATCTGGATACGTCTAGTGCCCCATCCTGGCTAAACTAGTCAGAGACAAAAGGGACATAGGCCACACCATTGGGCCACTTGCTCAGATTATCTACACTGAGTAGCAGCGGCTGTCCAGGATTTCAGACACCGGAGGATTGAACCAAAGACGTTCTGCATGCAAAGCAGATGCAGTATCACTGAACGACAGCCCTTGCATGTTTGGCAATAAAACAAGAACAAAACAAAACTGTTCAATGTTCATTGCAATAGAGCTCTATTTTTTAATGCCAAGCAAGCTGAAGACTGTACCTCGCATACTGGCTACTTGAATTATTGGGGGCCGAGGGAGGTTGTTGGTTATATTTTGCAGTCAAGTTCGATATCGTTGATTGTAAACTTTGCTGAAGAATATGCAACCATCCTCTTTACATTAAAAAATAATGAGCTGCTTCTCATTTGCAGGTTCTTAAGTGCACACAATCTCCCAGTCACTGGGTAATACGAATGCCCCATCTCATAAATACTAAATGAAAGCAGAGATCTTCACCTTCACAAAGGCAGGACTGAAAGCAGTTGAAGCCCCCAGGGAAACATATTTCTTTCAGGAAGCATTCATTTCAAAAGCTCTGAAAATCGTACCAGCATAAACACAATGCACAGGGACTGGGGGGGAGGGATAGGAACTGACAGACAGAGCTAAAGATAAGTGGACCCTTAAACAATCCTCACCCCACTCCGCTCAACTCGGTGAAATGTGTCGCCCCGGAGTTCCTTTTCCATTTCATTTCCTAATGTAAAATCGGACGATATTTTTGGCAAAGCCAAAAATCCATCTTTTTCTCACAGGTAAACAACACAAATGCCCTTTTACCAGGCTACTGCCATTAAGCATACCACTTGTTGAGATATGTGCCGAAATGCAGCTGCGGCTGTATGAGTGAGTAGGAGAGCATGGAGCTTTGCCCAAAGTGTTGAATTCGTTTTCCTCTTTATATACTCGGGCATTTTCTTTCATCATAAAAAAGGTCATATGAGACCATTATGGATGAATGTCTCTGCTGGAAGTTCGGTCTACGCTGAAGCATACGCTGTACTTGAAATATCACAGCTAATGGCATTTGATTATAGAATTGAAACTTTAAAAGTTCACATCTTAAAAGTTGGAGCGGGACAGAAGTGTAGATTTTATTAAAGAATCCTAATCACACAATCCTGTGCTTACCTACTCAAAATCAAACCCTGTTGCTTCATGGCAGGCATTTCTATAGGACTTCAGCCTTAATGACAGATGAATATTTTTTGTAAAAAAAACAAACAGGGATAGTTGAACACAGAACTGCAGGCAGATGCAAGTCACATGACGCTTTTACCATAGGCAAAAGCTTCTGTCTTTGTGACCTGGGCTGAAGTGGTATGCATCAATCATTTGATGCCCTTGCCATAATCCAGGCATGGCCAAGCTTGGCCCTCAGCCAATATAAGAAAAAGTTGATCATAAACCCAGCACTCTTGAGAATCAGTGCTACCTCCAGCATTAGGTGGCATCATATTGTGAGCTACAACATAGGTTCTTTGCCAGCTTGCTTCTTTCTTTTTCACAATCCAGGCCAAGGAATGCTGAAAGAGCCTTCAAGCAAATAATGCTGGCACAAGGAGTAGCTTTGTTTTTAAAAGCCGGCTGCCATTGTAAAAAGCCCAATTGTAATTTTAAAATCTAAACATTTGGACAGGGGAAGAGATATACACTTTGCTGTTGAGACTTGAAGACACCACTTAAGATGAGACCTTGCCAAGCTTCCAACCTAGAGCAGCCCTGGACTACAGGCAGCTGAGCATACAGAGCATTAAACGTCCCTTAGTTTTAAATGGTGTTCGACTTTGGAAAGGAAACAGAGGTCTATCAATGGCTATGCTTTGCTTCTGCAGTTGTAGGCATTCTGCCCCTGGTTCCTGGCTAGCATCCATCTGCCTTGGGAGGCAGTAGAAGGGTGTGCCTTCAGGGGTGAAGACGTGTTTTATTACAGTTGGGGCAGATGAAAGTACCCAGTTGTGCTGCTGCAGAAAAAAACTATGGTGTTTCTTCTTTTTGCACTCCTCCCAGCAGTCGTTCCTCCTCTGGTCACTGCTGTGGATACATGACTTGACTGCTTGTCTCCAGGCACTGCGGTCAATTGCGAGGGTTAATGTTGCCAGCTTCATGTCACATTTGTAGACATCTTTGGAATGCAGAGTTGGTCTGCCATTTGGCCTGGTGCCTGAAGCCAGCTCCATGTAGAGCATGTCCTTGGGGATCCTGCCACCTTCCATTCTGTGGACATGACCAAGCCAGTGTAGACGTCACTGAGACAGGAGCTCTCTTATGTTCAGAATCGGGGTGGCCAAAACTTAAGGCAAGAGCTGACTGCGCCAAGCTAAACTGCATCAAACAAAATGCAACTCTGCCAACTGAACATTTTCCTGCTCTGTGTTATATGGAATAGGGTAATAATCAACATAGGAAGTCCATATGTCAAAACCTTATAGATAGTTACTACATCTCAGAACTGAATTCTGCTGTGACTGTGAATAACAACCATTAGGATTGCCCTTCTGGACAGAATCCAAAAGCGATTTGCAATTAATTAGGAATTCTAGATTCTTGCCATGGTTCCCACTTCTGAAAACAGAGCGTTTCAGATCATGTTTTTTGACCAAACTCATGCTTTCACAGAGCTCCAATTCCAATTGTTGCCCACAGCAGTTTTAGATGGCTGCTGGAACAGGGCTCCATAAGATGACAGACTCTGAATATGTAGCCAACCTCAGGTGGAAGACATCACACGCTACTTTTTGATCTGACTTTAAATCTAAAAGATCGATTCTTGAAACCATTGCTAACTCTGGGAAGCAGGCTCACTATGGCAGAAACAGTTCATTTTTGTGTGTGATACTAACAGATTTGACACATATAGTGGCACTTCATGCTCCGTCTGCAAGACAGATTAGAAAGAGAGAGCTAGACAGCATTGCAATAAGTTGCGCAGAACATTTTGAGGTCTAATGGAAGTTAAGCTTGGTATGGGCTAGCAGATGATACTTATGAATTCTGACTCTCTTTCTTCAAGCTATGGATGCCTTGTTTCATGTAATTGCTGTATATTGTGTGTGATGATGTGCAGTGTGGCAAATTGTAATGGTTGAAATTGTTATGGCCTTTGGTTAATATGATAAACTTTGGATTGACTGATAGTAAAATACTGACTTTGAAGGTTCTAACACCAGGCTTAAAGTCATTTCCCTGGGGGATTAAAAAAAAATTAAGTGATTGAGAAAAGCTGGGGACCTGCCACCCTCAGGCAATCTGCAAGAAAAGTATAGTCAGGAAAAGCAGGAAAACAAAATGTTGTTTTAAATTATTATGGCTGAAAGAATACATATTTTTGATGTCACATTCTTAAATGGATAGTGCTTTGATGCTCCCTTCAGCTCTAGGTTAAAAGACCATGCTCTGTTCTTATTCACTCAAGAAGTTATGTCCCTCCAGGGAATACTTTGAAACAAATATGTCACTCTCAACCTGGGTCTATTAAACCTTATTTTTATTAAGCCATTCAAAACATTGTTCCTTACTGATAACATCTACAAAAAAATAGCATAATCCAAAGGCATGATCTCAAGCTGCTCTGACTCTGCACCTTATGGAATTAAATAAAGAAAGTTGATAGCGTATTAGACTAACTCAAGAGGCCTGAATCCAAACTACTCATTCTCAGGGCCATTGCAAAGATCATAAGGGATAATTTAGGAGTGGACAACCATTGGCAATCCAGATATTGTTGGTCTCCAGTTCCCATCAGCCCCAGCTAGCATGGCCAATGGATGATGGAAGCTGTACACAGTTACCCATACCTCAAGGCAAATTTAAAAAAATGTAGTATAAACACTGACAACTGGGAAACACTGGCCTGCGAGCACTCCAGCTGGAGAACAGCCTTACCAAAGGTGTCATGGGCTTTGAAGACACTCAAACTCAGGACGCAAGGGAGAAATGAGTTAAGAGGAAGACACGCTTGGCAAATCCACACCGTGATCAACTCCTGCCCAGAAACCGATGTCCCCACTGTGGAAGGATGTGTGGATCCAGAATTGGCTTCCACAGTTACGTATGGACTCACTGTTAAAACCGTGTCTATGGAAGACAATCTTACTCGGCTACGAGTGATCGCCAAAGAAGAAGACCTAGAATATCATGTATGATGCATTAATCCCCTTGAAGGATCTCCAGCCCAAATGCATGTCCATTGAACTTAAAGAGAATTTAATACCTATTATTATTACTATTACTATTGTCAGAGGTGGATTTAAGGGAGCACAACTAGTTTGCCTCTTGCTGAGCCAAGAGGGTGCCGCAGGGGGTGCTGCAACAATGTCTTAGAACGGAAGGCGGGAGGTAGGAGGGCACCAAATTTTGTTGTCACAAAGCTTGCTGCTGAAATTTTAAAGCCCAAATTCTGCCACTGCTATTATTATTATTTAATATATTTATATACCACTTTTTGTCACTAGAGACATTAAAGCAGTTTCACACGTGACCTCAAAATATGACTGGAACCTAAGAATGGAATCCAGTGAACAACTGAACATGCTTAAATGTCATGGGGACCAAATACATTTAACAATATGGTGAACTCTTCTCCAGTCATTTCAAAACCCTATTTGTTGTTGCAGATAGTGGAATTTTCAGGGAATAACTTTAGAGACTGTCAGGGAACTGCCATCGGAGGAACAGGTAGGGAGAGGGCTCCTGGAGGCAGGGAGGGACTCAGCAGCGAAAGGAGGGACCAGCAGGGGGAGAGATGGGTCTCTGGAGGAAGGTCTCATGAATGCGGAGAGAGACGCAGCAGCTAAAGCAGGAACTAGCAGGGAAGGGGAAGGATCTCTGAGGGAAAGCGAGCAAGAGGGAGGGGGCCGGGACACGTCCAGCGAGAACAGTGGGGAGGTGTCAGAAGCTCCCATAGGGAGACCCTTTCCTCGGCGGAAGCTGTCACGTCGTGAGTCCAGAAGACGTGTTTCCGTTAAGGAGCTCCTATGCTGGAAGCGCTTCCGAAAACAACCACTGTCGGAATCTGCAAGTGACTAGGGCAGACATGTCTGAGGAGCTCTGTCACACACAGAGGTTTGTGGAGTTGCACAAACTCTGAGGGACCACGATTTTACGCACAAGCAGCTAATCATCCCATCACAGCATTCCGACAGTCTTTGTAAGCTGCCTGTGCAGGAGAAGGCATCATGAGCGACCCAGCCGGAATCGGGGAGGCAGGAGTTGGAGCGGGTCCAAGCTTGGAAGAAAGGTACCGAGCGTTGGAAATCCAACTGGCGCTGCAGACGGCGAGGCTTGAGGAGAGAAGGGCTCAGGATGCAGACAAGAAGGGGAGAGCCACCCAGTTCAACAGAAAGGTACCAGGATTGGTGCAGAAGTTTGGGGGGGACCCCAAGGACTACCATGCCTTTAGGACAGAGATGCAATATGCTCTCAATGTGCAGTTTGATGAATTCCCTGATGAGGAATCGCGAGTGGCTTTCGTGATTGGGCACCTTGAGAGGGGGGCGAGGGACTGGGTTCGACCCCTGATGGCAACGCACAATGACGTGCTAAAGGACACCATGAAGTTCTTTCGTGCAATGGATCTCATGTTCTCCAGCGATATTGAGGAGGGAGTGGTGCGCAGACAGCTAATGGCTTGCAAGCAGGGAAGCCGATCTGTCCGTGAGTACTGGACTGAGTTCACCATGCTGGTTCACAGATTGGGGTGGGACTTATCGGCGGCACCCATTCAAATGCTATTTGAAGAAGGCTTAGCTTCGGCTGTGAAAGACGAACTCTCCCGGGGTCCCAGGGCGGATTCTATGGGTCAGCTGACCAAATCAGCGCTGACCATAGGAGCGCGCCAGGAGGCAAGAGCTTTGGAGAGGCGGGAAGGGAAGGGGGAACGTTGGAAAGAGTGCCACATTCCAGACATTCCAGAGACAACTTTCCCGCCGGCAGAGCCGATGGAAATCGGAACAGCGCGCGCGCGCGCAGTTTCAAAGCCCAGTGAGGGGGGAAAGAAGGAGGGAAAAGCCGCCCGGAAATGCTATCTCTGCCAACAGCCAGGTCACTTTGCCAGAGTCTGCTCCCAGAGGAAGGAATGGCAAGGGATGGTGGGAGCTGTTGAGGGAAGAGAGGAGGGAAAACCGGAGCAGGTAAAAGCCAACGCCTGGTTGCCACAGTCGGGGCACAGCAGCCAGGCCGAACAGCAGTGAAAGTGCCCACGCCAGAAGCTCCTCAACCTGCTCTAGTGATTGAAGTGTCGCTAGAGCTGCAAAATGGACACCCCCTAAAGATAAAGGCGCTGTTGGACTCAGGCAGCTCCTGCAATTTTATGAGCAAAGAGTTTGCTGCTGAACACCAGATACAGACGATCCCTTTAAGCAACCCCCTGCAGGTGACCACGATCGATGGCAGGGAGTTGTTGGGAGGAGAAGTCAGCTTGCAGACCGTCCCAATGATAATGAGGGTGGCAAGGCACATAGAACTGATAGCGTTTAATGTGGCCACCTTGGGAGGAGCTCCTATTATTTTGGGGATGAGCTGGCTAGCGTTACATGATCCGCTGGTGGGCTGGCATCAGAGAGTGGTTTCCTTTGGTTCAGCACATTGCTTAGAACACTGCAAAGGGGAAAAGGGTTCAGCAGGAGCCCAAGCCACCCTAGCAGGGACGGAAGTAATGGAGAAGGTGAAGGTACCACCACAATACGCAGATCTCAGCGACGTGTTCAGCGAGAAGGAAGCTGACCAACTGCCCCCGCATAGGCCCTTTGACTGTCAAATCAATTTACTCCCTGGAGCACAGCTTCCTGTAGGCAAGTTGTATGCCATGTCAGACAGAGAAATGCAGGAGCTAAGAGAGTTCATTGACAAGAACCTGAAGAGAGGCTTCATCAGAGAGTCCAAAGCCGTGGGAGGTAGTCCAGTGTTTTTTGTGGATAAAAAACACACGGACAAGCCGAGACTGGTGTGTGACTTCAGGGGGTTAAATGCAGTGTCAGAACCCGTGGCTTTCCCTATGCCCAGGATTGACGACATTTTGACCAGGGTGCGGAAGGGAAAGATTTTTACAAAGCTGGACCTAAGGGGGGCGTACAACCTGATACGTATAAGGAAAGGGGATGAATGGAAAACCACCATGTTCACCCCTTTGAGGGCATTTGAATATCTCGTAATGCCTTTTGGCTTACAAGCAGGCTCGGCGTGCTTTCAATCGTTTATGAACCACGTACTGGGGCCTTTGCTTTACAAGAATTGTGTGGCCTTCCTAGATGACGTGTTGGTGTATTCTGAGAATGAGGAGCAGCATGTGAGAGACGTCAGAGAAGTGTTGAGCAGGCTGCAAGCCAACAGGCTGTGGGTGAAACTGGAGAAGTGTCAGTTTCATACCAAGGAGGTGGAATTCCTGGGGTACCGCCTGTCAGACAAGGGATTGGCTATGGATCCCGGCAAGGTCCAGGCAGTGCTGGAATGGAAAACACCCAAAACCAAGAAGGATGTGCAGAGGTTCCTAGGGTTTGGGAACTTTTATCGTAAGTTCATCCGAAACTTTGCACACCTGACGGCGCCCATTACGGACTGTCTCAGCAGTAAGAAGAAGTTTGTTTGGACTGAGGAGGCAGAGCGAGCGTTTGAGGAACTGAAAAGGGCCTTCGCCTCTGAAGGACAACTTCTGCACGTGGATTTACAAAAGAAGCTGAGAGTCGAAACAGACGCATCAGACAGAGCCATAGGGGCGGTGCTTCTTCTGCAGCCAGGGAAGGAGGAGTCAGAGTGGAGACCGTGTGCCTTTTTTTCGCGAAAGCTGAACAAATCCGAGAGGAACTACACGGTGTACGACCGAGAACTTCTGGCTATTCATGAGGCTTTCCGGAGATGGAGGCACCTGCTGATTGGTGCACAACATAAGGTGCAAGTGTGCACTGACCATAAGAACCTAGAGTATTGGAGAACGGCGCGAGTGCTCAACCAACGGCAGTTGAGATGGGCCCAGGAGTTCTCCAAATTTAACTTTGAGATTTGTTATGTGACAGGCCCAGAGAACGTTAGGGCGGACGCTCTCTCACGCAAACCTGAATATTTGGAGGGGGAGGGAGCGCCCGAAGTAAGACATGTCATTCCAGAGGACCGCTGGGTGTGTGGGGCGGCATTGGTGGGGCAAAGGGAACTGGTAGAGGGAACGGTGCATGATGAATACGCCCAGGACAAACTCAGGGGTCTCAGGAGGGAGGGAGACAAACCCGGGGGTTTTGAGGAGAGAAACGGGGCGTTGTATTACAAGGGAGCGTTATATATACCTGAAGGTGATTTGAGGGAGAAGGTACTCAAGTAACTGCACGATAGCCCCACAGCAGGGCATTTTGGGCAACACAAAACCATGTGGCTGGTTACCAGGGAATTTTGGTGGCCCAAGGTCAGGGAAGATGTGAGGGAGTATGTGAGAGGGTGTGACCAATGCCAGCGAGCCAAGGGGGAGAGGCGGGCACCGGCAGGGTTATTAGAACCGCTACCCACACCTGAAAGACCATGGGAAGCAGTCGCAATAGATTTCATGACTGATCTGCCAAGGTCCAGAGGGAAAACAGCCATCATGGTTGTGGTAGACCTGTTAACCAAAATGGCCCACTTTATAGCCTGCTCACATGCTGTCACGGCAGAAGAAACCGCTAAATTGTTTGTAGAAAATGTGTTTAGGTTGCATGGCGCCCCCTTGAGGGTGGTTTCAGACCGAGGGAAACAATTTACTTCCAGGTTCTGGAGGAAGCTCATGAGCTTACTGCATGTAGAGGTCAATTTTTCGACTGCCCGGCATCCTGAAACCAACGGGCAGGCGGAAAGAGCCAATGGCATCCTCCAGCAATATTTGAGGTGTTATGTGAATGACAGAGAGAATGATTGGGTGGAGAAGCTGGCGTTGGCAGAATTTGCCTACAACAATGTGGAGAACGTGTCCACGGGAATGAGCCCCTTTTTGGCTAATTACGGGTGTCATCCCCGAGCTTTCCCAGGGGGGGAAGGGGAGAACTGGAGCGTTCCAGCTGCCGAACAGTTCGTAGAAGAAATGGAAGCGATCCATCGTCAGCTCCAACTTAACTTAGACAGGGCCAAGGAGGAATATAAGAGGCAGGCAGACAAAAACAGAAGAGAAGGTGAAACCATTAGGGTGGGGGACCAGGTGTGGCTGTCTACCCAAGGGTTACCATTCAAAGGGGGTTGTAAGAAGTTAAGACCCAAAAGACTGGGCCCATTTGAAGTCACGCAACAGGTCAACCCAGTGGCTTTCAGACTCCGGTTACCGAACCACATGAAGCTGCATCCAGTTTTCCACAGGTCGTTGCTGTCACCGTATAAAGGGGACAGAGAAGGGAGGGTCACTCGGGGACCAGCAATGGAGGAAAGGGAACACAGCTACCATGTAGCGGAGATTCTCGATTCCCGGTGGAAGGGGGATCAAGTAGAGTATTTGGTAACGTGGGAAGGGGAACCGGAGTCGGAAAACACCTGGGTCATGGCACAGGATGTTAATGACGAGGTTTTAATAGAAACGTTTCATCAGAGGTTCCCACGTAAACCTCAGCCAGTGGCGAGGTTCCGGAGGGAATACTTTGCCACCACCGACGAAGAAGAAGAGTTGGAGGGGTTCACAGATTCCGAGGAGGAGGAGGATTCAGCGAGCCGGAACGGGGACCGATGGAGGGAAATGTTCGAGACGTCTGAAGATGAAGAGGATTCTTTTCAGGGTTTTACCTCCTCACCGCCCAGAGGAGAGGGAATGGGCGGGGGTGAAGGGGGTCCTGGAGGGGAGGTGGATGTCAGGGAACTGCCATCGGAGGAACAGGTAGGGAGAGGGCTCCTGGAGGCAGGGAGGGACTCAGCAGCGAAAGGAGGGACCAGCAGGGGGAGAGATGGGTCTCTGGAGGAAGGTCTCATGAATGCGGAGAGAGACGCAGCAGCTAAAGCAGGAACTAGCAGGGAAGGGGAAGGATCTCTGAGGGAAAGCGAGCAAGAGGGAGGGGGCCGGGACACGTCCAGCGAGAACAGTGGGGAGGTGTCAGAAGCTCCCATAGGGAGACCCTTTCCTCGGCGGAAGCTGTCACGTCGTGAGTCCAGAAGACGTGTTTCCGTTAAGGAGCTCCTATGCTGGAAGCGCTTCCGAAAACAACCATTGTCGGAATCTGCAAGTGACTAGGGCAGACATGTCTGAGGAGCTCTGTCACACACAGAGGTTTGTGGAGTTGCACAAACTCTGAGGGACCATGATTTTACGCACAAGCAGCTAATCATCCCATCACAGAGACTTACCAGCAGCTGCAGTATTTTCCAATGCCAGCTGTAACACTCAGAAAGGCATCACTTGCATATGATAGGAACACACACTTATAATCCAAAACTGACTGCAGTTTCTCTGAGTTTCTGACTCACTATTTTCAAAGCACATAGCCTAGAGGATTCATTTAGCATGTTGAATTCCTAATATTTAAATTAGGGCAAGATAAAACTGGCTTTAAATCAAGTATTTATAGAAGAAGTTCATTTCTTATTTAAGAATTCCACTTTTAAAAATAGCATATTTGCACTGAAGCGCCGTCTGAATCTATTGTGGCAAGTTCTGCCTCTGTATTTCTTTAGCTAATTTCCCATGTAACAAACATCAGGTTAGATTAGGTGGATATGTATTATATTTAACACCTCAGCTTTCATCCAATGAGCTCAGAGTTATGTGTCATTAGCCTTGGGATGTGCAGGATAGTCTGAGAGAGAGGAAGTGGTCCAAGGTTACCTGATGCATTTCATGGTCTTGTGGGGATCTGAACACAGCACTACTGCTGAAGCAAAGCAGGTCATTTCCAGTAAGCTAGATGTAACAACCATCTTGGAACCATAAGCTAACTGTTAATTAGCTCTTGATGAAAAAGCAGGGTATCATCCATATAACAAGTCCATCGACCAGGGTGTGGTGTGCCACACTGGTGCAGCAGGAGAGGATGGCAAGTGAGGTGGGAAGATTCAAGGACAAAAAAACATTTAAACATTTCAGTGCAGTGTGGATATACAACCAGGAACACTATCTACACCTCTCTTCAAGAGCATTGGCTATTCTTCCACAGTTCTCCACAAAAGATGGTTGTAAACAGGGATTTCCAACTCTGACAAATTGATGAGGAGGTGAGAGTTTTTGCTTGTCTCAAATCAGACCTAATATAAATAATATTACCCAGCAAAACCAAGCTCACGCCTCTCATTGAGTTTGTATATATACTTAAGGTACATGTTCAAGAGGCTCGTTTTTAATTATATTTTGGGATTGATTCATGTTCTTATGTAACTGCCTTGTTTTTTATACTTTCTGGGTGTCCCATGATTGTGTTATAAAGCAGTTGTGTTCTATGTTATAATTCAAGCACCATTGCTCCTATTTGTTTTCCAATGTATTTCTTATCAATAAAAAATTGGTGTAGCATGAGCAAATTTTTATTCTGAAAGTGTGACCCAGAGTGTGGTTGTTTGTTTGTGATTGGCTGTGGTGACCCTAGGTCAACCCCAACCTCTCTCACCACCAAACGAACACAAGTGAACAGCAGAGAACTGGCACGAGTAACACTGACACCAAACCCTACATACATTAAGCAAAATAGAAACATTGCCACCTGACCCCCCCACCTCCACCCATCTTCCCCCCCTCCACCCCTTTTCTTCCTAATGTCTCAACAAATGAAACAGATTTGTAAAAATGTTACAAGGGAAAAAATATGAGAGACATTACATATACTTCTGTAAATCAAGAAAATCTTTAATTATATACAGTGGTGCCCCGCAAGATGAAAAACTCGCTAGATGAAAGGGTTTTGCATTTTTTGAGCTACTTCGCAAGACGAATTTCCCTATGGGCTTGCTTCGCAAGACGAAAAACGAAAACGTCTTGCAAGTTTGTTTCCTTTTTCTTAACACCGTTAATACAGTTGCGACTTGACTTCGAGGAGCAACTCATAGAACGCGGTGTGGTAGCCTTTTTTGAGGTTTTTGAAGACTTTTGTGATTTTTGAAGCTTTTCCAAAACTTCCTTGGCAGCCATTTCGTAAGTTAAACTTTTAAAACTTTTTTTGGGGGGATTGGATTTTGGGTTGGGGTGTTTGGAATTCAAGGACTTGCTGTTGGGGAGGGGTTTGCAAGAATCTGGAAGCTTGTGTGTTTTTTTCTGCATTTTTATGATTTTCTGTGACCATTGAGCCACTCTGCTGTTTTTTTTAAAAAATTCTGGATTTGAATTTCTGTGTGGTGGGTGGCTGGGGGAACAGTCGAGGAGGGGTTTGCAAGAATCTGGAAGCTTGTGTGGTTTTTTCCTGCATTTTTATGATTTTCTGTGACCATTGGGCCACTCAGCTGTTTTTTTAAAAAAAATCTGGATTTGAATTTCTGTGTGGTGGGTGGCTGGGGGAACAGTTGAGGAGGGGGTTCTTCAGCAAGAAGCAAAGAGTGGAAGAGGAACCTTCTTCGAGTTGTCCCCCAGAGTCTTAGAAAATGTACTGTACACTTTGTTGATTTTTAAATGTTTTTCTGTCATGTTTAGAAACTTAATTTATTGTTCCTTCAGTTTTTGAAATGCTCTTTACAGTATGTGTGACTTTAAAGAGCACTTAATAAACTCTTGTTGTACCAAATTTGGCTTTGTTTGGACTTTTTTTGACCATAGGAACACATTAATTGAATTTCAATGCATTCCTATGGGATTTCGTGCTTCGCAAGACGAAAAATTCGCTAGACGAAAAAACTCGCGGAACGAATTAATTTCGTCTTGCGAGGCACCACTGTATGTGTGTGTGTGTGTGTGTGTGTGTGTGTGTGTATATATATATATATATGCTTTCGTAGATTTTCACGGGTACAGGAATGCAGGTTTTGGTGTCTTCGGGTGTCTTCCCGTGTAAGAGTCGGGGTGTCTGTGCGACGTTTCGACGAGGTCTCACTCGTCATCTTCAGGCTGGTGCTTTCGGCTTCTTGTTACTGGAACAGAGCAGAGTCTGGTGTTTGAGTTCCTATAAATACTGTTGAGGGGTGTGGTGTATAGCCTCCAACGTTCTGGGCAGAAAGGAAGTTCCTAGATTAGTGTGCCTTTTCTTCTTTTGTTCCTTAATTACTTGAGGGATATCTTGGGTGATTACATGAGTGATATTCTGAATACCACTGGGTGGGTCATTAAGTGTAGATTAGTTGCTAAAGCTTTCGTGTCTTGACCTCTTGAGCTTGTGAAGAGTTTTTCTGAGAAGATGGCTGTGCTGCATTTAGTTGTGCTCTGGCTTGGCTTCGTGTATAGGGGCGAGCTGTGGTTTTGTGCCTTGTGCCAGCCAGATCTGTGTAGGGATTGCAGGGGGGTGCAGCATCCGGAGGTGCCACTATAGTTTGGCTACTGGATGGAGTCTGTAATATGTCTGTGGAGAGGGTCTGGGTTTGGGTCTGGTGTGGTTGATTGGTGACGACGTTCTGTGTGCCTCTGGTTCTGGTGTCGGTTTTTGTGGGGAGGGCTAATTTCCAGATGTCTGGCAGGCGGGACGTGTCGTCACGCTTGTTCATGTTGTGAGGGTGTTTCTCTATCTCGATGGCTTCCATGATTATTCTCTTGTGGTGATGTTCCATGTTAAAGAGCAATTTGGAATCTGCAAAATTAATTTCGTGTCCTGTTTCTTTCATGTGTTGGAAAAGAGAGGAAGTTTTTTCTTCTTTTTTGACGGCATTCTTGTGTTCTGCGATACGTGCATTTATTCGTCTGTTTGTTTGTCCAATGTACGTGGCTGGGCAGACTTTGCAGGGTATTTCATAGACCCCTTGGTTTTCCAGCTGGATTTTGTCTTTTGGGTTTCTGAGGATATTGGCTATTTTTTGGTTGGTGCAGAAGGCTGTTTTGATATTGTGTTTATGGAGGATTTTGCTGATTTTGTCTGTAGTGCCCTTGATATAAGGAAGGAGGGCCATGCCATTGTTTTCTTCTGTGTCTTGGTTTTTGGGGGGTGTTTCTTTTTGGATTAGCTTCGTAACCCTGTTTTTCTGGTATCCATTGGCGATTAACACATTTGAGAGATTCTGTAACTCAGTTGTCAAGTGGTCTTTGTCAGCCAGGCGTTTGGTTCTGGAGATGAGAGTCTTGGCTACGGAGTTTATTTGTGCAGGGTGGTGGTGTGATTGTGCATGTAAGTAGCGGTTGGTGTGTGTTTTTTTCCGGTAGATAGTGTGTCCTAGGGAGCCATCAGGTTTTTTGTAGATTAGGACGTCAAGAAAGGGGAGTTGGTTGTTGTCTTCTATTTCCATAGTGAATTGTATTTTGGGGTGTAGGCTGTTGAGATGTGTGAGGAAGCTATCTAGTTTTTCTTTCCCGTGTGGCCAAATTACAAAGGTGTCGTCAACATATCTGAGCCAAAGTTTGGGTTTGTGTTCTGACTTGTCTAAAGCATTGGTTTCAAAGTGTTCCATGTACAAATTTGCGATGACCGGTGAGAGGGGTGATCCCATAGGTGCTCCTTCTATCTGTTTGTATCTTTGTCCATTGTGGATGAAGTACGTGTTGGTTAGGCAGTGGTTGGTCAGGTCCAGGATGTATTTGGGGGGGTTGTATTTGTTTTGAATGGCTGTCAAGGCTTCATTAATGGGCACTTGAGTGAAGAGAGATACAACATCGAAGCTCACAAGTAGGTCATCGGGATGTAGGTATTGCTTCTTTATTGTTTCTATGAACTGGAAGGAGTTAGTAACGTGTGAAGCGATGGATTCTGCATAGGGCTGAAGTTGCTTAGCGAGAAATTTAGCGAGATTTTGTAGAGGTGAGCCTATGGAGCTGACTATTGGTCTGAGTGGTGTTCCTTCTTTGTGTATCTTGGGGAGACCGTAGAGTTTGGGGCATCTGGATGATTTTTCTCTGGGGATGATTCTTAGCTGGATTTCTTCACTGATAGGAGAGGCTTTTATTTTGGATTTGGTGGTTTTTTCCAGATAGGTGGTGGGATCTGTTTTTATAGGTTGGTAGGTAGGGTCTTGGAGTAGATTTGATAGTTTTGCTTGGTAGTCCGATGTGTTCATCACAACAGTGGCGTTGCCTTTGTCTGCTGGGAGAATGATTATGTTGTTGTCTTTCCTCAGGTTGGTGAGTGCTTTCTGTTCTTCTTTGTGTAAATTGCTTCTGGGTGGTTTGCTGGAGCAGAGGATGTTGGTGACTTCAAGTCTGATTTTATTGGCTTCATCTGGGTCCGCATCCCTCAAGTAATTAAGGAACAAAAGAAGAAAAGGCACACTAATCTAGGAACTTCCTTTCTGCCCAGAACGTTGGAGGCTATACACCACACCCCTCAACAGTATTTATAGGAACTCAAACACCAGACTCTGCTCTGTTCCAGTAACAAGAAGCCGAAAGCACCAGCCTGAAGATGACGAGTGAGACCTCGTCGAAACGTCGCACAGACACCCCGACTCTTACACGGGAAGACACCCGAAGACACCAAAACCTGCATATATATATATATATATATATATATATATATATATATATATATATACACACACACACACACATACAAAAAAAAAGTGGGACCCAGAGAAAAAAGTTTGAGAACCATCGCAAATAAACCATTGTATGTGTTACAGAACGAGGCATCATTTTGGGGGGTTGCATTAGCATCCTACCTAACCTATATTTGATAAGTACGATTATACATTCTGATTTAATATTGAGGTCTGAAGAGGTGAGCGCACACATGCGTAATTCTCTGTTGAGTATTAATGAGTTATTTTGAATGATGCAGGGCACACACTCAGCTGACATTGACATTTAAAATGTGTGCTGAGTATTGTACAAACAGAAGGACTGCCGACTACTTAGCATTACGCAGCTGTCCTACACGGTGCCAGCTTTCTCTGCCACCGGATTTACCCACTGGTAGGAAAATAACAGGGAAAGGAGGATTTTAAAAAAAGCAATAGCCTTCTATAAAGCTTTAAAGGACACGGCTGCTATGATCTCAGCTTGCTGGCTTTATCTCTACAAGTAAAATACCAGCCTAGGCAGACTGATGGATTAAATGCAAAATAGTGTTTAAACTATAAATATGCTTGTTTTTGTATTTGTTTATGAAAACGCAGCATCGTATTATGTATTTAGTGCAGCTACGCTGGAGTCAGAGCCTGTTCAGAGTTGCAATTTTGGTAAAGCTTCAATAATCAAGATGTCATTTCCTTTTTTCTAATTAGAGTTTCCCGCAACTTCCAAAAGCATAATATCTTGACTTTATATAAAACTTATATAAAATAAGGTAGCATAATTTTGTCATCCGCTCTCCCAAAATATGGCAAACTGAAAGGGAACACATGGATAGTTATTAAAGGTCATATCAAAAGGTCTCTGATTCTGCACTAGACTGCTTGAAATCAGACGGTATTTGCACGTCCAGGTTCTAAGACAAAGCCATCAAAGTGCATCACAAGATAAGCCAAGATAGCTCTGGCTAGGCCAACGTTTGTGATGGACACACAATGAATGGGCACAGGTTACCTTGGCTGAACCTTCTTTCTCCTTCTGCCCCCCCCCCATTACCTGATGGCACTCAGTCATGGATGCACCAAAGCAGAAGTGATATTTACTACAGGGCATTTTGAGTGTGCAAAATATATATTATGTCATTAACTTTTACAAAAGCTCTGTAAAGTAGGACAGCATTGCAATCCATTTTGGAGTCAGGAAGGGGCCGGGAGAATAGTGGCTTACTCAAGAGCAGCTAATGAGTTTGTGGCTAGGATGAAGTTGAACCAGGGATGCACCTAGCCACCACACTCCTTTGAAATACAAAATATCAGGGCAATACATTGAAACCGATAAAAGCAGGTTTAGGGCAACAAAAGGACATATCAGAGCAGGAATGGGGAGTCTACAGCCCTACAGATGTTGCTGGAATTCAGATGCCGATTATTATTTTTTACACAAAAAAGTCTCCTGGCAGCAACACCATGTTAAGTTGCATGTTTGTGTGTGGTGTGTGTTATTGGGTTGTTCTTGTTTTTATTTTGATTATGCATTTTGTGTTTTTATATTGTGGTTTTATCCTGTGAACTGCCCTGAGATCTGGCAGCACAAGGCAGTATACAAAATACAAGGAAGGGAGGAAGGAAGGAGGAAGGAAAGAGTAGCAGATAAAACTTAACCAGTATAGCTTCACCAATCTCAGGCCTGCAAACTGAATAAGGCCCTCTCCAGCCATCCCTCAGGATTCCTCCCCCCACAGGCCACCTACCCACAACTATCCTGCTTCACTGTCCTCGACGCCATTTGCGTGCTGTAATATGTCCTTGGATTCTGATAATGCCCATTGCTTGCCTGCAGGGAGACTAGAGAGTTGTATGTGTGTGTGGTGACTAGTGTAGAATCTATACAAAGGTTATATTTGCATTCATTGCTCTGCTTTGGCCCCGCCCACCAGTGGCATGTGGTCCCCAGAAAGGAATTGGTTCTCAGATTGGTTCCTGGATTGAAAAAAGTACTCATCCCTGCTCTGTCGTACTGTTTCCATTGTGCAGTTTTAATGCTTTGTTGTTGTTGTTTAGTTGTTTAGTCGTGTCTGACTCTTCGTGACCCCATGGACCAGAGCACGCCAGGCACTTCTGTCTTCCACTGCCTCCCGCAGTTTGGTCAAACTCACATTGGTAGCTTCGAGAACACTGTCCAACCATCTCATCCTCTGTCGTCCCCTTCTCCTTGTGCCCTCCATCTTTCCCAACATCAGGGTCTTTTCCAGGGAGTCTTCTCTTCTCATGAGGTGGCCATGCCTTTGGTAAATGTAGCGAATCACTCTGTTTATCCAGCCACCAGATCCCCCTTTCCTCATTTCCACATCTTTGAATTATGACTTGCTAGTCACTTGCCTTACTTACTTTCTTTAAGCACTGCCTCATGATAAGAAGACATTTAAGAAATGTACTTTTTTTGGCAAAATATAATGAATCACTGCCACTTCCCTATATTGCTGAAATTATCGCATGCATGTTGTTCAGCTAGCTGAAAGCATGCAGGGAGGGCACAAGGGAGAAGCAGCATTTATGCTCCGTTTATCATGGCTTTTGTTCTTAGATTTAAAAGATAGGGGTGTAATCAAAGTTGCTAGGTGTTTTTAAGTGCCTATCTGGAGAGCTGATGGAGTTTCTACTAATACAGTCAAATGGGCTTTGTTCATGAAACGTTAGGGCCATGTTCGTTTGGGGAATAGGAACATCAGGTGAAGGAAAAGCTTCAGGCATGTTGATAGAATAGAGATAATGATGCTTTCCTGAATTGTCTGAACTGCTTTGAAAACTCCTCTTAAAGTGACTTCTAGGCCTTGGCTAGGGACTCATAACCAGGAGCTGGGATATACCAATTTCCTGGTTTCCACAGGATTGCTGTGTGTCCTACTTGATGTCGTGAAATGTGATCCTAAATAGACAGTAGTGCCTTAATACACTCCTTATGGTATGGTATAGAAAGTGAAATGAGAAGGACTGAAGCAGAATAAAAGCCTGTGTTAGTAAGTTTGCTAGTATGGCTGCACTGTAGTTATCTTTAGACCAGTGTTTGTCAAATTGTGGGCCACCCAGTGCCTCACTTTCCTGCCCCACCTATCTGTGCCATAGGCCTTGTGGTTGGATCAGGGCCAGCAGCAGGAACTTTACATTCTGAGTAAAGGTGGCCAGGAGACAGGGAAGTTTTGGGGAGGAGGAAGGCAAGATCTCTCTCTTCTGAGCAGAAAGGGCCACAGGGAGGTGTTGAAGGAAATTAGCAAGTGAAGCAAAATGTTAAATGATGATGGTGATAACAGCAATGATAATAGTAAGAGTAATAATACAAAGAAACTAGCAGTAGAAAGGGAAGATGAGGGGGAAGGGGGCTGCCTAGGAGAGGGGGAAATATAACTTCTTCAGAATTTCTGATCAGCAAACTCTAAATTAACAATTCTGTTTCTAAATGTGTATTTAATCTATACATATAAATTAGCACATGCAAATTTTATGCAGATTAGTGTCCACTGTTTTGGCAAGGAGGAAGTAGCTATCCTATACCAAACACACATCAGAACCACCTCTCACCTTCATCAGAGAGTCTGAGGTATTTTGTTGAGGCAGCATTTCTTTGTTGCCTAGAACTCTGCACAAACATTACTTGTGGAACACCAGCATGCACACAAAAGAGAAAAAAATATATCCATATGACTGGAGCCATGTTTTGTTTTAGACATCTGGAGGTCATAAAGGGCACCTCATTCATCAAACACATGGGGCCTCTTCACAAATTACATTTGTTTAGGCATATGCCAAATGGATTTTTAAAACATCCAAAAATATTAAGTGTGAATATGGGAAGCCCATGTATTTTGCAGAGGCACACATCTGACAGCTGGGATTGGATCCTGCTCCTAGCTGACTACACATACTGTCAATGGCAAACTTGGGCTTGTTAGTGTACAATATGTGAAAGAGCTTTCATCATACATACTTACGAATACACCCTCTTCATTTTGAAGTGTCAGACAGTTACAGCTGCATGCAACAGCAACTATTATACCTCCAATCACAAAAAAGTCCTAAAATGATGGAGCTGGAAGGGACCCAGGGAATGAGCTATTCCAAGTGGCCCTTAGTCTAATGAGCTGCTAGTGTACCAACAGTTGATTTTACAAAGATAGTTATAAGACTCTTACCCAGATCCATATGTAGGCTGAAAGAGAGAATTGTGTGTGACCCTGTGTGAAGGGCCCTGTGTGGCCCTTTCATTGGCTGACTTTTAATTTCATAACTGTGATTAACAGACCAACCTTTCTGACCTGGGCCAGATCAATGTGTGTATGAAAGTTGGAGAAGAAATAGATTAGTCTTTAAGGTGAGAAATCGTCAAGCACTCTCACATAGGACTTTACTATACTTTAAGTATCTCTTGTGTGAAGCTACAGTACCACTGTTAATGCAGGAGAGAAAATGGAGGAGACACATTTTATATGTAGTGCGAATGACCACTCCAGCCACTGGTAGGTATTACATTTGCATCAGAAATCTATTAAGAGCAAGAGCCGCTTTCTAAATCTCGGGTTCAAATTCCTTTTCCCATGCAAAGATCCAAACTATCTTGCAGGAGTACTAGCTAGGCTGGCTATATTAATGCCCATTGTAAAGAGCCTTTTGTCACACATAAGGAGCCAATGAATGGCAGTAAATGGGCTTTTCTCCAGGGGTTCAGAGCAGAAACATTTATGAGAGCAATAATATGAATTCAATGTAGTAGCCAGCAGTGTGCCTTCTCACTGGCCTTCTCATTAGCTCAGTATTTGAGCTTACGTTTTGCATACAAATGGTCCCAGATTCTCATCATTCTTCACCTCCAGGTAGGAAGGCTGGAGGGAAACACCTGGAGGGCAGACGCCAGTTAGCGAAGACCAATATGGTGCATTCGGGATATTGTGGACTACAGGTCCCATCATCCCTGAACATTGGCCATGTTGATTGGGACTGAGAGAAATATAGTCCAAAGCCCCCAGACGGCACCATGTTGACTTCTCCTGGTGTAGCCAACACTGAGCTATATGGACCAATGAATGGTCCATATGTATGTGTATGGCAGCTTCCTTGTGTGCCTACCAAAACAGTTTTGACCATTTAATATGAGCTTTATCTGAGCTGCTTCAGATTATGCCGTGTTGCACAGCAAATTTAAAAGTTAAGAAAAAATAATTCAGTAGATGCATACTCCCCAGTGATTTCATAGATGAGTACTTAGTTCTTCATTAAAAACAAATATGTGTGCAATGTTTCCCCTATAGCAATATGCTTGACAGCTGTTTCCGATTGCTAAACACACACACACACACACACACACACACACACACACATGTATTGCATTATTTAAAATAGGGGCTGCTTTTTCCAGATGTTTAGATTGCGGATTTGAAAGTAATACAAAAAGGTTTCATCGCAATGCCTGCAAAAGGTCTACAAGGAAGCAGCAACATCTTTCTTTTTGCTGGCATTGCATATCTTTTGCTTTCTATGCGACACAATTCTTTTTCTTGGTCTAAAAAATAGTGCACTGTTATGCTATGCATCTAATGCTTTGTGACAGAAATGGGAAATTTATTCCATTAAAAATGGTATAATAAATCCAAAAAAAGATAGCTCCTGGGATGAAAATCTATTCACAACAGAGAAGGTTTTGCAAAAGGAAGCTTCAAATATGATATCCGTTTATACCAATTACACATGATGGATAGTAGCAAAGTAACACAGAGACTGACTGATGAGAATTCAAGTGGCAATGGAAGAGAAAGCAGCATTCTGAAAGGCAGTGATGACTTGTGTTCAATATGCTCACGTGTTAAAATTCAGGGCATTCTTAGCATAGCCCAAATAACCTTTCAAACCTCAAAAAATAAAATTGGTGCTCTGCATGCAATACTGCCTCAAAGCTTGAAGCATAATTAAGCCAAGACCATATTGGCTGTGGATTTAATTTATCTTCATCTGATTAAAAGGAAGAACTTCCCTTAATATCAGTGGTGAACTAATTTTCTTCTCTAATTGGTTCCTAGAAAGCACCTTGCTGGCGATTTCATTATCTTTCCAATGGCAAAAGCAACAGCTGCCTATAAACATCGTGGTATTTCTGAGAACTACATCCTAACTTCTTCCAAAAAAATAAGTTTGATTAATTTTAAAATTGTAGGCTCAGGGGTTAGTGAATTAGGGGACTGTGAAGTGTGCTGAATTGATGGCCTTCAAATCAATACACCATTCAAATCTTTTGGCACACCATAATCATGCTTTTGCAAGATAAAAGTGTGTGACATTTATAAACATGAAAACATTGAATTCCTCAGGTTTCTGCAAAAGCTACCATTTTGCATCACCTGCAAGGATTTTCTTCAATCCGAAACTTGCCAGACCTCTCAGATGGGCACCATTGTCAGTCTAAGAGAGCAAGGGAGGTGTTCGTGGTGAGAGCTAGAAAAATAGCACTGGTTTGGATGTATTCCAGGCATGGACCAAATAATTCCTGTGTTTTGTATATGCCCAGTAATATTATGAACCTTCCTTCACCACTTAAGGTAATTGTATAGAGCATTACTGAACATTTCCTCTTTGGGGAAAGTCACAACATCCACAACCAGGAGTGGGGCTTTATCAGCTGCAGCCCTAAATTATTGAATAATCTCTTGTTACTGGTTTGCATATTAATATTTACTTTAGCCTTTAGGAAACAATACAAGGTCCACTTGGTTTACACAGTTTTTGTCATTATAGGCTAGCCTTCCTACACTGCTGAATTATTGCTGACACTGCTTTAGGATTTCCTGGTTGATGCTGCTACTTTCAGTAGGGCTATGCCGGTAACTTTGCAGTCTCTTTTCTAGGCTACAGAGCAGCCCTCCTCCTTTCCTCATATACTAGGGAGTGGACAGGGGGGAGGGAAAGAGTCGCTGTATTGCTGAGAAGGGTCTCTCCTCTCACTTCCCTTGCTGCGCTACAGCCTTGCAGCACAGGACTGAAAGATAAAGAAGCGTCTCCTCCACCCCCATCATTTGGGCAACCACCTTCCAGCCCTGTGCCGTACCCTCACACTTCTGTGCTTGTGAACTTTTGCGAACCTCTAAAGAAGCAAGTAATGAATGGTAATTTTGGACTAGTAGGAGCATTTTGCCTTTTAAGTATTGGCCTGGTGACACCGAGAGCCACGCTACACATTATAGTAAGCACACATTTTAAAAGCACAGTGAAACTGACCACTTTTATTTGGAAGAAAAAACTGTAGGGCCCTGCTAAAAATCATCCCCAGGCTGTTATTTGCCCTCCCAAAGTAGTATTTACTCATCCATTGGGAGCAAACAGCAGCCAGTGGGCAGAAACAGAGGGGAAGAGTTTTCAGCAGAAAATTGGTGAGGGCCCCTGATCTGGCATGAAAACTTGTTTTAAGCAGGTTTTTAAGATGTGTGTTTATCGTAGCAAATAGATTGGCCCTTTAGCTAACCTCTTTAGCTAATTTTAGTGCTTTTATACAATATTGTTACAAGCCACCCCAATCCCTGAGCAGTGTGAGATTCCAAGGGTCTTGGCATTTAACCAGGGTTTGTGTTTCCTTTAGAGACTATGGTGTCTTTATACACACATATACAGGCAACTCCCCATTCGTGTGAGGGTTGCATTCTGGATCATTGTGTGCATCAGTGGGGTGCGCATAAGTCCGTTCTGCCTCCTTCTGGGGCCGAAAACAGCACACACGCCAGCTGTTGTGCAGCAATCAAATGTGCACAAAATGATTGCTGCCTGTAGGATGGAAGGGTGTACAGCATTCACAGTCCAAAAGGAGCCAGCTTCCGCAGCAGCAACCTATCCAAACAGGCAGGCGGCATTGTCCTGAACCATGGATTCAAAGCAGAAGCTAGCATCGTTCAGAGCCTCTTTGTAACAGCCTGTTCCAATCACACCACAATGGCTTCTGCCCTTCAGTCCCTGCATGGAGTTCTGCCCATTTCCTCGTGCTCCTTCCCAGCAGTGCTTGATTACCTCAGTACCCAGGAACCTAGAGGGTATCAGGGGACCCACAAACCTGTAATTATATATTTCTTTTTTTGTTGATAAGGTTTTAGTCATTTGTTGTTGAGATTCCTTCTCTTGTTGTAAGCTACTACAAGCATGTGGTGAGGTAAACTAGTAATATTTTAAATAAATTAATAAAATAACATAGAAAAGTGCCTTTGTCCATCCAGTTCTGTCTACAGTGAATGGGACACGGGTGGCGCTGTGGTCTAAACCACTGAGCCTCTTGGGCTTGCCGATCAGAAGGTCGGTGGTTCGAATCCCACGACAGGGTGTGCTCCCGTTGCTCTGCCCCAGCTCCTGTCAACCTAGCAGTTTGAAAGCACACCAGTGAAAGTAGATAAATAGGTACCACTGTGGCGGGAAGGTAAATAGCATTTTTGTACACTCTGGTTTCCGTCACAGTGTTCCGTTGCACCAGAAGTGGTTTAGTCATGCTGGCCACATGACCCGGAAAGCTGTCTGTGGACAATTGCCGGCTCACTTGGCCTGAAAGCGAGATGAGCGTCACAACCCCATAGTCGCCTTGGACTGGACTTAACCGCCCAGGGGTCCTTTACCTTACCTTAACAGTGATTGGCAGTGGCTCCCTGAGATTTCAGACAGGACATTCCCAGTCCTAAATAGAGATGTTGGGGATTGAATCTGGGACTTTCTGCATGCACAGCACATGCTCTGCCGCTGAGTTATGGCACTTCCCCCTAAAGCACATTGTTAGTGCCAAATTAGACTTGGGAATAGCTGCATCCCTGGCCAGGTACGGTAAGTTAAGAACTGCTTCCAGGTATGCAAGCAGCGAAACTTTACAAAAGTTGATGTTGTTTTTCACACCTTTTCACAAATGACTAACATTGATATGTGTAGTCAAGCAAGCAAGCAAAAACATTTATAGACAGGCAACTGTGGAAGAATTTATTAATAGGCTGAATGCACAGCAATCATTACTGCATTGCACATCACTGCAGTGCATGCCCTATATTTATGCAGACACCCCAGTGGCCTAAAAAAGGAGGGGAAGAGCGCAGGGTAGGAGCAGAGGGGAAGAGCAACATCACTATTCCTCTCCTTTGAACACAAGTTTCTGGGCATCGCAAGTGGGGAGAGTGTGGCTGAAGGGGTGGTTCTGCTTTAGGCAGTACCACAAAGAATGATGAGGTAAGAAATTGCTTTCTGAGACTCACAGATGCTTTTGCACTTGCGTGAGTCCTGCTTATGAGTTTCCCATTTGCATCTGGTTGGCCACTGTGCAAACAGGATGCTGGACTATGTGGATCATCTGCCTGATCCAGCAGGGCTGTTCTTATGGGCCTAAGGTTGCTCGGTCCAGCTCCTGCCAACCTAGCAGTTTGAAAACACGTCAAGGTGCAAGTAGATAAATAGGTACCGCTCCGGCGGGAATGTAAATGGCGTTTCTATGCGCTGCTCTGGTTTCGCCAGAAGCGGCTTAGTCATGCTGGCCACATGACCCAGAAAAACTGTCTGCAGACGTCGGCTCCCTCGGCCAGTAAAGCAAGATGAGCACCACAACCCCAGAGTCATTTGCGATTGAACTTAACTGGCAGGGGTCCTTTACCTTTTAAGGTTGGCAGAAACCAACAACAGGGTCTTTTTAGAAGTGGCCCCACCATTCTCCCCTGAGAACTTTAGTTACCCCCTCTTCTCTTTATATCTACTTCCTAAAGTAGATATAGATAGATGATAGATAGATAGATCTGGTAGATTCCACCATGCTTTTTATTGTGGGCACCCACACTCTGATGTTGTTTCTATTTGGTTTTGTCAGATTGCTTTGCTTTCAACATTTTTAAAATATTGCCTACCCTTAAGCCTTGACCTAAAAGGAGGACCAGAAATGCACACAAAGGCAACAGCGCAGCCCTAGAGGAGGCGTCTACTTGGCAACAAGCGCCACTGAGTTCAATGGGAATTACTATCCATGTATAGGAAACATCTCTTTGGCGCAAACACTGAAAGGGGAAGTGCCAAATGCCCTACAATTCCACCTGCTCAGAAGAAGGCAAATACAGACAGAGAGACCGAGCTAACGTGTTGCACATTCTTCCATGGGGGGGGGGGTAATCCGCCGAGCAGAAGCGGTTTCCTTTGTGCGCTCATTGTCTGCTTGGTTCCCGCATCCAAAAGAAGCAGCCTCCCTCCCCGCTCCGTCCCCCTGCTCAGGCCCCAGTGAAAAGGGGTCTGCGAGACGCGGCGGGGGTGGGGGCTCTTGTCGCTGCCTGTTGCCCACCCCACCCTTCGCCGCCGTTCCCACAGCAGCCCTGGCAGCAGGGCAGAAGCCCCTCGCGGCCCCCTCGAGCAGGCTCCCTCGCCTTCCCCCTTTTGTTAGCAGCCCCTACAGATGGTGCCCTGCTCGGGTCTCGGGTGTATTGCGAAGCGGGCGCGGGGGGGGGGAGGGGAGGGCGCGCGGCGAGCGGCCAATGGCGAGGCAGCCCGTCAGCTGACCTGCTTTGCTTACACCAGGTGCACGCCGGCTGCGGGCTGTGCAAAGCCGAGCTGAGGAGAGAGAAGGAGGAGGCAGAGGCAGCATCAGCAAGTGCGCGCGGCGGGAGGAGGGAAGGCGCCCGCGAGCACGAAGAGACCCCCGGCCAGCGGGGGGAGGAGGAGGAGGAGGAGGAGGAGGAAGAAGAAGAGCGCGCGCCTTGCCCGCGGGGCCCCGAGTGGAAAGTACAGCCGCGGTCGCCTCGGAGAAAGGAGAGGCGGCGGCAGGAGAGGGGGGCGCGCCCCGCCGTCCTTCTGGCCGCAGACTTGTGGCGTTTGAAACTCGAGCTGCCGGAGCCTGGCTAAGCGAGCCTCCTCGGCTCCCCCTCGCCACCGGGGATTGTTGTGCCTTTCCGGGCGCGGTTTAAGGAGCCTCTCTTGCGTCCTGCATGGGGGGGAGGGCCAGCCAGGCTCGTTCCTAGCGGCCGCTGTTGCCTCTCTTTGGGTAAGTGTGTCCCTCCTCCGTCTGGGCAGCTGGGAGGAAGGGAGCTGGGTTACCTGGGCGGGGAAGGGGTTAAAGCGGAAGCCAAGTTGCTATGGAGTAGTAAGCAGGGAGAGAAATGCTCTACAGTATATATGCTATATCTCTAGCATTCCACCAAGCCACCAGTGCCGGGAGTTTGTGAGCTGGGAGGGGATGGCATTTCACTGGGCAGAACGATAAGCGAGCCCTCCAGGGAGCAGAGGCTGAGATGTCACCTAGCAGGGATGGCTTTTGTTTGGAAAGGCTGCGCAGGGAATTGGGACGCTTAGAGAGCGTTGCCTAGCGGAGAGCGTCCATAAGGCTGATAAGCAATGGGCAAAACAGATGGAGCCAACAGCACCCTGCCCTCTGGCCCTGGATTTCTGGGCATGATTAGAAGGGGAAAGGAGGGCAAACAAGGGGGCGATTGTCTTCTCTCCCCTCCCCCTTGCCCCCAAATTTCTTTTTCTTAAGTGTTGACTTGCGGTTGGAGACCCTAGAAAGAAGAAACAAAGGTCAATCTAACCTGGTTTAAGGGGGGGAGGAAGGGAGCAGTTAGGTGTTAGCTGTTGTTCTTTTCTGCAATAGGTGTGATGATTCCAAAGGCTGGCTGCCTCCATCCAGCTGGCTGGAAGACTAAAAAGGGTGTGTGTGTGTGTGTTGCTGTCTCTCATCTAGCCCAGGCAGACCAAGTATGGAAAGTTTGCCAGCTAGTGTCCTTTGTCCTCTCCCAAGGCAGGAGGGTGAAGAGGATGCTGGCTGGTAGCAGCTATGATGAAAATCTGCACACACACACCCCAAATCTTCCCTGAACCAGACAGTTTGCTAGTTTGTGGTTTCAGCCGAAGCATGAAACACTTTCCCCGCCTTGTCTTTTTCTGCAGAGGCTTGAAGCACTTCAGTGGGATGCATGTGCTTTATCTGCAATTGTCATGCTCCGCATTGGGGAGCTGGTTGCTGCCAGGAAAGTTATGCCCAGTGATTATTTCATGACTTTGGGACTGTGTTAGTGTACCCTCCAGGGGGAGGTTTCTTCTTTAGAAAAAGAAGAAGAAAAGCATGTGTGTGAAATTAGTCAAAGTCAAGAAGATGGTTTCTGGAATATCCTCTGATGCCTGGATGACTTTTGTTACCTTCCTCTGTCTTGCTCTTTACTACTTAACTTTGTCCTCTTCTTTCTTTCTTTCTTTCTTTCTTTCTTCCTTCCTTCCTTCCTTCCTTCCTTCCTTCCTTCCTTCCTTCTGATTTTTAATGGACTTGCTGCATTGAGCTGCTAAGGCGCAGGCAATGGGAAAAGTACCAGGCTGAAGTTTCTGTGATTCCCATTTCTCATGGGGAGGAGGAGGCTGGTGCTGTGTGTCCCCCTAAATCTCTGATTTGCATGCAAATGGGAATGCACCCTGGCAGATGTCTTGCCTCATCCATTCACATGAAGGAATTTGAAAAGACAAGGAGTCTTCAGTTTAACAATAGACCTTAAGAAAATGGTATAAAGGCTTAGTGTGAGGGTTGCTCCCCCACCCCACTCTTCTGCACCAGCTCCCCTTGCTCTTTGGATATTTATATGGCAAGCTGTCTCTAGCAATCTGACCATGATAGGGTAAAATATGCTCCCTCTGGAGAGGTTTGTTGCAACCTCGAGATTCCAGGTAGGATACAAGATCCAACAGGGGCTTTTCTTCCCCCAAATTTGTTGAAACTGATGGCCAGACAGCTTGGCAACTTGAAGACCAACATCCACATCCAAACTGGTGTGCCTGTGTCTGAGCCATTGTGTGAGAAGAAGGAGCATCCAAAAGTACAAAGTCCTGGAGTTGTTACTGAGGTTTTAGACAGTGAGGACTTTAGGCCCTCTGCAAGGTCACCTAGCCAGTAAGCTAGAGGTACAGAGCTGTCCTCAAGAGAATCCAGTTTCTGAAGGAAGCCATTCTCCAGTGAGGGAAAGGAGATCTCTGAATCACACCCAGAGGGGAGGAATGTAGTCATCCTTTTGGGGATGGGCCCTAACAAAGTTGTAGAAGGTCCCTGGTTCAGTCTCTGACCTTCCAGATAAGACTAGAAAATACTTCCACTGGAGATTCTGGAGAGCTACTGCCAGGCAATGGGAACAATACTGAGTTGGATGGACCAGTTATAAGGGAGTTTCCTATGTTCCTGTCATTAATTGAGGCAGGGTTCGACCCTTAGACATTATTTCCAGGTCTTTCAGTTTCTGCCTAGTCTCATTCCAGCAATAAGCAGCCTGTTTTGGAAACTTTCAAATGCGTAGGAGTTCAATCTATCTCTCTATATTACTGTTCTATATAAAACTGTGTTATCATTATCTGAGAGCTTCAAGTAAAAGGGTAGAGTTGCTTCTTTCATATCTTTCCAGATGTTCAGAACTTTTTCTCTCCAACTGCATTCCAGAGGGGAGAGTATTACTTTGTTTTCCAGAGTATTACTTTGTTTTCCGTTAAGTTTGAACCAAATGTAGCTTTGCCATTAAAGACAAAATGCAGTTCCCTCCCTTTCTCTGTGTTGTTCATGACATTGACATCAAATAAAGGATGCAGTAAGCTTCCTTGCCTTCAGGCCAGATAAGACAAGATCCTGAGTCAGTAGGTTTTAATGGTGACCTAATCTTTTTAAATTGTTGTGCGCACCTCTAAAGACTTTGAAGTGCTTAAAGGGGGGGGGAGGCAAAACCACATCCACAAAGCATTCAGTGTGGTTCAGTGTGAAATGCTAGAAAATACCAAGGCAATTTATACGTCTTCAAAGCATGCCCTTTCCTCTGCCCTTTCAGGCATTAGTTTGGTAGACAGCAGCTGGCGCATTTCACCTTCTGGCTTTGTGGAGCCCTCATCACAGACTTGTGGTGTGGACTACACGTGAGCATGGATGAATATACCTCCTTGTGTGCCAGGCACCAGTTGCCTCCTCCTTTGTTTAGCTGCATAGCCGAAAGCAAAAGACCCTATTCACCAAGAAAGCAGTTAACCCTTGGGTTCCACGGTTTCATTGAAGAAGGCGTTTCAGTGAGCTAGCGGGAAAGAAGGCATTGTATTGGTTGTATTGGCATTGTTTCGGGGTGGACAACAGATGTTCGCCTGCTATTTTACATGTTTTGCTAAGTTATTTAGTGCCGGTTCGTTGCGTGCTTCCCAGTGAGCAACTGGCTAGAAAAAGAGGCAGAATCAAATGAAGAGTTTGCAGTACAGTTTGCAGGTGGGAGAAAGAAACATCACCACTGAATGATCAGCCCTCCCCCTTGAACTGTTTGGGAGTTGCCAAGGAATACATCAGAAAACTCTTTAGGTTGTACGTTATTTTCTTCTTTGTGAGATCCCAGGTGAAATTACTTCGCTGTTCAGTCCATCCATTAACTTATTAAAAAGTGGAAAGGAAGTGCTTTTAAATACGTCTTCAAGGGTTGCCTTCAAGAAGATGATTAGTGGGGTAAACGTGGCTGCGTTTAGCCGCCCCCACCCCCAAACCTGTGCAACTCCTGTTGTTGCTGTATGGGCCTATGACTTCTGAATCATGACATCTGCTCTACATTTGAGGACTTCCTGTGCAATTTAGAATCCTTCATGATCAGTTTCCCAAACTGTGGAGTCCCCATGTGTAGAGCAGGCTCCCTGTTTTCAAAGTTATAGTCCCAAACACCAATGGCAAGTAGAGCCATGGTAGGCTGAAGCAAGCGCTTTGTGGCACACTTGCCCAGTTCGCAGGAATCCTATCTAAAGAGGGCTATTATTTCATGCAATCATATCTTGCCTTTATACTTCCAGTGAATTGTGAATTTGAAGTTATTGGCCTGTTTTGTTTTGTTTTAAGGTAGGGTGTACACAAGCTTGTCAGAAGAGAGCCATCCCATGTAGGGTTTCCACATATCTCTTGTTTCAGCCTTGCAAATAAATCTGGAAAAGTTACTAGCCCACCTCTCCTTATGTAGCTGCATCCAACATTTGTGGCATAAAAGTGACAACTTGTATAAAGATGCATTTCCTCCCTCCCCATGGATGACTCTCTGTTTGGAAGTCTGGCTCGTTTTTGAGGTTTCCTACCACTTTTAGTATGTTGCAAACAATATTTTATGAAAGCCTGAAAAGTTATGCTTGCAGTGTTTGTGGTGAGTTCTGGATCGTTGATTCTTCACAGGGCACACAAGCCCTTCTCCTGTACTTCCTGACTGATCTGGGCTGTATTCACATGCCTAACTGAAGCATTTAGTGCTCATTTCCATGTCATTTGGAAACAGTTTTTTTCCCCCCTGGGTCCAAATAACATGGAAAGAGTGCTAAACTTGTGCTGTTTTCCACTATATTTCCAGAAGTGGCTTTTACATCCTGAGAAAGCTCAAGTGCAATGTGGAAAAGATCAGTTAGGGAAACTGTGGGGAAACTGAATAAACTGCCCTAGATGAGCCATTTCCCCTTTAAATATTGCAAAAGGGGGGGCAGGTGTGGGAAAGCCATTGCAATGTCAAACCCTGCCAATCTTTTAAAGGCTCCAAACCTTTGCAAAACCCAGCCAGCAGAGCCCCTGGGAGCTGCCCAGGGTTCTGATTTCCCTCGTCCTGCTGGGCTGGAGTGGAGTGGAGCAGAGCTGGTGGCTCTGGCATTCATTTTCACTTTCCCTGTGGTCTCCAAGCCCCAGCAGAACAGGACAAATGGTCTCTAACCCAGGGCAGATGAACTTGAAGCCCTCCAGATGTGGTTGGACTTCCAGCTTCCATTTGCCCCAGCCTGCATGGTCAGTGATAGGGTGGGTGTTTGCAGTCTACCAACATCTAGAGAGCCATCGGTTCCCAACTTATGCTTTAATTTTAAAGTGTTTGCTCTTCAGTAGAGCAGCAACTGGACCATTGATACTTACACACATATAGAATCTGCTTTGACTTCAAAATCCTGCGTTGGAAGATGTCGTTCATGGCTCATGAAAATAAGATGGCATACTTGCTCGTAGGAAGCCTGTATGACTAATTTTAACAATCCAGGTCACAGGCTTAGACACTTTCAATGCTGGTAGTCACAATTACTGCTTTACCTGCTATTTCTTTTCCCCTGTAACTTTTAGTCGAAGAAATGTGATGGTCTGTGTATTTCTCTCAGCAGTACTTTAGGTAAGTCAAAGCTAAAAGTACTAGAATTGCATTGTACTTTAGTACAGTATATCAAGACAATTTAAGAGTCCACAAACTTCCTCTTCTGCAGTCTGTTTCTCTTAATACATTGTGTTGTAATATAATACAAGAAAAGCCTTAATTAGAACTGTCCAAACATTAAGGGGAGTATTAAAAATAAACAATTACAAGCTCAAGATTAAATGTAAATCAACTTGCATAACTGCAGCTTAGTGTGGGAAATCATTTAAGTTTTCTGAAACTTTTAAGACAAGTAGCAAACTTTACAAGTCAAATCAGGCATTCATTTTAACATAATCATATGCATATTTGGTCAGGAGAAACTATTTTCCTTAATGCAGTTTTGTTCCGTTCACTTCTGAAGCAAGGTTTCTTAAAAAGAGGAAAAGGTCCCTTATTCTTTCACGCCCCATTATTTTCTAAATATGTAGTTAAAAGCACTGTGCACCCAAACTATTGAAAATCTGGGTTTAATTTTTTGTACTCATCTTAGAGCTGAACTGAAATCTATTGCACATACTAAGAAATTTAAAAAACCAAAACCCTGTAAGTATGCCTGAAATTATTAACAAAGAGGGAGTTTCAGTTTTACAGTGCATATCTGCTTTGAAGCATAATAAAACATAATAAAAACAAAAAGTAAACAAATCCATAATCTCCTTCCACAAACACATTTAAAAGGACATATAATGTTAATCAGCCAAAGGCCTGGTTGCAGAGGAATGTTTTTGCCTGGCACCTAAAGTCTCCCTGGGGAGAGCATTCCACAAATGGGGAGCCACTGCAGAAAAGGCCCATTCTCATGTTGCCGCTCTCTGGACGTCTCATGGAGGAGGCACACAAATAAGGGCCTCAGATGATGATCACAGTGCCCAGGTCAGTTCATATGGGGACAGGTGGTGCTTGAGGTGTTGCAGTCAATGGGATTTACTCTGATAAATATGTATAGGTTTGCACCTTTATTTTTTTTAGTTCTGTTCTTTTGGTTAGCCTTAGGGACTTGATTCTCAGATGTCACTGCAACCCTTTGTAGGTCAAGTAGTCTTTGGAGGATGGCCTGAGAGTGTTTCTTCTAAGGAAATTGGCTTGCAAATACACATACCAGGATTTAGTTTTCCTAGTATGTGTATTTGCAATCTGAATAGGTAAAAAAACCAGGAAGGATTAAGGTAGGGTCAGGGCTTGAGAATAGCTTTAAAGAAAGGGAACAGGAAATGGAACAGGTGAATAACCTTTAACAAAGGACATTAGAATATTAGTTTAATATACACATTCATTCAGAAAAAGGAAAGGGGGAAAAACAGAAATAATGAAGATACTTGTAGTAACAAAATCTGTCTTCTCTAGTGCTACTTTAAGCTCCTTTATTATTTCTTTAATTTTGGAGCTTTTCGTAATAAAAACAAACTGTAATTTTCAGACTCGAGCCATCCCAGTTCACCAATGATACTCTTTGGCAGGCATGTGGTCCCCACAGCTGTCCTCTCATTTGTGTATGAAATAGAAACACTGGTGTCATTTGTAGGTTACCATAGTTACATGAACAATACACGTGTGATACTTCATCCTTCCAAGCTAAAAGGGTTTCTCAGTTCTGTGCCTAGAAAATGTCTGCCAGGCAAGGGGGACAAACCTATGGGAAGGGTGACTTTAAACATTTTTTTTAAGCACCCCCTTTAATTCACTTTCTACAATGTTAATTTATTGCAATTCTCCTTTTCAGTTTAACAAAAGCTAATTGCAGGCCTCCAGCCAATTAAGCACTTCATCCAGCAAGCTGCCACACTAATGTGGGTTTGCAGGTGTCCTGTAGGCTCAGGAATCTGGGGCTGATTAATGTTGTTGTGTCACAAAGTAAGCTTTACCTGGCATTCAAGATTTACAGGATATTTAAATGTGAGATGTTTAGCTTGACTCCCAAGAGGTTGCATAGTCCAGCAAAAGGAATGGTGAACTTGGATTGGGGTTTAAAACTCTCCTTGGCTCCTGGCTTCATCGTGTGACAGAGAGACACCTGCCACAACCCATCTCCATTCCCTGTTTGGTAAAATATTAAAATTACTGAACACAGTGGGGTTGGCCTCTGTGCCCAGAGGTTTAAAATCTTAAGGTTTTGGGGAAAGAATTCTGTGGAAGAACTGCCACTTCCTAAGCCTGCTGGCTTGCTCCAAGCAGGGAGGTGGTGGAAGGGTGGTATGGGGTTTTTCTGAAGCCTCCCATTGACAACAGTGGAAGGGAAAATCAATATGTCAGTTTCAGGACTTGGGGGGGGGGCTGCGGTGAGACTAATCAGATTGGATTTGTTCTTCCAAGCGTGCAACATCCTCCAGCAGATATATTTCAGGGTAGTAGGCTCAGGATTGCTAATGGTATTGGTCACCTTCCCTTCCATTCTCTTTTAAGTACTAGGGATGCTGTTCCACGTATCAATCGGGCCAAGTCCTGAGATCAGTAGTGGGAGGGGGTTGCTAATGTGTGTGGCCCATTGTGTGGGAACCCAAAGTAGGGCCTTTTCCACGGTGGTGCCCAATTTTGGAATTTCACGGAGGCACAGATGGCCATGAAATGGATGGGGTTCTGCTGCCTTGTGAAGACTTGCTTGATTTTTTAAAAGCTTTTGGAGGCCCTGTGTTTTGCTTGACTTAACTTTTTTAGCCTCTACTCCTTTTGCATTTTATAATTATATGCGGTTTTATTGCTGGTTTTTAATATTTCTATCAAGTCTTCGTGATTTCTGTCAATGTGTTGTAAACTTCTTTGAGGCCTTTTTTAAAAATGAAAATGGTATACAAGAATGCAACATAAATAGCAAGTAATTAGAGCCTCCTCCTCCTCCAGGATCTCATCCAGTTCTGATTTGGTACTGCCAAGAATGGCTGCAGGCAGGGACAGAGGAAGGTGTGTGTAGTGGGTGCGGACCACCCCGGGTGTCACCACTGAAGGGGGTGACAACACTCACTGCAGGGCGTACAGCGTGCCCAAGCCATGCGTCTCTCCTGAAAGAGATGCAGTGGTTGGGTGCGCACAGGTTCCACGCTGCCCAAACGGTCCACCCGCTGCCTCCCCCCCCCCCCAGCTGTAGGGCGGCTGAGTGAGAGGAGGAAGGCAGACTCCGGAGGCCCTGCGGTGCACCCCGACCCTGGGCGCACCACCCCAGGCACCTGAGCGGCTTCCTCCGCCACTGGCTGTAGGGCATGATATCCTGTTTTAGCTGAAAGTAAGAACTCTGATTTGAAAATGGGGCTTTCTTGATCACCAGGCTGTAAATGATGTTTGGACTTACTTTGTATGGCAAAAGTAAGGGTGAAAGGTGATTCCTAATTCTTAATAGTAATATAATACTAACAGGAAATCCCCACATTTCAGGAAGAGATAAGCTGTACCATTATTATGTATCATCTCCTGGTGTGGTTTAGACTTGCAGTAACAATTTCCTTCTGCAAAGGTAGGGGACCTCTTAGAATTGTCCATCCTTTCAGAGGCTGATGTATCTGGATGAAATCCTGAAAGCTCTCAGGGAGCTTCCCACTGCTATGGTTGGTGTTCCTGCTGAAGTACTTTTCCATGCAGAAGCTGTACTTAGTTGCTAGGTTTCTAACTAGGCCTGCCTGTAACAAATTCACCTTCCCTGTTCTGAAACAACAGTGCAGTTTTCCAATCCAATTTCAAGCATAACTCAGAGTGATGGTGCTAACCTTTTAAGGTTTTAAATGGCTTAGAATCCAGGTTTCTAAACAAGCACCCTGTTGTCCTGCAGGACTCTTATTTGAATGCTGAAGTAATCTTCAAAGCTCTCTTCAGTGTTCTCCTGCCTGGCAAATGCTGTGGGTTGTGACTGGATCATAGGACCTTTGCAATGGTGCAAATATCTTGAAGTTGATTATGTTGTCACTAAGACCACTTCATTTGGCCAGCCTTTTCTAGTATGTCACCTAAGCTGGTTTTATCTGTTAACTATCAACCATATATGTGCATACCCACATATTCCTCTGTTACAGCCAGGGGTGACTGGTGGACGCTGGACCTTGTCAGGCAACTAAGCAGGACTTAGGACCTCCATAAACTTCCAGACATATAGGAAAAGATTATTCCCCTCTTCCAGCTTGTTCACTTCTAGACCTACTTTTAAAGAATAAGCCATAAAGTGGTGTGATATTAATTGGACTAGGATCTGAGGGAACAGGGTTAAAACCACTACACAGACATGAACCTTGAGTCAGACATGGTCTTTCAGCCTAACACATCTCAGTATTGTTGTGAGGATATCATTGGGAAGAGGAAAATCATGAGTGCCACTTGGAGCTCCTTGGAGGAAACCTGGAGATATAAATGCAAAGAAGAAGATGATCTTCAGCATGTTTCGCCCTGTTTTTGAAGGCAGCAGGGAGAGGGCAGGTTTAGAAAAATACTAAAACAAACATTAAGAAATCAAAGAAAAAATAATTTGGGGCACAACCATGATATTATGGCCTAGTCATGTTAGATATTACATGCAAGTCCATAGCAATTCCAATTTGAGGATGGATGTCTGCTGGGACAGGCTTGACTGGGCGAGTTGTGCGAGCCACATGTAATACATGTGCCTATACTGTGTTTAGACTCTGTACACAATGTTCTCATCTACAGCTTTCTGCTTTTTGTAACAGCATTTTGTTGTTGTTTAGTCGTGTCCGACTCTTCGTGACCCCATGGACCAGAGCACGCCAGGCACTCCTGTCTTCCACTGCCTCCCACAGTTTGGTCAAACTCATGCTGGTAGCTTCGAGAACACTATCCAACCATCTCGTCCTCTGTTATCCCCCAAAGTGTATAGTCCTCGCAACAACCATGCAGAGTTGGCCACCATGCAATTTTTAGCAAAACGGAAAGAGCAGTGCTTCCACCTTAACGAATCCACAAGCTTGGAGGAGAGCCAGTATATCATCTAAAACAAACAAACAAACAAACAAACAAACAAACAAACAAACACCCAATTCTACAGCAAGACATTTGTTGGTTTTCAGCTCTGCTGTTGATGGCAACTAGGTGGATAGTTACCCCTTTGAAAGTGTACCAGACAATTTTATATAGAAATACTGAGAGTAATTTACCCAACAGTAGCATCATACAAAGAGGCTATAGCAAAGGAATTATGGTCCCCGATCAACATTCTATTACCTAGTGCACTGGTTTGGGGGTGGGGAGTATAAAGATGAGACTCTTGCCAGTTGGCTTCCAGAAAAGAAAAATGTGCAGATAACAGAGATGAAGGACCAACCCATTCCAGGTCACCCACAGCATCTTCATACAGATTTAAGCAGGCAGAAGAGGCCTACTTACAAACTGTGTGCCTCAGAAATAAAAAGAAAAGGCATATACAATGTGCACCTGCTTTGCCAGTGAGGAACTTCTATATTTAATAAGAACAGTAACTTTTTTTAAAAAAATGTGCCTTCACGGCTGCTTTACTGCTGTCCACGTGCAGTTTCCAAGTTCACTTCTTTAACAATTATTTGTGAAAACAAGCTGCCTTTTGGAGAACTGCAGCTAAAATGCAAGGAAAGATTTGTAGTATTGGTTCATGTCTTGGTTACATGTAACATCCTTACATTACTTGCTGCCATGGGCTCCTTCAGGAGAAAGCTTAGGATGCAGATTCAGTAGTGATGCTGACGCTGTCAAGCTTATGTTCATACAAGCCAATCATGCATCTAATATTCATTCATTCATTTGGCAGCTACTAAATTACTGACAATGGCAAGGAAGAAACACAGCTACTGTAACAAGCTTGAAGTGTGCATGCCTTTATCAAAAGTTGTCCTTCAGAAAGATACTAGATTAGCCCACCTTCACATTAGATAGACAAATTTCCAGTTCAGGTTTAGTTACATGTTTCTCTAATGCATCACTACTTCTCATTTAGCACATATTGTTTTAGGATTGGCCGAGCAGTGGAAATAACTGATTGATGGAAATGGTTGCAACAGTTCAAATGGAAAGCTAGGGAATATGCAGGGAACAGAAAACTGGGGGTTGGGGAGTGTTATTTGGGGAGAAGCTTTTTATTTTTGTTTCAACTTAAGCTCCATGTTGCCGTGAGTGAGCATCCTCTACTGATCACCACCTTCCCCGATCTGTTGTCCTCCATTTCCCATCAGCCTCAGTAAAGTATGGCCTCTTGTTGGGAATGGTGGGAATTGGAGTCCAATCACATTTGGAGGGCACAGGCAGGGAGGGATCATCTGTCACATGCTTCATACTGTTTTGTTGTGATCAGCCTTGGGCATTCTTGCTAACTGAGGAGTGGCATACAAATGTGTTGAACACCGTAAATCACTGTTTCAGCCCCTTGTACTTGTTGTATAACTTCGTGACTTCTGTCACATAATTTGTCCTGCAATAAAGTGATTTATCTCACTATATCATATTTTAGATTGTTTGCGAGAGAGATCCTTTAAAGGGTATAAGAAATGAAATACTGAAAAGGATGAAATCAATGGCAGTTTTGTCATTAATGCCCTCCATTTTTCACCTTAAGTGGCATTGCACTATACACCAAACATTTGTCAACAGCACTTGCAGAACGTTGCTTGGATTAGAGTACTTCAGAGGTCAGGAGAAGTGGTGCAGGTGCTCCCAGGGATCCAGTCTTTTGTGCAAACTTTGGTGTATTCTTTCATTGCACACCTTTGCTAATCTGCTAACCAACAGGACTTCATGGCAACACCGTTGCACATTGTCCCTTGCTGAGGGTGTACAGCTAAACAGTTCTACGTCATGGTGAAAATAAAACCATTTCTGGCCTCCAAATAACTTCCAAAAGAGTTTTGAAAGTTAGGAAACTCTAATGACATGCTTTCATAAGTAGACAGCTGCAGGTAACAGTCATGTTTAAATAGAAGGTTCATGAAAGGTTACCAATTTTGTAAGTGAAGGCACCTCACTGTGAATCTACCAGAGTGCTTCTCAACTGCTGAGAAATGATAGAACAGCAAAACCAGAGATAGGCCTTAAGTAGACATGGATTGAGTAAGGTGCTGCCTTGCATCGTCAGATCAGGACTCTGGCTACGCAAGTAGCATAGAATCATAGAATTGTAGAGTTGGAAGGGATCTCAAGGCCCAACTAATCCAACCCTCTGCAATGCAGGATTCTTAACTAAAGCAGCCATGACAGGTGGCCGTCCAACCTCTGCTTAAAAGCCTCTACAGTGGTGCCTCGCAAGACGAAATTAATCCGTTCCGCGAGTCTCTTCGTCTAGCGGTTTTTTCGTCTTGCGAAGCAACCCTATTAGTGGCTTAGCAGATTAGCGCTATTAGCAGTTTAGCGGCTATTAAAGGCTTAGCGGCTATTAAAGGCTTAGCGGATTAGCGGCTAAAAGGCTATTAGCGGCTTAGAAAAGGGGGGGAGCGAAAAAAAATTGGAACACTCGCAAGACGTTTTCGTCTTGCAAAGCAAGCCCATAGGGAAAATCGTCCTGCGAAGCAGCTCAAAAACGGAAAACCCTTTCGTCTAGCGGGTTTTCCGTCTTGCGAGGCATTCGTCTTGCGGGGCACCACTGTATTGATAGAGTTGGAATCTCCTTTCCTGTATCTTGAAGTCACTGGTTCAGGTTCTATTCTCCAGAGCAGGAGAAAACCAGCTTGTGCCATCTTCCAGCTTGTGCCATCTTCCAGCTTGTTGAACAACAAAGGGGCCCAGGACAGAACCCTGTGGCACCCCATGTATCACTTTCCCCCCAGAATGACAAGGAACCATTAATACACACAAATTGTCTGAAGCAAAGGACAGGATGGCATCTTCACCCCCCCCCCCCATTTCACATATAGAGAATGACTGGACAGGCAGTTGAACCTTCCCTGTGGTGACAGGTCAGTGTAATCCACTACACTTGAGGACAGCAGGCTACCTTACAGAGTGCAGGCCAGGCTATGTGGTACACAAAACTCTGTCCTCCAATAAATAGGTTTGTACTGTTGCATCAGATGTTAAGCATCAGCAAACAATCAAGACATATGATGTGTATATCCATGTTGGCAAGTGGCAAAATGCAGCAGTAAATATTTTCACACTGGTAGAAGGCCTCTTCAAATAACTTCCTCCAGGACGTCAGTTTAAGCTACAGCATTATTTGGCCTGTGTTGATTACGTACAACAGGCACGTCATTTCCCCTCGGTTGTAGCATTTGTACCAATTTTTGTTCAAGATGCCTGCTTTGCTCAGACAAAATTTGGAGGCAGAGTTACAAAGTTCTGACACAGAAGGCAGAGCGGGCAGGCAGGAGGCCCAGGTGAGCTGCAGAGGTTTGGTGAGGTGTGAAGGGAGGGAGGTAAGTGTCTTAGGCAAGGTGGGGTTGATGAGTGAAGCAGACAGGGACACACAGCTGCTGCTTACACCTATGTAGGTGTTCTGCAAAACAAATGCGCAGTTTCAGTTGTGCTGGTAACACCTCCTAATTATACTCAGGATGCCCAGCTGATGTTTACCGTGCCTTTGGACAACAGTGAACTAAATCACACTCTGAGTACACCTGTTGAAATCAATGGGCTTGTGCTACTTTCATTGGGCATGGCCCATAGAGTTAGGTGTGCCCAGAGGATATGTATCCACCAGTGCTTCATAATGTATTATTTTTCAGTTTATCCCTTAATCTGGGTTGGTATTAAATCTTAAAACCTTTATCACCATGTGCCTGTTTCCTCCATGGAAGACTGTGATGAATGCCTCCTGTTTCACAAAGTATGCTAAATATGTCTAGTTTCACCTGTGCACATTTTAACTTAATCCAAGAGATAAGCAGGAAGGGGGGGGGGACCTCAGGAGATTTCCATGCTTTTGTAAAGTAGCAGAGGATGTGCATAGTCAGAAACAACCATGTATTCCTCACAAAAAGAAATTAGTCTTTGGTGAGTGGTTGGACAATGTGCAGGTCAATCAAGCAATCAATCAATCAAGCAATCAGGAATTAATTAAAAAGGACAGAGCTATACAATAGATGACGGGTAGCTCAGGTCTTTTCCAGACAAAAGCATATAGATTGTGGGAAGCTGAAATCATATTTTTTAAAAAAGATTTAAAACTGTCATGTAAGGAAGCCGTGGAAGTGTGGCACTCATGACACTGCACATCAACTTATGGGATAAGGTGCAGGCTACCTTGCCACTACTTTCAGTAACGGATAATGGGAAAATGTGTAGGCATCACCTTTGACTCACCTGATTTTTAATAACCAGCAAAATAACCTTGAATTCTAGAAGTCAAGTCCTCTAATAATAATAATAATAATTTCCATAATGATGTAGTTATAGCAAATCAATGGATCTTTATTTATTAACAAATTTTAAAAATCTGTTTCTATTTAAAAGAACCTCAAGGCAAATATACCAAACAGGAACCAGATCAATACAGTAGATTAAGAACTGCATGAAAGCCTATTGAAATAGCATGATCCTGTTTTCAGAATTAACAGTATATAAACAGTAAAGCATCCAGGCCCAGATTAGCCTTCTGGGAAGGCCCGATGTAATAAAAAGATATTCAACAGGTGCCCAAATGGTTGTCACCTATCTGATATGCACCAGAAGGAGTTTCCAGAACACTACACTGTTGCCCTGCACTGTGTCATCATGGAGCAGAGCCCAGTGTTATGGGGCACAACTAAAAGTTCCTTTCCTGATGACTGCACCAGTGTATAGCGAATTCTGGCAATTGTGGCTTGCCATTTTATTTTTAATTGCAATACTGAACAGTTTATTGCAGAAGAGCTGTAAATAAGAGGAGGAGCCATTTAGGTCCCTCCCCCCTCATTTTCAGCTGTTCTGCAAAAAATGAAAGGGCACATGGCTTTATATTAGGGGGAATACTTAGGTCCCCCACCAATATAAATCATTGTGCGCTTTCATTTTTGCTACCGTATTGTTGAAGAGTCAAGACTATAAAAATGGATGAACTGTTTATACGTGTATTTATCTCAAGCTTTATGTTTTTCCGATAGCCTTTGTCATTAATATGTTAATTAATAAACGCACACTTAGAAACTGTTGTTAAATTTGATTTTACAGTCCAGCATCCTAGCAAAGGGTTTCCTAGACACTGGGGAAGCCCCCGGAGAGAGAGTGTAGTGAAGAATGAAAGTCACTACAAAAAGAATAGTAGCATGTAAGCATCAGGCATCCCGGAACAGATTCTGAGATCAGGGAGACGGCATTGTCTGTGGTGTTCCAAATATCCATTTAGAAACTCTCTTGTACCCTAGGAAGGCATTTTTGTGACTGCAACGGGAGTCACAGAATGGAAAACATTGGATCTGCCTTTTCAAAATGGCTTTGATTCATACTTTTGTCCCTGAGTGGTGCAGAGGACACACCCATGCAATGATGCTTTCCTGACTTTCCCTTTCTTCTGTAGCCCCCTCTGCTCTCCCCAAATCTGCTGCTGTTGGGGCTCGCTCAAAAATTACTTTAGATATTGGGGGGTGGCGAGCTGCTGCAGTTGGAAAAGGTTGTTAATCATGTCCCTTACGTGAACAGAGAAGCAATATAAGATCCAAGCCAGTCATTACACAACTTAAACTACGGTCTTTCATGTAAATACAACGCATATACTTCAGAGTCTCCTTGCTTGTGAGTGGACAGACGTTCTATATGATCATCTACTGGCTGCGCTTTGAATCATGTTGGTTAGTTAAAGTGGGAAAGAGAGAGGCACAAAAGTGAGCACTTTCTTGTGTGCAATAGGAAAGAAGAGTTCTTGATTGCATCTGATGGCTAGAATTGTGAACTGTGCTACCCCTTGGAACCTAGCAATATAAGAAACATGAAGCTAGCACAGCA